>NC_045695.1:6771093-7371093 GCF_003331165.1 Xiphophorus hellerii | reverse complement strand
AAAGAAAACATGCTTTTCCAAATCATTTGTACTTAGCCTACTGTATTTAAATGCCCCTCAATGTTTTCTGATGTTATCCGGATGTAATTTCATGTCAATATCAATGCAGCTATTGAGTTTTTTAAGACACAGGTAGGTTATAAAACACAGAAAAGAAAAGCATTTCTTAGGACATTATGTTATTTGTTTTACCAGTGACCTGAAGGACGTTTCTCGTCTTTTTGTGTGTTCCAAATGTCTGATGTCATTGAGAGAGGGCATTACAATCATTTTGAGCTGAAGCAGATTTGATGTTTAAATAGAAAAAACTGAGAATTAGATGAGGAAAAACATGCAAGAGGGAACCTCCCTCTATTAGCTGGAGCTACATACCTGTCTCATTTTTACAAGGTGTCCATGTCTTCTTGATGTGTTTGAATATTGATCAATAAGTCCATTAGAGATGTAGAAAGCTCTGTACCATCCATCCTCAGTGTGTTCCTCTCAACCCAGGCTGATTCTAAGCTTCCCTTCCATCCTGGGTTTTATTTAATTTGTTCATATAATGGACATGAATGAACATGAATGAGCCCTGGGGTTTAGGGTGACCAATGAGGTCGGGCCAGCTCAGCAACGTGTGTCAAAAGAGACACAATAACTGGCTTTAATTTTGATTGGCTTCTCCTTTTTGAGAATGACTTCCAAAGTGCGATGTCCCATTGTAGGACCAGAATGAAGCTTAACAATGCAGCATGGGTTCCATGAGGAGGGGGTTGTTAGACTTCTAGATCCAGGCTTTAGGCCTGTACTGGACAACAGAGTAGTGTAGTAACTCTGCCTGGGGTTAGACTGACAATGGGAGGGCTTTAGTTCCCATTGTGGAAGCTATGTCAACAGAGAGGCTGCTGGGAGCATAGCTGGCTGGCATGAAAAAAATCTCTTTTTACACACAACTTTATGTGTAGGAACAAGGTTCTTAAGAGTTTTAGGTGGACTGAAGTAGAGACAGACTGATCTAAACCTGTCCAATTTGTTACAAATCATTGTCAAGTTTTTTCTTTTTCTCTTCAGTTTTCTGACAGTCTTAAGAGACAAACAGGCATTTGTTGAGCAGATTGGTTGGCATAGTCAGTAAAGTGCTGTGATGGTGGGTTCAAAACCTGGTTGTGGCAACCTCCAAATGCAATGTCTCAGTCAGTGTAAAAATGTACTACAGCAAGATGGAGACCGAACACCAGAGGAGTGGGGATGGATCATCAAAGACCTGGATCTTCATGTTGTGGAAGATGTTGGAAGATCGACAGATGTACCAAGACTAAAATAGGAAGGCATCCTGGAAATGTCTATTGAAAAGAAAGTTTCTACTTCAAGATTAAGAAGCATCAGACATCAAGGACAAGGTTTCAAATCCTGGAAAGAATGTCTATTTTGTCAGCCTCTTTCAAAGTCACTATTGTTACAACAATATAAGAACTTTCCATTTGTATATTCATTTGCTCTGTGTTTAAGTTTCTGACTTTATGGTTCTTTTGAAGGTGGACATAAAAAACTAAGACATGGACGAGGAGTGAAACTACATAATACAACTTGTTTAGAAAGCAAAAGTTTAGAAAGAGTGGTGTGAAAAGAACCTGATCCAGCATTCAATTCCAAGTAGAGTTATCTATATTTTATCAATAATTGTATATAAAAACACAAACACTATACAAGAAAACATCAATATGAAAGAGAAGAATCTCATAGAGTAGTTGATATGTCATACAAACATAAAAAGTCCAAATTCAATGTCTGGAAGAGCAAATTAGAGCAGATTTAACAAGGATTGTAAATAGAGATAAATGCGCTACATGTCAAAAGGGAGACGGTCCTTGTGGTGTGGAAGGATTGTCATCAGTGCTCAAACCGGAAGGTCATAAGTTCAAGTACTGGTAGGCTTTCTGAATTGTCTACTTGTTTTTACCTTGTCAATATTGACACCCCAAAATATAAATGCGCCAGGAGAAACTTCTAGAGTTTAGATGGTCGTGTGGTCCACAGGTTATGGCGTCAGACACCAACTATGAAGCTTAAGGGTTCAAATCCTGGACAGAATGTCTATTTTGTCAGCCTCTTTCAGTCAATTCAGACACCTGGAAAGATGAATGCGCCACGAGAAACTTCTAAAGCGTAGAAGGTCGTGTGGTCCACTGGTTAAGGCATCAGACATCAGATACAAAGGATGTGGGTTCAAATCCTGATCTGGGTCTGTTAATAAAGTGGATCTTTGTAATTA
This sequence comes from Xiphophorus hellerii, assembly GCF_003331165.1. Taxonomy (NCBI): domain Eukaryota; kingdom Metazoa; phylum Chordata; class Actinopteri; order Cyprinodontiformes; family Poeciliidae; genus Xiphophorus; species Xiphophorus hellerii. The sequence continues at coordinate 7,368,842 of NC_045695.1, read as the reverse complement.
AGTTGGGATTTTTAGATTAAAACTCACAAACTTCATGATAATCAGTCAAGAATAAGGCCAATTTCTGCTCAAATATCTTTTTTTTACCATTATTTTGTCACTCCGGGAATGCACCGATTTCAAAGTTTTTTGCTGATACTGCCGATATTCCTTTTTTGCTACTTTTTAAGCAAAAACAGCAAAAAAGAAATATCGGCAGTATCAGCAAAAAACTTTGAAATCGGTGCATTCCTGGAGTAAATGATTAAAGAAAGATATTTAAGCAGAAATTGGCCTTAATTTTGACTGATTATGATGAAGATTGGGTGTTTCAATCTAAAAATCCCATTAAAGACCAAATTATGTATGAATATCTACTTTCTTTAAAGACCAAGATCAGGATTTGAACCCACATCCTTAGTATCTGAGGTCTGATGCCTTAACCAGTGGACCACATGACCTTCTACACTTTAGAATTTTCTCGTGGTGCATTTATCTTTTCAGGTATCAGTATTGACTGAAAGAGGCTGACAAAATAGACATTCTCTCCAGGATTTGAACCCTTGACCTTCATAGTTGGTGTCTGATGCCATAACCTGTGGACCACTTGATCTTCTAGCCTTTAGAAATTTCTCGTAGCGCATTTATCTTTTCTGCTGTCAATGCTGATTTTGAAAGAGGCTAACAAAATAGACATTCTTTCCAGGATTTGAACCATAATACATAAAACATTGAGCAACTTATTTGATTCATCAAAATGTAATGTTGCTGGTTTTCTCAATTGTTTACTGGGTGGTGTTTTCAGGATTCTGTAGTTTTGTGTCTTTATGATGTAAAGCACTATGAACTGTCTTGTTGCTGAAATGTGATATACAAACAATCTTGAATGATAATTAAAACTCTGAAGAGCCTGTTTGCTTGCAGAGCATCTAATTAAATCAGTCAATCCAGGTGTGGTGGTGCAGGTAGTCACACCTTTAAACTGAGAGTCGTTAGTTAAACCTGTCACTCAATGAGCAGTGAAACTACCCTGAAAGTCATTCATCTGTCACTTGTTACACTAAAACTGTGAAAGATCATGTGGTCTACAGGTTAAAGCATCAGACATCAAGTATGAAGGTCAAGGGTTCAAATCCTGGAAAGAATGTCTATTTTGTCAGCCTCTTTCAATGGCACCATTGACAGCAGAAAAGATAAATGCGCCATGAGAAATCTCTAAAGTGTGGAAGGTCATGTGGTCCACAAGTTAAGCCCTCAGCCATCAGGTACAAAAGATGTGGGTCCGAATCTTGATCTCGGTCTGTAAATAAAGTGGGTATTCAAGTTTAATGGGATTTTTAGATTAAAACACACAAAGTTCATCATAATCAGTCAAAATTAAGGATTTATGTTAAGAAAAACCTGATTTCTGCTTAAGTAGGTTGTTTTTTTTTATCAATCTTTTTTTACTCCAGGAACGCACCGATTTCAGAGTTTTTTGCTGATACTGCCAATTTTCCTTTTTTGTGGTTTTTAAGCAAAAACAGCAAAAAAAGGAATATTGGCAGTATCAGCAAAAAACTCTGAAATCGGTGCGTTCCTGGAGTAAAAATGCACCGATTTCAGAGTTTTTTGCTGATACTGCCAATTTTCCTTTTTTGCTGCTTTTTAAGCAAAAACTCAAAAACGGGAATATCGGCAGTATCAGCAAAAAACTTTGAAATCGGTGCATTCCCGGAGTGACAAAATAGAATGATAAAAAAAAAAGATATTTAAGCAGAAATTGGTCTAAATTTTGACTGATTATCACGAAGTTTGTGGGTTTTAATCTAAAAATCCCAAATTAATCATGAAGATCCACTTTATTAATAGAGGAAGATCAGGATTTGAACCCACATCCTTAGTATCTGAAGTCTGATGCCTTAACCAGTGGACCACATGACCTTCTACACTTCAGAAGTTTCTCGTGGCGCATTTATCTTTTCAGGTATCAGTATTGACTGAAAGAGGCCGACAAAATAGACATTCTCTCCAGGATTTGAACCCTTGACCTTTATAGTTGGTGTCTGATGCCATAACCTGTGGACCACTTGATCTTCCAGCCTTTAGAAATTTCTCGTAGCGCATTTATCTTTTCTGCTGACAATGCTGATTTTGAAAGACGCTAACAAAATAGACATTCTTTCCAGGATTTGAACCATAATACATAAAACATTGAGCAACTTATTTGATTCATCAAAATGTAATGTTACTGGTTTTCTCAATTGTTTACTGGGTGGTGTTTTCAGGATTGTGTAGTTTTGTGTCTTTATGATGTAAAGCACTATGAAATGTCTTGTTGCTGAAATGTGATGTACAAACAATCTTGAATGATAATTAAAACTCTGAAGAGCCTGTTTGTGTGCAGAGCATCTAATTAAATCAGTCAATCCAGGTGTGGTGGTGCAGGTAGTCACACCTTTAAACTGAGAGTCGTTAGTTAAACCTGTCACTCAATGAGCAGTGAAACTACCCTGAAAGTCATTCATCTGTCACTTGTTACACTAAAACTGTGAAAGATCATGTGGTCTACAGGTTAAAGCATCAGACATCAAGTATGAAGGTCAAGGGTTCAAATCCTGGAAAGAATGTCTATTTTGTCAGCCTCTTTCAATGGCACCATTGACAGCAGAAAAGATAAATGCGCCATGAGAAATCTCTAAAGTGTGGAAGGTCATGTGGTCCACAAGTTAAGCCCTCAGCCATCAGGTACAAAAGATGTGGGTCCGAATCTTGATCTCGGTCTGTAAATAAAGTGGGTATTCAAGTGTGATGCTTTAACCTGTAGACCACATGATCTTTCACAGTTTTAGTGTAACAAGTGACAGATGAATGACTTTCAGGGTAGTTTCACTGCTCATTGAGTGACAGGTTTAACTAACGACTCTCAGTTTAAAGGTGTGACTACCTGCACCACCACACCTGGATTGACTGATTTAATTAGATGTTCTGCAAGCAAAAAGGCTCTTCAGAGTTTTAATTATCATTCAAGATTGTTTGTATATCACATTTCAGCAACAAGACAGTTCATAGTGCTTTACATCATAAAGACACAAAACTACACAATCCTGAAAACACCACCCAGTAAACAATTGAGAAAACCAAGTAACATTACATTTTGATGAATGGCATCACAAAAACCATCTCTGCACATCAAATAAGTTGCTCAATGTTTTATGTATTATGGTTCAAATCCTGGAAAGACTGTCTATTTTGTTAGCGTCTTTCAAAATCAGCATTGACAGCAGAAACGATAAATGCGCTACGAGAAATTTCTAAAGGCTAGAAGATCATGTGGTCCACAGGTTATGGCATCAGACACCAAGTATGAAGGATGAGGGTTCGAATCCTGGAAGGAATGTCTATTTTGTCAGCCTCTTTCAGTCAATACTGATACCTGAAAAGATAAATGCGCCACGAGAAAATTCTAAAGTGTAGAAGGTCATGTGGTCCACTGGTTAAGGCATCAGACCTCAGATACAAAGGATGTGGGTTCTAATCCTGATCTTGGTCTATTAATAAAGTGGATCTTCATGATTAATTTGGGATTTTTAGATTAAAACCCACAAACTTCATGATAATCAGTCAAAATTGAGGCCAATTTCTGCTTAAATATCTTTTTTTTTACCATTCTATTTTGTCACTCCGGGAATGCACCGATTTCAAAGTTTTTTGCTGATACTGCCGATATTCCTTTTTTGTGGTTTTTAAGCAAAAACAGCAAAAAAGGAAAATTGGCAGTATCAGCAAAAAACTCTGAAATCGGTGCATTTTTACTCCAGGAACGCACCGATTTCAGAGTTTTTTGCTGATACTGCCAATATTCCTTTTTTTGCTGTTTTTGCTTAAAAACCACAAAAAAGGAATATCGGCAGTATCAGCAAAAAACTTTGAAATCGGTGCACTCCTGGAGTGACAAAATAGAATGGTAAAAAAAAAGATATTTAAGCAGAAATTGGCCTCAATTTTGACTGATTATCATGAAGTTTGTGGGTTTTAATCTAAAAATCCCAAATTAATCATGAAGATCCACTTTATTAATAGACCAAGATCAGGATTTGAACCCACATCCTTTGTATCTGAGGTCTGATGCCTTAACCAGTGGACCACATGACCTTCTACACTTTAGAATTTTCTCGTGGCGCATTTATCTTTTCAGGTATCAGTATTGACTGAAAGAGGCTGACAAAATAGACATTCCTTCCAGGATTCGAACCCTCGTCCTTCATACTTGATGTCTGATGCCATATCCTGTAGACCACATGATCTACTACACTGAAGAAATTTCACGTAGCGCATTTATCTTTTCTGCTCTCAATACTGATTTTGAAAGAGGCTAACAAAATAGACATTCTTTCCAGGATTTGAACCCTTGTCCATCATAGTTGATGTCTTAGAGCATAACCTGTGGACCACACGACCATCTAAACTCTGGATGTTTCTCCTGGCGCATTTATTTTTTGGGGTGTCAATGTTGACAAGGTAAAAACAACTAGACAATTCATAAAGCCTTTCAGAATACCTGCCAGGACTTGAACTTATGACCTTCCGGTTTGAGCACTGATGACAATCCCTCCACACCACAAGGACCGTCTCCCTTTTGACTTGTAGCGCATTTATCTCTATTTACAATCCTTGTTAAATCTTCACTATTTGCTCTTCCAGACATTGAACTTGGACTTTTTATGTTTGTATGACATATCAGCTACTCTATGAGATTCTTCTCTTTTATATTGATGTTTTCTTGCAGAGCGTTTGTGTTTTTATATACAATTATTGATAAAATATAGATAACTCTACTTGGAATTGAATGCTGGATCAGGTTCTTTTCACACCACTCTTTCTAAACTTTTGCTTTCTAAACAAGTTGTATTATGTAGTTTCACTCCTCGTCCATGTCTTAGTTTTTTATGTCCACCTTCAAAAGAACCATAAAGTGAGAAACTTAAACACGGAGCAAATGAATCTACAAATGGAAAGTTCTTATATTGTTGTAACAATAGTGACTTTGAAAGAGGCTGACAAAATTGACATTCCTTCCAGGATTTCAAGCCTTGTTCTTCATACTTGATGTCTGATGCCGTAACCTGTTGGAGTAGAAGTAGAAACTTTCTTTTCAATAATAAAAGAGTGCCAAATGGAGCCGGGATGCATTCCTATTTTAGTCTTGGTACATCAGTCGATCTTCACACATCATGGAAATCTTGAGATCCAGGTCTTTCTCTCACTAAAAACTGGGGATGGATGAATCCCCACTCTCCTGATGTTCGGTCTCCACAGCACATTTTTACACTGACTGAGACATTGCATTTGGAGGTTGCCACAACCAGGGTTTGAACCAACAATCACCAGATTCAAAGCACAGCACTTTACTGACTATGCCAACCAACCTGCTCAATAGATGCTTGTTTGTCTCAATACTGTCAGAAAGCTGAAGAAAAAAAAAACATGAAAAAAGTCATTAATGTGTAACTTCTTAAATGAGCACAACATGTTTAATTCAACCAACTCTAGCTGTTTAAATTAGATCCTTCCCCCCCCAGACAAAAATACACACAAAAACTATTCTACTCGTCTCCTGGGTGCAAAGAGGCAACCTCAAAGCTGAACAAACAGTAGTGACCAAACACAAATGAACACATGTACAGAAAGACAAAGCAGCAGCATACTTTGCAGCTCTCATTACTAACAAACACAAAAGGAGCCACTGAGTCAACCCACAGAGGTTCAACATGCAGGAAAAAACAGAACTCTCCACAATCTGCTTCTGCACTAAAACCTCCTCAATGCAACCATTTCCTATAATCTGTTTAGTTCATTTTTCTACACATGCAGTGGAACAGAGTAGAGTAGATATAGAGGCTGGTGGAGATCTCTGGATTCAGCATCAGCAGTCTGACATTAGCTGCTATTGTTTATCTGGGAGATGAAGAGAAAGAGAACAGCTGTTCAGCACAGAAGCATCAGAAAGTCAAAGCCTGACGTCATGAGGCAGAGAAAAGGTCATTAGTAAAGAACAGTAGCAGCACAGAAATGCATATTGAGTTGGAATAATTATGTCTAAATTATGTTTTCATTAAACCTGGACAAAAATACTTAATAAAATTATTCAAATCAATTTGTTTATTTGTGAATTTTAATTTATTTTAAACAGTTTCCTATTTTATTACTCTATTTTATGATGTTCCTCTGTCTAAGACTGTACTGCTCTCCTCACACTGACCACTAAAGACTCCTATTATCTTGTCTACACCTGTGATCAGAACAAATGCACAGTCCCAGCTAATGACAAGCCCCCCGGCTGACCTGCTGACCCACATCACAATGAAGAAAGAAGCAGATCGCAACAGCTGGACAATAAGATGAAGGGCTTGCTTTGGGTGATGAGATAAAACGAGTGACAAGACGGTAATGGAGAGTTCAAGAGCAAGACAGGAGGACGACAAGAGGAGATAAGAGGTTAAAGGAAGTGAAAGGACTGCAGAGTTGTATTGGGCAAAGGGGAAGTAGTAAAAAGGAAACTGGGTTGGGAATAAAGATCTAACATTTCCATCCATATGACTATTAACGTTATATTTGAGTATAAAATAAAGCTGCCAGGTATGTGGAAATATCTTGGTGCACTTGAAATGACAAGACTTAACTTGCAAGAAGCTTTTCAGCAAAATATAGGAGCTGGTTTTAAGTAAATAATTCCTTAATATTGATCAAAGTACTTGTTCCATTGGCAGATTATTTCACTCATAAGACATGTCTCCCATGTTATAAGTGAAATAATCTGCCAAAGGAACTAGTACTTTAGTATATAGAACCTGCCTGACAACACAAAGCAGGCTAACACTTGTCCAATAGCAACTCATTATGCCACAATAAATAAATTCCAACAACAAATGAGAAACAAATCCACTGGTTCAACAATAAGATGGAGAGACTGGGAAAAAATCACTAACAAGAACAAAAAACTGATTTTCTAAATCAGATGTATCTCCAAGACTCCTGGGGAAATATTTGGAAAGTTAACATCTTGTTGCGTCTGGTATAAAACAAGTATAGCGTTTCAGAAAAACAATATACTGACCGTCAAACATGGTGGTAGTGGTGAGATTATCAGCTTCAGGATGCCTTGGTGTAATTAGAGCAAAAAGCACAAATCTGTAAGAAGGCAAAAACTTTTTCAGAACAAAATAATGTCTTTTTCCATATAATCCTAAAACAAATCTTGTTCTTCTTATGTGTGACAGAGGAATGTAGGTTGACTGGGAAGATACAGGGTGAAAACTGCAGAGCAACTATCAGTCAACATGGACAGATGATCAGGATAAGAGAAGAAGATTTGTTCATCAGTCTGTCTCTCCAACATGAAGACCAACCATCATCATCATCATCCCATCACTCCTGAACTAAACATACACACACACACACACGTCATTCCATATGGTAGAACATGCTGTCACATTGCACTGATGAGATGTCTATAACATTCTTTCACTTTGACAGCGAATCTAAGTGTATTTTTAGGAAAATAAAATCCCCGAAAAACAGTTCTGGCACTGTTCTATATACTGTATGTTTCTGAACCTATCAAGGGTTGACTAATCTCCATAGTAACCTTTAGATATATACATACCCCCCTTACCATTTCACTTCTTAATAGTTTTTAGATATTTGTTTAGAAAAACCCATCTATGCTACAGATTAGCATGCGCTAACAGCACCATGATACAAGCATGGGACTGCTGCTTTATTCAGTTTGTCTATGTTAATGTGTTAATGTGTGCCTGTGCCCATCAAATTAACCTAATAAATAAATAAACATAACTTTGACTTAAGCAACCACATTTCTTGCAGTTATTTGAGTATATTAATGTAATTCCACAACCTGGACTCTTGATGTGATATATACAAGTCCAACTTTCTAATATTTTCTATATCTCTACCTAAATCTTTCACTCTGTTAAATAAAAACAATATTTCTTACCTTTTCGGAAAATTCATTTGACATCATCTGATGTTTTCTCTGAAAAACAAAAATTACAGACATTAGTCGATCTGACAGGTGAAATGTATCAAGGTGCAAAGCAGATCACAAGCAGCCTAAAGATGAATGTCTGAAGAAACCAGCCTGGATATTTCTTCCTGCATCATGAACTTAGAAATAAAAATCATTTTGGGCGTTTAAGAAATGTTGTATGCTGTTCTTCTTCTTTGCTTCTAATTCACTACATTTTCAAGGCATCAGTAAGCATCCAATCATCTCTAATTCAGTCCAACTTTGTAAGCGGAGTTAAACCTCAACAAAAGCTTGAGAGGGTTCAAAGGTGAAGCTCGAGCAAAGGTCCATTTATTCAAGAGGTGCAGCTGTTAAATTATACTTTCCTTTCCGAACGTCTCAATTCGACTCAAACTCCTTTTACCTACTAACTACAGGAACAGAGAAACTCTGAGCCTGTACTGCTTTTCTTCTGCTGTCTCTGCCTTCATCCTCAGGAATAATGAGATCAACATTCACCTCCATACATTCAGAGTGAATCAGTTCACACACTTCATGCCTCAACATATTTACACTGTGTGTGAAATGAGGCCATTATAATTTATGTTAAATATGACACAAAACAAAGATGATTATATATATACATATATAAAGTCAAACCCTACTTAGAAATAAAGATCTCTGTTTAGTTCAGATTTATATTTTCACTGATCAAAATCCTGTCAAAGATCTGATTTAACAATGAAACTATAGAGACACTTTTATGTGGTTAAATACTGTAAGCTTATGTGAATATCTGTCATGGCATAACCTGAGTCTGACCTTGTAAGGTATTGAATTGTGAAGTAATGTCTGTCTTCAATAATCAGATAGTACACCATTTACTAAACATATTAATATGGTCGTATTTTTGTGGTTCAGTTCCCCAGTTTGGGCAATTTATCCTTACAACATCTAACATTTTGACAAATGAAAAAAATGATTTATTTTTGCAAGAACTTAATTGCTGGAGTCAATAAGTCACATTTCCTTACTGCAGACTATGAGGAGATTTTAAATCTTTAGTTGTCTAAGTGGGGATGTGTTACAAAAATGTATTATGAATCACCATTTTCATTTTTGTTATTCCCTTCTATAAAACATGCTTTCTTTTAAAAATCTGCAGATTAACAACTTGAGTAAACACTAAAACATGAGTGGGAAGTAGAAAGAAATGCAACACAGATTTTGTTTCGGCCTTTTCCTCAAACACACACACACATGAATTTGGTGTGGGAGCAACAAAGAGGCCAAGAGGAGGCGACGGTTATCAGCTGCTGTAGGAAATTAAAGGGACGGTCCGCGGTTAATATGCAGATATGCAGATGGGTTGACAGAGCCCTCTCTCGCTGTCTGTCAGTTGTGTGCCAACCCCCCAGCCCACCCCACACACACACCTAGAGGCAGGTAGAGTGTGAGGACACAGTGTGTATCAGTGTGCAACACCAGATGGGATGAGCAGGTTGATTAATCTCTGTGACATGAATACCAAATCAGAGGCTGAAAAGTGTGAGTGAATACAGATAGGGATGATTGAGGCTGTGATGATAATGACAATGATGGCGGGTGTGTGAGCGTGTACGTGTGATGCAAACATCCCCTCTACATTCGATTAGATCACGTTCTGGACTGAACGCGCTGGTTCTTCAAAGTCTGAGTTTCAGATTCTCACTGAAATCATTAGGAGATATGAAACCGCAGTCAGTTCAGCTGATCAACTCAGATCTGCAAAAACTCACGTTGTTTTTCTGACAGTTTTCCAAACTGCAAAGGAAACTTCAAGTGTGAATATACAGCTCTGGAAAAAATTAAGAGACCATTTTACTTTTTATAGGTATATATTTGATTGAAATGAACATTGTTCTTTTATTTTATGAACTACTGACAACATGTCTCCAAGCAAAAATGTTGTATTTATTTGCAGAAAATGAGAAATGGTGAAAATAACAAAAAAAAAAGATGCAGTGCTTTTACTAGTGTTTTAACTCAGGAAGAGTTCAGAAATGTAAATATATAAAATATTTTGTTAGTGTGTGATTCACTCGATGTGAATTTTTCAAAGCTTTTTAACTCTTAGAGTTTATGATTCCTGGATAAAATTAAATAACTGCCTCGTTCTTAATAGGTTTTGAAATTAAATAGTCTTCAAATAAACAAAACAACACAAACAACCAAATAGTTGAAATATGTTTGCAGAAGCCTCCTGGGAAAAACTTTGATCTTCTCTACTTAAGGTTGCTATATTTTTCCATATCTCTTGAATTTGGTTCAAACATTGAGTTAACATGATTGTAGCCATGTCACTCTAGACCCTGGTAAGCTCTCTATCAGCTGATGTAAGTAATGTACATTTCACTAAACATGTTAAAAATTCTTTGGACTTCTTTGTCCAAAAGGAGAATGTTGCAGACAATTTGAGGATTATTCAAATACAGCTTGGGATTCAAACCCAGAGCCGTCTTGCTCAGACCAGAAGGAATCTGCTGGAAATTTCAATCATTATCTTTAATACATTTGTAAGTCTTCATACAGTAAAGGACTTTTAAGCAGTTTCTTTTTTATGAAAGTGACAATGACCAAACAAATCAACTATATTGGTACAAATCTGATGCTAAATTTCATGTGCTGTATTGACCCAATCAAAGTCCAGGCAGAAATCTGAGACTCTGGAGTAAGATTTGATCATCAACGTTCACAAAACGCTCAACGTCCAATCTGACTGAGATTCAAGAAGCAATAGGTAAGAGTTATAGTCTCTAAATGAGCAAAGCTAGTAGCTACAGTAAAAAGAAGAGTATTGACTGAAAGGCTGAATGTAGCTCCTGCCTCACTTTTCAGATCTTTATTTTTCCCCTAATATTTCTCAAAAATACGCTGACATTTATGGTTGTAACGTGACTAAATGTGGCAAAGTTCACTGCAATGTAAAAATAAGCATATAATAGAAAAGACCCCTTCAAAAGTTCACAGCCTCCTTTACCATAAAAATGTTTCTTTTTTCCATTTAAAAAGAGGAAAAGCCACAAAGAGTCGAAGTGAACAAGATAAAAACGCACTCCTTAGGGGAAATGTGAGTCAGGGCCACAATATTGTTATTACAGATTGATATACACTTTGGTCCCCTTTTATTCAAACAGCTCACCTCTCAAAATCAGATGCTCGGAGCTCTTTTGATGACTACTTTGAGCTGAATGCGTGTTATTACAGGTATTACATGAAATTGCCAGTGTTAGGCGAAGGGGATTATGATGCTTTTGGGTCAATACTTCCTCTGAGGTGTTTGGCGGCTGCAGCTGAGGAGCGATTAGCCCTTTTGTCTGTCAATCTGCCTTCATATGGGGTGCTTATCACACACACATTATAACCACAACCAACTGCACTTTTGTGGTGATTACAGCCTTGGGTATATCAGGCTCTTTCAGTACGCTGAGAGGTGTCAGTGCAGCTTCGGGCCGTCCCACAAGCACACAGCTGCTTGGACGAAAGATGACAGGTGAAAGAATTTAAGAGCTGAAATTATGACTTGATAAGCTGAAATCTACTGGTATATGGACTTTCATCAGCTGGTTCTATTTCTCCCCCGTTTTCCAAATTGATTTTTCTGAGAACTTTCTAAGCAACAAGTCACTTATGAGTTCAAGTGCATTTAAATTTTTACTGCTCTTTCTGTATTTCAAGGAATATTTTTTTTTACTTTTTTGCCACAATTTTTTCAAACACTTATATCAGACAAAAATAGCCTGGGTAAAGACAGTCCTTGATTGTCCAGGACTGCACAGTCAAGAAATTACTTAAATAGAACCTGTCTAACAGGATGAAGTAGGCAAAATCTCCAAAAGTATCACATCACTTAGGCTCTGACATTTATCAGTGTGGAAAGGGCTCCAGTGAAGTATTATCCAGAAATGGAGCAAACATGGAACAGTGGTAAACATTCTCAGCAGTGGGTGGCCAATCGCGTTAAAACCTTAACCAGGTTATAAAAGAGCCCAGTACAACATGTGAAGCTCTGCAGGCCTCACTTCAGGCTTAAACAGTCAAACTTGAAGGTGAGACAATAAAAAAGAGAAACTGGGCTAACATGGGGCTGGGAGTGTTATTATCTGTCGCTCCTTTGGTGCTTCAAGACCTGATATTCACAGAACTTAGGAACCCCAGCCTCTCCTGAATACTTGAGACCCCCAGTAAGAAAACTTATGATTGGCTAATTTAATCGTTCAAACACCAAATATAATTTAACATGTATTAATACCAACAGTGGAAATAGTCTTAGCTCTACCACAGAAACTACTATCTTTTTTTCCTTTTTTTTTCTCCGAAGAGTTTTTGCGGCGCTAGTGGCTCGTATTTTTTGTACAGTAGGCAGACAGGAAGGAGGGTAGACATGCGGTAAAGGTCGTCGGGACCGGGAGTCGAACCCGCGACGTCCGCGTCGAGGACTAAGGCCTCCAAACGTGGGGCGTGCTAACCCCCTGCGCCACCACAGCACGCCCCAGAAACTAATATCTACAGTCCTAACGCTTTTGGGGGTACAGCCAATCAGCACCAAGGAAAATAAATGTCCCTTCTTCACTGGCTGCTTTGCAGATGCAGTCAATAATGTGTTGAGTAGCATTTTACCTAGGTATTTCAGCTTCCATAGTACATATTCCTTAAAATATTTTAGACATGAAAATAATTTAGTTACCTGCAAATAGATGGGGGTCCACTGTATTGTGAAAAGATGCTGACTTCATAAAACAAAAGCAAGCAGTTATACTTCCATGTTCAACATTTTTGTGTAAATACTATAAATTTGTGGTGTTTTTACTTAGAGTCAGATACCAACCCATTACTATCTAAACTTTACATGGTATTGCTGTTTCAGCAGAACTATTAGACATTTTATCAGCTCAAATTTCTAAGTAGAGAACGTAATGCAGTTAGTAAGATCCAGAGTATTGGACTGCTGCATGCGTTGCAAATAAGCTAATTATTAATTAACAGTATCAATGAAAGCACATGAAGACTATTAAATTTATCTACTAAAAGTAAAAAGCTTTTCATGCTTTATATTTTCAGTCTAATAATGCACTTTTAGAAAAGTCTCTGTTATTAGTAAAGCACGGGCTGGAGTAGAGTGATGTTATTAGAAGACCCAGTCAGGCTCACAGTAGGGGTTGAGCCGACTGGGTATGGTGATTTCCACTTTACTTTTGTGTAGGCTAATAAAAAAATGAAAAACCCTGAGCCTAATGGGATTTGGTGATAAGAAATTACCAGCGCCGGGTCCTTCTCTTTTGTCTCTTGCTGGGTGTTCGGCGGCTGAGCCAATAAGAAAGCGTCCAGGACTGCCGTAACCTTAGAGACAGGAGAACACGGGCCGCAGCGCCGCCATGATAAACGAGAGCTGTTTGTCAAAGTTCTCTTGAAACACACATACATGCATGCACACTTCAGTCTGCTACTAATGTCCCCTCTTCTTACCATTCAAACAAATGGTGCATTTAGACTTACATTACATCTGAGAGGGAAACAATGTGTGAATTTGTAATGTTTTTCTCTCTCTTTTTGACAGTTTCAGGAACCAGAACTGTTAAAAAAACAAAACTGTGACACAGCTGAGCATAATTTAAGAGTATTACATATGTTCTTATAGTTTTTCATTCAGCTCTACATTTGGATTTGTAACCTAATTTAGGGAGTTTGTCTGCAAATTTTGTGCCAAGTGTCATTTGTAAGTAATGTAGAAAAAAACTGCTTTTATTGTTGCTATTAACATTAAAATCACACCAAGTTACAGTGACTTAAAAAGTACTTCAGATATACAAAGAAATCAAAACAAATGAATACATAAATTATGTGCATAACAGTGAAAAGACACAAGGAACCTGGGAAAAGAGGAGGTGAAAATATAGAAATCAGCTGAATCTGTCAGTGTTTACAAAACCCCTGATATTTAATTAGCAGCGCAATGATCCTAAACATATTGCCAAAGAATAACCTAATTTATGAATTCATTTGTTTTACTGATCAGTAAATCTAGATTCCTCCCAGTTTCCAGCTTTTACACTTAAACCAAGCCTAGATACAGTTTTCCTTCATTTTATAGGTCACAATCATTAAACGTTTCACTTTTCTTCCTGTGTTGGTTGCAGCCTATCATTTTCTTTTTAACTCCGAGGCCACAGAGCTGAGCTGGAGGACACAATGGCAACAATGGGAGAGAACAAACCCACATAAGATGGATGAGCGAGGAAGGCAAGAAGATATGCAGAGTGAAAGGAAGAGACACACTCCTTGGCTTGTCTCTCTGCTGCAGTGCGCCAGCTCTATAGCAGAGTGGAGAACAAGCAAATTACATAGAACGGACACAAAGACGTTGTCCTGTCATCTCCGCCTGCCAGGAAAGATTTACTATTTTACTAGTAGTCCACTAGAGGGGCTGTCCTATGCCATGTCTGCCACTGCAGGAAACAGAGAGACCTCGACAAACCTGAAGGCCAAAACTTGGATACACTGCAATACACCATCTAATCAGGCCTTACTGGAAAGTTCAAATTAGAGCTTCTAGACATGGAGAGATCTAGTTTTCCACCTATGAGAAAGGATGTCAGTCAGCCTTGTTTTATGTCCTTTGTAAATTCTTGATTGAGACAAAAACAGAGACACCGACATGCTTCATATGGGACAAATCATCATTTTCAGACCATCAGTTTGTAGTTTTTATGCCTCTTTCTTTTCTTTCAACTGTCTGTTTTTAATTGCAAACTCAACTTGCTGATGTGTACTGGAAGGGTGCAACAAAACATTTGAGCTACTGTGATAATTTTGGGATAATTTGGCAGCAATAACACCTCTACTTACTTTTTCCACCAGAAATGACCCCCACTCAGACAGGCTAACTCCGAGTCAAATCCTATCAGTTAAGATCATAGTAATGTGGAGATGTTACACCAATCACTGCAGAGCTTTAGCAGGCAGGGGGTCAGAAATTCAGCCAAGAATCTAGAAATGATTCCACATCTGTAGACTGCAAAGTCAACATTTTGAAAGCACTACAAAAAAATATTGTCATTTCTTTTTAAGCCTGCTCAACAATATATATATGTTTATAAAATAAAGTAGTGAAAAGAAAGTGTTATGGAGATTAATGTTAAGCCAAAACCTGAAAAGGTTTTGCCTCACTAAAAAATAGGCGTTCGGTTTGGGACTATTTGTAAAATAAATATACAAAATTTGATTCTACTTGCAGCACGAGAAAAACATTTGTGTCACTCTTTCTCTGAAAACACCTGCAGTGTTTGATTGAGCTTAATAAATGAATAAAATGTAGATTTTAATGCATTCAAGTCAAATGTGGTCAGACTTACTATGAAATTCAAGAAATTATAAAAAGCTTGGTAATTAAAATATGATTATTTTGTCAGACTTATTAGAAAAGAGAGAACATTTTTCAAACAAAAAGTATAAACCAATATATATTCAGTCTATCATCTGTTTTTACTTTTTGTTATGTTGCGTTTAGATATTCTGATGTGAATCACAGAATATTTGATACGTTTCAGTATCAAATCTGACTAGCTGGGAGATTCTTTGTCAGTAATTAAAGCTGTTTGCTGAATACAGAAACCACTTATGTCTTACCACTTAAAAAAATGCAGCTAAATAGGATCAATTTCCTGAGTTATTATACTCTGGCTTATTGATTTCTCTCTAAACAACCACAGAAAGGGAAACAGACAAAAGCTGAAGTTTACTTCTGAGAAATCATCTTTCAACCTGAATATTGTCGCTGTTACAGCATCACATAGTGAATGCTACTAATTTCAGCTTGTAGGGGGAAAAAAAAAAAATGACAAGACTTGAATGGGCCTTGTAAGTGTAATGATCACACACGCGTACACGCCGACACACAGCCCCAACAGTAATGACATTTAAATGGCTCATTTGAAGATAAAAGGCCCGCTAACATCAAATGGATCCTTGTTATCATAATGGCAAACAACTAACAAGAAATGAAGAAGCTGCATAAAAAGACATGCCTCGTATTTGTCTCCATGAACACAATAAGCAGGCAAACAAACATTGCTAACAAACAGCGATCTAAACTGTCTATTCACATGGACACATTATGGAAATGTTTGCCTGTTTATGCTCCACCGATAGCTGAAGGAAATTAGGGTGCATTACAATCAACTCTGTGGAGATTTTCAATTAATTTTTTTTAAGCAGACTTGACAAAACATTATGCTGCAAAAACAAAGCTTGAATTTTTTGACCAACAACATTCCCGTTTGAAAGGGAGGTTTATTGGATGTGGTGTTTAGAGTGAGACCCAAATTAGCTGAAGTATTAGGAAATGCTCTTTTGTATTTGTTGAAGAAGTGCTTCTGTAAAAAAAAAAAAAACTTGCATAAATTCATCCTTTTTCATCTATACATTGTGCTCAGAAACTGTTCTTCACTGCATGAATTTCCTTTACACACAACTATCAAATACTAACAAGCAACAGGGATAAAACAGCTTGGAGCTTTGATGAAGGATTTCTTCCACTTTAAATATTTTTCTGGTCGATTCCTTCAGAAGATCAACATAAATGGACATTTATAATATTACATTCTATGACAAATTTTCTAAATTATATAAACAAGCCTTTCGCGTTTGTTTTGTTTTGGAATGATGAATTTATTGTTAAAAGATTAAAAAGCAACTATTACAAATTAATTATAAAAAAGACAATGAAAGTGTCAAAATGCAAACAAAGTGTTATTTTACTATGAGCCAATTTTGAATGTAAGGCGGCCATATTTGATTTTGAGCTTGTTGTTGGTGAGAAGACTTTTATATTTAAAATGCAAACATCTTGGGAACCCTGTTATGTTTGAAACTGATTAAAATTGTGACGACAGATTAAACTGCATCTCCAACTAATCCAGATAATAAGACAAATGTCTGACAATGTGGTTTCACACATTTTCTGTACTATTATAAAGTATTTGTCTTGGGATCCATCTAATGAAATTTTAGCACCGGTTTAATAGACTTTCAGTAAATGGACAGATATGTCACAACAGATCACAATTTCTGAAATAAAAAAAAGTTTAATCACACAATATCTATATTTCCTTTTTGTTAAACTTTTCTTTTTTACTTTTTGCTTGTTCTGTCATTTTCACAATTAACCACACTTTCTTCCCGCACTGCATCTCCAACTTTTCTTTTATCCTCTGCTTCCTCCTCCTGCTCCTCCTCTCTTGGAGGATCTTACAGTAATAGGCAGGTAATTTCCCACTATTACAAGTCGGTACATTAGTCTCTGCCTGCACTATTTACACAAGTTAGCAGTCCAACCGAGCCATTTATGGCGGATCATTATAGCTCTTGGTGCCCAAAACGCTTGGGAATTCCAAGATGAAATGATGGCTTGAATGCATTACCGTGTGTGTGTGTGCAGGTGTGTGTTTATGAGCGGAAGATGGGAAGAAGATGAAGGCGAGATCCCTTTTAAAAGCCCAGCTCAAGATATATGATACTATTAAGACTTTTGAGCACCAATTACACCAGCACTACTTTAAGTGGCATCAAAGTCGTTCCATTTTGATACATTATGACGATGGTTTCATATATTACAGCAGATCTTCTTTAAGATGTTCAGCTGCTGATGACACGACTTCAAAGTGCTGCTGACAATTTGGCTAAATTATCAACCCTTTCGCATTTGGCCCCTTTTTTGGGGGATAGAGTCGTCTTTAATAAATGCTTCCCACCTTCCAACCCAACACTTCGTGAAAACCCTTCGCTGCTTGCATTTTTACGTCTTTCCATCCAGTTATGCAGGACTGTAACTTGCTGGTTTTACTGTATTTTTATAGGGGTTTCAAACAAAATCTGGATTCCTGTGGAGGAGATGATTTATAAGAAGTCAGTCGTGTTTGGGATGTTTAAAAAAAGAAAACCACGAGGAAATTCAGATGCTCAATGAATTACAATCAAACTATTTATTTCAGTAATTCAACTGAAAAAGTGACACATATGTTATTAAAATTGACTAAAAGCAGAGTGATTTATTTCAAATGTGTTCGTCTTGTCGATATCAATGATTGTGGCTTATATAAGAACAATAAAATGGGATGTTTAATATAGAAATGTTTCAGCTGACAGTCCATAACATGACATTTCTCAAGCAGAAAGTCATTAAATACATCCAAAAGGAGGGTAAGCAACAAAAGGTCATTGCTAAAGAAGCAGGATGTTGCATCCAAGTATATTCATTTAAAGTTGAGTGGAAGGAAAACATGTGGTAGATAATGGTGCACAAACAACCAGATACTAATACTTTCAAACTGTAACAGCATTTTTATATTTTTGCCATTTTTCTTGTCTCACGTTTAAGCATTTCAATTTTTTAAGTTGTTATATCTAGAATAAATCTGTGGAACAATCTGTCTAAAGAAACCAAAGAGAGTCAATCAAGTTTTACTTTTAAGGAAATAATAAAATATAATATTCTACCAAGGTATTGATTCAGTTGAGTGCTATATCATTACAAAGACGAAATGTGTTTTCTTTGGTCATTATTACCTTTATATATACACACATTGTCAGTTTTGTGTTTAAAGATTTCTCTTCATGGATGGATGGATGTTTAGTTGCTTCTGGTATTACAAATTAACTTTTGACTTTATAAGATTATTTTCTTCAAACTACTCCTTTCATTCAAAACTTGTGTTTATGTCAACATTTATGTGACAGTTACGTGAATTTAAAGTCTAAAGTTCACTTTAAACTTTCAATGACTGAAATAAGCAAATAATTAAATCTAAATGAGATAAGTTACATTTTAGACCGGTTTATGTTTTCTCTCCATCAGCAAGCAACTATTTTTTCACTTTGTCACTATATGCATTTAAAATATAAGCATAAGCGAATGTACGAATTACAAAATGTGTTTATACTCCTAGAATGCAAATCAAAATAGCTCAACAACAAACGTTTTCCCCAGTTGCATAGTTAAGATGTTGTGTTTGCTACAGATCCTGCTGCTGCTGCTGCCCTCCTCCATGATGGAGCAGACAGGGTGTTAAACTGCGTGTCAGCTCTGTAATCGTGTGTGGGTGATCCTGTAATGTGGTGGCTCTGATGCTGTAATGATGACTTCAGAGGGCTTCCCTGGATGGAGTGAAAGCAACACACACGCACGCCGAGCCGTGGCAGTATCAGTGGGACATTGTCAGGCCAGACAAAAGGCCTTATCTTCCCTTCTGCTTTCAATGTGGGTGATTGGCCACGAGAAATGAGGAGAAAAGGCCATGTCCTCCACCAAGACACCACAAATGTCAGCCACCTTCCTATCTCCATGCAGCTTGTGCAGGCTCCCCGTCACTGTCAAGAGTCTTGAAATCTGGAGTCCAAAACGTTATAAAAAAATGTTTCTTTATATCGTTGAAAGTCCAGGTTGTTGCTGTTAGTTTTGGCAATATCTAAATGTTTGAAAGAAAATGATGGATTCTGTTTGAAACTTTTCTGTTTCAGGTACATTCTGGTTTGTAGTCTGCAATAGAAACGTTTTCATGTCAAAAGTCAAAAAAAGGCACAAAAGAAAGCAATCAGAAAGCAGCCAACGATGCAGCAGAAAGTTAGTGAGTCACAGACTGTGCAGGAAACACAGAACACGACGTAAACCTTCCAGTGAAGCAGCGATGGCAACATTTCCACCTCAAATGTGAGGGTGTCAAATAAATGCTTGCATGAAGATTTGTCCAATAAACCAAGAGAAATGCAGTAGATGGAGACCTACCTAACCGGCACCCTACTTAAAACATTCAAAGCCCTTTGTATGTAAGCACATAAGAGGGGGAACAGTTTAATGTTTTGTGACAGTCTCCTATAACTGCTTCTGAATGGGAAAAAAATCAGAGTGGAGGGAAAGGACAAGTACAACAGCTTAAGAGGAAATTGTGGATAAAAGACATAAGGCCACGTCACCTGTTTGGTATTTCAGTATTTCAGATATTTAAAACAAAAATCTAATCTACAAATATCAATATCAACTGATGTCAAACACATATACTCTGGTACATTTTTCATCCATTTGAGGAAGTTAGTTACTTTTTCACAGAGCCTGGCTGGTTTGCAGAGCTTTTACCTTGATAAATGAAATCATAATTTGAAAACTGCATGGCCTTTAAAGAATTTATATGTATAAACCTTTAGATCTGACTGTACTGGTCCAGGTAAAGTCAGGATAAAGCTTCATTTCTATCTCAGGATTTCAGTTTATTCAAACATAATCTGTAGTTACGTTTGAATAAAGATAAATTAGCCTTTTGTTGATTGCCTCAATAGACAATGTTTAGACAGTAAATCATTAAAGTCTGGTAAAAACCTGACATCTGGCCTTCATGCGGCTCCACTGCCTGCTTGAACCATAGAAGACAAAACTAACCAGCCTGGTAACTCGACTCAGGCCTTCCTCTGGCCTCACTTCCAACTTTTCTCTCTTGTCCTCTGGTTGAAGTGACAGATCTAAAACATCATTCCTGCTGCCAATCATGTGAAGCTCTCTCTTCATGAGCTTCCCATCATTAATTGAAGGATCATTTTAGCCACAGGGTACGGCTGAGGACACTAATCAAGACCTCGTTAAGGGTTGTTAAAGGACAATTGTCCATAATTCCTCTAATCCGCTGGATATTTAATTAATTAACCACCAATTAGAGAACAGCAGCTCTGCAGCTGGCAGGTTCAAACCACACAATTTCAAACTGGAGCTGCTGTGCCATTAATTACTATTGGAGGTATTTTTCAATTCCAAATCGGTAAAAATTATGAATCCTGCTGCGTTGGAGTCCAGGAGGACCCAATTTTAGGTTCAAAAAGGTTTGATCAGCAAAATCACAGTGCAGCTTGAAGGCCACCTTGAACGCCGTGTCTCAACGACCTGCTGTGATCACAGTTTAAAATGTCACAAAAGTTTAATCCAGCACTGTTAGCCGTTTCAATCAGGTCCAAACAAAAGAGGTAGGTCGAGAGGTCAAAACATCGACAAGCCGGAGTTTTTTGGGGGGAACATTGAAACTTTTTATCACTGTTATGTATCAGCCTTTCATTTCTACTTTTCTGGTCCAGGAAAAAATATTCAGTCAGTTTAAAATCTATTGGTGTTGCAGTGCAACACATTTATTTGTCTTAGTCTTAATTTTTGGCTGCTTATTATTATTATTATTTTCTTCTGCGAGACTTGGAAGAATTTAACGTTTGTTCCAATTGGTGATATTTTAAATCAATAGATGTTAGAAAGGCAATTATGACTGGATAGTAAAGTTTGTGATTTCACTAAAGGAACTTAAGTAAAAATTAATTCTGCTCTGTGTGCACAAGAATCGAGGTTAGTTACCACGACAGAGATCAAGTGACTTTTGGCTTTTACTTTCATTTAGAGTATAACGATGCATAAAACTGACATGACAAGAAACAACGCTGAGCTCACGAGAACGAGAGAAGTTAAGATTTTAAGATTACTTTAAAGACAAAGCCTTTATTTTGTAGATATTTATAGTTCCTACTGTAGATTCAAAATGCTGCCAACAATAAGAGTAGTTGGGGAATCTTCTTTTTCAACTCCATCAGGTTGACCGTTCGCAAGATAGCAGTCGCCTCAGTAAGAAATATTGAGGCGAAAAGACAAATTAAACTGTCTTTTCATTTGTTTATATGCAGAAAATTTGAGAAAGCAGGTGATGAAGAAGTCCTGCAGAATTAGCTATAAACTTTCAGCCCCCTTAAGCCTAATGCACCGATTTTAAACTTCACTTGGTATAATGTTTGTTTGTTTTTTAAACTAAATGTTACAATCTGGATACTCATATTTCGTTGGTATGTTTTGTTGCAACTAGACAGAAGTACCAATTTTGGAGAAGGAATTAAATAAAAAATCTAAATAAAGTAAAAACAACAAGAAGATGCATCAAAAGTGCCAGTTAGTGGCTTGTGATATCAGACGCTGTAATGTTTTGTGAAGTTTCCTTTATTTTGATTAAATAACTTACAACAAAATTGAGAAATAACTGCAAAATGAAAAGGAAGGATTTTGCATATTGCATTTTGTATAAATTCAGGTATTTGTTTTAAAATTTGTTTCATGATCTGACTACCAAAAAGAGATTAAAATGTCACAAAGAAATTTGATTTTTGAAAAATCAAAATCATTATTTTTATTTAAAAACTGACATACAATTACAATAACCAGGATTCTTCCTCCTGCTTTGGTATTTCCAAGCAGCCTGAGTAAGAGGCAGCAGTAAACATTAAACCGAGAGGCGGTGAGACACAAACAACTCAACTCTGAGCGTGTTGCTAATGTTTCCCAGCATGCAGCAGGTGGGAAATCTTATTTCTGCGGTTTTCTAGACGCCTCTCAGCATAAACAATGAGAGGCCGGGAGTGAAAGAGAGAGAGGGAGAGTACGAGGGGGAAGACCGGACGGATAAAGAGAGCGCTACAGAATCAATTAGCCTTGTTAGGAGGAAGTTCAGCTCCCTCTCTCAGAAAAACACACACCTGCTGACACCCTCCCCCCGACTCCCTCATGCAGCGAAGGCCACCCGCAGGCCGTATGGCATAACAAAAGAGAGGTTTTCCTTTTTTCCCAGGAGGTTTACTGCTCTCTGTCTCCCTGCTGCACTCTGATTCTACCTCTGCAGCTTTGTCTATTTCTTGGAAGTATGGGCTTCATCAGCCCCCCTGTGGAGATCATTTATCCACATTCTAACACACACATACAGAGGGTTTTTAAAAAAAAAGAAAAAAGACTAATTAGTGCTTAGACCGCCTGCCCAATTATTACCAGCCGTGCTCTAATTAGGACTTACTTAAAGTGTGCATCAATTAGACTTTAACATCATTGCCTGCTTTGAGGGAACTGGACCTGTTAATACTTGCTGAACCAGACGCAGAACAGAAACTCAAAGTTCAGATTCTTCTGACTAAATAAAGTACATTACAGCATCATGCCAGGAAATTCAGTATTTTCTAAAAGTTAATTAAAGCCCAGTTTGACTGAAAAAAGACTTTTGAAGATGTGGAGCGGAGGAGGAACATCTGTACCTTTGTCTTGCATCTTAATATCACTAATATTGGTGATGCTTATTGTAAATAAATGTCTAAATAATGACATCAGGCAAAATGCTGCTGCCTTCACAACTGATAAAAAAAACTTGAGTTTTATACATTTCTCTATATTTCTATTGATTCCAACTTTACAATTCAGTAAACAAATGAAGTAAAATCTGATAGATTTTTTTTTTCAGTATTTTTTTTACATTGACTTTCATTTCCTGTACTGCAGGACACCATTAAAGTAATTCAACTCTGACTCAGTGAATTTGATTTTCAAGCCTAATAAATTATATAAAGTCATTACATGCCTATTAAATAAAATAATAGATTTAATTTATTTTCAAATAAAGTAAAATTGTGGTTTTTATATCTGTATTTGTTTCACAAATAGGGGTATTTTGAGAAAACTGTTATAGGCCTTGTAACTAGCCTTTGCTAGTTAGCCTTGTAACTAGCCTTTACTAGTTTTTACCAGGTTTTCAACAAAACAAGAGAGAATGTGTCAAAGATTTATTTACCAATGTGTGGAAACTTCTGTATTTTGTACTGTGGTGTATAAACATAAACTATATAAACATATATATTTTATGTCAAATTTAGTTTAAAGAGGCAATATTATGTGTTTTCAAGCATAGAGTTGCATTTTATGACACAATCATGTAATGACTGTTACCTATGTTGCCTTAAAATGTTATGAAAATGCTATATATGTCAAATATAACTTAAAAGAAGATTGACTTAGCAGTGTAACACCTTGAAATAACACCTGTCTCTTTAAAAACTCCTGCTCTTTCTGAAACTCTGCCTTCAGGAAGTCGTCACAACATCTAACAACGTTTTTACCAGTGTTTCACTGAGGAGTCGCTCATATAATGAGCTCAGTGGATGTACAGCTCCACCAGGTGTTTGCTAATTGCTGCTGGCTAGTCTGAAGGAGCTGACTGGGGGAGTTGCAATGGAGGGCTGCTCTGTAGGGTGGAATCTCTGAAGCTTGGAGACTGCAGCTCTGAGGAAGAACTTCGTCTAGAAGGCAGAGCTGGGTTCAACCCGGCGTTTTGCACGGCTGAATGGTTGCCATGGAGACTAACGTTTTTCTCAAACTTGCATGAAAGAATCAAGGCAACACTAAAGGGTATATTTTTGATGAGCAGATATAAAATGGTGCAAAGTTGATTTTACATAATACTTATACCTTATAACGTTCACCTTTTAAATATACCAGTTTTATGACTTTGGACTGTAATACAAATTATAAAACTATGCAGAACAGCATTTAAAAATCTCATTTTAAATTCATTGGTGATTGGAATTCATTTTTGAAAATTGATCCCCTAATTACATATTCCAAACTATAATTGTCATTATTAATGAGTTTGTTGTTTGGGTCTAAAAGTCTGACATAAGGGAAATCTTTAACAGGCTCTTGCATGTTTTCAACTTTTCAATATTTTCTCTCTAAATTATTTACTACGCGTTTGTGAAAAGCCTTTTCTGAGGAGATGCAATCATGTACGGTGGAGCCTTCTGCTTTTAGACCGATACTCTGAATAATTTACAAATTACAGTGACTCGGTTAGGGTTGCGTTGTTATAACCCCTGACATGCAGAGTTGTGCAAAGTACGTCAGATAGTTTGTTATAGTTATAGACTCTCTTCCCTGCCGCCTCCGTTGCTGCCTCCTTCCTTCCTTGAAGCAGTAATCTGTGTGTCAGTGTGTTGCCAGTGCTGCTCAGTGGGCGGCTGTCTGTTTGAGGTGGTTTTAATTAATTTTCAATCAGCGCTAAGTAAATTCATTAAGCACTCACGGCTCTGTTTGAAGACACACACTTGTATGCATTTTCAGTTTGCTCAAGGGCACATTAACAAAACATATAAATGTAACAGCCGTATATGTTATATGTTCATTTTAATATTGGACCGATACAACCTAGTTTGATACAAAGTTCAGTTTTTGACTTACTTACGTTGAAGTAAAGAGACTTCCTTGCCCTTTTGTCTCATCGGTTTAATTAATATATTTCCAAAATGTTTGGAGAAAGGCGGCACATGAAATTTTTAAAAAATTGAGCTCCTCTACCGATTCCCAAAACAGAAAATGCCTGCATTCCTAACAATAGATGAAGAAAATATATTTTGATACAAAATCACAAAATTATTCTTTGAGAACACCTGCACTGCAATTACAGAGGGCGTGTGAAAATGTTATAATTTATCCGTTTCCACTGACTTTTGTTCAGTCACATTTCCTTCAGTACTGTTTTTTATGGCACAGCAGTCCTTTGTCTTATATTCTGTCACTGAAAAATGACCCCAAATTAGTTCATGCAGCGAAGTAAACAGATTTTTAAAAGGCTACGGCTTGTTTTTTGCTGCATTTCATGACATGAAAAGTCATGACAGCAGGAATGACAAATGGAAAATATTTTGCCTGATAGCGCAGCAGCTTAAAGGCCTGTGCATGCTGAGCAATTTCCGACTGTAGCACACAAAGGCTGACAAAATATGAAAGAAAAGTGTGTTTTGTTGTCTTAGATCCCACTGCGTGGCACACACCAGAGGTCTGTTTTGTGTTGGTAAAAGAGCTTCAGAAATTAAAGTAAAGCATGCTACTTGTGTCCATGTTAAAGGCACAACTACGTCAGAAATTAACCTGACTGTTTTTTTCCACAGGAAATCTGAACCAAAATCACAGGGCCTTTTTTTAAATTAGCCAGTTGTGATCAAAAGTTTCAAAATTGTCATCCGTAAGGGAGTTAAAGGTGTGTATAATCCTGCAGTATTCCTAATCCAGTTGAGATGTACGGGATTAAGGCAGAAAAGGCCTTTGGGTTTCATATTTGGATTAGATACACTAGGACGCAATCATTAGCACCCCTGATAAGGTTGTGTGAACAAGCTAAAAATGTATCAGAAACATCACTTTACACCTTTAGGATTGGAAAGAATTTTTACCTTAAACTTGTACATCTACTGCATCCAGAGGGGAAAAACACACTTTAAAAAAAAAGATCAATGATGTTAAAATTATTGGCACCCTGGATGCTAATAAAGCGTTCAACCAACTAACAACTAATCATGCTATTAGCAAAATTCAAAGGGTTATAATGGTGATTTTTGCATGACTGGTGTCCTAGTCAAGCCCCTGCCTCACACCAATTATAATACAAAAATTCTTCCTGAATGGCCCCAGCTTGTAAAAATTTAATGTTTCCTAAAACACCAGGAAGCAAATTACTGATAGACTTAAAAAGACAAAATGAAGGTGGCCTAGTCAAATTTAGATTCAGAGTGGAATTACCTTAAACAGGATGTTCATGTTTCATAATCCTCAAATGGGGCAAAATTAAAACAATTCTGCAAAAAAGAGTGGAACAATAGATCACTGGTTATTATGTGTAAATGGAGTTACTTTTTCACAGGTTACTTTGGAAAACTTTCCCTTCATAAATGTAATCATCATGCAAAAACTTTTTATTATTATTATTTCCTCAGCTTTCCTTAGTCTGATTTTCAAATTTGTTTGATCTGAAACAAAAATATCCATGAATGTGCAAAAACTCAGAAACCAGAGTTTAACAGGACAAACACTTTTTGCAGCATTTTCAATGTTTTACAAACAAGTTGAAATGACAAAAAAAAAAAAAAATTTCTGGTGCTGTGTGAGATGGATGCAGTGTGGAAGTGGGAGGAAGCTGAAGAAGTAAGGTTGGTTTGGTTTAAAGGAGGATTTATCAAGCCTAATCTCTCCACAAACCAAGCAGATCAAGCTCTTCTGAACACACACACACACACACACGCACCCACACACCCCGCTATGTAAATTTAGCTCGGTTAGCTGTCCCCCTCTCTCCTCAGCCTGTCCTCGTCAGTAAAAGTGGAAAAGAGGAAAACAATGCTGTCAAACAAGAGGAGAGGAAGAAAGAGAGCGAAAGAAGACGGATGATTGAAAAAGCGAGCCTGGAAGAGGAAAGAGGAGAGTCTTCTTAGAGGGCTAAAAGGATTAGCCCTCTCATCTCTCCTGGATCACAATGTTTCATTGGCTATGTTTGATCAGTGATGGTGTGTGTGTGTGTGAGGGAGTGAGAGTGTGAGATGTTTGCACTGATACTAACGCTCCCTCCTCCTGATCCTATTACATGGCAATAAACATCAGCTACCAACATGGGGATTACCGCGTGTGAGTGTGTGTGCGCACACTTATGGTTTTTGGCTGGACCTTTTATAATCCTCAGAGAACCACAATCTTTGTCACACACATACATAAACACCCATTTATACACACATGCTGTGTTTTGCAGTCCTATCTTTGTCTGAAGCTGGCACGCTGTAAATCTGTTTGGTTGTTTAAAGAAGCATGTCCACCTTCAGTGAGGAGGTTTGAAAACATTTTACTTTTCAAAACAGAAGAATCTCTTCAAAATATATTTCAACGTGAATTCAGGAAATTCACAGTTTTAAATTCATGAAATTCAGACTTCATAATTTTTATTTTTCAAACTGACAAATATGTTACGCAGTTCTCGGTTCTCTGTAACATTTCCACCACCCCGTCCACACTTAGCAGGACTCTGTTCGGTTTGTTGTGAACGTTTGTTGGATGTTTGTTCAAACTGAATCCAATGTTCCAAGATAAACTCTGATTCTTGTGCTTTTTCAATTGAACAAAGAAACTTGTTTGTTGTGATATGATCAACTCAATAATGAAATGTAGAAAAAGAAAAAAGTTTGTATGTTCATAAGATGGTGATTATGTGATTTTTTTTACTTAAAAACAGCTTGAAAAGCTTTTTGGTTTCTCAAAAACCAAATAAATCTAGATATTTGTAATGTAGACACCGTAGTAGGAAATAAACCATGGAAACACATTTGGTTTCTCACTATATTTTCTTTTTTAATCAATCAAGTTTATTCACTAAGCAAAACATTTCATCACTAACGCACAAAAACATTGTCTTGTAACATTTCATCTACATGAGTGAAAGGGAGCAGGAAGAAGAAAAACCTTATAAACACCTGCCCCTTTCTCAATAATTACAAAATAAATCTTATATTTTGTAATTAAATATAAAACACATTAAAATTAAGACTATAACTTACAAACAGTATATCATTCTCCTCATTGTTAACTCAAAAGTATATCATAATTTTCCAAGACTTGTTAGGATCCCCATCTATCTGGACAATTCAATCTTTTTTCAATCTAAATATGATTCTGTAAAATATCTTGCTGTAAAAATGTTGACAGGTGATTACCAAATTTACTTTATTTCTCTTTTCTTTTTAAATAACTGAAAAAATGTCAATTTATTTTGGATTAGAGATTCAAAATCGGTTTGTTTTTCCAGTATGACCATAAATGCTCTGTTTCCTGGCGGAAAGACTGACTTTAAACCACAACCTGCCAGTCTGTCAGTCCTATAGAGGTGGAACATCATAACATCATACTATGACTGCCTTTGTTTAAATGAAAGAACAGACACCATTCAAAGTCATGGTGCCTGTGAAGGACTGTTTTAAGCATTGCAACAAAAGCTTTCAAGAGGATAAAATTGAAAAAAGTGCCAACGTTGGGGGGGAACAATGAGCTCTTCCAACATGATGACATTTGATTTCCATGCAATGCCGTCAAACTCATTGTGCTGTGACTGATTTTTGAGAATCTTGACTTTCTGTTGCACCATGTTCTCCACATTTGCTCTAAATAATAAAATCCAAACAAAAAGCCCAAAAGCCACTTGGCAGAAGTGACACGAAGCCATTGGTTCAAGCTGAATATCACATTCTTCCCACCTCAGACACATCATAAAGCACAATTACCTCCACTGTAGCACAGATAAATGATTTTCCTGCCCAGATAACATCAAATATACCTATTTAACGAAAGCCAGTGTTACAATAAATTATCTTTTTGTGTATTAATTTTCTACTTTTATCACCAGTTGTCTATCGTTATGCCCCCTCCCTGTCGTCTTTAATTTTTTCAACTCCTTTGCACGTTCCCTCCTTCTCCTCTCCCCCCCGATCACCTTTCTTTCTTACAGAAAATCTTAAAAGGCTGACATGCAAATGGGGCTTATTAAATCCTATTAAGCCGTCCGTCACCAGCCTGCAGAGGGAGGGCAGAGGGAGAGAGTCAGAGGAAGGGAGGCAACATGACAATTAGAGGAAGGAAGGAAATGAGTGATAGTATGAGGAAAAATAAGATAAGATTTAAGAAAGGATGCTTAAGTATTACAAGTTTATTCTCAAAAAGAATACCCCCACTGATTGCTCTGTTAGGTACACCTCATAGTGTCAATGTGGAGCACAAATCTCTGCGGGCATCTTGTTGAATCTTCTACAAATACATTAGAGGGACTACCTGAAACAGGCAGGGTGTTCCTAATAAAGTGGCAAATTTATTTAGCTATTTGTGTCCTTGATGTGCTTTGAATACACACCAGATTAAATGAGCACCCAGCTGGCTCAAATACACTGTAATTTGATTTGTTTGTTTTCAACCAGCCTTACTCTGATGCCCTAAATAAAATCCTATGCAACCAATTGCTTTCAGAAGTCAGCTAATTAAAAAAATAAATAAAATCTACGTATGCAGGAGTTAGCATGCAAACTAACCAAAACATGGCCGCCCACCTACATCAATGATGTCCAAACTCAATAATTTTAAGGTACTCACATACTCAATTAAAAACATGCAGTATTTCAATTAATATTTTAATAAAAAACAAAAGTATTATGGGTTCCAAAAAGGGTTTAATTTGTTTGCCTTAATAAAAGAGAGGTCTAAAATGTTTTAGGGTTACTTTTTGTTTAGCAAATAGAAATGATCACTTCTAGAAAACAAAAAAGATTTTTTATAAAAACCTTTCATTTAGCCAAGCTTGATAAATAAGCACCCAAGACTGCTCAGTAAAAAAATACTTTGTTTGTTGCTCCACTTACAATGACATTAAAATTAAAGTAAAAAAAAAATGAAAGAAAAACAAAAAATGTTTCTTTGAACAAGGTATTCAATTGAAATCCTAAAAAAAAAAAAACAAGAAACAAAGTCCAATTCAGCTCCATTTGCAAGAGGGTCGAACATGTTAAACTGCTGATGTGGGCCACAGAAAATTACCTTAAGGGCCACAATTGGACCCAGGTGACCTTCTGGAGACCCCTGGGTCTAAATTGAGAGACCAGTGACTTGCATTAACTCTGGAGGAGCTGCAGGTGTGAACAGTACAACTACATGTTTCAGCAAAAATACAGCCTTTATGGACAATGTCAATAAGAAAGCAACACAAACAATCCAGTCCTAAACCTGTGGTCAGTCTTAAAACCTGATGTTCATAAATAATCTCCATCTAATACGACTAAGTTTGAGATATTTCGCAAAGAAGAAAACCATGACATTCCCTAAATGTGCACAGATGATAGAAACATGCCATTTTAAAAAGCAGTCTAAAAATAAAAGCCTGAATCAAGCAATGTCAATGACTAAACTTTTTCATTTTCTGCTATTAAATGTGAAGTTCAGTGAAATGTGTGGTTATTTCTGTAAAGAGGTATTTTTACATTTCAATGTTTGCAGAAAACACTTGAATATGTCTTACATGGTTTTCACATTGAAGAGCTGCAGAGCCTGTAGCTAAGGTGATTCAATAATACAACTCAACAATTGTTCGATATTTTCTTCTTTTAACCTCTAGGCCACATTTGATTTTGAATGTATTTTTCTATAAGAATTACAGCTGAGGAGGAAACTTGTCCTTTATGATCAAACCCAAAGCTGGTTCATGTAACATATAAGAAAAGAAAAGACAGATTCCCATAATTCCAGTTCCTAGCGTCTGGGGAGAGAGAACGACCACATGCCTTGTAATAGCCAGCAGGTTTGAATCAAGCACAACGCAAGTAACATAAAACTTTTTGCGTTACAGATGTTCATTTCAATATACCCGTTTCAAAAACATTCGACATTTCAAACGTCACCTTCAAAGCTGCGTTAAAATTTGTTCGAGGCTGTATATTATAGACTCTTATTCTTCTGCTACTTGTTCTCACTCTTATCCCACACTTCACCTCCTCTCTGTTACTCCTTCTCTTTGATTTTCTTTTTCAATGATGAGAGAGAGAGAGAGAACGAGAGAGTGGAGAGAGAGAGAGAGAATACCACCTTTCTCCCGCCTGTCAATTATCTCGGCCCGTCTCTCCGTCCAGTTTAATTGGCGTTTGGGAGACGCAAACGTCCCAATGGGCTCCGGCAGGACAATGGAGACCCGAACAGCCGACCGGCCCTTGGTTCAGCCCAAATTGAATTGGAAATCTTCCATCTTCTGCTTAGCATAACAAAGACGGTGCAGGGGTTTTAGACAAAGGGGCTGTTTTAATGGAGAAAATCAATCTCAAGGAGGAAGCGCTAGCATTGTCTCCCGTCAGCTGTACAGGTGTGTCTCACTCATGGCGGCCTTAATCAGAGGTGGCAGGGGAGGGATCTGGAAACAACATCTCTGTCGCTGTGGGGAAGACTGGCAGCTGAGGGAGGATGAGGAGCGGTGCAGGGGGGCTGAGGGAGAGAAAACAACCTGTGTCCTAGTATGAACATGATGACAGGAGTGATGGATGTGGCTGCTGGACGTTACTGACGCTCTCACAGGACACTTTGCTTGAGTATCTCAAAATCCAACTTCCAACATTCCTGAGTCCTTTATCTCCACTCATTCCACACAATCCAGTTCAGAACAGGTCTGATGGCTGAGTGTTGGTGAGCTTATTTTTACTAAGTGGTATTTGCAAAATTGTGAACTTAGTTTTAAAGGGGTCCTATCATAAAAAATTCAAATTTTGAACGTTTTTCCATCTGGAAAAGACAAGTGTTTTGCCGGTGACTTATCCCGAATCACCTTCTTGTTGGTTGTGCATGAGGCTCGACTTATGCTTTTCAAAGATGTACAATTATGCTTTTCAATGTTGTATAATTGTGCATCTGATTGCAGCCATTTTCACATGCGAGTGTAAATGTTGAGTTTGGAGCTTGGCCATCAGCAGGATATTTGGATTTAAAGTGACAGAAACCTTTTTTTCCTTCTACCTTTAGTTTTCTTGAGTCCCGACAAAATTATTGGTTGCATGAAAGTAATTTTAAATCAACATCTTCCATGGGTATTGTTAACTTTTGGGCTGAAAACATCCAAACGCATTAATTAAAAAAAAAACTATTTTCTGAATCCTGTCTTAAAATAACTGGAGATTTCACAAAACTGAGATTTCCAGGTATCAAAGGAAGATTTGACTGCTTATATTAAGTAATATAATCTGTTTAACAATACAGTGATGACTTCAGCAGATCTTTAGATGTTCATGTGTATCTAGTACCTGATTAGCAGTGTTAAACTTCGCTCATTACAATGTCAAAGTGCCCCGTCTCACTTAAACTACAGAAGCCAAGTTTTGCTGTATCCCGTGTAAAAAGTTGTGCTTGCCTGTTTTTGCATTACCTTAAACAATGGAGTCCTACTTTTGCTTCAAAGTTGGATTGAAAAGGACATTTTTTTCCTGGATGAGCCCATCTGCTCCTGACTGACATCATTTTCTTAGGTTTGGTGTATTTCAGGTTTCCTGTCTGCGTCTCTCCCGGTCTGTCAGTGCAGTTAAGGAGTTGCCTTTCAGGTCTGGGTGTTTTGATAAGGTGAGTGTTTGTGTTTATCTGTGCACTCCCAGCTCTGGGCATTACCATGAGAATGGTTTAAGCCCCCTGCTAATCCCCCTGTGTCTCTGTTGTAATAAACGTCTTCATTCACACAGGCTGCAGCGAAGGAAGACCCAGCGAGTGCAAACATATCGCATCCCCTGGGAAGGGGAAGTTTAACACCTTGACCCAAAAACAATTCTTTCGTCCTGGACTGACCAACACATCCTCCATCATAAAATCACGTACAGAGCTTTGGAAAAAGTACTTGCTCCCTTTTTTTTTTTTTTTTTATCACACCCAGGGTTTCAGATGATCCAGCAAACTTGAATATTCCCAGAGTAAATACTAAAAGCTGTTTATTACATTTGTTAAGGAAAACAAAGCCAAAAACTATCTCTTTCTCTTTGTGAAAAAGTGTAATAGCAGAATTTATGGCTCCGTAAATTTAGTTAAGACATCCAGGTCCTGAGGCAGGAAAGCAGCCACACTACCAACACCATGATTGAGTTGCAGGGTATGAGGTTTTTTTATTTTTACACCAGACATAACGAGATGCACATGCTTCAAAAGGTTCTACTTTTATCTCATATGTCCTCATATTTTCCCCAAACTCTTGAAGATCTTTAAGATGTTTTCGATAAATGTGAGTCGAGTCAGGACTGGTTTCGATCTTTCTAACTCTTCTAAAGATGCAAGATTTGCTAAGTATCAAAGCATTAGAAATGACTTTATAAAGTGCAGGGAATTAGATGCTTGATATGCTACTTCAAAAATGATTTTTTGATTTGCATCAAAAAATGCCAAATGAAGTTGAACCAAAGAATGTGGCTTTTGCAAGGCAATATTTGAAAATGATTTTGTTATTTTTAGTCAGCTTAATTTGATCAAATATTAAAACATGATGATGACCAGTTAACAGCAACAAAACAGCAAAAAGGAAACAACTCTAACTTTTTTCCCAGAAGGGTGTGTAACTGAAACCAGTACTGTGATCCAATAAATATTGACCTATTGGTTTATTTACAAGTGATTATTGTTAAATAAAAAAGGAAAGAGAATCATTTATATTAAATTCTTCTCTTAGCTCCCTATTTTGACGTTGACATTGTATCTTTGTTTATCTCTACATTTTACTGAATAATCTCTGAGATCAGAAAGAAAATTGCTAGGAGAAAATGTCAAGCATTCCCAAGCCTTTAACGTTTTAATTATTCCAATAATATGTCAGTCACGATGGTGTATGGAAGACCTCAGTAAAATTTATTTTCATGAAACGTCACAGATCCAACTCTGACTGGACGTGGAGTTGTAGAAATGTTCATTCTCTTCCCAGATTTCCAGTCCAGTCCTCCCTTCGTTTCCCAGCTCCATCCCTCCCTCCTGGGACTCTCCTGGGACTCCCGCCGTCACCCTGAGTTTCCCCACACAAAGCAGTCTATTAAAAAGCCTTCAGCAAGGCCATTTAGTCAGTCTGCTTCTGCAAAATGAGGAATGAGTTTTAGGTCATGGTCGTGGGTGCTGTGCATGCTCTGTGTGTGTGTGCAGGCGTGGGTGTGAGTGCGTGATTTTATGGTAGCTTGCAAGGTCTTTGACTTTAGTCCCTTTCAGAG
This sequence comes from Xiphophorus hellerii, assembly GCF_003331165.1. Taxonomy (NCBI): domain Eukaryota; kingdom Metazoa; phylum Chordata; class Actinopteri; order Cyprinodontiformes; family Poeciliidae; genus Xiphophorus; species Xiphophorus hellerii. The sequence goes on along the minus strand of NC_045695.1, from coordinate 7,334,434 downwards.
TCATATCCATGATGTTAGAAGAGCATATAATATCTCCTAATCCCATAAAATCCCTCAAAAATATGAGTGTAAACATCAAAATAATCCCTCACTTTCAGTTTTCTGTTCTGGAAGGTCAGTATTTTTATACAGATCTGGTGTTTTCTTTAAATCTCTTACAGCTGCTTCTTAAAGGAGCAGTTTAAAGAAACCAGAGATGAACTCTCCTACAACATCTTGAGGACAGATTCATATTTTTGTCACGTCGCAACCACAAAATTCAGTGTTTTATCAGGATTTAATGTGATACACCAACACAAAGAAGAACATGATTAGGAAGAGGAAGGCCAACTAACAGTGATTTATCATCTATTTAAAGTCAGTGACCTGATGGGTTCATTTCTTTAGTGAAGTTTCTTAAGATCCCATTTATTGTGGATCAGTTCCATGGAAATGAACTCAACTGAACAGAAAAGCCAAACTGAGGCCTGATTATGGGCTGAACAGTGGCACAGATGGTAGAGCTGTTCCCTTGCAGCAAGAAGGTCCAGGGTCTTTCTGCATGGAGTTTGCTTGTTCTCCCTGTGCATGAGTAGATTCTCTCCGGGTTCTCCGGCTTCCTCCCACAGTCCAAAAACATGACTGTTAGGTTAATTAGTCTCTCTAAATTCTCCCTAGGTGTGTGCATGGTTGTGTGTCCTGTCTGTTTCTGTGTTGCCCTGCGACAGACTGGCAACCTGTCCAGGGTGATCCCACCTCTCGCCCGGAACATTAGCTGTACCCCTCCTGACCCCACTAGGGACAAGGGTTTACAGAAAATGGATGGATGGAGGTCTGATTACTACTGCCAGACCTGTAGAATCAATAAATCACTACAATAACAGAACCTGTCTGATAACAAGTAGGACCTCGGTTCATGACCTTAAAGTGCACATGGGTGATGCAGCAGGACAATGACCTAAAAGCACACCAGGAAATCAACATCAACTTAAAATCAACTTAAAAAAAACAACAAACTAAAAATGAAAGCTAATGAAATTGTGATTCTGTTTCATGACTTTAAGCAGACCGACTATCAATTCTTCAAATTCCTCCACAACAATTTAACAGAATTGTCAAAAAGTCCAAACATCCTCTTATTTTTAGTTAATTATAACCACATGGGATACGGTAACACAGAATAATAAATCCATATAGAGGCCACTACTGTCAAAGCTAAAAAGCTAACTTAAACTGATACTAGAAGGGTATCAGGGAATCAACTGTTTCTACACACAAAACATTGGTAACATCCCAAAGAACAAAGAAATGAAAGTGAAACACAAAACAAGGTAAAGTGAAAAAAAAAAACAGAAGATGTCTAAACCCACAGTTAGTCTTTGCACTTTCCTCTGTTTGAAGATGAAGGAAAAAGTGGGGAGGAAGGTGAGATGGCAAACCTCTTCACCATCTTTGATGCTCAAACAGAAGCAGTAGATCAGAGACAGGAGGAAGGGAGTGTGGAGTACAGCCTCCACATATTGCAGCGGGAAGCAGGGCTGAGCGTAAGAGGTTCAGCAGAAGAAAGACATGAAGATCCATGGGAGCAATAACATCTACATGTTTACTCTTACATCAAGTGTGCAGAGTCTGGAGTGTCTGAAAGCAGCGCCTTTTACTTTTATGTTTTTTTCATGCAAACACAAGAGAGACAGGAAGTATATAAAGATCTCTATGCTGCGTGAGTACTTACTAGACTGTGGTGGTACTGCCTCTGAGCAGAAAACACATAGAAATCTGTTAACAGATCAAAATTAACCTGCATGGAAGATGAAACTAACAAACAAGCTGTATATATACATGTTGCTTAATTATCAGGTCAAATATGTCAGTTCTACTTACTTTAATTCACTAGTTATACCATCATTACACTGTCCTACATCTGCCATGCTTATAATACTGTAGTAAAATATGCAGACTTTGGTACATAATACTCTAGGACCAACCAATCTACATATTTAACACTGCAGGATGATTAAGTTGATCACCAGGTAACCAAAGCTGCCATAGATTTTGGAGATGTTGAAAACCTCCAAAACACGAGTGCTGCAGCTGTAAAATGCTTTTAATATTTCACATGTGCACCATAACTACAGCATTCATACAACTGCAACTCAAAAGTTGCACCAGCAACTCATAATATTACTCAGACCTCATTCAACACTATGCAAACACTCTGTCTGCACTGATGACAGAAGAGCTATTCTTAGACATTTAAATAAGATATTGAATATTTTCTATCTGGTTACAAGATTTGTGTAAATAGTAAATTAGTGCAGTAGAAATTTGAATAAAAAATGCCTAAAATAAACAGAGTTTAAAACAAAATAAACAATTTATAAATCAACAACGTAAATACCACAAGCAATTTAAAAGATATACCCAACATTATATAGCTGAATAACAGAGATAAGATTCAGAACCACGTATGTCCCCATTTCAGCACCACGGCCAGTGAATCCATTATATTTCCTACTCATCTCATTGACTATGTTAATATTTGACTAAAAAAAAACAGTTCAGCAAATGTTGAAGTGCAAGAATTACAACTTATGATCCTAATTAACGTGTATGATCATTGGTACAAGGGAAATTAAAGAATATGTAACTCACTGCTATTAATAGTCAATTTGCCAATCTTATTATGCGAAACCAGAGATAAGTCTCATAATGTACAGAAAACAGGGCTTGAAATCGACTGACTGAACTTTACAGTTTTTTCTCTCAGTTCAAGCAGATTTGAAAGAAAAAGTTTTAAGCACTCTGCTCCTCATGTCTATTGTTGAAATATTCACCAGAGCATATTAAAAATTTAAATAAAATGAGAAAACAGTGTATGTTTAACAAATATATTCAGTGATGTATGGAACAAACTTCAATTACCGCATCAAGAAACAAGTAAGAAATATTTTTAAGAAGTTGAGGTGTTTAGAAAGAGACCGCACAAAGAAAGATTCACACAAGGGATCCCAGCACTAAATGCACACATGTACACACCTGTCAGCTGTTAAATATCCTGACCATTTATCTTTCAGAGGGCAGCACTTCAGCACCATCACTGCCATACGGAGCGCAGGCTAATAGACCCATGATTACAGAGTGCGTCAACCCCTGTTCACCCCGATCTGCCTGTCCTACTCCTCTCGCAGCGTTTCCACCTCCTCTTATCTCTCTCATCATATTTTTACGATGAAGTTGGAGGTGAAGTGTCTTTAGGTTTTTACTGCAAGCTACAGATACCAAAATGTTCCAGTTTCTCCTGCTGATGAAATTCCTTCTTCCAACTTCAACTCACTTGGTTTATCGAAGGCAACAGGTCGGATAAATCTGTCCTTGCTCTATCAAAACAACGCAACTTCCTTCATCACAAAATGTAAACAAAAATGGAGCGGCGCCGTCATATTCTGGCTCTTATAGGATTTCTCACATTAGCGTTAGACTCTTGCATTTGTTTTGGTTGTGTTTACCCACACTACCATGTGTTGTAGTTCTGCTTTTGGAGCGGTTTCTGGTGTCACACATGTATTCGAACCAAATCGAGACCTAGGTTTGAAGGTGGATCAGAATTAGCTTTTTTCCCCACACCTCCCCAAACAAACCGGACTTTCTAGACAAACAAACTATAGTTTGATTAAAGCCAACCAAACAGGTTTAGTGTGGATCCACACTTCATGTCTTTTCATCTGTGCCAGACCAGACAGCACACCTGCAGGTGTTCTTCCCTCATCTTCCACTCTTTGAAGTCGGGATATCAACCCACAATCAAATAAGGAGACCCTAATACTTGATATTTCATACATGCAAATCCGTGCTAAAACCACAAACTGAGGCTAACAACTAATGACAAGCACTGATTAATGAGATAAACAAAAAGCTGTGGATAAATACATGGAGAAATGTTTAGTGAAAGGAGCAACACACATGTATGAAACACACCTGCGTGCATGGTGCGTACTCCATTACCATATGCTGCTGCAGCATCTTTGTATTCGAGGACTAACCTGTATAATAGGTGTCACATTAGCAAGACAACAAATCAAACCATCCTTCATTTCCCAGGCCTCTCTCTTCTCCTCCACAGCTGTGGGTCTGTCTTTGTTGTCAGGGGAGTTTCTAATTAATATGATAAATAAGATGGCGGGTTCGACTCCCTGATGCTTTTTAATTGGAGGAAGCCTTAAATGGCGCGCAGGCAGTGGCAGAGATTAGCGGGTTATTTGTGAGTGTTTTGTATGAGGATGGGAGAGGGGTAGAGAGAGAGGGAGAGGATTTTTATCCTTGCTGTGATTTCCTGTTTCATTGTGATACCCGACTCAATGCTTGTAATGCACACAGGGAGAGCGGGTTTTGAGACACAGCTGCACGAGTGGCCATGTAGCACTTCCTGAAGCTCAAAAACACATTCACAGACAGCAGCTCTGTTTCACTACTGGGCTGAATGACGACTATTTACTCAAAACCAACAGTTTTACACCATCTGCAAGCACTAAGAGCTAGACGTGACAATTTAAACACAACCACATCTGGTGGTTCACATATATTTAATAGTTTTCTTCAGGCACTTTTAAAAAATGGATGCTTGATAAAATGTAGATTATATTCAACTAATTTGGAAATTCAGGAAAATGGTTTTAAAATAATAAATTAGGTAACTTTAGATGTGAAATACAAGCCTGGCTTTTTATTCACAACAATGACTGGAATATTGAGTTTGAAGCAGCTTAAGACTGGATATAATTTTATCTTCAATATTGGTTTGTTTCTACTGTAAACATGCATTTTCTTGGAGACAATGTGGAAGAAAAGAGCAAGAGATGCTATTCTTTCATGCCGAGCTACACGTTTCTAACCTTTTCCCCTGGTTAGTGGGTCAGATCTGTTCACCTTTTTTGTCTTGTTTTGGATATATGGATACTTATAAATTCAGGTAATATGAAAAAAACTTTGAGGAATAAATTATGAAGTCGCACATTTATTCTATTTAAAACCATAAATAAAACTTTAGCAAGTAGTCAGTCTAGAAAAAATGATTAAAAAAGGTTTAAAAATTAGTCTACTAGTGAAAGACAAATACAAACCTGGTGGTCCCAACAGTTTCACTCTAGAAGCAGACTGCAAGATGCTAAAAGAACTATTAAAACCACCCCAAGGCTGGACATACACAGCTCAAACTATGTCACATGGTTCAGAAGAAGAAGATGAACAACAACCCGGAGGATGTTCAAAAATAATAATAAATGTGCTTCCTAAGCAATCCTTGCCATTTTGTGCAGCAAAACTGCATGGCAGTCATCTGTCAAAACTGTGCAGTTTTGCTGCACAGTTATTTTGTGTTTAAAAGCTTGATGTGTTGATGTGAGACAGATGAGAGCAGAGAAGCTTGGGGAAAATCGATGATGAATTCTGTCAGATTTGCTCCAGGAAACATCTTGTATTAAGCTAAAGGAGTAAGACTAACTGTGTCCTAACTCCTTCCTCATTTTTGTTTGTAAAATCTTTATTAGGCCAATATAAGTACATCCTTTAAACTCTATTCAATTCAAGTGAACTCTATGAAATCCATTACACCATAAAGTCTCGTTTCACAAAATAATCTAACGCTGTGACATTCCTGCAAAGTTTTCCGCTGCATTTGATCACATTCTTATCTCTAATCAGTGTGTTATTTTTATCTATAGATTATTTATGATAAACTATGCACCACCTACAGACCATAGGAATATCAAGCTGAATATCTGACAGCTTTGCTTCAAGCATTTATGTATCACTGGCCTACTTCTCTTACACACACACACACACCCACACACACACCCACAGACACACACCCACACAGACGCATTCTGAAAGATGCAACTGATCTCCTCATCCTCAGCTAATCCTGCTCCATCTAAATCAGAACAAACAGCCCAGAGGGGACAAAATGCTGTTGTTTTGCCACCATCTAATCCTTCTCTCCATCATTCTAATCTCTTTATGTCTGACAAGACTCCTCAACAGGAGTGGAAACCAACAGAACCATAAAATGGAAATGGTGAAGCAACCAGAATCCTCCAAAGGGGATTTAAGTCCAGTTTCTCTAGCCTGTTTTTGGTGTCGTTTTGTCAAAGTTCAACAACCAGGAAGGTTCTGGCAGGACGTCAAGAGTCCTGAGAGCCTAACCAAGAATGTTCAGAAATCCTGCAGTGTACATTTCTTTTTGTGCAAGGTTGAAAACTTTAAAAATGACTTGTTTCATTTTCAAATCTACAAAGAAAAACAGTCACAAAAATAAAAGAACTACAACTCGGATCAAATGAATAGGATATGAACAGTTAAAGATGGAGACTTTTAAAAGTATTTGTAATCCTACCATGTTGCAAGAACTTTCTTAATTTACAAACTACAAATCTTGACTCTGAACTGAGCTCTCAATAATGCTTCAGCCAAATCTCTTTGGGCCAAACAAGACCAGAGCTGACAGTTTGTACCAATAGCTTCATGCATCACTACAGGAGAGGCTTGTGTTGGTTTAGTGGAGCTGTTTATCAGGATATAGAAACTTTATTAGAGAGGTTAAAGGGGAGCGATAATAGATGGATAGGTAGGAGAGGTGAAAAATGCAGTGCAGAGATAGTCAAAGGGTAAATAATACGAGGAAGGGACTCAAAAAGTGAGAGCAGACGAGAGAAAAATGGAAGAAGCGATAAAGAGGCATCAGAAAGGAGAGGAAACTACGTGGATGGAAAACACACACAGACGAGCGTTGCCACTTTGCCACAGCAGCATTTAAAGCTGTAATGACAGGCCAGAGAGTGATAAGAGACTCTGAGTGGAGAGGCCACTATAGCAGCTCTCCTCTCCCTGCTAACAACTGTAATTATCCAAACTCCACACTCACTACTATTGATCTCTCCCCGTTCTCCTCCTCTTCCTCCCCCAGCCGTGGAGATGGCGTGTGTGTGTGTGTGCCTCTCTGTTTCTGGTGGTGTGACGGCAGAGAGCGTCGCTCTCAGCACAAGAGTTGTTCACACCTGCAGCCGTGCATGTGGAGAGCAGCGATGAGGACTTGGACAAATATGTGACAGCCGCAAAACACAAATATTGGTGCAGCTCTGACGCTCCCCTCATGGTGTGTGTGTGCGTGTGTGCATCCTTGTTTTCTCACACCTGGTTTGGAGAACACGGCCACAGCTTGGCCACACTCTGGTGTTAATACAGCTGCTAAAAAAAAAGCAAAGGCTAGGTAGATTTATGTTTAATTATTACTTTTAACTGCTTTACATGTTTAATAAATATCCAACTTTGTTGTTCTTGCTATGAGAGGATATGAAGGCCAATGTGGATGAATTTTTCTCAGTTGTGAAGGAAACAATTTAGTCAGAAAGTGTGCAAAAATCTTTCAATTACAACAAGGGCCAGATTTAGAAGGAAAAGGGCCCCTGGGATGGTGCCAATTTTGGTCCATTATCCCATAAAAACAAATACATTGCATACATTAATAAAAATGTAACAATATTAAAATAACTGTGAGTTTTATATAAGTTGCAATGTAAAACATTCATCCAGTACAAAAACATTCTAAATCCTTTCTCCCTCCCTCCAGACGTTGTGCTTCTGCCCCGGTAAGCCCTTTCTAAAGTTGTGTTCTTGTATTTTGTTTTTTTTCCATGTCTACTCTCTTTTCCACCAAAAGTGTTCCTCAAGTGGAAATAAAAATGTAAAAATGTAAAATTAGGCACTTACTGTGGAAGGAAGCAATAAGAAGCCGCACTTACAGTAAACAAGTGGAAAAAGGCCATGTGAGGCAGGAAACTAACATTACCTATCCTAAAGTGAAGCATGGTGGTGGCAGCATCATATTGTGGGCATTTTCTTCAACAAGAGCAGAAAAACTGTTCAGAGCAAAGTGAAGGATGAATGAAGCTAAATGTCCTGATGGAAATCTCTTAGAGGCATCAAACCGCCATGAACACAGAGATAAACTGGGATGCTTAAATCAAAGTGTTTTTATTAGTCCAGACTTAAATTTGATTGAGAATCTGCATCACTTGAAATATCATGTTCACGGATGTTTTTCATCCAATTCATCCAATTGGCTGAGTGTGAGCTACTTTGCCAAGACAAATGGGTGAAAATTTCAGTCTTTTCATGTAAAAGCTGATAAAGAAAACTCTGAAAAGACTTGGAGATGGAGCTGCAGTGAGAGGCATTTCCTCAGAGTTTATGTATTATTTATTTCCATCTCAGGTTCCCTGAAATAAGGGGCGACAACATCCTCTCACCTCAACACCTCTAACAACTAAAATCTCCCATTTATGGAGAATCTTAACCAGAACTAGGAACACATTTCATTCAACGCTGGCGTTAACCTTCTGCAGCTTTTAGAGGAGACTGACGGTAAACCGCAAGGATGAAAGTGTCAGGCATCATTGCTTCCTGCGTTTAATCGTACTGAAACTCCAAAATCATTGAAATGAGGAGATAAAAAAAAACCCTCCCTGACACTAACCGGAGATAAAGGCGGCTATTTTTATTAGCACTTAAAAAGACATAAAGGGAAATTAGGAAGAAAGTAGGATTTGTTAAACCACACCTTGTCATTTTTTTATAGATTGGACTAAATTCTGTCGCTTTTTGTCATTTGTTTTTTTACCAAAACAACTTCATGAGTCACGTTATGTAGTGTAATCTCTTCATATTGGAAAATTTCAATGCATTTATTGGGATTTTATGCAACAGAGCAACACAACTTAAAATCTGAAACATGTGACATGTTCAAGGGTTGCACATACTTGTTTGCAAGGTGCTGCAGATCATCGAAGAGACAAAATGAATCAAATGTGTCACAGAGAGCCGCAGAAAATGCTGAAATTGAAAATGTCGCACTTTTAAGAGTTGAAACTAATCAGACGAGCCGTCATTATAAAGGCAAGGTTAATAGCGTCTGACAGAATCACCTTCAGCAGACACAAAGATAAGAACGACGCTTTTATTAGCACTGCTGGAGCAGATACACACATCCAGAAATCCAAACACCCCGCGCACTCACAATGGATTGATGCGAGAGGAAGCGGCGGCCGTGCGTCTTGTGCTGCAGCCGTAGGTGCGCCGTCAGATAGCGCCATTCAGCGGGGGGAAGGATTTACAAGTCGCGCAGTGGCCTTGACACCGACACAAAACCCCTCTTTTGTTGCCCCATCACTTGGGCCAGATTTATGACGTCCAATTACAAACTGGGATGCTAACAATATTTCCCATTAGCCTATCAAATGCTTTAGTGGTTGTTCCTTCAAAGGGTTATCTGGCCTTTCAGCAGGGGCGGAACCAATTTATGGGCCCCCCCAAGAAGATGTGAACAAAAGCTCCTCTGGTTCTGGTTTTGTTTTACTGTGTCGCTCCCACAGACAGGTAATTAACAGCCGAGGAGTTTGTGGTTAATTTGTGAGATAATTATCTAAATTAAACTGCCTTTCGTCACACGAGGGGGGGGGGCGTTTCTATCAGGCCATCCTACTTGCCTGCATGCGTGCTTGCAATCTCCATCATTTGATGAGGCTGGTCAGGGTATTGTGCCACTGAGGAAACAAAACCAGTAATGACACGTTCTTCTTTCTTTCCTTTTGTTTTCCTTCTGCTTTGTTTAGCTTTTCTTTGTTTTTAGCCAGAAAAGAAGTAAATGAAGAGGGTAAAAGGAGAAAAGAGAGACAGAACGCACACAAGGGGTTTACCTACAGAGTTTCTAGATGAGCTCCTATTTAATCTGCGGGAGCTGTTATTTATCAGGCCGCTCATCAGCGAGAGCCGTTTTGCTTCTCAGCAAGAGTGGGCTCAGGAGATCAGATTACTGAGGACTGATCTGGAGAGGGATTCAAGTGGAATTAGAGAGTTTTCTATTGATTTCTAGCACCTGATGTAAAAAAAAAAAAATCATACATCCCTTTAACCTGTTGAGCACTTTCCCAATCCATCAAGCAATTTTATGATCCATACTTGCAATATCAACAGAATAAACTAATACCTACTCATGCTTACATCAGGAGATTTTTTTTAGTCCAAAAATGATCAGAAACATTGAAGCATTGATAGATCCAAGGATTTAAAGAATACAGTTTACCACTGGAGAACACCGAAAACAACCACCAAGTTACCCAGATCTGGGAATCCAAGCAAGTTCACCCAGAGAGGAGACTGCAAGATCCTAAAAGAAGTCTCCAGAAACCCCAAATTTATCTCAAAGGCTCCTGCTACTGGAAAATGTGTGTCTGAAAAACCAGAAAGAGGACACACAGGTTTAACTTCCATAGGAGGTTTGCAAGAAGGAAACATTTGCTCTATAAGAAAGAAATTAGATTGAAGTTTGCCAGAGAGAATACAGAGAAAGACCAAATCTTCTGGAATAATGATCAACAACTGGATTTACTACTGGTGGAAACCATGAAGAAAACAGAAAGTAGTGGAGGATCATGGCGTGGCATGTTTTTTAATGATTTAACATGTGAACAAATGTAAATGATTTTAATTATGTTTCTTATTTAAAACAAACACCACAATTACAAAATTGTGTTTTTTGAGGTTAGTGGAATATCGACAAATATCTGAGAACATTTGTAATGGAAACGCAGCTGGTGACTCAAGACATACCAGGTAATCCATCAAGGACTGGCTAAGGATTAAGAAATTAAAGTCCAGATTTTAATCTCATTGAAATGCTGTGACGTGACTTGAAACAAGGTGAATAAGGAACCTGAACCCTGAAAAATGTGGTAAGTTTTTCTCAGATTGATGTCAGATTCTGGTAAATGGCTACAAGAAACGTCTCACTGAAGAGGGTAAGGTTACTTATAAGGGTGAAGAGTGTTTTTTCTCCCAGCTCTAAAACAATTTTGTTAATATTTCTAGCCAAATAAGTAAATTTGGGTTTATATACATTTAAATTGAGAAATGAAAGCTGAAATTCATCAGAAAAGTTTTCCTTAGTAAGTTGTTCCCCTGACAATCTTTACTTTTGTAAATTAAGTAGAATTCAATCTTCAAATACTGAATTCACTAAACGTATAAACAGAAAATTTAAACTCTGATAGTCTGCCTCAACTGGTATCTTATAAAAATCAATTTTACGTAACTTCAGCTCGCTGTAATCAGCAAAACAAATATTTTTTTAATGAAGTATAAAAGGTACAAGACGCATTGCAACCAAGAAGCAACAGAAACATTGAAGCATTGAGTACTTCGCTGCATCTACAGAAAAGCCTGGACAAAGATCTGAACAGACACAAACTGCCCCTGTTGGGTGATCGGATGAGGATGTAAATATGACAAACAGATTCAATCGCTTCAAAAGTTTTCCTTCAGAGACGGGAATTCATTAGAATTAGCCACTTCCACGCTGCTTTTCAAATCTTGTATATCAGAATTTGCATAAAAATGCCCCCGATGAAAGCCCGGCGAGTGTGTCTGTCTTCCTCCCTCCGTCCTCATCCGTCCCTCTCTCTCCCTACTGTATAAAGGAAGGATGATCACTCCCTGTCACATCTGTTGGCACGTTGCCATCAAGCCTTGACAGGAAAATAACACTCTTCAGGGAAAATAATACACTCGTTCTGCCGTCGGCGCTCCCAGACACATGCCTCACGGAGCGCGTGTGTGTCTAAAACCTCTTGCTGCTGCTGTCAACCTGAGCACAAAGGATCACTTTATATGATTAGTATGCATCTCTGAAAAACATACTGAACAAAAAGCCCGGCCCCGAATGCTGCTCCATGCCAATTAATGGATTAAGAAATTATTTTGAGGCGAGGCTTGTTGTGAGACAGCTATGATATGCGGCTGGAGAGGCATTTCTGTTGTGCTTATTGCCAACTACATAAGGCCTGAATGCAGCCTCATCATACAGCAAGGTAAGGAGACCTTAAATTATATCCCAAGACAAAGAGAGATGTGATCCAAAACATCCTCTGGCAGCAAAGCGACAAGCTTACAGATCACTTCAGAAGGCAAAAGCTTTCGTTAACCCCCAAAACGACAGCATCCCGCAGCACCTTTAACCCCCGCTGCACCCGGCCTCAGCCTCGTCTTAAGAGCTGCCTTTATAGATTTTGGAGAAAGCTGAAAATGGTTATTGAGAATCGACTTGAACCAGAGAATGACATTTGATTACTTACTTTGTGGCGCTCGAGGTTTGGAGTTTGTGTGAGTATATCTAACCACGCTGGGTTTATGTGTCTACGATGACGTTTATTCTGTATCTGACATTTAGAAACAAATCCAAGTGTGTACAGTGCCAGCGAAATGGATATTAATATTTTTACTTTATTTTTTAGATTGAAAACCATAAAAACTAAATGAATAAAATTAGAAAATCATTTACAGAGATTAAATTGCACTAGCATCCAGTTAATAGGTGATTGAACAACTAAAAAGAAGTGGAAATTTAAAAAAAAATACAATTTGTTTACATTTTCTTTTAAATTGCATTTTAAAAACTGATGTACCCACTTCTCAAAAATCTGTGGAACAATTTTTCTTGCCATTATAATTAAACCTAGTTTGATTATAATGGCAAGTTTGATGATTCATCTTTGGTGATGAGCTACAAGTCTCTGTACCATCACCCTAATCTGTAACTCCCTCTACTTGTTCTCTGTCAGATTCAAGCTGGGATTCAGGCCAACATTTAATACTGCCTTGGTGAAAACCATTATGGTTCACTGTTGCCTTGGGGCAAGTTTCCATTATTTACTTAGCAAATAAATTAAACTATAAAAAATAAGATTTTTCCTCATTTTAAATGTGCCTGCAGATTATTTTCAAAACAAAAACGGGTCAGAAAATATTCTTTTCAGGCCACTGCTGTGACAATTCTGTTTTGATAAAGTCAGCAAGAAATGATTTTCTTATTGCTAAACACAAACAAAGCAAAACATTTTCCAGGGAGAGGAAGAAAGGTTAAGCTCTGGAAGACTTTAAATCTCAAAAAGACATTTTTTTAATTTACCTCTCAAAGTTTGACAGAAATATAACTGATCAAAGTTATCATAGCAAAGGAATACGCAACAATTAAATGTTTAATAAAATGTGAGTAACTGAAAAACAAGTTGAATGTCACTTCCTAACAGAAAAATGTCCCAAATTTAGGTCATTTTTGGTCAGAATGAGATTCTCACGCTATGAGAACTTAGTCAAACTACCCTGGTATTTTACGTTGGTCCAGTTATTTTAGCAGTTCAAACTGTTATTAATTAGAAAATAATTTCTTTCCCCTTTGCGACATTTAAAGGACAGGACTGTTTGAGTCTTTTGGCTCCAGATTTATTCCCCAATTCTTTTTATTTTTTAGTAATCGACAGAAAAGTAGAGTACGTTTTTTTTAACCAGCTGACTGGCAGTGCACAGCAAGAGGCTCAGGAGGAGCAGCACTGCTTCCTATGCTGACAACAAAATGCTCTCTCTCTTTAGGAATATCAAAGTTTCTTTAAACTTTTGATGCCAAACAGTGATTTGTAACTTCATCTCAGTCACCTAATTCATAACAGAGAATCTAAAAGAAGGAATCTAGTTTAGCATTATAGTAGAATGGGGGGAGTTTTTTAAAATAATAATTGTGTTTTTTGTGCATCTTAGGTCTACTTTGAGCATTATTGGCTGATTCACCTGCAGAAATTTGACTTGAATTAATACAGACAGACAACAAAAAGCAAATAACTGAATATAAACATTATAAGCAATTTCTTCTCTGTCATTCAGTCAGGTTATTTCCTCTACAGAGCTTTCTCATCACACAGCTTTTAAACTTCCCTTCCTAGAAGGAAGTTTTATGAATAAAATTAAGCTGTAATATTTTAGGCTAAACACTGATAAATAAACAGCCAATCAATCATTCACTATTTAATAATGTAGCTGGAATCAAACAGCAGAGCCGATCAAAGCAGCGCTGTCAAAGCGCCGGGTCTCTGCCCTCCCTGCTGGAGCTAAAAATACATCTGCTCAAGTAATTAGAAATACATTGAAAGGAGTTTCTAATAGTGTGAGTGCACAATGTGATATGTGGTCAAAAAGAGCCTGCTGATTGGTATTCAATCCATTACAGACCCCGAGTAGACCCTAATTCTCACCAACATGGGAAATGGCAGCCCATTTTCCTGTACTAATGCAAACAACATAGCTCCTCTAAAATCAATGTAATTGGCCGAACCATTTAGTCGAGCTGAATGTCTTGAGTGATGCTTGTAGCAGAGTGATGATGGCGTGGTAGTTCCTTTATGCTGAGGGCTGCAAGGGGTGAGGGGAGTAGTGCACTAAACTTATCAACCAGTGAAGCTGCTTTCAACTTTTGGTGTCTCATTTTATTAAAACATAAAATATGTAGCGTCTGTAATTTTCTAACGCGCCATAGTTGCACGTTTTTAGAGGTATCAGAGTAAAAGGGGAGGATTACAAATGCACATCGGACAGATTTTTATTTCTGTTGATGTTATTGTTATCAAGCTACTGTGGAGGAGCTGCAGAGAACCACTGCTTGGGTGGAAACACCTTGCACACCACATCCCCATGGAGAGCCATGGAGAAAAATAAGCAGGAAAGAAGGTTAGAGTTGATTGGAAGATGACTGGTGCTGATCCATTACAATCCTGGAAGAAAAGCTATGAAAGCTGCAGAGATCTTGAGACCATTCTAAAATCACAGCCATGTGATTGTAGGTGAAACTGATGTTCACATACAAAGTCACTTGAGTTACTTTTCCTATGGTAAAAGAAAATCAGAATCTAAATGTGCAAAGCTGGTTAAGACAAATAGCTGGAAATGTAACCAAACTATGTGCCATTTATCATACAAAATCCCAATAAAATATCTTAGAAATTGATGTTTCTATGTCACAAAATAAAGAAAAATTTTTAGGAAGACTCTTCTAAGGTACTGTCATCAGATCAGTCTTATTGCATTCCAGGTTGTTTTTTTTTTTATCTTTTACAGCACAGATATTGCCTGAAAATTAAGTGTTAGCTTAAATAAAACCCGCTTCACAATGCAGGCTAATAGGGCAGCTAATTGAACACAGTGATGATGTCACAGGTCTCAGCTGACCGGACATCTTTACTTTATCATTTTTAACAACTACATCAACAACTGCAATTTTCTGCCTGAGCAGTAAAACACAAAAATAAGGAAATACAATTTCAGCAAAGTGTCTGAGTCCTGCGTGGAGGTGGTTTCTAATACGATTCATATTTCTCACAATGCATGTCAGCAGAGCCTTTTCATCAGCCACGGCTCTATGCAGAGAGAACACATGCCGGCAGCAATAAACCCAGAGCAATGGCAAAGAGCAAAGTCAACACAGGGTGGTGCAGAAAGAGCAGACATAATTCTGACAGTTTTATTAGGAAATGCTGCAAAGACATGAAGATTTAAGAATCTGTTGCAGGATATTAAATTGAGTCACACAAAACAAGAAAGTGTTAAACTCTAATGTTCATTTTTATACCTGACGTTTACAGTTCCTATCACGTTTTTCTTTATAAATGTCTGAAAAATGTGTTATGAAAGTAAATGGAGATAAAAAACAAAAGTTGATTTCAATTCATTAAGGAATTATCATTACATTATCTACATTGGCTAAAGTCAAATAAATTTCATTGTACATGTGAGAATATTTTTCCCCTCTGCAATCAGAAACTAATTTCACATGTTTTAGCCTATTTGTTACTAAACTAATGACAATAAGAAATCAAAATATTAAAGTGAGATGGAAAAAAATCTAAATAATAAAGGAGTAGCTTCACTGTGGCCAGAATCTAGTGTGAATTTTTAAAATGTAAAGACGCATTAGCACTTTCTCTGTTCTTATCAGGTGGTGGATATAATTCCTTCTCAAAAAATCTATTTACTAACAAAAGTATTTTTTGCATGTCAGTGCTGAAAGTCCACACTTTAAACAAAAATACATAGTAGGTAATAAAATGTGAAACTCAATGTAAGAGCAGTTATGCTTTAGTTGTTTTTTTCTAAGTCTTCTGTTAATCCACAGCAGATTTTGTGGCAGTAATCTCCTGAATTTGGTTTAAAATATATATATTCTGTGCAGAGCTGAATATTCAGCACTGTTCCTTACAATAACTTGTAAAAGAAACAAAAATCAACTCCCAATAGAAAGAAAGAATAAATGGGAAATAGACTGAATCTGATTGGATGTTTTAAATGGATAGTGATAACTGAGTTGCAATTTCAAGCCATTCTTTTGCTTTTGCTTCT
This sequence comes from Xiphophorus hellerii, assembly GCF_003331165.1. Classification (NCBI taxonomy): domain Eukaryota; kingdom Metazoa; phylum Chordata; class Actinopteri; order Cyprinodontiformes; family Poeciliidae; genus Xiphophorus; species Xiphophorus hellerii. Next base: position 7,318,189 of record NC_045695.1, on the reverse strand, counting down.
TCTTTTAGTAGTCTCTCTTTTTTAATGTTTTTCACACACAGACTTAAGTTCACACACCATCTCCTCTTTTGCTATTGAGTGACATGGAGAACAGGCACAAGGGGAGGAGCACAGCAGATCTGGTGATTATTTGATATACAAATGAGTCTTCCTCTCTACTCTCACATGAACACCAATAGTACTAGTCTAATCTAATCCAAATCTTACCATTTCGTTATTCCCATTGAATATTTCCCACATAAAATGAATTATAACAGAAATGCATCCTAAACATAATTAAACTTATAAAAATAAAGCCAGTGTTATGAACCAACCTGCAATATCCAGCTTCCCTCAAAAGGTTGTAAATTCAATCTTTAGCTGTTTAGCACAATGAGCTGCACAACTTAAAGTTGAGTAATAAAACCACAAGAAACCACATTCATTTAAAAATATGGATGTTTACCAACCAACCTGGGCCCAGATAAGATCTCCATCTGGTGCAGATCTATGAACATATTTCAATAAATCCACTTCTTTAGAAATTCCAACAGATACATGAAATTCATATGCTATTTACAAATGAATCGAAAGGAAAATTCTCCTTTACGTAGCTTCATATTTGTGCCAAACTGCTATGATTGATCACAAAGACAGACAGGATGAGCAAAATATTTCTTGAAACAACTGCACGCTTTATTTCTTCTAGTTTATTTTTCTTTAAATGAGGCCGGCACGTGATCCTAATACAGATAAAACAAATCGTACACAGAAAAATTGACTCATTATTTAAAATGGTCATGCTTTTGTGCGTCTCTTGATGTGATTAGCGATTAGTGTTCCTAATCTTATTAATGTCAGCTTGTTTCTGCAAAGGAAATTTCTGCGCAATGATCTATTTGATACCTCATTTTAAAACAATGTGGCTTAAAAAAACAATACAGATAAATCTCTAAATTGCACTAATATGAAATGCGTCCTTTATGTGTAGCCGTGTGCAGGGTGAAATAGATAAAGTATTGCAATAATACGGAGCTATGACTGGTATGAATTGCTCAGAGCTAAAACTCCCTGCAGCGTTTTGAACAAAGCTTGCCCCCTGTGAATGTTTCTTCCTCTTCACATTCAGTTGATGTTCATCTCTGCAAGGAGCGACTCAGAAAAAGTAAAGCTAATGGTGCATCAACAGGTTGAGACTCTGAGCTCGCATAATGGCAGTATTTACTCCACTTGGCCGTAATGACTCGGCTGAAGAAATGGCATAATGCATGCACATTCAGAAGGACTGACGGTTCTTGTCTTTCTATTTCTATTTTAAACAGTCAGCTTCTTAGAAAAACTTCTAATCCAGTCTTGTTTATGTTGTGTGTGAGACCAGACATTGTCCGTCTATTGAGTTTTCCATAAAAATAAAGTATAAAAGTGGAAATCATGAACATTATGATGGAGGGTAAAGCCATGAGATCACTTCACACTTTTTGCTTCTTTCTGTTTTTATGGAGCAATGCAAACATAATCAATAAAATGCATTAAAGGCCATGTTATGGGACTGTTTTCCTCTTTATTATGTCAGGAAAAACTACAATTATGTTGTTAATAAGGCTATATTAAGTTGAGGTTTTGATTTCAATGTTATCAGTATAAAGATTTATTTTAATTTTAAGACATGATCTACAACTTGGCATGGGGTCAAACTATGCAATCAAAGCTAAATGTCCTACATCAAAATTTTCTATACAAACATCAACTAGAACAGCAATGCTCTGGACTTATAGTCTAAAAAGCAACAGTGCCTTAATGATAGACTGATAATAATGAACGCATGTAAGAGGTTTTAAAGCCAGTGGAAAACATGTCACAAATTTTGTGCTTTTTTGAAGTCTAAATATGGTTTTCAGGCTCCCTCTGCTGGGTTTCTACACTCCACACAGACAGCAACAAGCAACAACTGGGTCAAGATCTTCTTTCCTAATATTTCTAGCTTCACCTAGTTTCCCTACTTTTAAAGATGCTAAAGCTAGAGTATCCCTTGTTTGTTATTTTGAGTGGTTTTAATATATAAACACAAAAGAAATGGCTTTACTGTTTTATAAAAACATCTTTTCTTCAGCTTTTTGATAAGTTATGAGACTGATATATTTATGTAGATATGTCTAGAACATGCACATCTTTGGACTCATGCTTGAAATTGTACCTGCACAAAATCTATCTGCAAACATCGGAGAAAGTTAGTGTTGATATTTTTTATTACGTAAATAAAAACAGTTACAAATGTCTAGGTGATGTACTAATAGCTCGAAGGTCAAAAACCGATGATTAGAAGAGATGAAACAATTCAAAAATGCTTAATTAAAACCAACTTCTGATTTATTCCAACAAATATATAAAGCGAAGAAAATGTGAAGCAGAGCAGGACCAATAACTCTATCCTTTACACCACACTGCCATCTAGTGGCCTGATTAAGTGTCACACCGTCAGCCAGCCCTCAACTGATTTTATAAGAGGAACATATTTTCAAGGTAAAACTCTACAAATGCAGTCTGATATCATTCGCCTGTTTTAGAGAATCTAATATAATAATTTTAAATATGAAGATATGTTACAGTTCTTTAATATGGAACCCACTTGAATCACCATGAAGGAAATAACTCAGTTTTAACCTAAATCAAGCCAGATATACTCCAGCCATCTTTAAATTAATGAAAATGTTATACATGTGAATATATCTTTACAAATTGGCTGCTTGTTTTTCCTTTAAAAGCTATGTGGGGTTAAGTTTCTGCTCTTTTACAAAAATGCAGATGATTAACAGAAATGAACTTATACAGCTCTAAAGACCTATACCAACAGGAAACATTTCATATTTTCACAAATACTCTAGACTGATTTTGTGCAACCGCCAAACTCCATTCAACAATAACACAGACTTGGCAATCTAACACAAGTAGTTGCTACAGATAGAGATCCTTTTCACATTAGGGCAAAACTATTACGGAAAACTGTATGTCTTTTAATAATCATACTTTCCCCCCCTCTTTTTAACATCATAATAAATAAATAACATCTATTCTGTGATGTTCACTCAAAAGCATGAAATTATTAAACTTGCCTTAATACAAAATGCCTTTTTAAAAAAGGAATGATTGAAATCCTACTCTTACTGCTGAGAATTGACTAAATATTTTCCTAAGCACATGTGGAAAAGCTGACTTCAGTGTTTTAACATTCAGTGAATGAACTTACTAAATATTCCAGAATAACGGTGCAAATACAGTAAGTGATCCTCCATTTTTAAATGTCTAGACTCCCTGCAATCAAAGACATTTTCAAAATACTCATTACACTACAGTAGACTGAATACAGGCACACTTTAAATTAGAATATCCTTAAAGTTGTACTTTATTGCAGTAAATTAATTCAAAAGCTGATATAGTTCACAGATTTATGACACATCTAAGGCATTTCTTTCTGGTTTTTTAAGGATTCCTAATACAGAAATGCTATGGCAAACAATTTTTTGGCAAGTTGAGTGGAAGGAAAACATTTGGTGAAAGAAGTCCTTTATTCAGATGAAAGGCTTTCCTTTTTGAACTGATGATCTGATGTCGTCGCTAAGGGTGGCACTGATTTATTTAGATCTAATTGAAGTGTTATAACAGTGCATCACATCACCAGCTGAATGAGAACCAGACAGAACACAGCAGAAAACCTTGGAGGGTTTCTGGTATCCTTCTGTCCAGGATGAACCAAAATGATTCTATATGTAAAGATATGAGTATGTATAATGATGAGTTTCACTTTCTGAAAGAAGTGACATGATATATTAAAATGTTTAATGATATTCTAATATTTTGAGATATATGCGTATAAAGCTGCAATAATCTTGTCCTTAAATCTGCATACCTTATGTTCAGTTTCATAACATTAATGTCAAACTATGCAACAGTTTTCTTATTTTCAATATTTCTAATGGGGCCTTTTAAATATCAGTAAAAATGAAAGAAATTCACATACAAACAATAACAAGTAACAGGGTGAAAAAAAATACAATCACACAATAAATATTGAGCACATGAATAAGAAAGGCAGCATTTAGCTGGTCAGTATTTAGAAAGTATCCCTGCTGTTTAGTGCAAATTGCTCTCAGCTGCATTAATATTGACTGATCTACAAAAAGGTTCTCATTACCTAAATATTGCACAGACCAGTAAATTTGGAAAGAGATCTTCTGAAAAAGTCTTATGAGCACAAATGACTGGAAAAAGGTAATTTATGGTTCGTCTGATTTAATATTGTGGAGGTTAGCTGTGCACCCAAACCAAGAGCAATAAATGTTGAACTTGGACTAACAGGTTTATGAATCAAAGTATATTTTTAGGGGTGAGCACACTTATGCAACAAGGTTATTGCAATGCTTTTATTTTGCTTTTTTTCATTTTTAACAGATTAGGTTTTTTTGTTTGTTTTTTGGGGGGGGATGGGGGGTTCAGTTGAATTGTACAAATTTCACATCAAGTCTTAGAGAAATGTTTGGAACAACACAACTGTGTATCTCTTATCAGCTGAACCTCAACTATGCTCTAAATCATCCACTCCCACACAGATTTATAAATTTGGCAAAGTAACTTCAAGTTCAGCTTGGGATTTTCAGGAGCAACACTTCTGACCTGGGTCTGTCTCCATGGTAATTTACATTAATAAAATTTGAGTTTAATATCATAACAGCACCACCTCTAATCTAATCAATACATCATGAAAAAAAATATATATATATATATAATATATATAGCATATATTATATTATATATATAAATAATTGTCATGTATTTTTTCTCTCTTATCCAAGGTTACAGCATGTCTCTAAGAAACTGATTAATTTACTTGTATAATTTATCAAAATGCCATTTAAAATCACAAAACAACAATAATCAAGTAATTTGGACAAACGTTGAGCCACACAATTATAAAGTTGAAAACTGTTTATCTTTCTAAAAATGTGAAAATTAAACAAACGTTTAAATTATTTTTAACTAAACAATAATAAACTAAACATGTAAGATTTTATTGAGTGAACCAAACATTGGATTTGTAAATCCTTACAGAGCTAAAACATAAGACAGGATTGTTGATTCCTCATGATTTTTTTTTGTTTGTTTTGTTTTTTCGGCTAGAAGAATCTTTCTGGTCAAAGTTCAGCAACAAAAAACATAAATATGTCACTCTTTCTTCTAAGATGCGTCCGACATTAGATAATTGGTGGAGATGGAGTTCACCCAAGTCTGCTTTTGTGTAAAAGTTCCTGGAATTTTGTGGTTCTATTTATCATGAAATTCAAACTTATACAGAAACCTGGTTAACAAATGGCAAATGTTTTCTCCTATACCTGACTTTTGTTACGCTTTAACAACCTTATGATTGTGAACATGTTGGCCTAAACAAATCCAAAATGGTGTCCAGATCCTATATTTGTGGTCAGGGGCCTCACAGGGTCGCAAATGGTTCCAAGGCTGAACTTTGGACATCCCAAATAGAGGGCAAAGAGAACTTTAAAAGTTTGTTTCTATGGCATTCAATACAATAAATTATGCAACCACAAAATGCTGTTATTCTGTTTCACTTGTTCTAAGTTAACATATATAGTCAAGTTGAGCATATTGAAGCTGCTTCCTGCCACAGAGCCCATAAAAACATTAATACACACATTTCACTGGAAGGATACATAGATTTATTGCACTGCAGAAATTAGACTAGAAGTTTAATTTTATAAAACCTTTTTGAGGGGATCTGAGTATAAAAATCTGAAACAAAGCACTCAAGAAAAGCAGTCAGGGTTAAATTGATTACCATCAAAACACGAAATCTATGACAGATCTGTCACAAAAACCAATAAAATCAATCCAACATGTAATTTCTCTAATTTTATGACAAGCTCCACTCGCTCATCTCTCCAGTCCCACCTGAACATGTATGCTTTTCGTTGTTGAGTTAGTGGAGACCGTTCATGAGCACAGTTTTATTTAGCGAATTTTCAGACCCATTCAAGCAATCCCTTTTCAGAAAAGCGACCTTTAGCGACTAGTGTGAACACATGCATGACCTTCCCTCAGGAGCAGGTGTTGCTGTAGGTTCCTTCTGCTTTCCTAAAAGGCTCACAGGTAACATCTAGTGCAGGAGTCACTCCCAGCTGCAGTCACAACCACACTCTGCATCAAGACAGCTAAACACTCAAGCTGAAGGAACAGTCACAGAATTATTCACAGAAATCCCACCTATTTCATGTCTAAAATATTCACTGAAAATGCAGGTGAAACACTTTGATATAATGCTACTTGACAGATTATTGGTTGGCGTTTGCAAAGCAGCCAATCCGGGAGCACCGTTTCTTATCAATGGCGTTGATTAGCTGTAGCCCCAAACAGCAGTGATGTGGAAGTCCTTTGATGTTAGCTTCTGTAGTCATGCTAAGATGGCTTCCACTATGTATTAATGCATATTAAAGTACATTTTGTTTTTGAACTATTAATATAAGCATTTCTAGAGGGGTCTCAAGCAAGGAGGGGCTTAACAGAGTGTGTTCTGCTTTTCAAAGAGAAATGTACATGAAAATTATCCACATAAAGTCAAAAAAAGAAACGCTATGATTTTTAAAAATAGCTCCTAACTGCAGCAGGTAAGTTGAAAAAGGCAAAGGTCCAACAATGAAGCCTTGCGGTACACCTCAGGGCAGCGCAGCAGAGTCTGAGCTCAATCCACATGAATACAAAAACATCTAAAGAGCAGAGATTGTTATTCCAAGCCACGGAGCATGGAGATGATTTTATGAATAACCATTATGCAAAGGTTTCAACTTTTCCTGTTGAAATTCACACAACCTTTACATTTCATCCCAAGCAAATAATTGACAATGAACCATTTTTACGAGATAGGGTGCAGTTTTAGTTGCTGATGGATACGTTCATAACATAAAGAGCAAAACCTCACCACAAGGTGAATATAAAAGTAAGTTTATTTCTAGCATATTTAGATGTATTTTATCCCAAATTATTTCACCTGTTGCTATTTATGTAATTTCTATTGTGGATCATTGTTTATTCTCTAAATATGTTTATTTTTCTCATGTTTTTTTTTAATCAAATATGTTTTGTCATTTGTTATTGTTTGTAATTTTGTACTTATTTTAACTTCCAATGTGTAATACTGGTATTATTTTGTCATTTTAATTTGATCTATTTCTTAGTTATTGTTTTTTGACTCCGCCTCCTTTCCCAACGTTTCTACGTTAGACTTAATATTTTTTATTAGTTGTTTTCAATTGTTTGCAAAAACATTTATTTAGGATTGCAAATTAAAAGCTAAATTTTTTATGTATTTTGGTTTTGCTTATTTAATTTTTCAGTTGTACATTTTCTTTTATTTTTTGGTTACTTATTTTACTTTTTATCATGTTTTCTGTTGGGAGATTATTTTTATTTATCTGTTATTTTGTGATACATTATACAGATATCAGGTTGGTAGAAGGCCCGTTTCTCCTGTTATGATAAATTTTCACTCATATATTTCTACAATAATGCAGAAGTCATCATGTCAAAGTCCAACAGTACCTTCTTTCTTCAGCATTTTCCAACTCAGGAAAGTTTTTCCGGCACTTTCCAGTCACAGGAGGCAAGAAGGTTTGAAATCTCACTTAATGCACGCTCCTCACTCAGTGGTGATATTTCGCTGGTATGGTGTAAATATGTTGAAAAATCACCGCTTGAAGGTGTAAAGTGCAGTTCTCTCTCTTCTGTTTCCTTTGCAGTTCTTGCTTCAATCACGTTGATATTTTGCTTCCCAAAGAATCAGATGCTGCATCCTTTAAAAAAATGATCCATCAACAGCCTCACGTCCTTACTTCCACCCTCAGGACTCGCCAAGCACTCAGAAAAAACAAACAGCCCGGCAAAAATGATCCATTCTCACCTGCAGGAATAAAAGAACCAAAATGCTCAGAGAGGAAAAGTTGCCGAGTGGAGGAAGTGAGGTGAGGAGTTGAGCATCCTGCCGTCTCTCAGTCAGGAGGATGAATGGAAAGTCAGCCTCTCTGCCTCCTTTTATCCTCCCTCTTTCTCTCTTCCCCTGCTGCCTCACTTTGGCTTTTACCCTGGCTTCAATGTGTGCGAGTGCATGTGTGTGCAGCGAGGGACCTCTTTCAGAACAGCAGGAATATATTATAACCCAAACAAAAGGAGCCGGCTTATTGTTTATGAATTACCAGCCTTCCAAAGCCAACAAAGGCCCCTATTTTCATAGAAAACTCCATTTTCATTTCAGCTCCATTTGATTACCCGAGCAAAGAAAATAAAAAGGCCTCTCCGGTCGCAACATCCAAAAGGGATTCATTTCTTCTTCGTTCTCTCATTCAGCTCCTCTGAAAAGGTTTCTTTATTGCCTTCTTTTCAGCGCCGACATCAAAATGGGCTTTTAGGAGTAAACCAATGACAAAAAATTATTGCTCGCCTGTTTTGTACAATAACCAGGGCCGGGGAAAGAGAGGAGTCCTGTGTTGTCTTTGTCATCTTTCTTTGGCTTTTTTCTCTTGTGCTCCTTTCTGCTACTGGAGAAGAAAATTGCAGAGGCTGAAAATGAGTGGCACAGCTTTGGAGGGAAGTGGAACGCACAAAGCAACAATACAAGTCAAGTATAAATTATCGCCGGCTACTGAACACAGACAAAGATAAAGTGCAGCTAGAAAGAGCCTTGAAGTCGTCACCAAACATGTACCTGTTGGTTTTATAAAATCCCAGAGGCGCGCCGTCGTTTCCTTCGCAGCAGCGTCGGCAAATGTTACGACTTCATCAGAGCAATCAGCTCTGAGTCAGACTGTCAAACAAATTTTAAAATCAGACAAGGATAATGGGAGTTTTCAAACGATTATTTCCATTATTGAGGTAAAAAAAAAATACAACTGTCCAGACCAACCAGGTTCTATGTGAAAATAGCATTAATTCAGGAATTAAAAGAACATAGAGCAGGGCACTAAATCAATAACAAAATATATTGTGATAGACAAGTGATCAATATCAATGGATAAAAAAGTCTGATAGAATATTCAATAATTTCACAACACTCTGGGGGATGTAGGAATCCAATCTTGCTTGGTTGATCCTGCCAAGCAATATTGGTGGCATCAACTAATCTCTCACGCTTTCATTACCTAGCAACAACATGTTGAGTAACTTGCGCAGCAGCAATATAAGTTTTCACCATCATGCCTCACAACTGCTTAAAAGTAATACAACACGACAGTGTGGAGTGAAAACTGTGCATAAAACAGGAAAGGCCACTTCGCCAGTTTGGCAGTATTTCAGATATTTAAAACGAAAAACTAATCAATAATGAAATGCTTATATTGTGATGTGTTTTTCAGCCATGTTGTCCAGCCCTCATCGCACTAACAACATCTAAACCTGTGCGTGCCTGATCACAGCTCATGATTCAATAACAGGAAAGAGAAACTGTGCAGAAAATCTCACCAAACGGAGAATTAGAAGCTAAAAACCACTGCTGACCAAAAAGATAATAAATGTCCATCTCATATTTCTGAGTGATCTCTAAGATTTCTGTGTGCATCCAGTCACATCTGGAATAAAACTACTACGTCGTTCAAAAAGTAGAACCTCAGACTGATCAAAATTATATATAGAAAACCTGAATTTATTTTGATTTTATGGTGTAGAATTATTAAAACAAGTCAAAAGAGTGAGTGCTTTTCTGAACAACTTACATTTTCAGTGTTTGACTTTTTTTCACCATAACTGAGAGTTTTTACAATAAAGGTCTGAAAAAAACAACAACTTTCCAGTAAAACTTGCAGACTTGATGGTAAATAAGAAAGTTCTAAGTGACCAAAATCACAAATGTAGTTTAAATGGAAGCTTTTCCATCACAATTTTTATTTCAATTGGTGACATTTTTTTTTAAAAATGACTGAATTGAGTTTAGAACTAGTTCTTGTTAATTACAAACTGGTGTTATATGATAATGTGAGGCTGCATTTCTGCTTTTAGACCAGTGTTTTGCATATTTTCACTGGTGTTATGATAATTTAAGCTTCATTAACCAGAAGTGTGTTGTTGAGTAATTTATATATTTCAGGCCTCCCATAATCATTTATTTACAGCTTTAGGCTGCCTTTTCCTTCACGTTCATGAGACAACGCCACTGAGCTCAACCGAAAAGACAAATTTCTTAAAATAACGATGTAAGAAATTTCAGTAGTGTTAATAACACTTCAGGAAAAAGATTCAGGATGTAGTATTACACAGTACATTACCTAGTTATAATAGTCAATGAGATAACCCTGTCTGCTTAATAAATGCTAGAAAGATTTGAATCAGTTTAGTCAATAAATTAACAACAAATGTTCAAATCTGAGAAATTCATGTGTTTTATGAAAATAATCATTTCTGTACATGTTGATTGACGCAGAAGATGTTTTGTTTTGTTTTTTTATCCTGCAGGTTCCTTTTCATGTCTGACTGGATGAATATTTGGCTCAAGACAAAAGGTGAACTAATCAATTATTCCTCTTGCAAGGCTCCGGTGCTGTTGTGAAAAGCGTTGACATTTGAGCTTTCCAGAAGACATCTGCAGATTTATATGCCTTCCATTGTGCGAGGCAGCCAGTCTCTATCAAAGGCTGTAAAAGGCCTTGTCAATTTGGTAGGGACAACTCCACAAAGACTCCTTTCTTCTCTGTTGTTGCGAGAATAATGCTTTTCACTGGTGTTCTGCCAAAGCCGCCTGGCAGTCCGGCCATGCGACGTTATTGATTGCATTGATAACAGACGACTACCATGGAAACTATCAAACGGATGCACGGTGAAACGTCAAACACAGATTTAGCGGAAAAACTTATGAAGATTTTACAAAACAAATACAGTAAGTTTTTATTCATGCTACTCGATGTTGAATATACAGTCATACGTTTACACACCATGGTGAATCTTTCTTTTTTCATTTGCCACTTCTTATCAAGACACTTTGTTTATGTTTGCTTGTTTTAAATCATATTGACAACAGAAACTACCCTAATGACTCAGATAGAAAGATGACTGAATTGAGTCTACTTGATTTTGGTCTTATAACCTGCACACAAGTTGACACAAACTGGTCTGAATGGATACTAAAGGTAACAATATCTTGGCTCCTGACAGACCACTGCTTCTTTCATCCAGTGCTGCACTGACATTTCTGATTTCTGGGTCGTGGGTAAGGCTAAATAAATCTCAAAGCAACTGCAGGAAAAGGTAAAAACAGGAAAAGAACATAAAACGGTATCCAAAGAACTGAGAATGCCAGTCAGGAGTGTCCAAACTCTAATTGAGAAGTGAAAAATGAAGGATTCTGTTGAAACCAAACTGCTGTCTGGTAGACCAACAAAACGGCCAGGAAAATTTTTCAGAATGTCAAGAAAATCCCACAAATAACTAGAGCTGAACGGTCGAGTCACCGGAAGAAACCCATTGGTACGCAAATGCCACAAAGTATCACGCTTTCAAAAAAATAGCACAGAGACAAGCCTCTGGAACAAACTCATATGAAGTAATGAGATTAATATGTATCTTTTCAGCCATAAACGTAAACATTTTGGAAGAGGCACCAAGGTCCGACTTTCTTACTGTGAAACACGGAGGAGAGCTGCTGATGTTTTAGAGGGTGAGCTACAAAGGCACAGGGTCAGGGCAGCTGATTGTTGCAACATATGATTATGGTGCAGAGGATATTTTGTAATACAAATAAAGAACCTAATCATAAAGTAGCATAAAAACAAAAAAGAAAGGGTAATGTAAGTTTCAAGATGAAGTTCTCGAGAAATCCTGTCTCCTCTTCTTTCTTCACTCCTACTGGCTGAAGAAAAAAAATTTTTTGAGAAATTAACAAATTTCGCAGTTAATATTAATAATTATTTTATTTGTTATTTTTAGATTCCACTATGCGCACTTAGTGCACATCGTGTTACAACTTACATTGGAGTTTATTTTCTGAGGAAGCGCTATCTTTGTTTTTATTCCTGCGTGTTTCAGTCGCTTTGAAATAATCAAGTTATACCGACTTTCACCTGGGTTTGATTCCGGAAGGTGTAATTCGCTTTTCGACCACTATAGTTATATAACATTAAGTTGCGGTGCAAATACAGAGGGGCGCTGTTTTACTTAAATTTCGTCCTGGATTGGATACTGTTGTGTTGTCGGGTAAAAAACTGGAACTGGGGGAAATTAGTATTTTACACAGTTTTATCGGGATTTTATATGACATGGTACATAATTTAGAGGTGGAAGGAACATTTACACTGTTGGATAAAAAATATCATTACTTTATTAGGCAGTAGGTATCATTTAATTGGTAATAGAGCTATTTACATAAGTCTCTCAAGCATCTTGTGTTCAATTTGGTGAGTCGATTTACACTTGTGCTGCACTCGGCAAGTGTTAAAAAGATTTTGTCATTTTTTATAGGTATAGATTTAAGCCGTAGAGGTTACTCCGGTGTTTTGTTACAAAATAATGTCAACAGAAATATTGTGTGAAAACAAAATAGAAAGGCAATTTAAGTTTTAAATTCGACTCACATTTCAATTAGACAGGAAGATACATTACTAATAGTATCAGCGCAGGTACATTCACGTCAAAACTAAAGCCGCAGCAGCTTATATGAACTAAAAATAATTATTTCACTCACATATTTCGCTGCCCAGTCTGCCTCTTTCTTCAGTCCTGCTGTGAAAATATCTCTGTCAGCCAACACAGTTTATATTAAGTTATAAGTGTGTTCTTTTCAGACATTACCGTGCACATTTAGTGCAACTTGTGCTATAACTTACATTATTTTTTCATGGGAAAAGCTATCCATGTTCTGTTCCAGAGAATCTTCGTCAGTCTGAAATAATCAAGTCATGCCGAGTTTCACCTGCGTCTGTTTGCTAAACGTGTAATACCCTTTTCGACCACTACAATTAACTAATGTTAAGTGGCGGCGCTGTTTCACTCAGATTTCGGCCTGAATTAGATACTTTTGGATAAAAAACTGAAACACTGTTGATTTACTGGGATTTTATCTGACATAATTTAGAAATTGAATGAAAACGAAGCATGATTTTTAAATAAAATAAATAAATAAAAATCTTAAAGGTGTATGCAATTAAAATGCCAATCCATTTCCACTTGAGAATGAGGTGCAGTTTCACCTTCCAGGAGGAAAATATATATAGTGAAGAAGAGCAAAGCTGGTCGAGACAGAACAACACACTGTAATCATCTTTTTATTCTCTACAACAGACTCAAGTTTCATTTGGATTCAGCATTTTATTTATGGCAGACCAATAGGTGAAATAAAAAAAATGGTTATTATAGTAACCTCTGAAATCCTTTTCATCATTCTAACACCAGAGCACAGAACACATTTACATCAGTTACAGCTAAATAGATAAGTTAGAGTTAAATCATTGCCAAATTTGATCGTACAACTAACACAACAGAGGTTGCACTGCTAATTTGTTTTAGCAGTACATCTGCTGCTGCTGATGAGAAACGGCTCTCTGGCTCACGTATGTGATGTGAGCCAGGGTCAAGTAGAAAACAGGTGTTAATGAAAGCAAGTAAAAAAAAAATTAAACAAAGATAAATATGAGACTTGTTCAACAGTAAATTGCATATTGACAAAAAATAAACACATTTTCCAGTGTAGTATTGCTTTAAATTTGGCTTTGCAAATACAAATGTGCATTGAGTTTTTTTACCCCCCATCAGTCTCATGGCTTAGGCAGACCTCAAAAAAGTGAGTCAGATGGTTTTTACTGTTAGTACATTTCTAACTTAGCACTAAGTTTTATTTTATTAGTCATTTTTAGTGTTTCACCAAACAAACTTGCACTTTGCAATAGATTATAGAAATTTAACAGCTAAAGTGCCTCAATAGCAATGAAAAACTTCCCATTTATTGCATTATTAAGGATGAGACCCAAGTTGGAACCATTGAACAGAGTTCAGTAGAAAGCCTCTTCTGATGTTTTTCCTCTTACCATGAACAAATTTGCACTTTTATTGACCATTAATGATGAAAGGAATGGATTTTAAGATCAGAAAGAATATGTTTTTAAGTTACAGGGGTTCTAAAACGTCAAAGAACCAAATTACTGATAAAAGTTTGTTGGTTTTTTTTGCTTAAGAGGCAGTGCAAGTCAATATAACATTATGAGCACCTTTAAATATTGCTTGAAAAATTAAAGTAGAAATGGGTGTTAATTTGGAGCTGGAAACATAAGGTTTTAGCTGTGTTAAGCCCTGAGGTTTTCTGAAAACCAAACATTTTCTAGATGTTTTATTGTAGTTTATCAAATTAAAACAAGGATAAATACAACTGTTCTCTCTTTTTTTTTTTTTTTGCTGTGGTCCCATAATGCTCCCATCAGTTACAAACATTTTTTTAAACTATTAGTTACTCTTTTGCAGTTCATAAACCTTTATAAACGCTGGTGCATTAATGGCTGATTTTTGGTGTTTTTGGTAACTTCATAGCTGGCTTGTTGGTTCCTTTAAAAGTTCATTATTTCATATGGAGATGAAATATACAGTTAAAAGTTTTATAGCAACTCCTAATGGGAATGAACCACATGAACTCCCTTTTCCAGGACTGAATGATTATACACCATAAAACTAAAATAATTTCTAAAGTTAGAAAGTTGGAGCCAGAATTATAGATACACCCACTAACATTTGGTTTAAAGTTAAGCCTACACCAAACAGTATGTAGAAAATATTTATATATATATTTGTTGAAATTGTCATAACAGTATGGTATGAGACAGATAATCTGTGGGAAAAAAATAATCAAGCTCCTCTGCCTTCTCCCAGTGCTAACTAGAAACAGCCAATCAGAGCAAGGAGGCGGGTCTTAGCGCTGTCTATCACTTGCAGTGCGATTAACAGCGGCAAAGAAGGAGGAAGAGCTGTTTATCAGTAATCAGTGTAACTTATTGTCATGAAATGGTGACAGTTTTAATAAATATGTACATAACATAATCTTTATTAAAGTTACAAACTGCAGCTTTAAGTGTTATGTTGTGTAATGACTCCACTGTGGAAAAAAAAGCATTTATACGCATCATTATGAGTGAATGCACAGTTTTCACAGGAACTTTGACTGACAGTGACAGTGTGTGTGTGGGGGGGGGGGGTTTAATCAAGATTTAACTATTGAACTTCTCTATGGCATCTTGTTCATTTAAAACTGTCATATTTATGGACCAGAGCAAATAAAATACTATCTTGGATACCAGTGAAAAGAGCAGCAACAACATTAGGAAAGAAAAAGGAAATTGTTGGTCCAATAACAGAAGAAAAGACGAAGCGAAGTGACATCCTCGTGCCTACCAGCTGTTATGGCTTCATTACTTCGTGAACAGTAGGGACGGCTTCATCGATAGCTGGCAGGAAGTTTCCTGGTCCCTGGTTTGGCACATGGATTAGTTCAAGGTTTTAAAGTTAAATGAAATGATGAAGAGTGGCACAAACTACTGGCAGCTTCTGTCCACACAGCTAACAGCTCTCATCATATGACGATTTAAATGACAGAAATTGGTCCTGGCTTCAAATCTGAAGCAGTTTCAGAGGTTGGTCTCGTCCCAGGTTGGGTCGTTCATGTTCTTCAGAACCCGCCTGACGATTCTCTCCAGCTCTTTTCTCGCTCGCTGCTCCTCCTCCAGCGTTCGCTTTATTCTCTTGTTGTCCTGGAAAACAGAAGGAGACAGATTAACAAAGAAAGAAAGGAAAAATTAGGAACTCTGGGACAAAAAAAATCCCAATACTATAACAAAGCAGAAATCACACCTCGCATTTGAATTTACACCACACATTTTATGCACATAAAATGTAACCTAAAATGAAAGAAAACTGGTAAGACCAATACCAACTGCTTGTTTAGTATGTATCCCATAATGCTAAACTGAAAACAACAAAAATTTAGATATCAAAATGATAATTTTATTTTATTTTTTTCAATCCAACCTCAATTTTGGGCCTGGAATAAAATAGAATATAGGCAGGAGAAAAAAAAAGACAGAAAGAGGAAACTGACCTGCTTGAGTTCCTGAACCTCATCTCTGAGGCTATAAACGGTGTCCACCAGACTCCTGCAGGAGAAAAAATATATAATTTATACCCCACAATGTGTTTACATGTCGATTCAAAACAAGGAGAAAAAGGGGAAACTACGTTCACAAAAATAAAAATACAACCAATGCAAAAAGCTGAATGTCAGTTGCAGGAGGTCATTTTTTTAAGTAGAACTTAATCCAAAACTACTGGTGCAAAATAAAATAAGCATGCAAGTTCTGCTTTAATATTTTTCTACTCCCAACCATCCATATGTAGACATATAGGAATATTATTAATAAAAATCAGCAAAGGTATTAGTCTACACATATGCTTTAACACACATAATGTTAATATACTATAAAAAATATCACAATGAAATGGATTTGTACCTGTACAGCTGTCACTAAGCCCTTTAAATTAGCCAAGTGAAGTAAAATAGAACTAATCACATTTAAAACAAAATCGTTGATGCATTGCAATGCATAAGTTCATCAAACAATTGACCTGTGTTTAAATATGATGCGCATACAATCAGATTTATTACCGTTCCTCCACTACAGTTTGACCGTTGCTCCTCGTTTCTTCAACAATAATCTTCTCCTCCTCTGGGAACAGCATATGGACATCTTTTCTGCTGGAGCCTAAGACAATAAAAGTAAAAAGTAACCAGAGAATTTCACAACTTAAGCAAGTAAAAAATCTACACTTAATTGTTATTCTTAAATGATGTTATCAGACATTTTTAAAAAGTATTTGGAAGATTCCAGCAACACACTGACATCCACATAGCATCTATCACACACTTTGAGTCAGCAGAAACGGTTCACAACAACATCTTACGAGAAAACGAGGCGGTCCTGTGACTCTGATTAGTCCAGATACTGTCATAATCGGAGTCTTCTGATTGGTCAGAAGATAGCAGGTTACTAGGGAGCGCAGCCACTGTGAGGCTGGTCTCAGCCAGCACATGGTTGTGCATGAGGTCAGTTCCCTGCCATGCTTTACGGTGCCATAAAACACCAAATTACATGTTTTGGGGGATGAGGGAATAAAATCAAATGATATTGGATAAAGGATGAAGAAGGTTTTGGAAAAACCATAAAGTCGGTTTGGACAAGAATCACAAACAAAATAGGAAAATGCATGACAACACAAGGACAAATCAAAAATAAGAATGGTTTGTTTGGGACAAATAAGAAAATAGAGAATGGATGAGGGTGACATAAGAGGTTGAATGAATATCAGAGAAAAGAGAGGAGAGAGAAAAACGTGTTAGTATAAAGAGCTTAGAAGAAAAAGTGATTCATAATACTAACAGTTTGAGACACTGTGTGTGGATATGGATGCATAGAAGTGAAGTGACTCACTGGAGTTTAGAGTCTGGCGAGTCTTTGCACTCGTGCAGTAAGCCTCGATCACCTTCAGTATCTGAGCGTCCTCCTCCAGAGCCGCTGTGCCTGACGCACCAGAGGAAGATGGGAGGAACAGAAACATGACAGATGTTGAAGATGCATCCAAACGTTTTAATGCGGAAGAAGAAACCAGTAAAAAAGCTCATTTGTTTTCATCTCTTACGCTGCTGTGTTTACATAATCAATCTATGCATGAAATAATTTGAAAAAACAGGTAGTATTAAACACAGATGCATTAATAATCTTAACAGTTTGGACTATGAAGGCCGTAGCTATGAAGTGATTTTAGGCTTTTCTGCTAAAACCTGTTAATCTATTTTCAGATTCTGGCATGGTTTTGTGAAAAACAGTGAATATATACATTTGGACAAAGTTACTAAAACCATTTTCAAGATTATTTTCCAAACCCTGGCGCCTGTGCTGAGCTTACTCTTTCTGGCAGTGAAATCTTCCTCCGATGGTTTCCTCTCTGGTTTTCTTATGGTAGGGAGCAGCGGCCTCTTGTTTTTGGGACTTTTACTTACATCCTTTAAAAGACAAAATCAGTGCAAAAAAAAAAGAAAGAAAAGCACAGACTTACAGGTGTAACTGCAAGAACATTTGGTTCAAATTTACATACAAGTCAAGTTTCTTTGTACAGCACATTTCTTTAACAAGGTGCTTTACACCATAAAAACATCTTACAATAACTCATAATGACACAAGCAATATACATCATATTTTGTCAAACACAATCATCAAAATCTCCAAGCAAACACACATCAAATGTATCAATCAATGCTCCGGTCATTATGAATCAAAAGAGACCCTAAACAGGAGGTTAAATGTTCTTCAGGTGATAGAAGGCTGACTTTTTTTAACGGTTTATGTGTCTTTGAAGGCTCAGGTTCGAGTCCGCCACTAATTACTAGCTGAACTAGCTGAAGCTGTGTGCTAACTTTCCACACTGTTTATAAAAATATTCAAAACCCTTTTATGTTCCTCCCACTTCACAATTACGTCTTACTTTGTGTGGGTCTATAAGAAGGTTCGTGTGAACGGGTTTGTGATCGGCACCTCTTTGAAGCACAGAGCAGCAGACGGTCGTAGTGGAGGTGCAGGGCGAAGGCAGCTCAGGGTCCAGGGTTTGGGGGTGCTCGGTGGCTCCAGCGGTCCCCACATGGGGCTGCTACTGGAAATTGCCCCATTTAAGGAGGGATGAGGCAGGGTGTTGTAAGGGCTCCCCCCACGAGACTCAGAGTATCTGGAGTGAGTGGCAGGATGGGAGGGCAACTAGAAGCAACACAGTGAAGACGAGAAAGACAAATGAATGAGCAGCGAGGGTCGATGTCCATTAACTCGCTGGCTGATAATACAACATAGAGCCTTACTGTGTAACAAACATCCTGAAGCTTGCACACTTGAGGTGGTGTGGTGTGTGTGTGTTTGGTGAGGAGGTCCAACCAGTCTTGTAGATCATGTTGACTGCTACAAGCTATCTGCGTGCGCTCACATTGGCCTCCTGCTCAACAACAGGCACACAGTTAGAGATGATGTGTTATTTAATAATAAAGCTCATGGAGTGGATTATTTTTTGGAACAATATGAGCTCTGTTGAAAGGATTTTATTTTGAAAATAGAGAGAAAAGAGGGAGTGACCAGATATTTCAAAAGCATTCTTCAGGTTTTCTCCATCTTCAATTCTGGAGATGAGCATTCCTGATAAAGGCATTTTCCCCTACAAATAGAAACACAGAGTAGCTCCCCTTAGTGCTGGTAACCATTTCCTTTAATGTTTCTGAGCCTGAATAACAATTCATATGAATATTTGTGCAATATAATGATGATTCAATGGCTATAAACATACCTGGTATATGAATCCACTCATCCGGAGGCTAGCTGAGAGCATGAGCAGAGTGTGAGGGAACAGGATGAGGAAGCGTTCATTTGACTCCTGGAAGAAACACAAAAGTGGTTCACCAAATTCTGCTGGTTTCAACTCACAGGTGACATAACAATTCGGACTTCAACAGGTAAAAAGTGAAACTCAACACCTCCCTCACAGAGTTTTGTACCTGGCAATTCTGCGTGTGAACTTTGACTTGGGACATGTGGAGAACTGGGCCGAGAGTTTTAATATCTTCTCCTTCCCAGTTTCTGATTGGCTCAGTCAGAATCTGTAGCTCCAGGTTCTTCCTCTTTCTTACCTCCTCACACTCTGCCTGCGTTAAAACACACTCTGGTAACTAAGGCTCTAAAAAAAAACTCCTCAAAATGGGATGTAAAACTGATTCACAACTGGAAAAGAAGCATTCTCACTGCAAGGCTTTTGAAGGCTGCCATGGCAGCACTGAGGTCAGCTTGGTCGGGGTGTTGCTCCTAAAAGACGATCAGAATATCAAAAACAAGAATGTGCATCTCTTGAAGTTTTGGGTCTATAAACAGACCCTTACTTCCATATGTCTGTCCAGTTCTTTCAGCAGTGCTGGGTATCTTTCCATTCTGGTGAAGGGTTTACTCAGACTGACTGTTAGTGTCAGGTTGCCAGGACTGGACGCTCCTTTTGACTCCATATATTGACTAAGATCATCACTGTGAGACACATTCATTAACATGTTAGTCTAAAGTATTTGTAGTTTCAAAGCGTGTTCAGAGTTTGAGTCCATACCTGTGTTGTGTGAGCACACTGACTGCAGATGGGTGATTGGAGCAGTAAGCCACATATATGGCCTTCATCTCAGGCATCAGGTTCAGAAAGAAACCCCCGATTTTCTGTTGGTTCTCTGGAAGCCTACACAAATTACACTGTAATATCAGACTGAATGGAAAAATGTTTATTTCTGCAATTATACAGAAAAAAATGCAACAAATTCAGCTGACCACTAGATGTCTCTGCTGCTACATCTACTTCTGACTTGAAGTTCATTTAAAAGTACTTTAAAACATACCAAAAAAAAGTCCTACGTGTTTCTCTTAGCAGTTTTGAATCCAACAAAAAATGAAGGAATTTTGCAAAGACAAAAACAAACTGACTTGGTCTGTTCATCCAAGGACTGGACAAGCATCTGCTGGAATGTAGAGATCTCTTCCAGATTTCCCTGAATATGACCGATGTCAACACTGCTGAGTCTGTAAAGCAGAAGAAAATCATTTTGAGACGTACATGCTTTAATGTAAAATTTTATTTATTCAGTGTTGGGGTGAGGAACACCTACCTGTCTGTGGGGTGAAGTGGACGTAGGTATGTCCCCAGGAGACTCTGTAGCTCCCTTGAATATTCACTTTCTGCCTCCAGGATGTTCTGTAGGACCTGTAAGGGACACAAAGTAATTAAAAAGGAATCCTTTTTACACTTCTCCATGTTTTCCATGAATCTCTTAAGAAAATGAACGTAAATTTATACAGAGAAACATCAAGACAGCTGTGATTAATTGTTGGGCTGAAACGATTAATCGGATTAATTGTGGTTAGTAAATTATTGAAATGATACTTACTAATTTAGTAAGTGATTAAGAGCAGTATACACTCAAAAAATGCATGAAAAAATTTAGAGCAATAATTATGCGAAGAATGTACAAAACATAAAGGATTTGCATTTAAGATAAAAAAAAAAACACATCTGTCTGTAGATATGTTTTAGCCAAAACTCCTCAAGAGGAAGTGTGTAGCTTTTCCTTGTTGTTGCATTTTAGGGAATAAAATGTTTATTTTCTCATTTTAAAAAGGAATTGAATTATTTTTTATTCTTATATTTTAATGTATTTCTAAATTTGTAAAAGAAAAAAAAAGAATTAAATAAATAATCTGTAGAATGTGCCATCTTTTATCCGAATAATCAACAGAAAAAAATATGGTTTAATCAATTACTAAAATAATTGTTAGTTCCAGTCCTAATTTATTGGGGAGAAAAAGCTGTAAAACTTCTTAAAGATACAGAAAATCCTTGAAGTTCAACATAAATCTCAAAGGCTTTCAGAAATGTAGTCAATTAAAAGCAAACTGGGCAGTTAAAGCGTCCTGGGGGAGTGACAACACACCGTCCAGTAGTGTAGTTTACGCTTCCTTTGATACTGGATTTTCATTTCACCACACAAGTTAATTTACAGATCTTGCAACAACTACAGAAATCTAGCAAGAATGATGCTTCCGACAACTGTACATTTTTAGCTGAAACAAGAAGTGAGGTGTGAAACCATCTAAAACAGTAACATATGCTATACTGCCATCATAATTGTATTTCTGACTCACGCTGGTGTAGTGAAAAACTCTTATTAGACTAAACCAGACAAAATGAAGCAGATTTTATGGAACATCAAGTCTTTTAGGGTCTGCGCATCACTTTTCATGCTCTGAGAGACACGTAGCATTTATAGTGGAAAAATATGTATGTGGCGGTTTAAGATACGTAACAACTCATCTGTCAATACTGCGTTAAGGTACACACTAGCTTATTTTTTAACATGTTTTATGAAAAAATGTATTAGTATAGTAGGTGAATGAAAGAGGTCATTATAGTTAGTGATCATAAAAATGCCCAAAGGCCTACATCTTCATCTGAGCTAGTTTATTTAATAAATAAAACCAGGATCCTATTTTTTTTTTTGTCTTTGCATTAGTGTCCAGGAACAGCTTTCACTCCAGGCACGACCTGTATGGGATCGTATAAAGAACACTGAGGTTCCTCAACCAGAGATAAGACTGTCTGCAGAGACTGTGACATCTTGCTACATTATTAAAAACACTCAAACACACTCATACCAGAAAGAGCCCACCCTGAGGCAAGGCTGCCCCAGAAACCACTGAGATGGAAGAAATAACCTACATTACATTGGCCACACTCTGTCAACACAGACCTGATGCATGCATGGGTGCCATGTGGGCTCCACAAATCATGCCATGCTTGCATACACACAGAGACATGGCTATGAGATAGTCAATTAAATGTGTGAATCAAAGATAATTGATTGCGACAGCCCATAAAGGCAGACACACAATGTGAAAATCATCCTCCAAGCCTGAGTCACCACTAACCTTAAAAGCTGCATCAGAAAAAAAAAAACCATACAAACAAACAAAATAAAACAAGTTTTATTTTTCAATTTTTCGCAAACCATAGCCAAACATGTAACCTAAACCAAACTGGATTCTTACAGACTAAACCACGCTCTATGTATGTACAGTATTGTGGTAGGAGACTTTCAGCTAGCTTGTTAAATAAACATTAGTGAACACAATAGGAGGTTAGATTTCTTGACACACTGATACTCACCATGTTGTAATAGGTCTTTGAGATGATGGTGGTGTCAAAACCTTTTGGGGGACTTTTCAGAGTCCCACACTTTGGCTTGTCTGTCGTTTTGTCTGAAAACAGAACAAAGTCTTCCTGCTCCAATCAAAGGACAACACATGTTACAAGCACAACATTCGAAAGCATCTCTGTTTATTAGACCGTCATTGAAAAAAGAATTAATGTTCAATTCCTCTTATATAGATTCCTTACACCATCACACCTTTCTATAAAGCGTGATTTATTTAAAATGGGTCTTTCTCTATCGTGATCATTGGAGCTTATAGCTAATGAAACCCCAAAATTCAATTTCCCAGAAAATTTGAATGTGACACAAAATCAACAAAAGTAAAAAAAAATTAATTTTAAAACAGAAGTGTTATGTTAGGCCTATGCAATCATGGGAAAGATGGCTAGCTTGACAATAATTAAGCAAATTGTAATTTATACCAGCCAAAAACAGGGTAAGACATAAAAGGTCTTTGCTAAAAGAAGGTGATCACAAAGTGCTGTATACGAGCATAACATTAGAAAGTTAAGTGAAAGGAAAAAGTGTGGTTAAAAAGTAACCACACTTATAACTGCAAGAGAGAAAAAAACTGTCAAGCAAAGCAAACTCTAGAGCTTTGTTGTTTATGTAAAGCAGCCGTGTCCCAGAGACATCAGAAACCTGAGCTTGAGTTTCAACAACTCAAAAAGTTAAACACGCTATGATAAACACTGGGTGTGTAATGAACATCCATGATACATTTAATTTCTTTTAACTGAACTTTTTTATATTTTTTGAGATTGAAGTGAAGCTGAAGAAACACTCAAAAAGTACATTTATCAAACTCTTGTTGTGGACTCAAAAAGTCAAATCACTGATGATGTAACCTCACTAGTCTGTGTAGACGATCAAAGGTTATACGTAGGTGATTCCATGATGTTATTATGATCATTATAGTTCTGCATGACTACTAACAGGCATGTTGTTATAATCATTCCAGTTAAATACACATTGCAATGTAAAGCCAGGATAAATCTGTCTTTTCTGGATAATGAGTATCTTACTCTACTTAAAGAGTTCAAAATGAATGAAAATATTTCAACAGGGCATATGTATCCTCTACTACAGCTTAGCCTGCTGCTCTCTAAGTTGTTGTTTTCTGTCAGGAATTTCCTTTTTTAGCCTTTTCAAGCTTCAGGAACTTCCTTTCTTTGTGTCCACTTGAAGCTTCCTGAATTTGGAAGCAGCACAGCAAACCTCCTGGCTATAGACGAGCCATGAGGAACTGATCATCCTGACTGTAGTAGCAGCTGCACAGACTCAAATATAAGTTCAGTTCTTACAGCGTCTCTGACACCAATTATTATAAAGAAGTGAAAATCCAAATAGCATGTTGATGTTTCAATAGCTTCAACTAAATGCTTTCAGTATTTGTAATGCACCCACCGCCTCCTTTCAGCTCCCGTACGTAGTTACTGGGGAACCACCCAGTCTTGTCGTTCAGCGAGCCTTCCCACCAGCCCCCCTCCACCTGCTTGGTCACACAGATGACGTCACCCTTGGAGAAGGAGAGCTCATCCTCGTTGGTCGGCTGGAAGGCGAAACGTGCTTTGACCAGCAGCTGGCCGCACACGCCGCCATCCGACATGTCCTACGATGGAGCAGAGAGGCCGTTTTAATGGGAAAACACAGCAACGTCTGGCTGGAGTTGCGACCCCGGCGTTGGCAGCATGACTCACCAGGCTGCGGTACTGAGGCTGCTGCAGCTTAGAGGAGCGACTTTGAGTGTTCAGAGAGTCGAATGATTTGATCCGTATATTGGAGGAGTGCGGCACACATACGCCGTCTCCTGGGACGGACAACTCTGCAGGCACACAGCAGGAAACAAAACCATAACACCCGAAAACTTGCAAAAGAGATGAAGACTTAATATGGCCCCAAACACCTGACTCTTACCTTCAGTGGCTTTGTTAAGAGCAACTAAGGAGTTTAGTACTTTGGAGAAGTTCAGTCCCTGCAGGAGGTCACTCACTACAAAAGGCTTGAAAACAAACAGCAATTTTTAGCATTATTTTTTATAACTTTTTTTTTTTTTACCCTAGTCAAAGTTTGTTTTTGAACAACCTGGACAGTGGGCCAAAATTTCAGAAGTTCTCTCTGACGGGGGAAAAAAAAAAAAAAAAGCTTTTCTCACCTTTTGAGAAACTCTTCGTTAAGATAAATGCAATAAATGAATCTGGTTTGCATTCTAAGAAGTATATCACCCTAAAAATGAAGCAAAACTGAGTCAAACGCTGCATTAATTCTCTGATCCAACTTTGGTCTGAAGGCGGATTAAGTCTGAGCTTCCCTCTTGTAATCGCTCGATCACACATGTTACTGGCAACACACACAGCCAGAATCAAAACGCCTCCGAAGCTCCTAATCCTGTGTAAACCACACACACCAACATGTTTATATTAGCAAATTGTGAAGATGGAGCCATATGTGACGAGGATTTTAACTTTTAATACATTATTTCAGATCGTTTGCAAACCGAGGTTTTAGTTTTCTATAGCTTGTTTGTTTTCAGTGTAGCGTTCTTTTTAAAGGTTATCGTGGCAAATTAAACTGCAAAATCGTAACAGCATAACGAGCCAAACACTTCAAGATACATTCTTTTGCATTTAATCTCACCAAAACACTTTGTGCCAACTGACTACAGCTAACGCACAATGACCCAAAACTGGTAATCGAGGGTAAAATTAGGCAAAAGAAAAAAGAAAATTGTACAGTGATCCCTCAGCTTGAATCAAAGTTTTACTTATGCTGCAATGAATTTGTCAATTGTTGTTTCTACATACCCTAGTCTTAACATTCGATTTTAGAGAGGGATATAAAAAATATTAGGTATTTATTTTTGCTATTGCAGCTTCTATTAAATTAATTAAATCTTTATGTAATAAATGGAAACAAGTAACATCCATTTGTTTATTAAAAAATTACAAGACAAAATTTAAGGTCTACTTAATTGAAAAATATTAACCAAAGGCTACATCTGCTAAGCTAAAGTTAAAAAGCAACTCTAAGGAAAAGCAGGACTGGAATGTGATGCAGTGAAAGTGAGAGTTTAAAGCGCCTGTACATTTTATGACTTTACCAAATGAATTTCACTAAAAAGAGGAGCAATTTTCTCCTTTTCAATCAGTTTTAGTAGAAAAACATAACTTACAAAAACCATACACTCAGAAAAATGACCTTGAAGTTCAGTGTTTTAATCACTCTCCCATTTAAACAGGTAAGAATGATTAAATACTGCTAATATTTTTATTTTGTCACCATATGCTTAAAACAGAAGTTTGTGTTAGATTAAGCAGCTTACTTCACTACAGTTTACATGATTTACAGCTACCATGAGGAATACAAGCTTTTCTACAGCTACAGTCAAACATCCAGCAGCGTTTTTTTTATCTGACCGCTTCTTGTGCTGCTTCCGTTAATCAAAGTCCGAGTCGCCGCCGCTCGCCCTCCTCTCTGTAATCCTCTTCTGTGGGACACTCGGTCTGGCCTGTCCTCCGCCTGCTTCACGACTGTCTGGGGGAATTACTCCCGACTGCTCGTAACGGAGACCTTGGCTTCCAGTGACATGGCTGCCATTCCTCTAATCAAGCTGATTGGAAAATCCACTGGATGCCTGGCAGACTACGTTACATCAGCCCACTCTTCCCCTCCCCCTCATTTTATCCATTTCACGCTCTCACCATCGCTCCTCAAGGATTCAAGATTTTATTTTATTTTTTTATTTAATAAAAGCCCATCTATCTTACAAATACACAAAACCTTGTTAGGAGTCTACATGCTGCACATTATGATCCCACTCTTCTTTTTCCCACGGCTAAAATCAATACTGTGTGAGAGGATGTTTGTCATTTTGTACATTATTCACTGGATCTCTCTGCATTCTCACTGAGAAGGAGGTCATAACCTGCCATGACCCATTTAGAAATGCAGACAGAGGCATACGCCCTCTGTTGTCCTTTTGAACTGTGACAGAAAGACAAATACCAAACTGTCCCTGAATTTAATTTATACCCCACAGAGAAGATTAAAAAACATCAAAATGCATTGCGATCCTATTCAAGACGCACTCATTTAGGAATCAGTTCCACAGACTTAACATTTCTGTCAAGTACAAAACAAAAAAAAAAAAAAATCAACATCCTATCAAAGTGAATCTGTGCCTCCTGTTTCCATAACTACCAATGAACCACAGGCAGCAAATACATATTTTGGGAGCAGCCAAAGTGAGGACAAAAATAATCTCTCTCGCTTGTTTTGAATCCGCAGCCAAAGTATTTGCTACCCTACAGATATTTCTGGTTGTTGTTATATTTTCTACCTAGTCAATATGAAAACAAAATATTTTTTTCCCCAAATAAACATTTGGAATAAGTTGTGGTGCAGGACTACTGCTTTGCAGAAGTCAGTGATACTGGAGGGCAACAAAAAATTATCTTGCTACAGCAGTTAAATCAGACTTAACTCCTGACTTTGACTAGGCCACTCGAGAAACCCTCATTTTGCTTTTATGAGTCTTTCTTGCTGGTTTGCATTAAATCACAATCCTGCCACATCACTCAAATGTACTCCAGCTTAAAACTGACAGCCAGACATTTTCCTTGACATAATTCATTGTTGCAATAAATACAGCTCATAAATCATTTCTTGATTCTAAGAGTCTCAAAGCAATCATGGCTTAATATGGGCCATAAAACTGATTTGAAAAAGTTAGCTAATCACAGTCAATTAGTGATTTATTAACAGGTAGTAATAATATTCTCATATTGGGGCCAGAATATTATAAATAGTTTTAGAAACAACTGCAAATTAAAGAAAAGCAATAAAATACAATCTAATGAAAGAGAAGTATTGAGCCATTTTAAAATCATGACCATAGAATCTTGGTAGTTAAATTATTGATTATTTCTAGATAACTACTCAAAGTGACAAAACAAAGGCACTTTTTATGATAAATTTCCATATAAAAGCCCGTTACTCCTGCTGCCTCGCAGCTTTGAGACATGCCTTATAAATTGTCAAAATAAGAATTTTAAAGGCGGTTTTACACACAAAAAAACACACATGCTTGTTTTTGTTTTGTTTTTTGTTTTTTTTACCTCGCAGTGTAACTAAATAAATACACAACTGATGGAGTGACTCACCTCTACACTGAAAGCCCCGCAGCCCTTAATAAACTCCGCAATGTTCCTCTGACACTCGCTGTCGCTCCTTGGTTCCTGGATAAACTATGAATTAAAAGAAAACCGGTTCAGTTTCAAATACTCTTCTAAAGCGGTAATTAACCCTATTGCATGATTTTAAAGAGTTTCCTTGACTGACAGACGTCTTTTTTTAACCCACGGACACTCAGCGTGTACACTTGCTGCTGCCAGGATCAAGCAACCTAATCAGCACAACTTCCGGTTTTACCTTTCAAAGAAAAGCAAACAATTGCCAAGCAAGCTTAAAATGCAACTTTTTTGGCTTTATAGCGATAACTAAGTACTCGATATTATTGCATCGAGTGCTTATGCATTTGTAATCTACAATACCCCCAGAACGAATGTAAAGCTTTCAAGAATTAAACAGCTGTTTCCATTGACATCTGGTGACATGATCGTTCTTTATTTTATTTTGAAGAGCGCGTTCTCTCACCCCGTGGTTTAGTTTTGTTGTTATTTACTGTGTTGGTTTACCGAAAGCTATTTAAAATCAAATCTTCAGTCAAACTTCACTGCAACTGCGCAAAACTGAAGGAGGATGTGACGTTAACGGACCCACAGTTCATTGTTCATGAGTCTAGGGGGCGTGGCTGGATATAAGTGTCGTAAGAGTGCGTGCTCTGGTGCAAATGAGGATAACCTTGCACACCTGTGAGATTACATGGTTAAAAAAAAAAAACATAAAAAAGGATTTGATTAACTACTGATTGTTGTAAAGGAAAAATTGAACTTCGCCAAAATAAATGGCAGGTCAGACTTAAAAACCAAAACAAAAGTTGTCAGCCAATAAAAAGCTAATTACCTATATTTCTAAACAATTCAAGAGAGTTAATTTTGCTTTTTATATGAGTTTGAATTCCCTTTGTGGTTAAGCTTGCAGAAGACCAGTTGTTGTGAACAATCGCATGCACTTTAATGCCTTTCTTTGAATTGAGCAAACAAAAATCTTTGGGAATTTGGGACACAGACTTTGATGCATATAGGGACAATCTTGTGATTCTTTTGTTTATTTTTTGTTGGAGTCAGACCTACATCTATCAAACAAACAGCTCTTGCAGTTGAAATATCTGCACCTCAAAGCCATTGATACCCAGAAAAAGACGGATCTGTGGCTCTTTGGTTACATATCTATGCGTTTGGGTTTTGTTTGTTTACCCAAATTGCCAGCCATATTAAACATGTTCTTCTTGTTGCTTGTTTTTAAGATTCCAAAAGTATTTTGCAATTACACTTTTTCATATTTACAGATGCAGTACTTTTCAAAACAACAATAATTTTGTTTTAATTGCCTAGTGTAACAATAGTCCTCAAAAATAATTGTGATCTAGATTTTTTTTTTTTTTTTCGTTTTTACAAAAGTAGGACATAGGCATTAATTTAGATCTGAGAGCAAAATACCCAACATACTGTAGCCTATTTGGGACCTCCAGTTATTTTTTAACAACTTGATTATTTTTACTCGTAATATACCGTAAAAAGCCTTCAGAATTGTAGAAAAAGCAGTCTTCTATGTGGTTTTCCATTTTTAGATTGCTTACTTTGTCCACCGTCCCGGGTCTGAGTCGCTCCAGCAGCCTGCACAGAACTACTCCATCCTGCAGAGACGCCTGGAGGAAAGCCTCTGGATCCGACACGCTCTTCTTGGGAGACTCCAGGACCCCCAGCGTGATGAGCCACGTTACCGTCTGCTCTGCCGAATTCATGATTTGGCGTCTCGGATCGTCCTACAGCAGCAGCTCAGTCAGTCCAGGCTGGGTGAAAACCCCGCAGCCTGGAAACAGAAGGAACGGAGCTGGAAGTGAGAAATAAGATCGCTCCTTCCTCCTCCTCCTTCTTCCCCTCCTCGCTTCCTGAGGATGTTGGTATCACCTTGCTTTGTGCACAGCTGTAGCGGCCAGCAGATTCATCAAGCTAGAAGCTGCATGAAATGACTTCCTTTGGCAGTTTTCAAAGTAAAAGTGGAAATCTGGGAAGAGGTCGATGTCCTGCACCTCCTCTCTGTGCTACTATTGCTGTCTGAATACATGCGCCACTCCCAACCAACAACAACCAATCAGAGTTCTTAGCGATGTCAATTGATGCTGAAAAACCGGACATTGGGTTTTTGTTAACGGCAAGCAACAATCATCAAAATCTTTAACCATGAAGATTTATATCAGTGCTTTTAATTTGAAAAGAACTCAGCTAATTTCTGTTCTGTCGTGCTGTAATTTTCTCCATATGCAGCACAGACACAGAGATGCAATCACTGATATTTTGATGGAAAATGATCCATATTTCTTGCACCACAAAATCTTTTATACAGCATTTATAATGTAAAGATATTTATTAATTAAATAATGAGACAAATTGGAATGAGCAGAAAATGCTAAAGAGCTCATTACTGTCAGGGGTTTAATTTGTTTTATGTACACTGTGTTATTAAAAAAAACAAAAAACATAAACAGTGGCCTGACTGAATAAACTGGAAAAAGTTGTAAAATATGTAAACAAAAGAGACTCTTCCGCCCCCTGCTGGACACTTTGGTTTCTATAGTTTGCTGCAAGTAGTTTTTCCAACTCCACATCCCAATATTAATTTCGATTTTGGCATAAATTCTGCAAACATCATTTAGGTTTCCTAGGAAAATCACAGTTTGAAGATGTTTTAAGTCCACTGAAAATGAAACCTGGACATTTCTGCAGCTATTTCTTTCAGAACTTCAATGTATTTATCTCCATCCATATAACTTTGACCAAAAAAAACTACCCTCGCAACATGATGCTGCTACCACCAGGCATGACTCTGGCAATGGTCATGCTGATTGCATTTCTGCCAGTTTTATTTATTTATTTATTTTGCAGAAAGACCAAAGAGATCAATTCTCAAATAAAGAACATCCCTGAATACTCTGCTTCTAATTAAACAAAAAAAAGCCATTAAGATACAAAACATCATAGAAGGGAATATGAATGCAACATGTTAAGGTTCAATTTGACAAATTGGCTAATTTAACAGATATGATGATGCATAAATGTTGTTACAAGCAAAAGTTTCAAAGTAATCAACAGGATGGCAGGAGGTGTGGAAACACCCTAATTGCTTCAAAGTGTGAAGTCATGTGTGAAAACAATGAAGATTGGTTTTCCTTTTGTGTTTAACTATTACCTATTAAATCTTTATACCTCTTTAGGTGTTACACATTTCCTCGGCTCAGATCTTAATGTATTTTATTTTGATTTCAAACAACAGACCTCCATCAATTGTGAGGGAAAGGGCGACTAATGCATGGCTGTTAAAAGTTTTACAAATTAAAGTCTGAATATTTTTGGCTTGCCTTTGTATTTCAGAGTGAAGGGAAATGAATACAGCCACATGCAACACGCTCTAGATTTCACCTTTTATTTGTAATGTGAAATTAGCGGTTGCAGCGTGACAAAATGTGAAAAAGTCCAAAGGCTGCAACACTTAGAAGAAAACAGAAGTCTACTCAAAAAGATAGCTTCTGATGTTAGCGCACAGTTTCTGTTCTTGATGTAGTTTGAAATTGCAAAACTCAGAAACTTGAAGGAACATTTGTAATTTGCATTATCTTCATCTCTGCCAAAAAAGGTCAAAAGTAAACGAAAATAGCCCAGCAAGAAACAAACTCGAGAAACTCAAAGAGAAAATAATAAAGGACTTAAAAAAAAACAATTATGAACACTCTTATGGATCAAATTTACATAAATTACATTAACTAAATGTAAAAAAAAAAAAAGGATCAAAGTGGTCTAATGTGATAAATACACATTCCTGCACATAAAGTTTCTCCTAATAATACTGAAACATAAGAAAACTATTTCAAACTAATATTAATTCCATGTTATGAAAATTAAAATGCAAACCTTACTTTCAATTACTACTGTGGACTCATGATTATTAAACCGCCAAAACAGAAATCTTTAGAAGGCAAACGATAATGTTTCATCGCATGTTAGAAATATGTTGAACTCAAAGAAACACCTCAAAAAAAGATCACAAAGGAAAAAATATATAGAAAAGGTAGAGAATGTTCCCAGAAATGTGTCTGGAGGAATAGAGTAGCTTAAAGCTAAAAGAACAGTCGCTGCGCCACCTGGTGGCAGAAAGAGGAAGCTATCAACAGCTGCCATCAGGTTTTTGAGGTGGTCAAAAACCCTGGATTGACTACAACAAACCTGCTGGGAGATATATGTGATACTACTGACCTAAAAGCACAAGAATAGCCAAAGCAGAATTGTTAAAAGCAATACAAATAAACTAAGGAGGTTGTGGGATTCTGTTCAGTAGAGGAGTGGATCAAAACTAGAATGCTAAATATGAAGACAGTGGTGGTCCTCTGAAACTGTAAAGCTGCAGTTTGTGGAGGATTGGATGGATTCAGTCAAATATCAGAAAATCCTGGGAGAAAATGTCATGAAGAAGCTGAACCACACAACGGGAAAAATATTGCAAACGCCACCGAGGCTTAGATTGAGAAAAAATCATGGGAAACGCTAAAGTGGCCATCAGTGTAGCCTTCCTTCGAGTGGAGCATTGGTCTGAAAAAATCTGAAAAAGGCTTGCAGCAGGTTAAAGCAACAAAAGGAAGCTCTAATGAATATTTAACTTTAGTATAATGAAGGCGTTCAACAATTTCAAGGGTGCTTTTTACAATTAATCTGCAGAAGTTACTTGAAATATAGATTGTGTTGAGATATTTAAACAATTTTTAATTTGTTCATCGCAACCGATTTCAAGTTTGTTTCCACTAAACCTAATTAGCAGAGGTGGATGAATGGCTTTTAAGGTGAAGCGGCCTACACACCGTCAGTACTTTGAAGCAAAACCACCGAGGTGGACGAGGAAACTAAAGGAGTTTTGCACATATTCATAACCGACTTACAAAACTGAGTGCAAGTGAAAAGTTTCCAAGTCTAACAAACAGTTAATTATCTTTATTAAAGTCAAACAAGCTGAACAATGCTAGGTTTATATACTTAGGAAACAATTAAGAGGCTTTAAGTTTGAATTTCACAAACTTCAAGTCTGGATGTAATGAGAAGAAATTAAACATTTTCAAAAGTTTTGCAAGCGGAAGTGAAAGTTAGATGGGCCGTGCCGAGTGCCGCTGTAGGTATGATGCTTAGCTCTGCCACTGTTATAAGAAACAGGCTGTGACAGTCACAGTGGTTTCATCAGGCATGTCAGTTTTTCTGTAGCTGCCCTTCAACTTCCTTATTCAGCCCTCTGTGCGTTTCCTCTTTCAGCAACTGATATTATTCCCCTTCAGCACTCTGCTTTGGGTGATTCTTCGCTTTCGAGCTGCAAAACTGAGCTACTTGTCTGCTTTTATTCGAGTGATGTTGAGGTCGGTGTCGTTGAACTTAGTTGTGTTCGGTTTTAGAGATCTGGAAGGGGCTTTCTGATCCGTGGAAGGAGAAGACGACGGGTGAGAGCAACAGGTCCGCAGCGCAAACAGAACAATTTGGTGATCTGCTCTCTTAACTTATTTTAACTGTGACCAACTCTCTTGTGCTTTTCAGCTCCAATGCCGCCCTTCAGGTTTTCTTTATGAGGGAGAAGGAAGCATCAGAGTGAAACAGTGACAGTCATGTGCGTCTTTCTGCAGTAGTCTACGTGCTCTGCGTCCGCTTCTGTGTGAACAATGTCAGGCGACATCAACACCTTGACCTGGAGGAGCATGTCTCCCACCAGCCCGACAAATTCCTCGGATATGTCTCCCACCATGCACATGGGCAGGGAAAGCTTCTTCCTGGTGAAGATTATCAAAGTCTGCTTCCTCAGCAACAGCTCCAACCTGGGGAAGAACTTCAAGCTGGTCCGCTGTGAGGAGGGCTGGACGATCAAGGTATGCTCCTCTGTTTATTTCCAACCTGTCTTTAATTACAGCAACACACTGTGAAAAGTAAGTCAAGATAGAGGAAATAAACAGCCAAAAAGGTTGTGTAATGGTGCACCATTAACCGACCTTTCAGGTTTCCATCTCTGAAGACTCTCTGCTCACTTCAGCATGGCAGCTAAACATTATTTAGATGCTCTTCAAACTTAAAACATAAGAATCTCACGAAGTGTTTGGGTCTTTCTCACAATCCAAGGCAATTCATTTAAATTCAAGTCATGTTGCCAAATATAAAGTGAATTTCTGTCAGAGAGACTAGTCTTCAACTAGAAATAATTCCCAGTGGTGAACAAGCATGCGGCAACAGCGGAAAGGAACGACTCACTTTTAACAGGAAGAGGAAGATGCCTCGTCCACACGAGAACGTTTTCATCCACACAGAAACTCAAAGAAGAGACAAAAACTTGTTTTTTTTGGCAAAAAAACAAAGCGCGACTGGAGTCTTTTGTGTGAAGGGATGACAAAGTCAAGCTTCTTCTCTGTGTTACATTGAATTATACAACTAATCCACTACAAGATGGCGAATATGCAATCCGGCACTGTTGGTGTCATGCAAGTCTAGGATTATAGGTCAGGTTAGAGGGTGAGCTAATACATCAGTGTTTTCAGAAAATAGGTGTTTTCACTGTCCACACAAATATCTGAGAGCAAACTTTTCACTCTGGAACCCCCCCAAAAAATGTTTCCCATTGTTGGAAGAAAAAAAGTTCCCATGTGTCCACTACAAATAAAGTTTCACCAAATAGTTAAAATGTGAATACATTACATAATTTCAGAGTAAAGTTAAAGAGAGGTTTGCCATTTCAGAAGGGATGACGTTGTTTGATTATTCTCCAGTCTATGCAGCACATTCAATCTTAGACAGCAATTTGGATACCACAGAAAAACGTTTGGCTATTTGATTACTCAACCTGATGTGGCAGTGTGGTTACATTTCACACACAGCATCATAAAAATTAGTATGTTAAATTATCTATGCTAGAAAGTACATATTTGGTTACTTCTTAGAAACGTTTTTGACACTCGCAGCATAGTCATCGTTGCTGGAGGAACTTTTGTCATGGCAGCTGCTTTATTTATCATCACTTTCAAAGCAACACTATTAAAACCTCTATTAAAAACTACTGAGCATGCTCACTACAACATTTACTTGCTTAAACAGGTGTCACGTGACAGAAACAAATGGAAATTTATATAAATTTTTTAATTTATATTGTTCCAAATTCCTGCTACAGTTAGCTGTGCTGCACCGTTAACAGCAGCTTGTACGTCAACAAGCGCTCTGTTTAGCTTCAACTTTGCTCTTCATTATTTCTGTTCCCTTCTATATCAGCAGTGCAGGTGAGAACATGAGTATAACTTAATTGTCAAATTGCTCGTTCAGGTATCGACTATTAGCAATATAAGCTACAACAACGTATTTATTAGAATTCTGTACATTTAAATTCTGTCATGTGTTTGCCTGATTTAGTGAAACACTAATGGCTAAACCTGAAAATAAATATTTTATTATTAATGCCCTTTAGTGAAGCCGACTGTTGAAGTTGAGGTTGCTGAAGGAATAAATAACTTTTCAAGTTTAAAATTGGATTTCAGGAGGCTTTCTTATTATTTTTTCTTAATCAAAAGTTGTTCATTGAAGCTTAGTTAGTTCCCTTATTCAGGAATTCTGCAGCCCTAAATGAGGAATTCAGGGCTGCAGCCCTGAATTCCTCATTTAGGATGAATAGATACTGTCCTACGCTGCTGTCCTCTAAGCTTTACTCAGCTGTGTTATTAATTTTTCCCATAAACAAACATTTCCAATGATCTCAGCATTGTCTGGCTGTTTGTCCAGTGTTTTTCTCGGCTTGTAAAAGGGAGTTACCTCAGTTCAGACTTGATGTAGATGCCTTGCAAAGGGTTCATCTTTCTGGAGCCCTCAGCACATCTTCTGCTACTTCTGCTTCTATTGCAAACTTCTGCAGCAAACTGATAACATCGCTGCCTTGGTTGTGAGATCGTTTGCACCCAAGTTGCTTTGCTTGTACGAGAGCTTGCTGTCAATAATGAGTCAATACGTTTCCAATTTGCGCCACTAGCTTTGAAAAGTGTCAAAATCAAAGCTGTGGGTTGAGGAAAAAGCCGAGATGAGGATTTACCTCATCCCTTTTTTTCCTGGTGGCCATTATGAAAATGTCAAAGGACAATTGCATGCTAATAATTACTTCTGCTCTAGAACGTCATCCATACGGTGCTGTCCAGTGGCTGTGTGGGTCCGGACATAAAGCACAGCCTCTGTTACGGCCTTCTTCTCAAACACCTCAAGTCTTCAGAGATGCACTGGCTGCATCCCGATCTGACCGTGACCGAGCTTACACATCGCTATGAACAGCAGCACATCGAGGCCGAGTGGAGGTCAGTGACTGCTTTTATTTCTAGTTTTATTTGGTGGAGATGAACTGATATAAACTGCAGACAACGACTCAAATTTCTTAACATTAAACAAATGCTTGCTCTGATGAATGTGAAATATTTTTAGCTTGACAGTTTTACTATAATACTGGTTAAAATAAACACTCCAGGGTTTGTGTGATATTTCCATTCCTAAATTTCAAACTTTTTCAGACTCAGTTTTATAGATTTTCAAAAAAAAAAATTATGACATCATGGACATCTGGGTCCGAATAGCGTGGCATAGCTCTTGTTTTACGCAATTCAAGTAAAAACTAAAGCTAGCTGCTGATTGACCAAATGTGCTTTTATAAAGTTGTTGTTTTTTTTCTTCTTTTTTTTCTGGACAAACTTGGATGAGATAAAATATATAATGTTAAAAAATCTGGTATAGATCTGGTAAGAATTGAAAATACATCCTTGAATTTGCAGTTTGTGATCAGCAAGAATAATTTAACAAATTTCCAGAAATAAAATTTCAAAGGCTTTGTTTGGACTCTAAACTAAATCTAAAGTAAGACCCTTACACTAGACTTTAAAAAAACAGATACAAGTGAAGTGATTTAAAGGCTGAAAAACATTTTTTAAAAGGGCAGTTTTTATTTTAGAATAATTACATTATCTAACTCAAACATGACTAAATGGGAAAGAAAAGCTAGTTTTGATGTGATAAACTAATACAAACGGTAGTCATCTAAGCGGAAATCATTATAAAAAACAGTTTTATCAAAATGTAAGCTTTTATCTTTTAGATGAGATAACATCTGTTTTAATTTTCCCCCCATACTTTAGTTATTAAGTCAAATCTCATAATTCAAAGAAACCCTGACAATCTATAAAAGTGGAATAAAATCTTTTTTATTTACAACCGTATTGTTTATAGTTATTTTTAAAATGTCTGTGAATGCAAGTCAAATTTCTTGGTTGTGAGCAGAAAATAAAGCTGATTCTGATGCTGACAAACGCAGATCTGGTAATTCAGTTCAGCTCAAAAACAAGTTCAAACATATCAGCGCTTTAAATTTAACTTTTTGCACTTTTTGCTCTTTTTTCTTATTTGCACCACCACTACTAAAGTTGTATGGTGCACCCATATTTTTACATTTAACTTCAGTTTTAAAGTATTTCACTTTTTAAAAAAAAATCACTGACCATATATGCAGTGTTGACTTGTATGCATTTAATTTAATGAACACAAGTTCTTATCTGTTGTACAAGGTAGGGAACTTATTGAAAAGTGTTTAAAGTGCTTCAGTGATATGAAATTTAAACTTTAAGTAAATGAATGAAATAAAAGGAAATCCAAATTATACGTGTATGCGCAATTTAAGTGAACATTTGACAAATTATTGTTTGTGCACATAGACATATGCGCTCAGTGAGAGCACAAATATAACGGCAAAATTGTCAGCAGGTTAATATGGAAGAATCAGCCTGGAATGGCACTCGTTTGATTTTCAGACACTTCAGGGCATAAGCATACAAAAAAGTTTTGAACCGTTCTTTCCCTTATCAGTGTGTATCTGACTCGCCTTAGCCCTTCATGATCTCTAATTGATTTACACAACAATATGGGCTTGCACGTTACTTAGCTAATTTCCGATTAGCTCATTAAGATGTTTGTCTATACAGATATGACCTGAGGATCAGATACATCCCGTCAGACTTCATGGAGACCTTTATGGATGACAGAACAACCATGCTCTACTTTTACCAACAGGTCAAATATCTACAGCTATCCACCTTTTAAGAATGTCCAGATTACTTTTTACATGATAGGAAATTCATTAAACATCAGGGTTAAACTAAGATCCTGCTAAAAATGTTTGGTAAATATCAAAAAAGCTTTTTATGATCGACAGGTACGAAGTGATTACATGCAAAATTATGCCTCCAAAGTCAGCGATGGGATGGCCTTACAGCTTGGTTGTTTGGAGATCAGGTAAAGAAAGGCTGATGTGAGGTTTAAAGAAGAAGACGGAAATGTCGTGTTGGTACTGACAGCTAAATCCCGATGTTGTTGCTGCAGGAGGTTCTACAAGGACATGAATCCAAATGGACTGGAGAAAAAGTCCAACTTTGAACTGCTGGAGTAAGTAAAGACTTTATGATCTTTCAGGAAAATAGTGTTCAAGCAGGCAGAGGTGCATCTGGAAGTCATTTGATCTAAGCATAACATTGTACACCAATTGTAGCAGTAAAAACACCAACATTTATTCACTCCACTCTTTAGGAAAGAAGTAGGGCTGGACCTGTTCTTTCCCAGAGAGCTCATGGAGAGCATGAAGGTACAGTCACCTCCAGATCACTGGTCATTTTGTTCTCACCACTAATTCAACAACGAATGATGCCTTCTGTCTGTGTGGTCGCGGGCCAGACCAAGCAGTTGCGTCGGCTGATCCAGCAGACCTTTCAGAGCTACTCGACGTTTCAGCAGGACCAGTGCATGGCCAAGTTCTTCACCACTTTGTCTCAGTGCTACAGCATCACTGAGGAAAGCTACGGCTGCCAGCTGGTGGTGAGCTGTCTTATGACATCATGCGTTAATCAATCTGGACAATCTGGAACATTTAGGTGTCCCACAAAATCATAAACATAAGACATACTTTCTCAAAGCCATGAATGAGTTTTATTTTGTATGTATTGAGAGATATAAAAGATGTTTGCCTTTCAGAAAAAGCAGAAAAGTGCTATTTAACATACTATTTGTTTCTGCCTCATCCTTTTCTGTAGCATGGCTGGAATCTAGCTATAGACTTGGTCATAGGAGCCAGTGGGATCAGTCAACAAACGGATAACTCAAAAGTGAGTGAAAATCTTCTCTTCGTCCAATTTATTAATCATACCAGCTGATTTCTTCAATTATTTTAGCAAAAAATATTCTAAAATGTTAAATATTTCTCCACTTGAACTGTGGATCCCTGCAACCCCTCTGGAGTATTTGGACTTTTGAAGCTGACTACGTGACAATTTGTTCCTGGTTTTGGGATATTTGCTTTGATTGTTTTTCTCTAATCTACTTTACTTATAGTCAACAACAGGGAAATGTTGCTCAGACGTATTTTGGCTTGGTCAAGGGCCATAGTCAGAACTACATCTAAGAGATAAATGATGGAGTGTAAATTCTTAAAGTGCCTTTTCAAACTATTTATCTCCATAAAACATAAAAGAAAGAAAAAAGAAACTAACTACCAAAAATAAAATTGATGGTTAAGAGAAAGGAAGTAAGTTGGGCTAAAATGGCAACATGCAGGTGTGATGTTGGGGTTTAATTAGTCAAGGCACCAACTTCAGCTCTTTATTGCTTCGACTTCACTATCAGTTCCAAAGTACATCAGTCTTAACTAGAAATACTATTTGTTCTGCAGCCCGTCTGTCTGGCCAAGTTCTCTGACGTTCGCAGCATCTCCTGCACCGCTGAGCCTGACGGCCGCGCTCTCCTCACCGTGCACATAGAGGGATCCAAACAGGTAGCACTTCACTTCCCGACTCAGCAGTTTCACAATTAGAGTAGCAGGAGAAAGTCATGCAATGATGGGTATAACGCAAAGCACTCGTATGGCTTCTCTGATCCTCCTCTACACTTTTGTGCATGCAAACATACTAAATGTGGTTCTTCTCTGCAACTAAATTAATGCATCTCTTTCTTTGGTTTGAACCAGTTCCTCATGTCTTCGCATGCTTATCTAATGATTACTCAGTAGCTAACCAGGAGACACTGAAAGAGTCAGTTTGCTGACCAAGCAAAGCTTAAAGAAACAGGAGCTGAAACATACTTAGGATTGGTCAATGTAGGGTTATTCTGAGATCCATGAATGAGAAACAAAATATATACTTCTGGTAAACTAGAAAAAACTAGTTTTACCTAAGAATAACAGGAATGTGAATGGCTATTAACAGCCTTAAAAAGGCGTCAGTGGTATTTCTGGTACAAAAATTAAGATTCACGAGTAATTCTGCCCAAGAATCCTTTTTTTTAAGGAAAGCAAGGTGGAATTTTAATGTCTAATTTGACAAAAAACCAGCATGGTTCCACTTTTGGACCACTACCTACAACCTCCAGTCATATAAAAACTTTTGCTGTTCTAGGAGCGCCAAGCCAAGCTTCTCCGTTTTTTCATATTTCCTTTGCATTTGCAAAGGAAATATCAGTAGCCACAGAATTGCTGTGGCTACTGAGCTGTACTGTTTTTGTGGCTTTCAAACAAAACATGTTCACCATAAACGGCTTATTTGTGTTTTCAATGCCGCAGCCGCTTGCAGTGAACATTTCCTCCCTGGCCGTAGCAGAGAACATGGCCGACCTGATCGATGGCTACTGCCGACTGGAAGGAAAAGCCGAGAAATCGCTCATGATCAGACCTAACAAAGGTACGATCACAGTAGGTCGCAGGGCAAAATCACGATCCAACCACAGTGGCATAAATACAAAAAAAGAAAAAATGTACTTAAAAAAAAAGTCCAGCTTCGCAGCCTTGACGTCACTAAGTCATAATGAAAGTGTTGTAATTGGTTTTCACAGGAAGAGACACAAGACTAAAGCTTCCTGACATACCTCAAAGGTGATTATTATGAGTCAAGTTTCAAAAATGTTCATGACACTCAAACTTTTGTTTTTAAATACACCAAAAGAAAAAACTGTGTAGGTGTTTTTTTTTTTGTTTTGTGCTTCCTCTTTTCCTCTGCATTTTATTTTACATTTTCTTTCTTGTTCCTCTCTGTTTGACCAAAATGTAATTCAAGCATTACTTGCAACTGACTCCTTTTTACAACAGCTGCATTAATATTATTTATTGAACACCAAACCAAGATTTTCTCTGCATCTCATTCCAGGGCTGGTCCCACTGGCCCAGATAGCAGACTAAGTAAGTCAATATCTTCATTTATAAACTGAACAGACTCTCACGACTTGAGTTCTTACTTACATTTCACTATTCTAACTACATTTAGAAAGGTTTTAATTGATGAATAAATGCTGAATGTTACTGCTGTTTTAATTTTGGTTTTTTCCCTTCATTTTTAGGTTCAGATATTTATGCAGAGATCCCAGAACAGACCACAAAGTATGATGGTAAGTAATAATTCATCTTAAATTAGGCAAATAATGTAGCATTATTCACATGCAGCATTGTTCACAGATAATCACAAAGTGCTTTATAATGGCCAAGAGTAAAAATAAAAAAATTAAAAAATTTTTTAACAAAATAAAGAAAATGCTATAATATAAAAAATCTTAAGGAAAATTATGTTTAAATTTGTGATATAAGACGCTCATAAAAATGTGACAGCAACCGTGTCATGCAACGCTGGAGACCAACTGAGGTTTAACCGGTGGGAGGACGAAGCAAGAATAGGTTGAACAAAATTCTCGAAAAGCCCCTCGAGTTAAACAAGTCTCCATGACGACCGTTAGATGCTATCTACAAGTGCATATTAATAAATTAGAGACACAATCTCAAAACTATTTCTGTTCAAAGCGTGTAAAACACAGCTTCAAACTCAGCCTCAAAGCAGAAGCTCGCTTCATACATCCCATAATATTATGCAACTGTAAATCATTTGCTTTAGCTGTGGATGCTTTTCCAAGGGGCTCCAAGTGTGGAGGGCATTCGGTAGCACAGCTACATCTTTATGGCTCTTCTGGATAATCTTATTCGAGGAAATTTCTTTCCTCGATTTTTATTTTTTTTTTTGTGCTTAGACAAACATCGGATCTCCAGAGATGACATCTTTGTAGGTCGGATCCTCGGCGAGGGATTTTTTGGTGAAGTCCAAGAGGGAGTTTACAAATGTCCAGTGAGTTTGTCTTGTTTTAAAGTGCTTTCATAGGTTGCTATTAGGGCAGGGCGATAAATCAGTTTTATTGATTAATTAAAATTTTGGTTTTTGAAGATTTAATTTGAGGAAAATGCGTTTTTCCACCAACTTGGGTTTCCATAGTTCATAGTGATGTCAGCATGTCAAAAGTCCACCATCTTGTGTGACAGCTTCTATATAGTTGGACTTGAATTCAGGTAACTCTAAACGAAACATAAAGATCAGGCTGTTGTTTAGAAAAATAGAGTCATAATGTAACAATAAAGTCAAAATAATACAAAAACGTTGTATTGTTAGGAGAATTAAGTACTAATTTTACACACAAAAAAAAGAACAAAATATATTACTCAAGCTCGTTTCTCACTAAAGCAATTTTTTTCTTGTTATTTTGTTTTGTTACACTCATGTAGCCTGATCCTAACACTAAATTGTATAACTCAAAGAAGGAATGATGGAAGTAAAAGCCACTTTTTGAAAAAATTTTCTGTCATTTGTAATTTCTTTTTTTGTTTTTTTTTTTGGCTTAAAGAGACTTTATCTTTAAGCCAAATCGCCCAGCCATAGTCGCTTCTGTACGTACTTTTCTATCAGCACTAAACTCACCCTAATCTCCACACTGCCTCAACTGCACTGTAAGTCTTTCTGAAAACACTGAATGAGTTGCTATGGTGATGACGTGTGTTTGCAGAGCGGAGAGAGAACTCGCGTGGCAATCAAAACATGCAAAGACTGCTCGGCGGACGTGAAGGAGAAGTTTCTAAGTGAAGCTGGTGAGTGCACGGCTCCTGCAGTGATTGTTTCCTGCTCAGACCCATTCAGAGAGTTTCTCCATTACTCACTTCTCAACCATTCTTCATGTCAACGCTGATGATGATGAGACCGAAACATTAGCAACCTTCTTCTGCTGCTTTTAATAGAAAACACGTCAGGGAGGTGTTTATTTTGCAGAAACATGATTTTAAAAGGAAAGGTGAAACGAAACATTGCCGTTTGCTTGTTTGGACGCTACGTGTTCTTGATCAGAGCGTCGTTTTCTCTGACTTCCTGTTGTCTGCTTGTGGTTTTGTGAAACAGGCTTATATAGAAACCACAGCTCCAGCGGGGAAAATCTAAACAGGCTTCTTTCAGGCTTTAATTTAGGTGGGTGTTTTTAAAAACTGATCATCTAATTTAGAGCAAACTGATAGAGAATTTGATTCATTTAAACCGATTCCTTACTTGCCATAAACTTCAATCTATTTTATTGCAATTTTGAGACAGAAGAAGATAAAGTAGTGCAGAAAAAGGATAAATTGGTTTTGCAAAATTAATTAAAACTTCTGAAAAGTGTAGCATTTATTTAGCTTTCTTTACTCTGCTACCTCCAAATAAAATCCAATCCTACTCTCTTCAGTAGTTACCCTAAGAAGCCATGTAGGGGTCACACCAAATAAATAGAAGAATGAGCTCAAAATGTTTTCACCTACATGCAAAATTTCATATGCATCTTAATTTTTAATTGCAAAAAGTGTGACAGTTGTTTAACATTTCACAATTATGCCATATGTGGTACTTTGTGTTGATTCTATCATATAAAATTCCAATAAAATACATTGTTGTGGCTGTAATATAGCAAAATGTGAAACATTTGAAGCGGTTTCAGTACTTTCACAGGAACCTCGAGTATAACACTTTTACAGTTCTAGGTTAGAATCTATCACCTGCATCTCTTTAATTTTTGGTTTCTAGCTGTGGTTGTGGCCGCTAATTGTGGGCCTTATCATGCTGTAAACTGCTAAGTGCTTCACTACCAACTAACACTGAGAACTTGTTGCTATGTAGGTTAGAAAAACACACTATCATATATGGCGTCCACCAAAACATTGGCTTATAACTTGGTGGATAAACTTTTGTTGCCATGGGTTTACGTTTTGGATTATAAAAAAAATGTTTCACTCTTGTGCTTAGATGTAAATGTTGTTCATTCGGTCAAATTCAGCATTTTTCTCGGTTAAGGTGACAAGTTCGGCTTTACTCTGGACGGGCTGACTCTCCGTAATGAACCATCAACTATGTGCAGTTCAGTATTTGCAGATTCACCCAGAGGGTTGGGTAAACTTTCTGTTGGAGATATCTACAAATTATTTGCAGAAAATCCGCCAACTCACAGAACCTTTTCGAAGAGCTAAAATATTTAAAAACAAATTTAGCTTGGGAAGCTGAAATAACTAGGCATAATGCTACCTGATATGCTATTAGCTGCTGTTTCCAAAGCAGCCAATCCAGGAGAGCCATTTATTTCCCTTGGTACTGATTGGATGTACCTTCAAATTCAATTTCAATAATATGGATGCCAAAAAGAAATTAAGAGTAAAAATAGGGAAGAAAGTTGATGTTAGCTTTTGTGGTAATGCTGAGATGTTTTCCACTATGTCAACGGTAAAAAAAACAAAAAAACAAAAACACCATAGGTAACATTTGTATTACAGATAATTTACAA
The DNA here is from genome assembly GCF_003331165.1 of Xiphophorus hellerii. NCBI lineage: Eukaryota > Metazoa > Chordata > Actinopteri > Cyprinodontiformes > Poeciliidae > Xiphophorus > Xiphophorus hellerii. The sequence goes on along the minus strand of NC_045695.1, from coordinate 7,273,516 downwards.
ATGTTATGTGTTATTGATGTATGTTAATTCCTTTATTGCAGATCTCATGAAAAACCTGGACCACCCTCACATTGTGCGTCTCATCGGAGTCATTGAGGTCGATCCAGTCTGGATTGTCATGGAGCTCTACGAACATGGAGAGGTGTGGTTCTGAGTTCAGACTGTAAAGCTGTGCTTAAAGGCAACATGAGCAGCTCCTCATGCATCTAGTCTGATTATCACAACCAGTACAGTTAGTCATTGTTATGCTCATGTGTCTGTTTATCTGCAAGCTGGGAAACTACCTTGTGGAGCAGCAGTACATCCTCACCGCAGCAAAGTTAACACAGTACTGTCTACAAATCTGCAAAGCCTTGGCTTACCTAGAGGGACTCAACATGGTACACAGGTAACATCGCTAAAGTGAAGAAACAAACAACTGAGGCTTTTTTAAATTTGTACCTTACTTTTCTATGTTGATTAAAGTCCAGGGACGTTTAGTTAACAATCAATAACGTTACTAATCCCTTTTACAACCACAAAAGTTCTGTATTTAAGAAAGTTAAGTGGAAAGAAAAGGTACACTAGCAACAGGGATAACTCTTACTTTCTGTTCTTTCCATATAAGCAATTCAGCAAATGTCTTCCAGAAATCTTTAAGCCTCTTCAATGTTTCTGAAATTATATTTTTATTTCTATTTTTCTACCACTGTTTGTGTTCGCAGAGATATAGCCGTTAGAAACATCCTGGTTGCATCCGCTGAATGTGTTAAGCTCGGAGATTTTGGACTGTCTCGTTACGTTGATGAACAAGAATATTATAAAGGTACATAAACGCAACTGCCCTGAATGCATTCATCTGTTTTTGTTGTTGTTGTTTTATAAATGTTAGTAACACAATTTAACTTCCAATGCATTTTTGAATCCTGTTCTCTTCCTTTATGTGCAGCCTCTGTCAGTCGACTACCGATCAAATGGATGGCTCCTGAATCCATCAATTTTAGACGCTTCACCTCAGCCAGCGACGTCTGGATGTTTGGTAATGAGAAAACACATCTTCATACTAACTAGAGACTTCATGAAAAGTCTTTTTACACTTTTCATTTTAACTTTTAAACCTATTTATGTAGGCATGATCTGTAAAAGAAAACCATGGAGCAAACCCTGAATGAAACCGAACGAGTGAAATCAGTTCTAAATACTGAAACCATATGGGAGTAAAACCCTCCCACGTAAAACTCACTGAATCAAGCCTCTTCATGTTGACACATCATGTTATTTTTTTTATGGTCAGAGCAGTCTGTGTGAAGCTCACCGCAGTGACAAAAAATACATACATGCATCATAGCGTTCCTCCCAACAACTCACCAGAAGAAATCTCTTTTTTTTTATCATTAGTTAACACTCACCTAGAGTCTGCTCTCCTCCACAGAAAAGCAATGGGACTAAATTAGTGCTCATAGTATCTAGCAACTTGGAAAGTTTCTAGATGAAGTTTCTCTGTTTGTTAGTCAAACGTCTGATTAGTGTTTTAGAAACTGCATGTAAATTATAAAGGATGGAAAGCTAACAGCTGTTGAGAAAATGGCTTCCAAAAGAATTAGTGTGTCAACGTACACAAGAGAAAAACGTGCCCTAGTTTAAGAGGAAAAAAGGTGAAGCTCCTAAAAAAAAGTATTCAAACCTCTTAAAAAATGTAAGTTTTTATAAGAGCATATTTGTAAAGTAGAAGGAAAACAGCACAATTTTCAGAATCTTGGCAAGTAAAAATTGAAAAGTGTGGCGTACATTCAGACCGAGTCTCTCTTTCTGTGCTACAACAAGATAATGTCAGAATACTTTGGTTCTGTGCATCATTTTGAATCTATAAATAGAACGGCACAACCACAAACCCAGCAATACTAAGTTTGTGGGGAACAAGAGCATTTTTAGTGAAGCGGCTAAGAGGCCTAAGGCAATTCTGCAGGAGTCACCGGCTCCCAAAGCTCCAAGAAGCAGATGAATAAAGATGAATAGAGTGACCAGAACTGAAGCAACATTTCTTTGAGATACGGACTAAAATCAAAAGTCAGAGATGACTACTTGGTAAAGCTGATGCTCTTATTGAAGAATTTTCAAACCAAATATAATAAACCCATCACCTGCTTTATGTCTTTCGATACTCTACCAGATTTAAACACCGACAAAGTCAACCATGGGTGTGTCTTCAACAGGTGTGTGTGTTTGGGAGATCTTCTCGATGGCCCAGCAGCCGTTTTACTGGCTGGAAAACGGACAGGTGATCAACCAGCTGGAGTCCGGAGTCCGGCTCCACAAACCCCAGCAGTGCCCTCCTCCCATCTACGGCCTGCTCACCCGCTGCTGGGCCTATGAGCCGCACAGCCGCCCCACCTTCAGGGACCTCGTCCTCTCCTTCAGGTGCACTCACACACTCCTCCAAATGTCGGGCTTTTACTTCAGTCGCGGTTGGATTGTTTACACATGCTTGCTATTTGACAGTGAGATCCATAAGATGGAGTTGGAGCAGGAAACGGCTGTAAGAGTAAGGTCCCAGTCTTTCTCCTCCACGCGCACAGAGCCACCGCCAAAGGTACCAGACGTCAAACTGTGTCAACATGAGCTTGTGTTGGTGTGAAACGCTGACTGAAACAGCAACACTTATTTTTAATCTTTATTGTGTGATGGAATATTTAAATAAGCCAAAATTCTCACCTCTGATTCTGAATAGCTAACAACTTTTCTCACCTCGGTGCTGCCAGTTTTAGAAAGAAATAGATTAAAAGTGACTGCACTACCTTCAATGGCCACTAGGTGGTGCATCTTCAATTTTCCTCTGAGTCATAAATTCTTTATTTTAAGAATTTATTCAGATTGATGTTGTATTAATGCTCTAATTTTCTTCTGTTCAAATTAAATTAACTATTAATTTAATTAACTATCAGCATTAATTTTCTCTTTTTCTGTTTCTCCATCATCAGCCGTCCAGAGCTCAAGGCAACACCCTCGCACACATAAAGGTAACCAAAAAGCAGAAAATTGATTTAAGAGTTGTCTGGTAAAATCCACAGTTAGACTGAAAGTGACCCAGATAAAAATACTAAAAAAAAAATAGCAATGCAAGTGGAAAAAGTGCCAGAATGAGGCAAATCGTGAAACTAACACAAACTAATGTGGTGGGCTTAAAATACCTCCCTCAAAAAATGGTGACATTTCATTTGCATTCGTGTGCTTTTTAGGCTCCAGAGAAAGACAGCAGGATGTTGTGGGAGAAAGAGAGAATGGAGGACACTTTACAGAGACAGAGGCGAGAGATGATGATGGACCATCAGTGGCTGGAGCAGGAAGAGAGACAACTGGTGAGACATGTCGCTCGCTCACACCAAAACACGTACACCTTCACCTGAGCTATTGCCGACAAACTGACTACCACCGTTAGAAACTTTTTTTTAAACTTCTGCACACTGCTGCATTCACTGACGCAGAATCATGTTGGTTTTCTTTGGCTCATAGGATCCTATGGTGAGACAAGATTCACTAACCAAGGTATTTTTTCCACCACTTTCTCAATAGCACATGTAATATTAATAGTAAATTTGGACTATGCTTTTTTTTTTTTTTTAGCAGTTTATACAACAGAACCAGATAAAAAAGTGTGGAAGTTTGAATTCATTGTGGATTTTCTGCACAAGGTGTAATTTTATAAGCTCAGATATATGCATACACCCCCACAAATATCTGGTTAAATGTCTCTGTGCAAGGTGCAAAATAATCACATGTCTGCAGACGACAATTAAAAAAAAATACTTTATCTATTCCAAAAGAAATATAAATGTTGTATCTCATATCATCCAAACTGTTTCCAAACTGTTTCCAGCTTAAATGTATCAAGGGTGTCTAAAGTGAGGCCCTCTGAATCATTTTATTTTATTTCAAGTCCTGTCATATCCTGCAGATGGACAAAATATGTATTTTTCCAAGAGATTTTTCACTAATATTTTTAAATCTTCTTAAATTCAAACATTTTCTGTAATATCATTTCAATTTATTTTTATTTAAAGTTATTTCAATTTCCTGAGGGAGTCTTCCCAAAGGATCAATAAAGTACAAGTCTAAGTCTATTGTAAAGTGGAAAGACTAAAACTTTTTCTTTTTGATAAGAGTGTCTCCCTGAATTTATTCTAGTTCAAAAAATTTCAGAAACGGTCTGCTTTTCTTTCTATGTTTAGGATCTATGAGGATTTACAGGTTATTTTTCTCCAGTGATTTGACTCCAATATTTGTTGTTATTAAAATATTGTTTGTTTTAAATTTATTGCTGAACAACTAAACATTAAAAATCAAAAATCACTATAATCATTTTTGTATTTTTAATTGGGGGGAAAATGTGGATCATGAGTATTTTGATCTTGGTCAATTTGACCCAAGTGGTCAAATTGACCTATGGGTATGATATTTTTTTATTCATATATATTCATATAAAGTTTAACCAAATATTAGTCAGGCTGTAGTATGATTTTATTTGACCTTATGTGAATAAGACAGTCCTAAAATAAGTTGGGTCATCCTTGTGTGGGTAAAAGTTGTTCTGGCTCGCCATCATAGGAGCTGCACCAACAAACAACTTTTTACCTCAAAAGATTTTTTTTTTATTACAGAAATATAACTCATCAAATTTCCTGCTTCTCTATTTTTTTCTACAGCCTCCTGAAAAAAGCCCAGCAAATGGTGAGCCCTGATCATCGGTTTTATTTGGTTTATTTCCTGAATCCATCAGCTGTATTAAGGAATATGGCTGTTGCATGTTCATTTATTGAGAGAACAGAAGATCACGAAGCTTCTTCTCTCCATTGTTAATTTAACCAGGACTGGTTTTTGGTCGCACAAGGTTCTGCTCTTTGTTTCACTCGCTTCACATCCCTAAAGCGTGTAGTTTCCAGAAAAGAGAGTCTCGATCATACGTTCCTTACGGGTTTTTACACAAGTCATGATGTCAAAATTCAATGATCAGTTGGGAAAAACAAGGTCATCTAACCTCTCGCTTGGCCTGCGTTTCCCTCTCAGAACATTTTATAATTAGTCATTTGGTTATTGACGTGTGGAGCCAAAGATTTCCAAAGTTCTCTCTGTGTGTGACTCAGACAAGTTTCTATACTCCCCCACAAGTGTCAGACCAGCATTCAGCACTTCTAAATCAAATGAATGGCTTATAACCAAACACATGCACTCAGAGCTACAATGAATCAGCGTAAATCAAAGCTGCAGTGAACATTTTATTAAATATTTTAAAGAATCTTGAGTTAACTTTTGTTTTTTTGAGTCAGGTCCTCCCGAGAAACCCTCAAAGCCTCCCACCGCCTCACAGGTAAAAACTCACTCTCATGTCATTTTCACAAAATGATTCAGGAAGTGAAAGGTTTCAAGGCTCTGTGTCTTGCTGTCGCAGACTCGGCCCACAGCCGAGCTGGACCGGTCCGGAGACGAGGTCTACACCGGCGTCATGGCGATGGTGAAGCAGGTGGTGCAGCTGAAGAACGAAGTCAACACTCTGCCCGCCTCGGAGTATCCCACCGCTGTCAAGGTACACTCATCTCCGAGTCTTGGTGACTCCATGTTCATCATTGGTTGTAAATGAAAAGACCAGAAGAGGGCGCTCTTCACTTCTTCTCACTTTGCTGTCTTCAGGCTGTAGGAATCACTCTCCGCAGTCTGATTCAAAGTGTTGATGAGATTCTGCCGTCTCTGCACAGCTCAGTCACCACAGAGGTAAACTTCAGACGTTTACGCCCCATTTATGGGTTTAAAGCTTTATCACGATATTTGTTTGTCACTCGAACAATGGATAAGATAGATAAAAAAAAGGTTTTGAAATGATCTTCAGAGTGATACGACTATCGCTTCACTTCCTACCCATATCAGATCGAAGGTACCAAGAAACTCCTGAACAAAGATCTGGGCGAGCTCATCAACAAGATGCGGCTCGCCCAGCAGAACTCTGTAACCTCGCTGAAGGAGGAGTGTCAGAAACAGATGTTGGCTGCCGCCCACACGCTAGCGTTGGACTCCAAAAACTTGCTGGACGCTGTGGACCAGGCTCGGGTCAGGGCCAACCTGGCCAAGCCCAAACCCAACTCCCAAGATGCAGGAGGAGGCGTGCCGGACGAATAAAGGAAAATACATTCCCTGCTTTGTAAATAAAGATTTATGTTTGAAGTTAAACTGAAATAATTATCAGGACATGTGAAACTTTAAAAGCAGCGATTTTGTACTGCTTATTTTCTAGTTTCATTGTTAGAACACTGTAATAATAAGCACTTCCTGTTCCTGACTCGACGGCAAAATATTTTTGTAATATTGATGCATCACAGCAAGTATTTTTTTCTGCAGGCAGAGTTCTGAGTTTGAGCATTTTGTAAATGCTTGAATTAAAAATATATGCACATACTATCTCCTTTTGTCAGTCACTTATTTTACTTCAAGAAGCATTTTGTAAGCACAAATTTGTAGGGCTGAAACGATTAATGGGATTCATTGTGAAATAATCGTCAACTAAATTAGTATTTGATTAATTGTTGAACTGAGGATACAAGCAAAAAAAGGCAAACTGCTAAAAGTACAACATATTGTGAGTTGTTGTAAAGCCAAAACGAGAAGTAGTTGTTTGTTTTTTTTTGCTTTAGCTGCATCCTTTGCAACAAAAAATAAAGCTTAAGTGCTATGTTTTTACATTTTAGGTTGGGTAAGTTTGTTCTTCTTTAAGAAATAATTAATTTCTATTTCATAAAGAATTTCATAATAAAAATCTACAGAATGTGCCAATTGTTTATCTGTTTAATTGATCAATCGTCAAAGAATAAGAATAACTGATTACTAAAATAATTGTTAATTGCAGCCCTACACAAATGCAAACAATTTAAATGTAAACGGGCTTTTTTCCCAGCAGGGTTTGGAATTGGTCCAAACAGCCAAAGGTACCTAAAGTTGGTTCAATGACTATGGTGTTACTGTGCTTCACTGGCCTGACCCGAACCCCAGAGAGAATCTTTGGGGCATCATCAGGAGGACGATGAGAGACATAAGACCCACCAACTGCTATCAAAGCAATTGCTGTTTCCTGAACACCTCAGCATAACCACAGGCTGGTCGCCTCCATATCACACCACATTGAGGCAGTAATTCATGCAGAAGGAACCCCACCCACGTATAGTGTGCATAGGCATAGACATGCATAACAAGGGAGGAATGTCTCTAAATGCCAATTTTCAGGCCTTGAGGCTTCATTTGTGTTTGAGAAGTTCCATCTGGTCCTCCTGCACCTTTAGAGATTTTGCATGTTTACGTGAAAATGTCACGTGATTTGAGGTATGGGCATATAAAAAGGTGACAGTACATAAACATTGTTTGGAGAGGGTAGTGCAAAACCTTTATGCATATCACATAGTTATCACATAGTTATCACATACTTTGTGTGTGAATATGTTTGTCTATAATTCTAAGTTGCACCTTTCTGGTACAGGCCCCAACAGGCTTTGTAAAGCCACCAAACAGCCTCACATTTGCATACCACATAAAGCATTTTAACTTAGAAAATAAAACAGGACCGCAACCTCTCCACTGTGGGAAAGACCAAATGATTTTTTTCTATTTCTATTCTTTCAGATCAAATGCATTGTAATATCAGAAAAAATAGTCTGGAGAGATAAAAAGAAAGTCTTTCAAATAGTCATTTCACTGAATTTTATGTTTTAAAAATACATTTAAAAAACAGCCACACATGTTGTTAGTGTGATTATGTGGGGCTGCTTTACTGCTTCAGGAACTGGATGACTTGATTGAATTAATCACTTCTGCTAAACAGCCTTTCCCCGTTATAAATCAAACAACTTGTTAATTATATTTTGTATTTCCTCAGGTTACCTATGACATTAAAGCTGGTTCAATTTAAGTGTGACTACGACTAAAAACAGGAAATCTGTAAAGGGGCAAATACTTTTTTCACATTATTCAACATGCTGAAAGCAACTAAAAGTCAGCCAATGTTTCCTAACGTACAAAGACTAAATAAGGGTGGAGTTTGGCTCCTTCTCACATGTCCTCAGGGTTGGGCTGTTCTTTATAAAAGCAACGCTCAGTCGCTTTCCAAGCCTCATTCTTTTTTCCTCATTCTTCGTCTTTTTGGTCCGCTCACTCAGCAGGTGAGTCTTTTATTTTGATCATTTCAGGGCATCTTAAAACAACTCAGCTTGGTGTGATCTGGTACCAGAAATTATTTATGACAGTAAAATGTTCCTGTATCCACACCAGTGCATACGATTGTGGTATTTAAATTGTTTTCTTTATTTATTTTTTACATGTATAGGATGATAGCAGCAACTAAAATCTAAAAAAAGTTATAAATAATAGAATTTGTTCTAATAGTGCAAAGCCGATGCAATGCCTCACCTTTTAAGGCTCAGGAACAATGCGGGAATATTCACCCTAGTGCGTAATTTGGGGGCTTCATTTTAGAGGAGGAGTGACATTTTACCTGTGCTGCTCTGCAGCCAGAGGGAATCGTGTAAGGCAATACATTCCAACCTAAACGTTGGGCGGAAAAGAAAAAAAATTCTCTCACCTTATATTTCAGTGGGAGGGAGGGGATCGTCTTCCAGGTCAGCCAGTTTAGTGCCGACTGCTTCTGCTTCTGTTCTGAGCGAAAGAAACAGTTTGAGTCATTTTTGTTGACAAGATCGAGACTAGATTGGCATATTGCATCCTGCCTTTACTTCACTTACTGTATAGACGTACTATACAGGATAATTTGTAACTTTCTTATTGGACTCCATCCCGCTAAAAATATGTGACATTTTCCTCACAATTTCAGATGTAAATAAATGCATACGGCCAGAAATCACATCACTTGCTTACACTTAAAATGTAAAATCAATGTTTGTTCTTTTACTGAAACCCCAAAACAAAACTAAGTGATTTAAAGCAATAAAGAACGTACTCTGAACTAAAACAAGAGGAATCTTTATCTCAATTTTATCCACTTGACCTTTCTTCTTCTTCCACTGCTTTACACTCTACCACAGCAGTCCAAGTTGCTATTTATGATGCAAGTCTGCCTTACTTAGTGAGTTTTCCACAACCTGAGTAAACATGGCGACCTGATTGTTTACACCTGTGAATCAGACGTCACTGCAGACAAAGTTATATGCAGCAAAATTGATATTTATTTCTAATACATATGTATGTTTAAACCCATCTTCGCCCAGGTATAAGATATAAAGCAGGTTTAATGACAGAGTTGCAATAATTTGACTTAAATTTCAATTAATTATCAGATGTAAATTGAAATGCAAAATTTAATTTTAACTCAACACTTGATTTAAGTCTCAAATTTTAATTACATATGGAACCTGATTTACATTTAAAATGACCTTACAAAATATGTATCAACAGATCCATTGTGCATCTAAATGCTTCAAATCTCATTAGTATTATGCACTCCTTATATTAAAATGCCTTAAATATGGCCATTTTCAAATTTCTAGTCAAAATACTTATGCGAACTTTGCATTTAAATATGTCAATTCAGATTTTCTGTAAAAATTGTAAAGTCCTATAAGCACTTTTCAAAAAGGACTATAATAGACATACATACATACATGTTTACTGTAGAATGAAGAAGCTGATCCTCGACGTTGACACTGGAGTCGATGATGCTCAAGCCATCATGATTGCCCTCACTGCTAAAGATGTGAAGGTTTTGGGGATCACCTGCTGCCACGGCAACACTCCTCTGGAGAACGTCCTCACAAACACCCTGCGTGTCCTGAAAGTCTGCAACAGGCTGGATGTACGTCGACAAACAGTTTTTCTTAGTCTGGTTTATAGACTTTGCTGGATGTTTTCCAATTACACGCTCTGTCCAACAGATTCCAGTTTATAAGGGTTTCTCGAAGCCTCTGCTGGCCAGAAAACAGCACGCATCGGATTATCATGGGAAAGACGGACTCGGGGACGTCCCAGACCCAGATGCTCCAAGTGTGGAGCTGCTGCAGAAGGAGAAAGCTGCAGAGGCGATGCTTAAAATTGCAAGGGAAAATCCAGGAGAGGTGGGAAAATAAGTTTTAACACAGTCACACTTTTTTGTCACCACAGACGCAAAATCGCCTTCAGTACAGTCCGCCTCAAGCTCCAAATTTATATGTATCGTGGCTTGCAGGTGATCCTTGTGGCTACTGGACCCCTGACTAACCTTGCAGTCGCTGTGCAGCTGGACCCTTCCTTCCCCAAAAAACTGAAAGCGCTCTACATCATGGGAGGAAACACTGAATGTGGGCAGACTTTTTTTTTTTTTTAGAAATTCAACCCATTGAGTCTCTTTTATTTACCCACCTGCTTTATCCACGCTTACAGCTCGGGGTAACACCACTTCGTGTGGAGAGTTCAACTTTGTGGCCGATCCTGAAGCGGCTTTCATCGTTTTGGACCGCTACACGTGTCCCACCTACATCGCTGCGTGGGAGTTCAGCTGCAGGAGCAGCCTCTCCTGGGTGAGACCTAAAACACAAACGCAATTACACATAAATAAGATTTACTGCTTTAATTACTGCAAACAGCTCTTAGGCCCTTACACTCTTCTACAATGGCTCTTAATAACTTTGGCTGAAATGATAAAGAACCCACTAACACACTAAAATACCGATATTAGGGTTAGGTGATCCTATTGTCTCTGGTAAAAGAGACAATAAAAAAATATTTACAACTTCTTTTCTGTCTTTTTTTTTTGGCAACTGCATGCCACTGCAGTCAAAGCTCCACAAACATAAAATATTTTTGTATTTTGTTGATGCTATAATGGAACCAACAGGGAAAAAAATAGCTGACAGTACAGCCAGTTTTTAGGGTTTTCAAAAATCATTCACAAACATTTATAGTTATAATTGTTACAATAAATACAAAATTTACCACTCTCTCTGCAGTTTAAGGAACGTGTTTCATATGAAAATTCAGAGTTTGGACAACTGATGTTTTATTTAACCAAGAAGGTTTGAGAGAAGGAAAAAACAATTCTAACCACCTTAAAACATCACGTTCTCTCAAAAATTAGGACAAAGGACAGAAATTATTCTATTTAGTCTAGAAGGCATTTGGAAAACTGGAAGAATAAAAACAGATACATAATCTGTAAAAATGCCATTTGTATCACCACAACCAAAGTTAGGCAAGAATACAATTCAAATAAGAATACAGGATAGTTAAAAGTGTGACAAATGTCATACCTGGTGGGTTTTAATAAAAAGATGGAAACAACTGAATGCAATTACATATTTATTTAAATAATTTTTCAGTCTTTCTGGAAAGAGTGGCTGTCCGTAAAGACAGAGAAGGCTGCCTTCATCAGGAAGATATCAGATCTTTCAATGAAAGTAAGTTCAGTATTATTCAATGTCTTTACGACTGTTTGCAGCAGCTGCATTGTCGTGTTTAATGTGTGCGCAGAAAGCTTGTTCAGCTGAGTATCAAAAAGAAGTAATAGCTGGGCAAGGCTTCAATCCCTGCGACGTGTTCGCACTTGCCGCTGCGGTAGACGACGGATTCATAACGGAGAGTGAGAAGGTGAGCCTCCATCGCTGTCGTTAGCGCTACTTTTTTTTTTTTTAAATCCCAGCTTGGTTAAAGTGATTCCTCCGGCAGGTGGCAGTGACAGTGGAGCTGAATGGGAAACACACCCGGGGTATGATGGTGCTGGACTACATAGAGTGCCTGAAGAAGGAGCACAAGGCCGTCATCATGAAAACAGCTGACCTGGAGAAGCTGAAGAAAATGCTGTACAACGCCGTAAAGTAGAAACATCACCATGTAACACGAGCAGAAACTGAAATGAGCTTTTGGGTTTCAATATACACTGTTTAGAGCAAACATTTTTCCCAATCCTTCCACCAACATTAATCTGTATAAAGAGGAAAAACTTGGTTACACCAACAACTGATTGGGTCTTTTATTTTCTTGTTTATGTTTTCTTTTTAAGTTAAACTTTAAAATGTAACCCTGTTTTTGAAAACCAAGCAATTTGTTGCTCTGGATTATATTTTAGCATTAAGACAGTACAACCAGTTGAAAGTTTATTTTTTATCCTCTATTGACATATTTTTATGAGTTTTAATGAACAGAAAATGTTTTGGAGGATGCAGAACTATAGTTGCATAATAAACCTTTGCTTTCATAGACAGATGTTTTTTGTGTTTTTATGAATACACCCACTCCCTTCACCATCACCTTTTCTGTGATTGTAAGATCTAAAAGAATCTAATCAGAGCTTTTAATCTCTGTGAAGATGAGCTTCTATTAATGAGATAAACTTTGAAATAAATTGTACTCGCGCTTCATAGCAACCTAATATTGTTTCAAGCTGCAGCCACTGAAACTGAAGCAGACTGTTAAAACAGGTTTTCTGTCGGTTCCAAACTTTTGGCCAAGACTTTTCGTTATTATCAAAATTAAGATTTTCTTCATCTGTGCTAATGGATCTGCCATTATAAGTACAAATTAGTTCATAGCAGGTGAGCCTCTTTTTTTTTTCCTTTCATGAACATGTCAAATTACAGTGCATTTGCAAAGTATTCTCAGGATCTCACTTTGTGGACATTTTATGTTAGAGACTAGTTCCAAAGTGCATCAAATTTCTTTTATTTTTGCATTAAAATCCTGCACAGGATCCTCCATAATGCAAAAGTGAGATAATTTATTACAAACAATTTAAGTAAAATCCTTCGAGAACCCTTCAGGCGAAGACTCAATGATAACTAAGGAAGTCAGAACAGAGACTTAAACCTCAATCAATTCTTAAAGGTCTAAATTAGTGTGCTGATACATTGACATTCCAGAGATTTAATGGGAACTCCAATGCAATGAATATCACAAGAAAACATTTTTAAAAATTCCCAGTAGAAGGCTAACACATGTTGAAGAACTACAGGGAAATGTGGGTTTCTCCTCCAAGCACCCAAACTGAGGTAGTTTAAGTTAATAAAACCCTTTATTGAAAGTGCTTTGGAATGTACACTTTGAGGAAAAAAGAAAAAATGTCTGCATCCCAAGTTTCTCCACTTCATCAAGCAGGATTATCAATGTTTTTTTTTTCCAAACACAACTAAAAACCAACATTTTTTTTTCTTCAAAATGACACCTTTCGGCTTATATTACAACTATATATGTGTATTGTGTATTTAGCAGTCACACAAGGAGGACATTGATAAAAGTCTGGTTTGTCCCGTGTTTTGTCTGGAGCTAGTACAAACACGTCGCCATTTACTGGAGTTCAACAGAAGAGCTGACAGAACCAAAAGGAGCCAGCTCAGCCTCAATCAAGCCAGAGTCTCAGTTCTCCAAGAGTCAGCCAGAAGTCTCTCTCAGCCACATTCAGCTAGAAACAGAAAGTTTGAGACTTTTTCTCTTTGTCTTTTTGTTTGTTTTGAGTTCATCTGGAACCAGCTTGCATCCGATTAGAAATTGAAAAGGTTCCTACTGGACTCGGTACTTATAAAACCAGCAGAGACCCCAGGTGAAGTTCCAGCCCAGAAATATAGAGAGGAAGTACAGGAGGCCGAGCAGAGCGAAGGGGTAGAGGAGCACCACAGTGTTCGACAGGAAAGGTAGAGCTGTAAAAAAGAAACAAAGGTTAAAAACACAATTTCACCTAAATTCTACCTTGTGGCAGAAAAAGAAATGTTTGTTTCCTGCCAGGCAGAATCAATTTGATACGCATAAGTCTCACCATTGTAGCCCAAGAAGGTGATGTAGAGATAGTAACCAATGGCGATGAGCCACAGAGTGTTCCCAACAAAGTAACCCAGGAACCAGTCTGAGTTTATTACCACAAGATCTGTAAAAAAAAACAAAAAAAACAACAGACCCACATAAACAGTTTGTCTGCAGATCCACAGAGTGCAACACAGCAAGAAGAAGATAACATACTCACGGTTGATAAAGAAAAGCTGCAAAAAATGCAGAATGACTAGAAGAGGGTAGAAAGCATTTAGATGAACATCAAATGCGTAACCCCACTCGACGTCAAAGTTTCTGCTGGGTTGTTTCAGCAGATATTTGTTGCTGATAAACCTGGAAAAGAAAATTTTATTTTAGCGTGTCTGTCAGAGATCGCTTTGGTATTTTTAATCAGCACAGTAACTCACCACATAAGGGTTGATATGAGCAGACCAACACCTATGCAGTCGACAAAGACCACCCACAGCAGCAGCTTCAAAGTCTCCACAACTCCCATGTCCAGAACAAGACCAAAACCGATCGTTGATACTGCAAAAACAAAGAAATGTGAAGTAACTGCACTAATTTAAATGTTTAACTTATGTATAAAATACAACAAGTTCAAGTTTACCACACAGCCAGATGCTGAGAAGGACCAGAAATGCAGGATCATCCCTTGCCCACTGGTCCTTTGTCTGTTTCCTGTAATGGAAGTTGCGGTAGACCCTCTGTGGCGATGTGAACAGGTAAAGCATCTGCCACATGGCGAACTCAAAGTCCATTTGTCTGAAATAGAGCAGTCGCCGTAGGTATTTGTAGCGCTTGGCACCTGCTGTGTGACGGGCAGCATCCCTGGAGCTGGGGTCGCCGTTACTTTGTGGCGAGGTAGTCGGCAGCATGGTGCCTGACCACAAATCAGAAAACGCAAGTTTAGAAAGACAGCAATCAAAAATCTGAGTGAACAACTATCTCATGCGGGATTCCTCAAGGTTCCATTTTCAGGTCACTTTTGTCTTGCCATACTACTGGCATACCAGTTGCACTGTGGATACTCATAATTGAAAATCTAAAGAACATGTATTTTTATCACATAATTTGAGTTTTAAAGCAGCTTACATAAATCTTGTACAACATTTAATCTGCAGTATCATGTTTTACAAACCTCTTCCAACAGTACAATTTCATAATACACAACCAGCCACATGCATTATGCATGTAACTTGCATTGTGACTCAGACACAACTCAAATATTGATAATTCTATCAAATAAAAACCATTAATAAGGATCTAAAAAACTAAATCAAAGAGGTAGCACGAGCTACAACTGCTACATATACAATGCTTAATCAAAACCTCAGAATTATGCATCTCTTATAATATACATACCACTAAAATCTTTTGTTGACTGTACTAGATCAAAATATAGTCATTTACAAGCCCTAAAATATTATACATCGTTTTTATTTCACGTTGTTTGTTAACAAACACCAGCTACCTAGCTTGTTGCTAACAAGTCTGAGAATTAGAGAGGGCCTGTCTAAGTTCTATCTAAAACTGGCACCTGGTTGATATTTTAATTAACAAAAAATCGTTTCGCAAATGCATAATTTAAATAATTACCTACTTTTGGTTTAATCCTCCTCGAAAAAAACAAACAAACAATTATCCTTCTCGTCTCTGTAGCTGCTTGGAAAACGCTTCCTGGACAGTTGCGAAAGTGCACACGTAGTTACTTCCGGTAAATTTCCCACTTCATCATGGGAAATGTAGTGTATGAGGTCCAGCCGTTCTACAACCCCTTTTCCGAAGAGTTATTGGTGAAACCTGACGCGTACTAATAAAAAACGTGTGATAAAATCTTTCAAGGCTTCATTACAGAGGAACTGTTGCGTCAAGCTGGAAATCTAGGAAAAACAAAGAGTTTCGGACACAATTTAGGAGATTTCAGTGCAATACAGTAGATCTCAAAAGCCTACACATCTAAACATATTTTGTTATTTAAAAAAATACGATGAGAAATAATTTAAGAACTTTTCCATAATTCATACTTCATAACACACACGTTTCCAAAAAGGCATTGCAGATCATGAGAGTTGCGCAGGATGAGAACTAACTTTCTGGAGCAACATGTCAGTTTAAGGTGATTCTGCTAAGTGGCCAAATTAAGTCAAAATTATGAGATTAAAGTCAGAATTCTGCAAAAAATAAATAAGCAAATAAAATTAATTTTAAAAAAAATCTCTGAGGACAGCTGGCTCGAGTGTCTTAATTTAAAAAATGTGATGCACCTTTACCTTTTGGCCAGCGGGTGGCAGATTTTTACCAAGTACACGTCGCTTCTCGATTTTACCATCCAAACCTATAGCAGACAGCTTACACTTTAATGTAAAGCTTAACTTTAATAGTAAAACCATTCATTAAACTCACTACTTACATTACTCACAGACTAAACCAGAACATTGAGAAT
Source organism: Xiphophorus hellerii (assembly GCF_003331165.1). Taxonomy (NCBI): domain Eukaryota; kingdom Metazoa; phylum Chordata; class Actinopteri; order Cyprinodontiformes; family Poeciliidae; genus Xiphophorus; species Xiphophorus hellerii. Next base: position 7,257,318 of record NC_045695.1, on the reverse strand, counting down.
AAAGTTAGAATAGTTGTTTAAAATCCTCTTTCGTTAAACACATAGAGGAAAAAATATTTTTTAAATTATTATTATTAGTAATAATAATAATAATAATAATAATAATAATAATAATAATAATAATAATAATAATAATAATGCTCTAATAAGCATAAAACTTATTAAACATAATTCAGATTGTGTCAGTCTTGCATAAAAATTTTGAAAGGTAAAGAGGCTTTTATTGTGAAAATCCAGGCTGTACAACGGAAGTGAACCGTAGCGTTTCCGTTCACGCCATAGTCACTTCTCCGGTGAGATAACTAACATCACCGCTGTTCTGGTCGAGAAGGCCAAATAGCAAAAGGTGAGAACCAACAACACATTTTACATGAATGCAGGTGCAGACAAACATGTTAAGCAAGCAGAAGACGGATAAAAATATATATATTTTGGAGCGCGTTTATTTTGGTTCCGTCTAACAACCCTCACTGTCCGTGTCCTTGAGTACTGTTAGCTAACGTTATTAGCTCCCTGGGAGATTCATGCAACCACCTCATTTCATATTACAAGAATCCTGTTATTCATTAAGTAGCATTTTTAAAACTTAGACGAACATTATGTCCGTCCTTACCCCTGCAAATGTCAGAGAAACGTCAGGTAATTCACTTTGGGAGCAAAGACACTTGTTATTGTTGACAGGAGCTAACTATTGATCCAGACTAATAATATTTCTCTGTTACCAGCTTCATTAGTCAATATTACTTATTTTATTACTTATTCTTACAGCACAGTCTGCGGTTGTCAGAGACATTTTTAAGCACCTTTTGCCTTTTTCTGCTCTGTTCTGCTATTATCATTATACAAGAGCTTCTTGTCATTGATTATTAATGAATACAATTTCAAGTCTTAATACGTTTACGATAATATTTTGTTAAGAATATACTGTCCCTTCATTCAAACAAGTATAAATTTAATGTATCCGTGTCTTTTTCCACACACAAAACTTGGTCTCTTAAAATTTTACTTAAATTTAATACTTAATAATAATAATAATTTAATAATATTTTAGCAACTTCAGAAAATGACTTGAATTTGAGTCAGGAAAAGTCTGAAACCTAGGAAAATGATCTGAATCTCTAGAACTTTATGAAACAAATCTTCTCTCTCCTTTTTTCACTTTTTAATGCAGTGTATTCTGTTGCATGTCACAATAAACCTCAGTATTTCGCTTTGCAGAGTCATGTTGCGACTGCCAGCAGTTGGTCGAGCTCTAGCCGGGGCTGCAAAGGGCAGCCTGGCTCCTTCCAATCCCGGTAAGATTCAACAACACTTACTGTTTCAGTTTCATTGCCGAACATCACATTTAAAAAAAAAAAAATCTTATTATAAGTTGATCACTTTTTTGCAGCACAGCAGTAAGTGTCAAATATTTTGTTTCTGTAATTGCTGATCAAGTGAAGCAGTTTTAGCTAATCGTTCATTTTCTTTGTGCATCTTCAGTGCGCTCTGCTGTGCGCGCTGCCAGCAACATGGTGGAAGTGTTTGTGGATGGGAAACCAGTAGAGGTGGAGCCTGGGACCACAGTCCTGCAAGTAAGAATCCTCAGACGGTTTTGATGCAAACTAAAAGAGTTGTGTGTCGCGATGCATTTAAGTATTTACTAAATGTTATAACTGATGATTATTTTTGAACAACTGAAAGAGATATTCCGATCAGGCCGATACAGATATCAGCTCTTTCTTGAGGTCTGAATGGCTGATTGGTTTTCTTTTCAGGCTTGTGAGAAAGCAGGAATTCAGATCCCGAGGTTCTGCTACCACGAGCGTCTCTCGGTTGCAGGAAACTGCCGGATGTGTCTTGTGGAGATTGAGAAAGCCCCAAAGGTATTTTTACATTGGGCTGAAGGAGTATTAAACTTATTTGGCACCACCCTGAGATGATTTATGACAAAGTTTATAACAGATGTGTTTATGCTTGTGCTCTCCAGCCAGTGGCAGCCTGTGCCATGCCCGTCATGAAAGGTTGGAATATCCTCACAAACTCGGAAAAGACACACAAAGCCAGGTACAGGATTTAGTGACCACGGTGTGATTTTCACAGTACGATGCTTTTAGGATTTAGAAGATGGCAAATAAACTTTGTGAACGTGTGCCATTAGAGAGGGTGTGATGGAGTTCCTGCTGGCAAACCACCCACTGGACTGCCCCATTTGTGATCAGGGTGGAGAGTGTGACCTGCAGGTAAGTTTGACTCTGTCCACAAGAAAGACTTTATTAGGATCTTAAGCCGTAGATGGTGGGAAAGTGAAATCTGTTTTCAGGACCAGTCCATGCAATTCGGCTCAGACCGCAGCCGTTTCACAGAAGGAAAGAGAGCAGTGGAGGACAAAAACATCGGACCGCTCATCAAGACCATCATGACCCGCTGCATCCAGTGCACACGCTGCGTCCGGTGAGTGAACCATACATACGTCTGGCCAGGTCAGCTGAATGGCAAGGATTCAATCATTGTTTTTCTGAATTGTTTTCCAGTTTTGCCAGTGAGATCGCCGGAGTGGAAGACCTGGGAACGACAGGAAGAGGAAACGAGCTGCAGATCGGGACATATGTGGAGAAGATGTTCATGTCAGAACTGTCTGGGAACATCATAGACGTCTGTCCTGTCGGGGCGCTGACCTCCAAACCCTACGCTTTCACCGCCAGACCCTGGGAGACGAGGTAGAACAGGGTTTAGTGCTCCTCTATGACCATGCAAAACAGAACATTGCTGTTCATTTCCATCGTTCTTGCAGGAAAACTGAGTCGATTGACGTGTTGGACTCTGTGGGCTGCAACATCGTGGTGAGCACAAGAGGAGGTGAGGTGATGAGGGTGATGCCCAGGCTGCATGAAGACATTAATGAAGAATGGATCTCTGATAAAACCAGGTGACGCACCAATACCCCAAAACAGGAACTTGTCCCCCTCCCTCAGATGTTTAATCAATTAATTAAATGTGTTCACAGGTTTGCTTACGATGGGCTGAAGAGGCAGAGGCTGACCCAACCAATGGTGAAGGACAATTCAGGTCAGCTGACACCAACCACCTGGGAGGATGCTCTCACTCGTGTTGCAGGAGCTGTAAGTTTATTACAGCTGCTTTACTGGTTTCTGTTTAGCTACATGTTCTAATTTGATGTGATTATCTGTGCAGCTCCAGAGCGTTCAGGGCAGCGAGGTCGCGGCCATTGTAGGAGGGATGGCAGACGCCGAAGCTCTGGTTTCCCTCAAAGATCTCCTCAACAGACTCGACTCTGAGAGCCTCTGCACCGAGGAGGTCTTCCCCGTGGCAGGAGCAGGGTGAGGAAGGCTCTGCTTCCCTTTCACTTCACATTATTCCTAATATCGAACGGCGCTGAATCGTTGCTCTCTCTTCAGCACCGACTTGCGCTCCAATTACCTGTTGAACTCCCGCATCGCCGGCATCGAAGAGTGTGATCTCCTGCTGCTTGTGGGAACAAACCCTCGCTATGAGGCTCCGCTGTTCAATGCCAGAATCCGCAAGAGGTAAGACAGACCAGGGAGAAACATGTGGAAAAGTTTACACATGTTTGTATAGGTGCTTGAAGTCCTTTTAAAATGTTTTTCAAGGTTTGAAAAGTGATTAATTTCTGTCTAAATCCTTGAAAGTGCTTGACATAATACTTTTTCAAGGCCTTGCATGACTTTCTTCTTTCTTGTATGCAGCTGGCTTCACAATGAGCTGCGCGTTGCCTTGGTGGGCCACCAGGTTGATCTGACTTATACATATGAGCACCTGGGAGAGGAGAGTTCAGTCTTGAAGGAGCTGGCCAATGGCACGCATCCGTTCAGTCAGGTGACTGACACACAAACTCGCTCGGATCATTGTGGACATCTTAAATCCCTGGTCTACAGTACACAGGTTCTCCTTTCCTCATCGTCTGCAGGTCCTCGCAGCTGCAACACATCCGGCTGTGGTTGTGGGAAGCAGTGCACTGCAGAGAGAAGACGGTGCTGCGATACTGAGCGCCGTCTCCACCATCGCTCAGAACGCCAGGGCCAGCAGCGGGGTGGAGGACGGCTGGAAGGTCCTCAACGTCCTGCACAGGTACGGCTTTCCAAAGCTCTAGATCAATGTGGAATAAAGAACATGAGGTTGTAAGTGGTGTTTTTTGTGCAGAGTGGCCAGTCAGGTGGCTGCCTTAGATCTAGGCTACAAGGCCGGTGTTGACACAATCAGGAAGAATCCACCTAAAGTCCTGTTCCTGCTCGGAGCTGATGCCGGCTGCATCACCAGAGCCGACCTGCCGAAGGACTGCCTCATTATCTACCAGGGTATACACACAGAAAAATCACACCGCAAATATTTCAGCCATTCCTGGATATTTAAGATGAATTTTCACTCCTCCAGGCCATCATGGGGATGTGGGAGCTCCTATGGCAGACATCATCCTACCTGGTGCTGCGTACACGGAGAAAAACGGTACCTATGTCAACACTGAGGGCCGCAGCCAGCACACCAAGCTGGCTGTCACTCCCCCTGGCATGGCCAGAGACGACTGGAAAATTATCAGAGCTGTATCTGAGGTCAGTCAGTCCACTATCATTGCTCAGAAGTTATTTAGTGACATTTTTATGAGCGATTGTTTTGATTGCAGTTAGCAGGTGTGACGCTGCCCTATGACTCACTGGAAGAGGTCCGATCCAGGCTGGCAGAGGTCTCTCCCAACCTGGTCCGTTATGATGATGTAGAGGAGGCGAACTACTTCAAACAGGCCAATGAACTCTCAAAGGTTGGAAATGATTCTTCCTCTTCTTCCTGCCATTCTTGCTCTCAGACATAAACGTTTTTCTAATTTTTCTCTTTATTCCCAGACTGTAAGTCAGGACCTCATTGCAGCTCCTCTGGTGCCACCTCAGGTCACCGCTAAGGACTTCTACATGACCGGTAATTTCAATGAATTAGTAAAACACCACAAAATGAAAAGATGTGCCAAACCAAACATGCTTCTTCCTCGTTCAGACTCCATCAGCAGAGCTTCCCAAACTATGGCCAAGTGTGTCAAAGCTCTCACAGAGGGAGCCGCTGCGGTCGACGAGCCATCCGTCTGCTGAACACCTCCATCTGCCCTGAAACACAAGTCTCTGTTGTTCTATAATTTAAACTTTTCCTTGTTGTATACATTACATTGTTTTCACTCTGTGAAGCAGCTTTATTCAATAATGCTGAGAAATATAAATAAAATCTTAAGGATGCCTTTATTCAGTCTACAGTGTTGTTCATTTATTATAATGCATCTTCATAACCAATCAATTGTTTATATAGCACTCTACACAACTGCAATGAAGAAGACCAAATTGCTTTACAGAGCCAAAAATAACAAAACAACAGATAAATACAAAAAAAAAAAATCAGCGCAGAACTAAAGATGATTTGTCTCTTCATTACAGAATGCAGACTGGTCACTGACCTTTAACAGCAATATGTGACCTGCAAGAACCTGTCTTCCAGGCATTTAATTGTCTAGAAACAAATATTGTAACTAGTTACAATCCAACCACTGGCTCAGCAAGTAGAATTGTCGGTTGCGGTTCTGCTACCGGACAATTTGCCCCTGGGCAGTCACTCAAACCTTTAAATGTATCTGTGTAGGAACATGTGCGTTTTTGCGTGCGATGGGATGAAAACCTGTCGACTGACTGCGATGGTGTAGAAATTAAAGGTATCTGTTGATAGATATTGATATTTATCTACACAGTGGAACCAAACGTATACGCATCACATGCAATGGATTGGGATGCTGGGCTACAGCAGGCGCCAAAATGTCGGCTGAAACATGATCAATAACTGAAGCACAACATTGATCAGACGCCCACAGATATTTAAGTAATAATAATAATAATGAGATAAGCATTTTCCTGTTGCTTGCACATTCAAAACTACAGAAGCTCAATATTATATGAGACAATGTTTCTGCATGGTTCTAATTCACTGCAAAGGTGTACATATTTCTTTAATGGAGCCAAAATAAGATTTGTGTTTGGACTTGGACCCTGTTTCTTTGGATAAATTGCTCCTGTCATGTCCTGTCCACAGAGAAAGACCTGTTATAACCAAACACAAGTGCAGAGTCACACAGGCACCCTGCAGGAGAGAAGACAGTCGCATCTGTGTAGTGTCTGACTGGGAGGCAAGCTGATTTCTGTTTTCCTTTTACTCCCCTAGATAGTTTGGTTGTTTTTTTTGTTATTTTTTGCTTTGATCTCTTGTAAGTTGATAACATAACATTAGTCTGCAAATTGGAAAGAATGGTTCCTGTTAAACTCCTCATTCTGGGAGCTCAGAACACTGGAAAAACAGGTAAAGTGGACAACTTAAAACTTCAATGGGAAACGGAAAGCAGATTGATTGTATGAATGTTTTAGGATAAGTGCTAAACAAAAGAGAGGTTTTAGGATAAGTGCTGGTTCAAAAGACAGAGAAAAATGGAAACTTGGCATGGATCTGAAGTTGACCCACAAATGTTTTGCTGTCAGATTAGTGTGAGCATGGACAGGTTATATATGTTACATGAAGGATGTGTTTCTGATTTTTGCTTCAGTGGTAAAAATCTAGCATAAAATATGATGTTTGCATTTCTGGATCTCTTGTCTTATATTGTCTTTTGTGTCGCTGTTGTTGTGTTCTATAGTCTCTTTGAAATCAAACATTTCTTCCCCTTTGGAACCACAAACTTCAATGTGTTTTATGAGAGTAACGTCTGATTTTAATGTGGAAAGATTTTAACATTTTCACACATTTAAAATCTGAAAAGCTGGACGTGCTAGTGCATCAACTCTGATGAGCTTACCTATCCATTCTGATAAAAAGTATCCCCCACCCCACACAATGTTGCTTCCTCCACCATGTTTGACTGTAGGTATGATGGATACAGGATAAAGTGAAGTGTTTATTTCAGCTTGAAAAAATTACATTTCTTCTCACCTAAATGTTTCTTGCAAATCTATTATCATTTCCCTTCCACTGAACAATAATGCACTACTTTGTGTTGATACACAAAGTAAAATACCAATAGATAAATTGGTAATCTCTAACTGCATTTCTTTATGAGAACTTAAGTTAGATTTTTATGCTATCTTGCTCTGCTTTGCACTGCTTTACAATTTCTTACTCCTCTCAATTTGTTGATTTGTTGTTTGCAAGTGTTTTCTTTAGAATTTGCAGGATTTTGCATCAATTTAATGCTTTCTGTGTTCGTAAGCCTGATTTAATGGGATTTTCTCTCAGAAGCACTGCCTTATGTGTGAAATTTCTTTTGTAAGTCCGCATGTGTTGTGTTGCGGGCTAGGCACTGTGCAATGATCATGTCTGTTTTGTATCTCCAGCACTGTGTGTTCGGTTTATAACGAAGCGTTTTATTGGTGAATATGACCATAAGACGGGTGAGATTCCAGTAAATATTATTCTATTTCTGACATGGGGCGTACAGTAATGACTAAGGTATTTCTGCAGAGGTGACATACAGATGTAGTCGGACAGTGGACCAGGAAACTGTTGATCTGGAGATCTTGGATTTACCTTGTAAGGTAGGTTTTAAATTTTATTTGTCAAAAGTAACAATGCATCTATTGGAAAGTGGTACTGATTTAATGAGAAACGAAGCAAATTATTTCTACAACTATTCCTACCTTCAATACAAAAGCTGCATATTAACATTTAAGCAAAAGATGCTATTTCCAAGTCAGTTTGGAGGCTAGTTTAGTACTTAGCAAGTCTCCAAATTACAAAAAATGCAAACCTACTTTCACCAGCCTCTAAATCTCATGGAATAATGGTAAAAAAAAAAAAAAAAAAACTACAGAAATGAGTGTGTGAATTGTATTTATAAATCTAGCTTCTTACTTCCTCTTAGCATTTGTGCGAAACTAAGCTAAGCACTTAGCTTCAAACTTTTATATAGCTCAGAGAGCTTTTTTGACTATGTGTCTCTGACCTAAGGCTTACATATAATGCTAACAATGGCTTAATTGTAGTATTTTATGACACATTCTGCTCTAGAACTCTGTGGCTTCTATTGAGTCCTCCATTCGCTGGGCTGATGGTTTCCTACTGCTCTACTCTATCACTCAGCGCTCCAGCTTCCTGGAAATCCCTCGACTTAAAACGCTCATCGACAAAACCAAGCAAAGTCTCGGTAACGATCACCGTCTTCACTACATGGAATCGTTCAAGTTACTGTACTTGCCTTAATTTTAGATAAAGTCTCTTTAAGGATCCTTGAACACATGCAGCTGAACCTTTGACCTTTCTGTGTTCATTATGTTGCCCTCCAGAGACAGTTTGTTCTCTGGTTGACATCTGTCTTTTGTCACCTACACACATGAGCAGCTGGAGCTAACTCACATTCCTTGTTTGGTAGTCTATCCTGTGCTCTGTAGGCAGACTGCATGCCAAGGCATCATCCTGCTCACTGCTGTTTTACTGCCATTTTATTGTGTGTCAGTTTTTCCTACAGTGCTGGTAGCCAATAAGGCAGATCTGGAAGTCGGCAGGAAGGTGACAACAGAGGAGGGACAGAGACTCGCCAAAGATTTAGGGTTTTGTATACTTATGTTTGTGCAACTGCTCTTTAGAAATGTAACATTTCAATTTGTTTCCCTGCTGATTTTGTTTCTGTGTCTCATGTGCAGATGTGGCTTCAGAGAGCTGTCAGTAGCTGAGGCAGTTTTATCAGTGGAAGCAGTAATTTTCCAACTCATCAGGTCTGTTTTTGCATTTTTTATTTATTTTTTAGCACAAACTGCGAAAACATTTTAATTTTACACTTTACCAGTCATGCACATTATATGGTTCGATCAAACTACATCACTGATGTTGAAATTTTAGCTTTTTAAAAAATGTTATTTTGTGTTTAAACAATGTAAAATATATTTTGAATGTCACTTAAATGCTTGGTCTACATAAAACTGTAGGCATTTTTGGTCTACATTTTATGTACTTGTCATTGACAGGAATTTAAATATTGTTGGTCTATTTCTGTATTAGTTTTTATTTTCTTTAGCTTAGTTTTTTTTTTAGCATGGTATGTTTTTGTTTTACTTGTGTATGGAAAAGATATAAATGACCAAAATAAATAATTAAAATAAAATAAAAAAATATCAAAATAAATTGATGAGGCTTGACCTTAAACCAGACACTTATGCTGTCAAATGCAAAAATCGTATTGCCAGACAGTGTTAGGTTTGGAAGGTTTTTCCTTAATAAATAAACATACATTTATAATCCAGATTATTTAGTTCTTTATTCTGTCTCAGACTTTAAAAGCTTTTGCTGGTTTGGGGGAGCTAAGAAACAGTTTAATTTTCTTGTGTCTCTAGCCTCCCCTGGCGTTGCTCCTATGTTGTTTCATGTGCGACAGGCTGACGTTGGATCAGCAGCGCCCCCTACCTGACAGGCGCTCCTACATGCTGACAGTCCGCCATGCTTTGACCAGGAAGCTGACGCGCTCAAAGACAATGCAGTGGTGACAGCGGCAAGCTATTCAGCCGGGATCTAACTTTTAAGTGATTTTATCTGGAGATATTTTATAAATAAAAACTAAATTGTCAAATTTGTATTTGTGTAAGGATGATAGCGAAATTAACTACGTTTCTTCTGTTGGTGTCTTTTCTTTTAATAAAACTGAAGTATTTGCTTGCATAGATTTACTTGTTGTATTGTTATGTGATTGTTCCACCAATAGAGGGAAGCAAAGTCAACTTTTCTCCCCATCTTACCTTGCAGATTTTGGCCAGACCCATGAACTCCTTTGGTGTGGAGGGACTTGTCTGACCCGACTCTAACCCTCTAAATACTTTTGCTTATCAAAATGTAAGATTTTATAGAAATAATGCCAGAATAAAAGAAAACTTCAAAATCAGATGGCTAATTCTTGGAAATAAATGATGATGATCTTGCTCTATGATGCAAATTTCATCATCTCAATGCCACTCATTTATAAAGTAGCACAAGAAACTCAAAAGACATGCAGTGAACCTGTTGTTAGAGTTCAGCAGTGGGACTGTGAGGAAAACAGCTGCTTGAACAGTGCAGATGATGATGTAAGAGCATGTAAAGAATGAGGCTGGCTTTCATTACCGACCTGGCACTGCTCGACAGCGTCCCTGCATTTCCCCCGCAAGCTTCTCGCCCTTCTTTGAACTTCTGAACTTCACAATCACAGCGAGGCATCTGAAGGGCGAGACAAGAAAGGGGAAGACGGTGAACGGCAGAATATGAGGCAAATCCTGACGAGGAAACAAAAAAAAGGAGGAAAAAAATCGGGGTTTCTTTGTCGAAGTTTGGTCTTTTTTTATTGGAACCACAATGAGTGAGCAGTCTCTAACTATTTGTTATAGAAAATTGGAGGTGTGCTCACCCGCGGCTCTACAAATTTGTCCACCCCCATGGCCATTTATTATACGTCAGTCACTCCACCCTGTTGCCACCAAGCCAACAAACCACAAGGCCCTTTGGTTGTATATATAAACACACATGTTTAAACTATGCAGAAAGTTGCAGATTTAAACTTTCAGCTTGATTGATATATCCATACACTGAAGCATATGAAGTCTATACTTGGTCAGGGCTCTTTTTGAGTGAACTACTGCATTGGTGTGGCATTTAGGCAGTCTATAACTTTAATCCAGTCACATTTTTTTCTTACGCTAAATTTTCTAATAAGTAAGCTAGGATACAGTCTTTCTATTTTGTACCTTTAAAGAAGCCACATGACGAGCAGAGACAGGGGGCTGATTGTTCTCATTCTAATCAGTTCTTTTATGATAACAGCAAATGGCAAAGCATCGATTTACATTCAGTGCCATGAAAGAGTGTGACAGTGAATCTACTAAAGCCAGTTAACAAAGTTAGTTGCATTAATGGTAATTGAGAGAGCGTCTCACAATCCGCACATCCTCCACCTCGGAGTAGTTTTCAGTTGCGGTGCAACAAACCTGAACGGATTAGAGGAGCAGTAAAACAAGCGAGAGGGAAGAGAAGGATGTTGATCAACAAGAGGTGATGACATCAGGGCAGTCGCCAGGGAGACAAAAGGTCAGGACCCCCAAGTCAGCTATTTTTTTGGCTCAGAATAGAAGATGAGTCATGCCCGCATCATCACACAGACAGCCAATCAGGAGCGGAGGATCAGAGCAAGCGTCAGAAAATTGACATCCAATCATTAATTGACTTAGATTCAAATGAAAGTCTTGAAAACAGTGAATAAAGTAGGTCAAATAAGAATTTAACATTTATTTTAGCAAATATATTTCTAAAGCAGAAATTCAGATTGAATTCAAGTATTCAGCAGAAAGCTTAACATGTTGACCTGAACATTTTCATTTTAACATCTGTTTTAAGTTATTTTATTTTAGTTTTTTTAGTTGAATGTTGTGCAGCATGAGTTGTTGGAAATGAGCTATACAAATAAAGTTGACATAAAGACAAGATGCTTCAAAATTGCCTGGAAAGCCCAAAAATCAGCTTAAATCTGTAAACCAACTGGATTCTTTTATTAAGAACTCCTTTAATTTATTGACATGGGTAACAAATACCTACATATTTCAGTAATCTGTTTTCATTTCTTCATGGAAAATTTTTTTTAATTCACTAAAATGACAAAATTATACCTAAATATCTCAAAAATATATGTATACATTTTAGCTTCTGTGTATTTTCTCAAGTTGTCTTCATTTAAATATTTTTGTTTTAAAGATCTTTAAACAAATCTTTAAAATTTGTTTAAAGATCGAATAATGTTCTGAAGTTCTTGACACAGATTCATGAGAAATTTGCTCAAAGGATGATTTAAAATGCTGCTGAAAGAATTCTGCAAACAGAAAAGCTCTAAGTGCCTGGTTTAGGTTTAAGCCCTTTCATCAGCCTCCTGTCACACATCTGGTTTCCTAAGAACAGCTGCAAAAACTCACTTCCAACGAGTAAATAGGAAAATTTACTGCATAGGTGATGAACAGCATTTATCAGCTGAACATACTTCAGAACAAGAATGAACTAGAAGATGATCCTGAAGTCTCAGATATTTAGGTTCATTTTTTTTATTCAGAGGATAACCAGAAATGGGACCGATTCAGGCATAAGTAGGTCATGTTTCATGTGTCGGGGAATGGTGAAAAACTGTTTTCAATCAGTAAAAGACGACTTCGATGAACATCTTTTTCAGGAAGGATCAGACAACCTGATAAAATGTTCATAATCTGAGAAGTATGTGGCTGAGAAAACTCATCTATGCCTGTTGTTACTCCATCATAACAACCTCAGGATTTATTAGGTTCTACTGTGGATTGCTAAAGGTCACTTCGGTTATACAACACCGAGGTGTGTGTGGGAAAAAAAATAAGGACGCCTTGTCCCTTGGGCAGATACACCTTCGAAAGCTGATATGCGGAGGCCGAAACTAGCCTGGGTAGAAGCGAAGAAGTGGGGAAATGGTTCATAAGATAAGAGTAGAAAGGAGAAAATGCAAGACTGAAACTGGAGACAATAGCCTGAAGAGAAAAAGCTAATTTTGAATCTTCTCTGACCCTTTTATGAACAATCTTGACAAGAATCATCTACTTGGATGATTCTTGTCAAGAATCATCCAAAATCCTCCTTACTGAGGATTTTGTCCTCAGTAAATTATCATAAACTGAATAAAACGCTAACAGGCTTTGTTAGCAACTTAAAAGTGGGCAAAAATTTACCTTTCATGCCTCACAAATGTCACATTTTGAAGCTTTGCTACCGCTTCTCAGTTGGTTTTAGGCCTGTACTTTGACTGGTCCATATTAGCTATTTGCCATGATAAGATTTAAACTTCTAGCTGGATGTTTAGGGCCATGTTATTGTTGGAAGGTAAAACTCTTCACCAGTGTTAAGTGTTTTTCAGCATCTAACAGAAAACATTTTGGAGTTTTACCTCATTCATCCCTTCCCAGATGCATTGACAACATGACATTCATGGTTTGGTTGCAGATTGTCTTATTAATCAAATCTATCTCATATGTAATCCCGAATGTACCTAGATGCACCTTTTCCTCCAGTGAGCAGCTCTGTATGTGCAGGAAACAGTAAGATAAGAGTAAGAGACAGCCAGCTCTTGCAATGAGCAGAGCATGAACAGGAATATGTTGTTTCAGATTATTGTTTGACCTTTTAAGACTCACAAGCAGGGGTGTTGCCAAGGTGGCGTTGCTCTGCTCATTTCCAGCTGGGATTTCTTATGTTAAGAACCGATTCAATATGGAGAGAAATCTGTTCCAATGTTAATAAAGGACTGAAGTGGTGTGAAGTATTGGAGCTCCATCTATGATGAGGACAAGAAATACATTGTGATAACTTGGACCTCAAAGGTAACAATGTTGACAATCTTCAAGATTTATAGAGTATTTAAAATATAATGGAGATTTTTATAACCCATTGTTTGTACACTGCAAAAACACAATATCTTACTAAGTAACTTTTCAGCAAGAAATGTGAGTTTGTTTTAAGTCAATAATTCCTTAATATTGATGAAACAGTGCTTGTTCCATCGGCAGATTATCTCACTTATAACAAGACATTTTTCCTTTGTTAAAAGTGAAATAATCTGCCTATAGAATAAGCACTTTGTTATCAATATTAAGTAATTACTGACTAAAAATAAGCTATTACATCTAGCTAAAAAGTTACTTTTGAGTTAGTTTTGTCTCATTTCAAGTTTCTAAGATATTTAGACATGTAACCCAGACAAAAAGGTAAGATTTTGTGCTTTTGCAGTATTACAGAGACAAAGCCAAAGCAAACAAGTTTTGCAAAACACATAACCTTTGGAGAACATGAATATCTAGAATTAAACCTTCAACTCTTCTGGGTGAGTTGGCCTGTCATGCAGTTGAACTTTTCTGCTACATAAGGTCAACTCTTTGCACTAAAAGTCTGGTGGTTGAATAGCACCTAAGAGCAAAATCTAGCAATTAGGGAATTAAGCCTTTAACAGCAGGATGAGGGATACAGAAAATCTTTCTATCAAGTCATTCAGGTAAGTCTGGTTTACTATGTCAAATGATAATTCACAAATTTACCATTTGTAGATTGAAATATGCTTAAAAAGCAGCATAGAATATATTAAAACAATGAATCAAAGAAACATGTTTTGATGGATGTGTTCATTTGAGTTATTTGTTGTCTAATTTTATCTTGTCTAATCTTATTGTTTAATATGCAGCACAATATGGTGGTAATCCAATATACACATTTATCAACTTCATGTTTTACCTTCAATTAGCTGGTTCATTCAAAAAATATTGCACAAGAATGAACTAAAAACTTATCTATGCTAACAGCGCCTGTCGACTGACAGATATTGATTATTGACTATATAGTGAACACATGAAAGTCTCTAAATGTTCTACTGAACTTTATTTTAACAATTCTCTAATCATCTAGTTAAACATTACTTTAATTTTCCAGTGCATATTGGTTTTAGCCATTGCCCACCATTCAATTTTCATTCATTATGGCAATAAGATGATTGAAATGCTTAAAAGCTGTGTGGCTTCTTCCTTTCTGGGTGGCCTTTCAGCCCGTGTCAGTAAAGAACTCACTCACTAGCCAAGTTTCCATCAATGTTTTTTAAGTGGATTACAAAGTATTGCATTAAAAACTGTTGATAGCTCATCATATGGCCTATTTCTCAGTACAACTCCAGTAAAACCGTTGTTAAAGCCTTAATAAAGGAGTGATGTTATGCTCACTTCCCGAAGGTGGAAATTCAGAAAGAGCAGTTTTTAGAGACAGAAGCCCAATTTCAAGGCATTAAATTACAAAGTAAAATTTCTTTTAAGTCATATTTTATATCTATATAGCATTTTTATAACTGGATGTAACATAGTTACTTAATTGTGCTATGAAATGTCACTAGAAAATGCATAATACTGCCCCTTTAAATACACCCACAGTTATGTATGTTTAATTCAAGTGTTATATTATCTGTGCGTTCCTAAAATTTGAATAAAATTGTAAAATTAGAGTATCTAGAATTCAAAATGTAAAGAAAGAAAAACAAAAAAATATGTTATTAGTCCCGAATTTAGCGTATAGAAATAGTTTCGGTAATCCTAGTTTCTTAAAACTTCCTAAACTGACGCCACGGGGAGGGGTTGCACTGAATAATCATTAGCACACGCAAATAATTTGTAGGGGTGTTAAATATTTGACGTCAAGGGGCGGGGCTGTATTGAATATTCATCGGCGCGTGGCTGGGAGCGCACGCGAGCGGAGAGGAGGACAGATGACGACCGAGATCGGCTCCGCTGCAGCGCAAGGAGGAGAGACGCGGAATGATGTGTAAATCATCCCATTTTCACGTTTGACACCGAGACAAGTTGCTTCGGCTGGACTCATCTCGTCTCTCCGGCTGTAAATAAAGGAGGCTGGAACCGTCTGAAAACAAACTGTATTATTTTTAATGAGTTGATTTGAAGACTTTTCCCTGTCCATCTGTCTTTTAAGAGAAGCAGACAGACACAGACAGTCATTATGGAGTCTATCTTAGACAGTTTAACAGAGGAGAAACTCTATTCCTCCGGAGGAACCAACCTGTTGGACCTGGAGGAACTCAGCGACGGTGATTTCCTCACTAACGTGGTGAGTTGTGGGTCTAATTAGCTGATTGTCTGTGTGTCTTCCTGCTACGTTTGAATTAACTCGCCCCCCGCACCGACTGTTCCGCCCGGAGCCGGACCTCATGAAGGGAGGTGGATTTATGAGATCCTGGCACACATCCGGGGTTCAGACCCGGTGCATATGTGTGTGTTTTATTGTGCAAACTAATAAGTGTGACTGGAAGCACCAGCTCAAGCAGGCGAGTTGCTGGTTAACCTGCGTGTTCAACTGGCAGGTGCTGCTTTTTCCTGCAACAGTACACCTTTAACACAACGCTACAGTTTAAACTGAAAATCTGTATTTAAAGTCACAGTCAAAAAAAATCACCTTGACTGTTCCTTCGACTTTAAGTGATTATGGGTCTGTATAGACACTTTTTTGTATAATAATTTTTTTTTTATTTTTTTTTTGCATTCGTTTTTTCTGCATATTTAATTTCATAACTGTTAAGGATATATAGGCATACTTAATATGTTTTTGTTGTACAAAAAACACAGACAAAACAGTTCATTAAGTCAGATTTTGCAAAAACCGACCAGAATCAATGTTCCTTCCAATTTAAGATGGAGAAAGTGATTCAATTCTACTCTGCAAAAATAAATCAATAAAAATGTATCAAAATAAATGTTGCTCCCCACTAAAAATCTCTAAGCAACAATCTGGGATACAAAAACAAATACATGAAAAGAACAACAAAAAAAACCCAAAAGGAATTTCTTCTTCTGCCACTAATTGTTGAATGGATGTTCTCAGTAGTGATATCTACTGTTTAAAATGAGTACTGCCTAAAGCAGCAGTATAAAAGGCATCTCTGGTTCTGCTGACGCCAAAACTGGTTTGTCAGTGGGCGGAGCTAATTGACCTGAAATGGGTTTTCTGTCCCAAGTTTATCAGATTAACCAAATCGTAATCTTAAATTGCTTCGCAGTGCATGACAGGAAAGGATCCATGAAATGTTCCTAAAAATCATTCCAATACTGATGAACGGGAGACACTTTAAAATCATCCGAAGACGTTGAAGGCTAACAGCTTTCAGCTATAATCAACATTTAAACTGAAAACGGGAGACAAGACATTGATCTGATCATTAATTATTCAGGTTTTTATTTTATTTTTTTACAGTTTTCAGAGCATCACAATTTAAGTTTAAATTTTTTTAGACCAAAAGGTAACAGAGTACACATTTTAACACATAGCCAGTTTATAGATCAAAGCACAGTCTTACGGAGTTTAAGTTCAACTTCTCCACTAACCCCAATGTAGTCATCAAATCAGGTTTTCTAATAAGGTCAACAAGGGTCATCCCACACTGGACACTCATTTTGATACTCTTCAGTAGAAATCTAGTAAAATTGATCCATTTTAATGTTTTATTTGTTACTATTAAATCATACCAGGATTTTGGTTTTACATCAGCCTTTTCTATTTACACATTAAGTTAGGTTTATTCTACTTTTATATGATTTTAACGTATGGTGACTAGAACTTTTATCTTATTAACTCTTCATCTAAGTATTGGATTAATAAATACAATAGGTTATGGTTTCAAATCCCTAAAATTTAAAGTCCTTCAAAAGAGATTTGAGGAAAAATACCATTATGGACAGATTTCTCTCTCTTTAAAGCAGGACATCATAAGTAAAAGTAACTACATGATTTTATGCATTTTTAAAAAATTAATATTGTCATGTTTTGCTTAAATTGATGATATCATGCTTTCAGTACATGCCATGCTTGGCCAAGCTTTGCAATCTTGATTAGTGACGTTAAGGTGGAAAGACTGAGAAGTGCTCCACACTGAGGGGTTAATGTCAGCAGGAATGTCTCAGTTTCCTATCCCTCACTCTCTCATTTTCCACATTGTGTTCCCCAGACTTTTCTTTTTTTAAACAGAGCAAGTTTTTTTGTTTTTTTTTTAAGTAGACCTCTATTCTAGTCAGTGAGTCAGTCATGCAGTCTGTTTGTGGTTTAAACCTCCCCTGTCTCCGTTCTAAATAAAGTTGTCCACTCTGCTGTGAAGCCACTAGGCTGGGCTGTACCACTGTGGAAATGGGAAACAATGGCTCACTATCAGTAATTCAGGATGATGTTTTCCTGTCTGTCTCTCTTTTAATGTCAATTTGTGTTTGATAGTGGGAGACAAAGCTGTCCATCTGAGGACAATAACTAGTTCACTGCATACATACCATCAAATAAATGAATCTAAATCTGAAGTGATTTATAATGCATTTATTGCCAGCAATAACCCATGAAATAAGAAGTAAATCATCATTACTTTGGATTTGTTAGAGTCAAATGTGGCAGCTAAGCAAGGAGTTATAGTAATTGACAAAGAACTGCTGATATCTAATTTACTTCTTATTAACCTCAGATTGTTGAGGTTACTAACATAATCCCACAGATTTTTTTTTGTAGAGCAAATGTAAAGTATCTGCTTCCTAACCCCCGGGAATAATTCAACATTACATTATACAGACGTAATTATTTATATTTGATTATTATTTATAATAACTTCCACACTGAAGAGTGTTCTTGTTAGCACAGTCACTCATTGTTTAGCCTATTTTCATACATCATAAAGTGCCATGAAAATGTATTTGCCCCCTTTCAGATTGGCTTTTATGTCATCCTTAAATATTTCACAACAAAATAATTTTAATATCAAACATTATCAAAATGTATCGAAATTCAGATATTCATACCCAAAAAAGCAATGCAAACCAACCAACTTTTCACAGTAAAGTGCACACTAGCATCTTAAGTTGTTCAGACTTTTTCATATAATTCATACGCCTAAAACTGAAAGTTAATATTTGTGCTTTTATACCAGTCTTGAGCCCATTTCTTAGACCCCTCAGTTCAGGGGTTAATAAAGGTGTCCTGTGTGTTGAAGTGCAGCCTGGAGTCACAAACTTCTTGCTCTGTATTTTGCTTACCTTTTCCCAGTACAAGGTCTGCCTGTATGCCTAGAGGGAGTAAATATGCAGTAAGATGGAATTTGTGGAGTTTAAATAAAAAAAGCATATGTCATAATCTCTCAGAAATTTCAATGAAAGTTCTTCAAGGTTAGAGCTTTTTTTATTAAGTATGTGAATTCTAAGTTGGAAACGTGTTAGTGCCTTCATTAGTAGACATTTGATGTGTTGTTTTGCATAGGAAAGAAATTGAGGAGAAAATAATCCTCAAAAATTTCCAGAACTTCCTGAAAATCCTCTTAATCCTCTTTCCTTTTTCAGAGTTATGCAGCGTGTGCTCACGTTTTGCGCAGATGACACTTGAGAATGATTACTTTTTAGCTGGAAAGTCATCTGTCTTTAGGTCATGATATACGTCTGATTTTAATCAGCTGGAGCCGCAGGAGATTCAAGCTGTCAAGCGGACACTCTGTTCTGCTCTCGCTCACTGTTGCATAGAAATACAGAGCCGGTTTTCTCCACAGTTGGCCACACACCCCTTTACACTTCATCCCTTTAACTTCATTAGTTTGCTCCATCTCCAAAATTTCCCTCTCATTTTCCATCTCTACTCTATTTTTACTCTATTTTATTTAATTCTACTCTCCATTCAGACCCTGCACTCCAGCTGTCAAGAACCACGTCCCCCTCATTTGCATGCCCGTATCCGATTGGCTGCTCAGCTGCCAGAAGGAATGTGTGCCGGCCTGCAGCACTGGTGTGTGAGAGAAGGAAAAATACCCTTCTGCTCTTTTACTGGGAGCTATAACCATTCACTTCTGGGTCACACACCAGTTAGAGTGTGTAGCTTAAGTTGAAGCAAAAGCAGCCATACACCACAACATGAGGCCGAGAACATTGCCTTTTTAGTCTTAAATCTGGCAGCCAGGGTTACAGATAATGACATGATGTTTTCAGCATTCAAAGAGGTGTGAATGTTGTTATAAACTGGCAAAAAAGATCAACCAATCATAGGTTTTTAAATACATATGAATTCCTTTGAGTGCAGAAAGAAATTACAGTATCATTCAAGGGATTTGGGTTGTGAAAAACATTTCAAGTTAGAGAATAATTGATTTTAAATGACAAACACCTGGCCTTTGGAGTGCCCTTGTGGACCAACAACCAATATTAGTCGCTCTATTCTTGTTCAGAAATACTTTTATCTGTAAGAAAAACTTTTGACAGAAAGCAGGGAATGTTCCAAATGGTTTTCCAAAGCTTAAAATAATGACACAATCTAGGAGTAAATTGGAAAAAAGAATTGCAGCTACACTGACTGATCTATATTAGATTTCAAAAGAAAAGGTTTCAGTATGGTGATGGTGAAGCTGTGGGCAGGAAGGTCTCCGATAGCGGTCAGTCTTGCAACAAATCGGATGAGGCCTCTGACTAAAGACTGTTGGTGTATGACAGTTGCATGACATGCTAACAGCTCTTTAGTCAGGAAGTCACAATTGAGATTAAGAATCTCTTTTTCAATGGGGTCCTGGAAGCAGAGATATTCCACAGTAATGTCCTGTATGTAGGCAAGCACTGATAATCCACCTCATTTGATTTTGCTGCACCTTTTGTTATCTTGGCTTAAAAAGCTGAGCAGCGAGTCGGGGATATGATTCTTGCATGTCATAATCGATGGAAGAAATTGTTTGCTCTTTCTTCTTCGCTCTCGATACTTTGCCTCCTTTTCTTCAACTCTGGGACTTGGGGTCACAATTTAGGCATTATTTGAGCTATTGATCAGCTAAACAGTTACTTATGTTTGTAAAAGCAATACATTGCTGGCATGGTAAAGAAAATTTGTCATCTTTGACTCATAACCTAAAATAACCCCGACAGGTCAAATCTGGTTTGAATAATTCTACCAAGATTACTGTGAGTAATTTTATATGAATGAATATTTCTCATCAATAGAGCTTATTTAGCATGTACAATTGTTCTCAAGTGTGATGATTAGATGAAATGACGTATTGCTTGAACTGTGGCTCAGAGTGATGCTGCAGAAAGATATCACAACGAAGAAAATAGTTCCACAGAAAAAGGATGAATGCTTCATAATACTGTTGAGCAATCACTACGTTAGATGCCTTGAGTTCTGGATCTTGTGTTTCCAGGTTATATTTCATGCTGAAGTCAGGAGGGGGGAGAAAAAAAAATTGGCCAATTTTTTACATAGTCAACAGCTCAAATCTAAAATATGGCTTTTTAATTTTTCCTCTAAAGGCATACATCCAAACTGACATCGATCCCGGTTTTTACTACTTCGTCATTTTAATATTACGACTTTATTCTGGTAATAAGACTTTATTATCGTATTACTGCGACTGTATTATGGTAACAGTGATTTTATTCTTGTAAAAATAAAAATAAATCATAGCCTGAGCCTTATATTTTTGTCGTAGAGTTGAGCTGAATTCAAAGTCAAAATAAATAGAAGCTGTAAAACACGCTTATCAAACAAGATGGCCGCCCTGAGTATGCTGATATCACTCTGAACTACGCATCTCTACTAATGTCTCAGTAATTTATTTTATTCACCCTTTTCTTCATAAGAAAAATCAAATTTTCTGAAGTCTGGGCACATATAAATCTGTTACTGTATGGGTATAGACATGCTGGAGGAACGCTTTGCTCATTTCTGTTGGTATTCATGGATTAAAACTCAACATATCTTTTCTTTTTCTTTACCTGAGCCTGTAAGAAGCAGCTAAATGAAAGGAGAGGGTTGAACATGGTTAATTACAGGCCTAAAAGAGTCACTCTCTGCATTCATAATTACCTCCCGCGTATATCTTCTCTAGGTCCCTTTGTGCGGTTTTACATTTCACATCCCTCATCTATAATGACACCCATGCTGAAGTAAGCTACAAAAAATACACCATTCAACACCAATTTTCTCCCTCTCCTGTGGAGAAAGGAGGTGTTTCAGGTAATAGTGGGTCCAGTTTGAACTGCATCTGCTCACACTGACAGACTTCTCAGAATGGTTTACACTGCAGATAAGCAAACAGTTACAAGAAAGACACTGAAGACATCTTCCTGTTGCATTTCCCAACATTGAATGTAAAACAATCTTCAGCTTGTTGACCTTACAAGATAAATAATTAGATGTTTTGATGCAATTCAGAAAGCAAGTCACTAAAGTGGTAAAAATGACTTCCTAAAGAAAAATATTCGCACTTGGCTACAAATGTAGCCTTGCAGACTGCAGAGGAAGCCCTTTTGCTGCTGCACTAATTATAAGATCTGAGGAATGTTGGGGTCATTTTTAACCATTGCTTCACAGCAGTGTGACGGTGCATGTCTGCTTTACCACAACGTGAGCCGTAATCACATCTATCAGTGTTGCAGCTGGAGCCCGACACCCAGGACCTCACACGTAACTCGTTTAGACCCCTTGAACTTGTTAAAATTTTCTCACAACGTTGTCAGTTTGGAACTCGCTGGACCTTCCGCAATATTTTTTAAATATATTGTAAGAAATGCATGTTTTAGCAAGTTCTTTTTTTTCATCAAATAATTGCATTGGTTTTGCATAAGAGAATGTCACTAAAAGTGCCAGCAACATATTTTTAAATCAATTTTTCTTGTCTGTATAAGTTAAAATCTGTGTCTCTTTAATATTTCCATTAAAAAAAGCTAAAGTTTTATGCTTTTCTTTATTTTAAAGCCCAGAAATATAAATAAAATAGTTATTTAAGAAAGCCAACACATTTCCAGGAGTGAATGTTAGTCAAATATTAAGTAATGTTACATTTTCAGCTCTATACAAGAGCTGAAAATAAGCCTCACCAAAGGTGAAAATGGCTCTTTGAATTGTAAAGGCCTTTGACTAGGCTGTTCCATCATAATAAAAAAAATTCAGCAAGGGAACAAACATTCCCTTGTTTGTTGTTAGGATCAATATCTTGCAGGAAGGGAAACAACTGACCCAGTGTCTGCTATTTTACAGTCACTATTCATTAATTGTTCAATGTTTCAGCACCTACAGAGCATGATGCTGCCACCATGCTTCACCATCAGTAAATTATAAAATCCACACATCCTTTGTCCTCCACCCAACAGTTATGCGCCATGTTTTTCTTTCTTTTTGTTTACCCGTCCCGTTGAATCGCAGTGAAACAGATTGAAGGTCTTAATGTGAAAAATGTAAATAGTTTTGAAGGTTAGCGCTCGCCTTGCACATGTCCAGGCCTGAGCAGGCGTAGGCTTCGCTGCAGGTGAACCTGAATATGCAAACTCAGCAGATGGATTGAATGGACCTTTTGAACCCAGGTGAATTTAGCTAATAGTAGGAGCTCCAAATGCTGCTGAGCGGCATAAAGTTAAGTTAAAGTACTTAACTTTATACTACAAAGTTAAGTACAGTCATTTGAGCTCTACACGGGGGCTGACACTGTTGGACTCATTCAGCCTTTTTAAAGCTAATTTTAGACCAAATAATTGTTCCACTTATAGAAACTTACTCTGCCTTTTCTCCCTTTCTCTTATTATGGCCCCAATTAGGAAACTTTCCACTGTTTATTTTTGAGTCCAAGCTGTCCTTAAGTGACCCACATTCCCAGAAGAGCACGGTTTAAGGTCACACACCTTTTTCTGCACATTTAGAGCAGCAGGATTACAAGGCAGCTCTGTCGGGATAAACACACTACTCTTTTATGTGGGCGTCTGTTTATGAATGAGAACTTTCGCGTCAGCAAAATGTGTAAATAGAAGCAGCTTAACGCAAACTAATTCCTCAGGCTCACTTCTGAGCTCCTCAGTGACCCTCTGGGGTCACGTTTTGATTATTTAACTGAGCATCTGTGGCTTTTCTCCCCCGGTGTCTGAACTGGCTCCGCATGTTTTCCAAAGGCAGCTGGATGTGTCCCAGAGTTTCACCACAAACACCCATGACATGGTGGTACAGTCACACACACACACACAATGTGATAATGTGTAAATGTTTTCAGGATGGCCTTCCTGAAAACATTGACACATGTTGGTGCAGCTTTAATACATGTAGAGAGCTTTTATTGGTAGATGCAACAGTCAATCAGATCAGAAAGAAACCATTTTCACTTGATTGGCTACAAACTATAATCAACAGCATAAATATTTATTTTCCGTTAATGAAAGCATAAAAGCATCAAAACTAAAAAAAAGTTCTCGTAGTCATTTTCTGATTTATGAAGATCTTAATTAAATACCACATTTACAAGTCTTTCCTTTTTTTCTTGTTGATGACAAGCTATAGTGTAGGGGTTTAGGAAGAGACGCTCTTAAAATCCATCACTATAATGTTTTAGTCTAGTTTTTAAATCCATTTAATTGCTATAAAGAATTTATTTATTTTGAGGCTTTTTATACATCTTTACAAATGGTCCAATAGGTGGAGTGAATACTATACCTTATGAGACGTAAATGGTAAATTAAAGCACATCTCACAGAAAATGGACACATAAGTCTCTGTTTTGTTTAAGGAAACTATCACTGAGTGTTAAAAAATTAATAAAATAATAATGTGGCTATGGACAAATACAAAAAATTTAGAAATTTCAGATATTTAGGAGAAAAACATTTTCTAATCTCGAGAAGTCATAAATTTGACAAATGAATAATATATTTTTCTTTAATGAAAGGCATAAATTTACAATATTAAAGATTAGATGTCCTCTGACATCTTTAAGCCAAAAATGTGCAAAAAAAACATTTTTTAAATCTCAAGAGGTTTCAGCCTTCTTCACCATCTGAGGTGTTTATTATGCAATATCCAGGTGTGCTTTCCCCACTCAAGCTTTAAGAGGAGATTTGTCATTTTTGTGTCACAAATGTTACAAATGCAAATGAGTTCTTATCATACAAATTTCTAAATTTACAATATTAAAAAACATCGTAAATGTATGCTTTTAACCGTGAAACATTATGGCTTTCTTGCAAATGTACAACTGTTCGACATCAGTGACTATCCACGTCTTTCTATTAAATATGTGAAATCAATCTATAAATGTGAATTTGTTTGCACTCCATTCCCACATTATTTTTTGTCTTTAATCTGCAGTGAACCCAATACTCACATCACTGGAAACAAAAACTTTTAGATTAATTAGAAGTAAAAAAAAAGAAAAAAAGAGTAATTAAAAATATTGAGTCAGACTTACTTAAAGGGTTTTTAAAAACTACCAATAATTATGCTGTTTTAAATAAATGTAGCTAAATTGAATTTTGGGAGTGAAAGCCAGCAACAGAGCTTTCTGACTCTGGTTTGTTTGTGTGACAAAGCCCTTTAACTTTACACATGCAGTAAAAACCACTAAACAAAGATCTGTATTTATTATCCCTGATTAAGTTTTATCATCGTCTCTGGAGAAAAGCTCTCCTGCTCTGACACTTCTGGTTCTCCTTGGTGAAGAGATTAAGCTGTCTTCCAGGAATGAAGCATGTAAATATTTCTTTTGTACATGCTGCTAATTAAATCAAGTTATTTTTGTCACTGTCTGTCTAAGGAGCCTCTAAGCAGAGGGTGTTTGGGTTCCAACCAACCCATGTGTCTGCTTTGGTTCTGCTTTCTGCATGTTTTCTCAAGAGCAGGGTGACTCATATTGTGTGTGTGCTGATCTGTGTGTGTGTTAACCAGAACACCATGTCGTCCTGAGCTTCCAGAGCACCATCTCCCAGCTCAGTGACTCATTCATCAGAACAGAGGATTAATCTGTTGATGCTGTTTTTTGCCAATTGATTGACTCTTCATAGCTTCAACGCCGTCTAGATCGTCATTTTTCTGGCACTTAGACATAAAATGATACAGAACTGAAAACATATGTTGATTTTTAAGTACTGTTTTACTGATTCTACTGTTTTTCATTAAAAGATGATAGATTTTGTCTTGTAGTTTTAAAAAGCAGACAAAATAAATGATATGTTTCTCTTTAAATGTCATATAACTCTTTAATTAAACCTAGACAATAACCTGAATAAGAATAAATACTAAAGATCATCAATAAATATAACCTTCCAGAAGTTTAAGTAAAGATGGGAATAAATTTAATGTTATTTTAGGTTCTTTATTACTGTTTTCTAACTGTTCTTTTTTCAAAAGCTTATTGATCATGCAACAATAACACATATTTTTTCCAGAATAAAAATGATTTGTTTGACAGTCCTAAGTGGACTTAATTTAGATCTAGGGAATTGTATATTTACACAAGCTGGGAAAGTCTTTTTGAGTAATTTCTAAACAACTTCAGACTCCAACAACATCAGCTCTGACAGCTGGTTTGGAAGTACAAGTTATTCAGCAGTTTTTCAAGTTGGGAAAGAAAACTGTAACTGTCTCTTGTTAGATGAATGGAAATTGTGTTGCGGCGCGAGGTCAGGGTGGAGAGAAAGATTGGAAACACCAAGGGTGAAGTCTGTCATAAGCTGGAAACTATTAGAACATCAATATTGGTTAATGTTAAGAGTTCTACAAGTAGGCAGGCATTTATACTCATGCTCTTATTTTGAAGTCGGTGAAGACTGTTTATGCTGCGGCTCCATTGCTAAAAAGTTACCGCAACTAACTTTTTAGCTAGCAGTGCCCACAGTTAATGTTTAAATTAAACAAGGTGTGGTATTCTAAGGGGTGGTAGCATCATGATGGGGGGATATTTAATTACATGTACAATACAATTGGTCATGAGTGGCCTTCATACTTGGCATGCATTATAAAATTTGCAGGTTTTATATACAAAAAGATAAAAAAGTATATATACATTTGTGATGCACAGTGTTGGGTTAGGGAAATATAAGCATAAATATATGTTCCATCAGGATAAAGTGGCAAGTGAGTGGCATGCATTCATTTTCCTTGATGCTGACTGGTTGAACCCTGAAGAGCAATGAAGATAAGGAAGACTGTATATGTTAGCTGCTGCCGTAGTGCTAAGACAACTTTCACTGTGTGTATTAATTCATATTAAGGTATATTTGGTATTTTGAACTACTAAAATTGGTGGTAACAAGCATTTTAACTGTGGACCGCAAATATTTGCAGGCAGTAGTGGTCTCTAACCCTCGCGAATACCTATGTAAAATAAGCTACAACAACATCTGATTTCAGTTTGGGATTATTGAAGTATTTTTCAACAAATACCGCAAAGGGATTTTCAACAGCCATTGTTTTATTTGGCAAAAAACCATGTAGGTACTCAGCTGAGATTAAATTTAACTTCTTGGTCTAAATAGAAAAAGCTGTACGCCAGAACACCAACACTGCACATCACCATGAACACACCATGTTCACTGTGGAACATGGCAATGGGGGGATCATGCTGTGTTTTTGATATGTTGAGATAAAATCATCTATGCCAAACTTTGCCGTTTGTGTGTTCCAGCCTTTTTCAGGTGACCAAATGGACGACTTCAGCAGTGAATTATTTAACAGTTTCTTCGACGACCATCTGCTAGAGCGCCCCCTGTTGACAGATAGACCCTCACCTCTAAATATCGACATGGACAGCAACCCAGGTGAGTTCAGTGTAATCAAAAATTTGCACATCACTACAACAAAAAACCGTGTCAGATATTAAAACGTAGCAGCTTAATGACTCATGAATCTCCCCAGTGTATGTTGTAATCTGCTAAAAACACATCTTTGTTTCTTTGGATGATGCAGCATCCAGTTGCCTCACATTACAGTCAACATTTTGTGTAAAAATCCACAATCATAATTTTAAAAAAGCCACCTCTTTAAGGCAGATTTTGAAACTCTCAACCACATTCATTTCCTTTGTTACTGGTTTATCTGCTCAGTTATTGTACCACAGGTCCTCTCAGTTTGTTGAAGCTGTCATCATCCCACTGCTCTGCGATCCAAGCTGATCATTTCAAATCAGTGTCCCTGTCAGGTGTTGCCATGGTCACAACGAGAGGGAAAAAAAAGATAAAAATACCCGAAACAAATAAGATCACTGTAATATGTCTGAACAAAACAAAACCTCACTGCAAAACTTGGAATCAAACACTGCCAGATGAGCATGAACGCTTCCTCAGATGAGATCAAATTTGCTCGAGCTGAATTTAAATGAGCATCCTGTCAAAAGTTCTGTGATGCATTCCTCTAAAATAATTATCTTTCACACCGGACGCATGGACGCATTTATAAATGTCAATGAAACATGTCTTACATACAGCATGCTAGCAGCTATAGGAGTCTTGCTTTGGGGGGCTGTAAAAGTGACA
Source organism: Xiphophorus hellerii (assembly GCF_003331165.1). Classification (NCBI taxonomy): domain Eukaryota; kingdom Metazoa; phylum Chordata; class Actinopteri; order Cyprinodontiformes; family Poeciliidae; genus Xiphophorus; species Xiphophorus hellerii. The sequence continues at coordinate 7,229,497 of NC_045695.1, read as the reverse complement.
CTATAGTGTTATAAAGTGCCTTGCAAAAGTATTTATACCTCTTCCACTTTCATATGCTAAAACATAATTGGATCTGATTGGGATTTTATGTGACGGGCCAGCAAAGCAGTACGTTATTGTGAATTAAAACCCTAAAAAGCGTGGAATGTCATCTCTGCTGCCTGAGTATTTAGATGTTAGCATACAGCCACAGTCTTCAGTCAAAGGCCTCTTCAGATTAGTTACTGCTACTGGAGATCCTTTTTTCTCTTTGAAAATACTTGGATGACATGAGTTATGACAACACTTAGTTTACCTTTGGATGACAAAAGTATTTTTTAATTGAGCTGAATGAAATTTGGAGAATGTTTTTATCCAAAGTTTTTATCCAAACGTTCGCCTTCCAGACAGAAATAAAAATGTCTGAATTTGAAAATTGATGTTCATAAATACTCTTTAGCCGTTTTGCAATTACACACAGCAAACATTTTAGTAAAATGTGGGTCTGTAATGACAATTCTTGTGCTTTGCACAGATTTTTTTTTTTTTTTTTAATGTTCAAATCGAGCATCATTTTCCCTCAGATTCATAATTATGACCTTCTTCCAGTTGGTCTGTCACATTAAATCCTCATAAAACATGAAGGTTGAGGTTGTGATGTGACTAAATGTGGAAAAGTTCAAGGTGTATGAATAATTTTGAAGGCTCCGTTTGTGCTGTGCGCCTGCTTCGTTCTGTTTGGCCGTCATTAGTGGGTCCAACACAAGCGCATAATGTCACGACTCCTGAATTAAATCTTCATTAATGTCAGTAGATGTACTGAACGCTGTTCCATTTTCCATCCTTCTGAGAGGGCCTTTTTAATCTCACAGATATCCAAGCAGAGCACAGCTACTCTTTGAGTGAAGACTCCGCCCCCCAGAGTCCAGCCCTGTCAATCAAAATGGACCAAGAGTCTGGTGGGTCAATGACTTTGATATTTTCAGAATTTGTGCCTGTAGATTCAGATAAAGCTCCAAAGCTTCATGCTGATCCAGCTTATCTGGCTCTGACTTAGATCAAATTTAAAGCAATGCCTGCCTTTTTAAAGGGAAAAGCAAGAGAAACACACTGTAGATTCATCTTTGTAGGTGCTTCTTTCCCTTTTCTGAGTCATCTTCAACATCTCCTGCGGTCATCTTTTGTGTGTCTCTCTACCCACATGTCTTTGTCGCCGTGTTTTTGTCTGTTTCTCCGTTTGTCCTGGGGATCCAGCTGTCTGAGCAGCACGATCCCAGTCTGAGCAGCTCTCCTCCAGCTAAGCCCTGCCCACCTAACACACACGCGCGCATAAACACACACAGACAGACACAATACTACGACAAGCATGTGGTTTTAAGTCTGCAGCTGTAGCTGTTGCCAAAGGAAACTCTCTTTCTCTTCTCTGTCAGGTTATCTCACTGTTTTCCAGCTCTTCTGGACTTCTTATTCACCCTTAATCCAACTAAATCCACGTTTTTGGTTCGAGTATCTGTTATCTGCTCAGTCAAAAAGACCACATTTAGCTAAGAAATGGGTAGCTTGGTAAAACATCAGCTTGTAGTTAAGTATAAAAAGATTTAAAGATAATATTTAGTATGTTTTTTTTAGTTTGGTGCTCAAGTGTGCAGATGCATGACAGACGGCTCCACAAATCACATAAAACAATATTTTAGTACCTCTTGACAGCAACTCCAAGGAATTTTATTTGGATTTTATATTACCAATAAGAGAAAAAGTGAAAACTTGTGCAAATAAAAATCTGAAAAGTGTGTATTTGTTTCCAGTCTCCCTGAGTCAATACTTCATCACATTATGCACTACTTAGAGGTGGTCCATGCAGTTTGTGTTTCCACGGTTCCTAAGGGTATGATCACTTTGCAAGGCACTTAAACGTTTTTGTTAGATTTGTGATTTAAATCAACTTTGCATTGGCATCAAAAGCATTTTGCATCCTAAAATGAAAAAGGCATTCCACTCCAGATTTGTGTCAGCCTGTAACTTAACATGTTCAAGTTGCTGCCAGTTTTGGAGAACTTAATCTCTTGAAAAGCTCGGTCCGAGCTTGAGAGGAGTTAAGGATCCTTGTCCTGTTTTTGTTGCCAGACTTGCATGTAGCAAGAGTACTAAAAGCAGGAGCTGCTGCTTATTAGTGAGGATGAATCAGATTAATTAGACACCTACGGATGGTAGAAGATCTTGACCTTTCAGAAGCCCAGTCCGCTCTGAGCAAAAGGGATTCATTATGCATTGGAGATAAGAGATCTGACAGCGGGTTGTGGTGCTGTTTAACAAGGATTCAGTTTTGAAAGAAATAAGTTACCTTCCTTACACACGGACAAAACGGCAACGGATAAAATTCTGCAAATTTGATTAGATTGTTAAATCCTTCTTGTTTGTATTTTACAAAATGATTCTAACTGCTTAACATCACAGCATTTACTTTGGAGTGTTGGAAAGGATTCTCAGACCATTGATTCAGGAAGAGCCGTGTGGCTTATGGAAAATGCATCCAGATCTTTACCCAGTTGGAACTGCTAAGGGAGTCATAGCACTTGTTGTCCAGTCCACATCTGTTTTGTAGATCTGCAGAAGGATTATGACTCTGTCCCCGACAAGGCATTATGGGGGAGTATGGAGTATCTGGGACACTTAAAAGGTTATTCAGTCCTTGTTCAATTCAATTCAATAATACTTTATTTATCTCAAAGGAAAGCTAAATGTTGTCAAAACTCATATCATCCAAGTACCTTCAAAGGCATAAGAATCTCTGTCTGGCCGTATGGTTAGAAAGTCGGGCAGAAAGATGTTGAAGAAGGGGATATAATTCCTGCCCATTGTGATCTCTCTGGATTCATGGATCCTCCTTTTCAACTCTTCTGGGATTTGGGGTTGTAGTTCAGAAATTATTTGAGCTTTTGATATGCTAATCAGCTGCTCGCCAATTGTAAAAACACTACGGTAGCAAATCACAACAACTGTATGAAGTAAAAAAAAAAAATGAAAAAATTATTCCAATGGCAAAACATCCAAAATCAACACCTCAACAAAAAAAATTATGAACAAAATCTAGAAAAATAATAAATCAGAGCCAACCCAACAGAACTGCTTCAACATGCTGCTATTATGAGCAGCATCAATCTAGTAAAACTCTGAATGACCAAGCAAGAGCAAGAGTTGTGTGCACATTCAAGGGATAAAGTCAAGCTTGTTCCCAATGTGCACTGGGTTTCATCATGGCTGATGTGAGGGTGTAATTGTGGAGAAGAGGGTTCTCAGTACTTTTTGCAAATCATGTTTTTCTGGTGGCATCATCGGGAAATGTCCTGATGATGCCACCAGAAAAATATGACCCTCAGCATGCACTGAATATCATCCAAGTATGAAGCGGCTAGGAGAGGAGTCTGAAGTCACGGATCTCAATCAGAAAAACGTGGAATGCTGCCTCAAGCAGAAGAGCTCAACTATCTTGGTGTCTTGTTTACAACACGTAGGAGGATGGAGTAGGAGCTAGTTGAACTGAAGTCTTGTCTGTAGTAAACAAGCAGTTCCCGAGTCTAACAAGGATTGATTTACTGCTCTGCCTAAATTCTGACCAATGACCATGAATTTTGGATCATAACCAAAAGCAAACAAGCAGCTGAAAAGAGGTTCCTCTCTAGGTTTACCAAGCTCATCCAGAGCGCTTCTTCGGGCTCTGGATAAGCTCGAAGAAGAGTTATTGCTTTTCCACATCAAAAGCAAGTAGTTAAGGTCATTTGGACATCTGATTAAACCTCCCAGTCGAAAGAGGCCCCTGGACAGATCCGGAACCATCCTGGAGAGACTATATATCCCTTTTGGCCTTAAAGCATCCTGGCATTCCCCATAAAGAGCTGGAGTATCACAAGGTTGATAGATGTTTGGGTTTCCCTCTTAGAGATGGGATGGATAAATGGAAAGACTTTTCACCGATATAATCTTGTATATTTGGTAGCATTCCTCTTCTCAGTGATATCCTATAATATTAATTATTTTTTCTAATAGTTATTTTCTCCTCTCAGGCTTTAGTCGTAGTAGGCATTTCGCTCATCCAGTCAAGGAGACGCTGAGCTCCCATTGCGCTGATCCATCTAATGTTTTAATACTACAGTCTCCCAGCTGAGATCAAACAAAGTCACCACCTCTCCTCTATTAGCCCCCTGTGATGACTGCCTGGAGCTTTGCTTATTAACAGTTTTCTTACCTTTGCGTTCAGCTTTTTACCGGCACAAAAAGCTCCTTGTACCCACAAAGGAGTCCCATAAACTGGTTAGAGGGAAGTTTAAGCTGCAGTTTTAATCACCAGCAGCTCCTTTTACAATCGCCTAACACTGGACAGAACTACTAAAGCAGGAGATGTTCATTTAAATACAGTCTTTTCCTTCTCTAGTAGTAATCTTTTTTGTTTTAATCCAACTTCTTGACCTTAGTGATGGAAGTTGTTTCTCATTGTGCAATAGGTGCCTTGCATGGAAAATGAGTTTTCTTCTGCATGAAGCCTCTACTACTCATTAAAAATGTCATAGTGAGTTTCCAATCTGGCCCTGGCTTAACAAGGGCAGAGAGCTTAACAAGGCTGAGGCTAACAGCAGGATTGGCCTCATTAGCAAAGGCTTCTGTGGCGACCTCTGATAAAGAGCACGCAGGCAGCAGGTAGTGGTGCACTGCCACCAAAAAAGAAATACCTCTGAATGTCAGAAACTATTTTGCTTCCCAGTGTATTACCTTAATAGCAAATTGAAAGAAGCAATTTGCTTAATATGATATTAAGATTTAGTTATTATCAATACAATTATCATAGGGAACTGGTAAATACTAGCTTCTCAGACAGGGTTGAATTTTATCCCTATAAATTGGTTTTGGCCAAATTAATGAGGCCAAAATGTTGCCATATTAGAATCCTAACTAAGAAGAATCAGGTGCCTCCAAAACATTTTATATACATTTATTAAAAATGAAAATGATATCGAGCATCAAGTGTTTTTCTTAGTATTGGCATCGACACTCAATAAGCTTCAGATACATTAGAAATAATGTGTGTGAAGACAATATAATGGCTCTAAGGACACCACAGATTTCATGGTTCTTGGTAGGCTAGGCGTCACTTAGAAGGAGACATATAACCTGTCTGACAGCACTAATTCTACTAACTCAACATTTTGTTCAGAATTTCCCTTCGGTCATGATCCAGTGGGTTTATGGACACAATGACATAAACCTGATGACTTGCTTTGATTTTAACTGTACATGACTTGTCATATTTGAGCCTGATGTTCTCAATCTTTATGCCTGAAATAAACAACAGATGTGGAATTAATGCAGCTGATGGTAATAAAACCCCTCAATTGTTTCCAGTATGCATCTCCTAAATCCAGTTATTGTTTTGGCAGGCTTGAGGACAGTGTTCCTTTCTGATACTGACACCACACATTGCAACGCTGAGCTCGCGGCTATTGACTTCATGTCAGCAGGAAGTATCCACAGGGACTCATTTTTAAGATGGATCCTCACATCGCTGATCCCTGCGGTAGTGATGGACAGCGTTAACGTTGACGCACACCGCACACGTATACACAAAGCTTGTAAACTTGACAGCGTTTTACCAGCAAAATGTTGCTAGGAAACGAGGAGGCAATTAACGTGACGTTCAGGAACTGCTTGCACCTTGGGAGCCTGTTTGTTGTCTGTGTGCGTGTGTGTGCGTGTTTGCTATTACAAACATCAAAGTATCTGTCCTGGTGTCTTAAATGTTACAAGGATAAAACACTCCTCCCTTTCTACCAGAAGTCACTTTTTACTCTTTACAACTTACCACAGTTTCACTTTTAAAGGCAAAGTTTAAAATGATTTATGTTGCTGTCCTAACAAGGTTCTTTTGGAGGCTCTCACCTTTAAAGAGGTTTGATTCAAGGCAGATGCCATTTATGACTAAATTTCCTTGTGGTCAATACTATCTGCCCTTTCATAAAGTACCATGGAACTTTTCCTAATTCTGTCACATTAAAACAAAAAAGGTATTCAGATTTTATGTGAAAGGCCAACAAAAAGTCTTAAGATTATACACAGAAGCAGTCAAGAGACCAATGGTTACTCTGGAGGAGCTACAGAAATCCACAGGTTGAGAAATCTGTTGACACTTGCACTTCACAAATCTGACTTTTATGGAAGATTATCAAGAAATGAAAGAGTTGATTCCTGATAAGACACCCCTGTTTATACTAAAAGCCTTGCAGAGGACAAAGTAAATAAGCAGAAGATCGTGTACTGATAAGTTAAATCAAAAATGGCCTAGATCGGAGGTCTGCTACTCCTTAATATGTCAGCAAGGAACGATGGTCAGAGTTGATGGGATTTTGCGTAATAAATACAGTGCTAAAAAAAAATGACTGTTGATGCAGCTAAAGACTCATGACTGAGATAAGGTCCACCTTACTATGCTACAAAGTGTAAAAAAGCTGGAGAAGTAATTTTAATATAATCTCTTTAAAGGATAGTTACAACGGAAGAGACCTTCAAATCTTTTAACTTGCATGCTACCCTCCTTATAGTCTTGTGATAACAGAGACAGATGATATAAGTTGGAAAATTGGCTGACCATGAAACTCTGCACATAACCAATCTGAGAGCATAGATGGGCAATTGTCTAAGTGTCCAATCTTGTGCTACTTTGAAGCTATCCTGGTTATTTCCTCATAACTCATTACAGTTTCTCTTTCTGCATGGACTTTCCTCCATCCCTTTGGTGTTTGCTAGATGCTCTCATTTAGGTGGCAGTTGTGAGATTTTACCACAATTAGCCTCTTCCCCTTTCAGTTTTGGCTCCTCAGGAGATTGGATGTCTCTGGAGTGATGGAAAGCTCAAACACCAACACTAAAATACCTCTTGCTATGTGGAGTAGACTAAACAGTGAAGTACCTATGAGATTCTCCTTAGCATTATACTCACATTGTGCTTTGGTGGCCTACGCCTGAACTGCAATGGAACCTTATAGTTGGTTCACTCAATTATGCATATTTTCTACAGTGTTTAAAGGCGACAACTGTTTCTTTTTCCCATGAAGGATAATGAAGACGAGTTGCTGGTTCAGCCCATCTTTTATTTCAGGGTCAATACTCCTTCGCAAGAAACAAATTATGCACCACAGTTGCCAAAGCAATGTTGTCCAGCAGTCTGTAATAAGTAACCCCGACAGGAAGTGCTAGAATATTCTGGGGAAGCGCTCCCAAAGCAGGATTTAAAAGCTGCTTGTTATTTCCCATTGGCAGACCTACAGCAAAGCCTCGCTAAGGGGAAATGTGAGGATCTTTACCTAGGTTCCTTGTAGAATTTCAATTTACCGTATTGGAAGGATAGGACAATTTTCTGGGGTGAAAGGGTGGTTAAAACCTTCAAGGTAGTTTAAGACTTGAGCAGCTCTAAACTGTGCCTTACATATCAAACTATAAATTTGTCATAAAAAATCTGCTATTTCCTTGTGTTTTCTCCAGAATTTGACTGGAACTTCAGCCAGGACCTGTCCTCCATCCTGGTGAAACAGGAGGAGCCTGAAATTGGCCAAAGGTTAGATCCTCAGCCTCTCGAAAGCCCGCCTCTCATATTAAGCCCTGCCCCTCCCCGCACAGGGTCACCGTGGAAACGCACAGTAAGCATCCATCTGGTCAACATTTTCTGCCACTATATAAAATACAAATAATTCTTTGTTTAAAATGTTCATAAGTGCTTTTTGCTACTCTGGGGTGTTTGTGTTTCCTTTAGGAGCGCCGTCTAGATGATGTGAAGTCAGTAGCTATAAAGGACGAACCCAGAGAAAATGGACAGTATCTCAGCCTGCCCAACGGTACTCAGAACAACTCAAATATAGTTAAAACAAGATACTTATACACACTTTATAAAAAGACAACCTTTTTCTTCATCATTGTGTGACCTTAAACCAGGCAAGAATTAAATAACTTCAACAAAATCGGTGAAGCAGAACTTTAAAATAGGCAAATGCACACAACTACACATCATTTCCATGATAGCCAAACAATCAGAAATTAGTTCTTGGTTGTTGGTGAAGGGGTATGAAGAGAATAACTTCTACCAAAAAATAAAATAAAAAACAGCCACAGACATCCTAAACAGAAAAACTCACTAACTGCACATCATGTTTGTCTTCTGCCCACCTTTAAAATTAATATATCTCCCATGATTAGTCATCCCCAAGCAGAAGCATTCATGCAACCCTTTCCTCTCTTTTAGATGACGCTCTCCAGCTCCCGCCCACCCCACCCAGCAGTAACCATGGCGACAGTGACGGCTCACTACCGCCGTCCTCCCCACACCTCCCTCTCCCACCGTCCTCGCCCCAGCCACAACAGAGGCCAGGAGGTCGCGGGTCTTCCTCCTCTTCCTCGACAGCCATCTCCTCCTCACCTCTCCTCACGGCACCACATGTGAGTTCAGTCACATCGTCTGCGCCCCGTTACGTCTCCGTCATTGCATAGATGATGAACGTCGGGTTGAGATTCGCTTCTGGGTTTCTGCCTGTATGGAGCGTGCTCAATAAGTCTCTCTGTCTATTGTCCAACTCGCTGGGCTGAATTTCTAAGATCAAATAAAACATATGTAGTGATTTAATGCCAGTAGACGTTCTTCACCATGAGTGAAGCTGTAATAAAGGTTGGAAATTTGGATTGCCCTAAATATATAAAGGAACATTTGCTTTTGAAATGTTTACTATCTTTCTTGGCGGCATTATGCAGAAGCTGCAGGGCTCCGGACCCCTCATGCTGACAGAGGAAGAGAAGAGGACCCTGGTAGCCGAGGGTTACCCTGTGCCAAACAAACTTCCCCTCACCAAGAGCGAGGAGAAAGCACTGAAGAGAGTTCGACGGAAGATTAAAAATAAGGTGAAATCTGAATTTTGGTGCTGAGTGAGCAGAAGGATGGGTGGGATAGAAATTTGTGGAAATGTTGGATGAGGAGAATGACTAGAATATCCCAGTAAGTAAGAGGAAAATGAGTGGGGTGTACTAAAGGAGAGGGAGGAGTGGGATAAAAGGGAGTAGTAGGGAACGACAAGAAGGATAACTCAAACATTAAAAGTGAGCGATGAGGGGGATAAAGAGAACATTAAAAATGAGAATTGGGTAAAAGGAGAATGGAATGACGTTGGGAATAAAATGTGTAGTAAAGTGGGACAAAAAGGATGAGTGGGACTGATTTGAATAGTTGGATGAGTGGGTTGCAGATAAAGAATGATGAAAATTGGGGGAGTACCAGTAATTAATGCTATCAAGTATAATGGGAATAAAAAGAAAAAAATTACTCTAATAAAAAAAAGGAAAATAGATAAAAAGGGTAGTTGTGACAGATGAAAAGTATATGTGGGGAGAAGATAGTAGTATTAAAGGATAAAAAGGGATGGAAAATAAGAATGACAGATTACAAGGTAATGGAGGATGAGCGGGATGAGTAGTTGAATGAATGGTAGATGAAGGTTGATTATAAAAATGTGTGGTAATGTTGGATGAAGGGAATAAAAAGGGTAGTTGTGAGTGATAAAAGAAAACAGGGATTGGTGATGAGTGGCAAGATAAGGGGATAGACAGATGAGTGGGAACGACTCATGACTCAACACCTTTCATTTTGTTCAGACTTTTATAGCTTCTCTGCTGTAACTGAGGTAGAAAATTAAAAGCATACTCTGTGTTTGTTTAGATTTCAGCTCAGGAGAGTCGGAGAAAGAAGAAAGAGTATGTGGAATGTCTGGAAAAGAAGTAAGACTTCCCTTTTTCCATGATTTTTCCCCTTTTAGCCCTCCTTTTTTCATTATAGCTTACTCAAATTACATAACTTATAAATCATCCGCTATAGCTGTCTAGAAAAGTGAGGCCAGCTCTCTTACATTTTACACCCAAAAACATCCTGAAAAGGTCTCCGTAGCCAATGAGGTTTCAGAGAAGTGAATTCATAACCTTTCCTTCTGTCTTCAATCCAAAAGCCACTTTCTTTAGATATCGAGGTTTTCCCTCAGCTCACTCCACCCATGAGCCTTTTTATATTTACAAGCATTTGCTTGCTCTTGATGAGGGGGGAGGAAAAAATCCAACCCGACCAAAGAGAGAGCGAGTTGTGTAATGCTAAAGTGAACTTGGCAGCGATCGCTCAGACAGGAGCCAGTTTTTGTATTTAGAGGTTTTCCCAGCTGCTGTAAAGTGGAGCGGAGTGAGAGGACTAAACTGCAGGCAACCTCAGGTTCTCCTGAGGTCAACAATGTTACTTTTTGATACCCACCGAGTTGTTTTATCTACTTTGTGATTCATAACAAAAGATAGAATATTAATCGGAACTTCCCAATGCAAATTTGTTGGACTTTACTCTGGCCAGTACTAATGATGGCCAGGCTCCAGTAACTTTCTGAACACATGGCCCAGGTTCACTCAATCCCCTGTCACGGAAAATAACTGAAAATATGGATTTGATTTTATAACCCCTTCATCAAAATATGGAACAATAATAACACTGAACAGTTGAAGCAGAGGGTTGCAAAATGTCTTATTAATCCCATCAGAATAAATACAGACGTGGTATGAATCAGAGCGCTGCTTCGCTTTACTCAATCAGTTCAACTCTGTTATCCTGCTACGTTACAGTTTCTTCTTTGCGAGCTCTTCAGAAAAAAAAAGAAGACAATTACCAGATGAAATCTGAGCGAATGCGTCAAACCAGGCATGGTAGATAAGGATTAGAAAGTGTAAGAGATGAATTTAGGTTGATAATTCTGATCAATAAGATTAGAACGAGATTGCAGCAAAAAAGCGATCAGGAAAAAAGGGAGTGAGGAGTGATTCGCGATTCTGTCAAGACTTGCTCAAGTCCATTCTAATGTCCATTTGCAAATGCATATCAGTTAAATTATACTTTTAAACTCCAGAATTCAGTTTTCAGATATTAGAATATGACATAAGGCCAATAATCCAAAGAATTTTTAAAACTGAAAACCACAAAATAAAGTTTTTTTAGGGCTGTCAATTAATTAAACTATTTAATCACGATTATTCACAAAAATGTTTTTAATGTACTGTAGTAGAATATTTTTTATGTTTCTATTCTTATAAGCATTGGGATGGACAAATATGTTTCTTTTATGCACATGTATATTTCTTGTAATTGCAATGTCAGATATGACAAATATTATCAAGACTATTTCACAGAAACATTTATATGTTTAAAATGTTCTGCATTCTCTGATAAATTTGTTAGAAAAACTCTCATGCATACACAAGAGAACTGCAACTTATCGATCAAGGGAACAAATTTAGCAGGGATTAAAGCAAAGAAACAAATAAAGTGCACTGAATGAAATGTCATTATGTGCAACAAAATACAGAACTAAGTGCTGTTGGAATTAAGCTTATTTTTGTGCTTTTTTCACATGTTGAATTTGTTTGATTCAAGCCCCTAAAGAATTAAAAGGTCAGAGTTTAACTTTTACATCTGTAAGGGTGCTGCAGAAAAAAAAGACTTCACTGATTTTTTTTAAAATCCACAAACAAATATTTCTTGGTATTGGAGAAAGGAAATTATGTGTTCTGCTGATTGATTTCAGCACTTTTTGAAATAAGGAAGATTATTACAGCTGATGCTACACTGAACAGATATCTTAAGCACAAAGGTTTCAATCCAAATTGTTCATCCACACTTACGTAATGCTCTTTACTTTAATTAAAATAATTTGGGCTCAAGTATTTGCAGAATTATTCATGTATTCGTTGGAAAGTTCAAATTTAAACTTTATTACTGCTTATTGTAAGTCTTGCAGCAATTTTTGTTCCCCTTTTAGGATAACTACCGCGCTAATAAATGACTGCATCTTTTGGGGCGACAACAAACAAATACATGTGCAGAGATATTACAATAATCTGTCTGCGTGTCCATCAGGGTGGAGAATTACACATCAGAAAACAGCGACCTGTGGAGAAAAGTAGAAAACCTGGAGACTGCCAACAGGTGAGCTTTTACACACTTTGGCTTGCAGATATTACCGCAATTCATCAAGAGGTGTCTGTGTGCTCCAAACAACTGTGACATGGGTTATCCATTTATGTAATGATGTTTGGATTATCATCAGCAACTGCGTGGCAGATAAAACAAGAGCTGCATGATGTTTTGCTCTAGGGATGCAAGAACTACACCTTGCTCTGTGGGTACACTGTGTTTATCACCTTAGTGATGGTGAAAGAATCCTGGAAGTACAGCACAATACAGCATATTCCAGAGAAATACAGGAAACAACCAAAACAAATAAGAGGATAACAAGAAAATTTGGTAACTTAAAATAAAAGCAAAAGAGGACAGTTTTGACCATAAACGGTCAAAGTGAAGGGTAAAATATGACGAGTGAAGGGTAAAATATGACGAGAGAAGGGTCAAATATTCATAAAGTTGGGGGTTAAGGTTTCTCACAGTATCAGAATTCCTCTACGCTTAAGCTGCTTTTCTGCATAATCATCCTGTGTTTTGTGCAAATCACACCTGGGGTGCTTGTTGCTGTAAAGCTCAAGTTTGGTCTCGTCTGAGTAAAGCGCAATTCCAATTACAGAGCGTGAAAAGAACCTTAAAATGTTCTGTGGCCATTTTAAGCACTTCGGGTGAGCGGCAACTATCTGCTAATAACTAGCTAGCTTGTGTTTTTGCCTCTGTATGGGTAAGTGCAAATTTATTGCTGGTTACCTGGACAACGTAGCTATAGTCAATCTCACAAGGACTACCATTACTTCCTCAATAGTTTTCCATGCTTACAAATATTTTCAGTACATCTTATAAATATGCAATTCCCTTTTCATTTCTGTTGTGATACAGATCTGAAATCTCATTCATAATGGTCTTAAAAATCCTCAAATGTGAGGTGGTGAATCCTGCAGAAAACCTGAATTACAGTCTCAGTAGAGTTTAGCAAACCCAAAATATTTACGTTTTGATAGTGGGATGAAAATCTCTTTTTTTTTCTGTACTTCTAAAACAATCCGTTAACATATAGATAGCATCTAATTATTTTTAAGGGGACTAGGTGGAGATACTTTTCACTGTAAGTCTATAAATTTGAGCTCCGGAGATTTTTTTTAACCTCCTCCTCTGTATATGGTGGTTGCTTATAGACATTTCCTGGTTCAATAAATATCTCCGCACATTTACTTTAGTTTTCAAAGAAATAGGGCTCATTTTCATGGTGTTTCTATACACCAGGCAAACACAAAGTCATGGATTATTTACTGAAGGTTCGAAGACACGTCAAATGCATCTGATAGGTTTATGTAGTAGGAATCAGGGCTTTTGTAGATCATTTGAGATTTTATATTGAGAGTGTGACTGCAAGATATAAAAGAGTATAAACTCAAATTGAGCTCAGATGTGCTAAACCAGCCTCTGCTCTGTCCTCTGTTATTATAACGATATGAAACCAGTCTACTTTTATCCTGGAGTGGGTGGTTAGTTGGGTGGGTGGGTGTGGAGGAGGTAGAGGGTCTGTCTCTGTCTGTCTGAACGCCGAGTCTGTCATTAAAGCAGCTTTCATCATGGAAGGTACCCCCCACAGCCTCCGCCTCTTCCCACTATACACGCTGATGAATATGTTTAACAACCACACGGTGGAACAATGAGCTGGCACAAAGCGAGGAAACATGAGTCAGCACGCACACTCTCATTAAAATCCAAACAGTGTGCAGCTCTAAAAAGAGGGTCTAAATGAGCAAACCTGATTCAAGCTAAAAACGTCCCAAAATGCACCCATTAGTGGTCATTTTCTTCCCATGTGCAATTTCTTTGGAAAGTGCTGCACGTCAACTCTGGGTGCCGTCTCTTCAATAGCGACAAAGAGAATGTGGTGATTTCTCTATGAATCATAAATGAAAGTTATTGTTTGTGTCTAGGACTGGGAAAAGATGGAGGAAAGTTCAGGAAATGTGTGGTTTAGCCTAGCACCAAGAGCTAAAACCAACCTAAGTAAACCAAAATTTGAGGTTGCCAAAGAAAGATTTGCATCACAGTGCTGGATATTTACTTCAAGAAGCAATAACGTTAGCTGTAACTCACAATGAAAGGACTTCAAAGTCCATTAAATTTGAGCTGCATGTTACAGCTGACAATATGAAAATGGCAAGTTTTAAATTTTGTCTCATTGTTTCAATTTTACACCTGAGTGCTTTGATTTTCTTTTTTAAAAATGAATTTAGTCATGTAATCCGGTTCTCTGTCTCCACCTAGTGGTTGGAGTGCGTCCTCACAGCTATGGATGATTGATACCATCAGAGCCCTGCTCTCCAGATTCATGCTCTCATGTCCTTTAGCATAAAATAAAATGGACTGAAATTTACTGCATAGACATAGCTATGACAACAAAGAACAAGTATAACTTTCTATGTAAAATTTCCTTTCTTACTACTTGTTTATATCCCTTTTGTCTGTTTTATACCCAGGTCTCTTCTACAGCAGCTGCAGAAGCTTCAGTCTCTAATTTCAGGGAAAGTCATCCCCCGTTCATGTAAAATGGCCTCAACTCAAACAGGAACGTGCCTCATGGTAAATGTTATTGATGTTAGCAAGTGTTTAACAAATATTATCTTCCTCAGATAACCCGAGTAATTAATAAAAAAACAAAAACAAAAGAAATCGGCAAGGGGATAAATACTTATCTTAATTTTATATTTGTACAGGGTAAAGCACTACATTAGTTAGCAAATAATTTGGTTGCAAATAGAGTCAGGTCTGATTAAGTTTTACTCATTATTTGTTAATGTAGGGGTTTTGGTTCTGTTTCTATGCAGATGATGGCGCTGTGTTTCGTCCTGGTGTTGGGCTCCTTCTCCCCTTGTCTCTCTCCTCTGTCTTTTTTCTCTCATTCCTCCTCTTTATCCTCATCATCCTCTCACTCCCCACCTTCTTCTCTTCCTTCACCATCGGCGGACCTCTACACGACCAGTCAGGGTAGGTAGATAAACATGCTCAACCGTTTCAGTCTACGGTCCTGCCAGAGGCCACCGAGATAAACTCCCAAAGCAACATAGTGTCTCTACCGAACATTAAGCTGCTTTTCTACATCCAGTTAAAGTCCCAATAACATTTAGCAAATTCCACATTTGTTTGCGACGATTGTACAAAAAAAGGCTGGTTGGCATGTAGAAGGTCTCTAATGGTTGCTATGGTTACAGGATGGCAAATATTATCATAAGTACCAGTTTGTGATATTTGATTGTGACCTTTGGAGCAAAGGTTACATTACAATCCAACACAAGGCCCACAATCTAACAAAACAAACAAAAAAACCAAGACAAAATTGACATTTTTTTAAAAAGTAAGACACGATGATAAATCTTTTAAATACAACCTGGAATTGAGCTACTCTCAGATTACACACCACATATTCAGGAGGCTACAAAGTAACAAAGGGCCCCCTTTCTTAAACATACTTTCAAATTCTCTTTAGAAAAAAAATTATAATATTTAAAAAAATTTTGACATTATTTTAAAATTGCATTTTAAAAAACAAAATACATTTACTAATTGTAAATAGTTAAAGAATAATTTGACTAGTTCTATATGCAATTTAGTGATTAAAGTTTTGTAGAAGTTTAATTAAAGCAAACAAGGACTTCCTGGTCCACAGGCAGCTCAGAATTACTAATGTATTACATTCCATATCAAGAGCAAATATGAACAAACGTTCACACTGTGATGATTTATAAGCATTTAAATTAACTGCTTTTAAAGAAAATACGTTATTTTAATTTAAGAGCGCGTTATACATCCCGAATTGTCTTATTTTGAAGGTCTAAAGGAAGTTGGCTCAGTGTTTTCGCCAATACGACAATGACTACGTTAGCGAAAAACAGGACTTCTGTTTATTTTATAGCTTATATTAATTAGAAAAGCAATACTCATTTCCTAATTAGAATTAGACCGTCAGCGAATACTCACAACCCAAGCTAGCAACAAATTCAACAGAGAAACAGGAACTGGAAGCTACCTTATCATTAGCTGGTAGGCGGCTGGAGGCTGAAGTGTCGTTTCTTCTGAGTTGAGCGAGGACAAAACACCTTCCTTGGTCGAATATAGAGTCTAAAACACAGACATTTATATATGTGTGTATATATATGCATTACTTTGTGCTATTTGGAGGTTGACAGTTTACCTTAACGGCTTTCTCCTTCACGTCTGTTTCGACGCACCTGAGATGATGCGTTTAAGGGACTGTTAGAAAAAGGAATTCTTAAAAGCGTTGTAAGCGAATGCTATGGAGGCGGATTAGAAAGGGTGACAAAGAATAAAAAAGAATTTAGTTTAATCTCAGAATTCTGATTTGTTTTTCATAAATTTTATAATTCTGAAATGCTTATTCTCAGAATTCTGACTTTTTTTGTTAAAATTCTTAAGAAAAATGTCCCAATTCTGACTTTTTCGGGAAAACAAAACAAAGATCCCTAAAGGGTCAAAATTAAAACTAAAAGTCAAAATTATTTTTAAGGGGTCCTAATCCTCTTCATTATAGTACAGATTTAATGTTAATTTTCATTTTGAAACTGTATTGCTAACAAAATATTTATAATTTGATTTTTCCTTTTTTGGAATCTTAAAGAAAGTAACTAAACTTGTGCTTATGACCAAAAGCATTGACCTGCATCGCCCCACCCTTGTGTGAAGCCATTTAGTAGGTTTGCTGTTGCGCCATCATCCTTCTATACAACCTAATATTGTTCTAAGCTTTATTTATGGGTATCAGAGTAAAACAGGGTAAATAAATAAGAATATCCTTTTCCATTCAACATACTTTGTGTTGCTCTATCACACAAAATCCATTAAAATTCATTAAAAGGGTTTACATGGGAAATGTAATGAGTTTTTCAGCTACATACGGATGTTTTAGAGGTCAAAGGTAACCCTCAGATTGAACTGCAGTGTGTTTGTGTGTCGCAGTCCGCTCCCGCAGCCTGCTCTTCTACGATGAACAGGCTCCCCTGGAGGAGAGTTTGGTACCGTCAGAAGGAGAGAGGCTGCAGTCAGAGATCCACTCTCACATTCAGACCCGTCGGCATACAGCCGACGCCCACAGCAACCAGACAACCGGGCCCAAATTAGACCAAAGGTACAAACAAATCCCGAAAGCTGCAGTGATTCCACACAGGCTCCGTGTCGGGTCTTAAACTACTGCTGCCCCTTCCATCTCCTCAGAGATACCTAACCAGGCGGAGTCTCGGAGGTTTTCTGACTCTTATATCCTCTTCCTGCTTGAAGCGCTCCACCCGCTAGTTCCAAACCAGCGACCATCCTCCTGTTCCCACATCGCCCCGGCTACAAATCAGCCCAGCTTCAACACCCACGTCAAGCACCCTTCATCTTTACGTTGTACTTGAACACTCTGGATGTAAACATCAACTTTATTGTTGCTTTAATGCACTAAAAGTCTAATTTAAAGTAAGCAACTCATTTCACTGAATCAGTTTACCTACACATTGCCTTGCAAAAATACTTCTCCACATTTTGGCACATCATTATTTTATATGATAGGCCAGCACAAAGTTGTCTTAGTCAATCTTTACTATCTGATTTTAATGTTTTTTTACTAAAACATTCAGTTAAAAAAAACTTAATTCTCAAAATCCCATTTTTAAGAACAATTAAGCATAAACAGCAAAGTCTGAAAGATTAAATTGTGGCATTAACCTTCAACGTGATGTTTATGGTTTTCAGAGCTTTAACTCTAAGACATCACCTAATAAGAAACGGCTCATTGTTGGCTTATATTAGTCATCAATAATGATTCGATGCTTGATTTTTAAAATTACGGCTAGCCAGTATTACAAAGCTGCAAAGTATGCTTTCAAATTTCAACTCAAAAAAGATCATTTAGAAATAATAAAATAAACAGAAAAATCAGCTAAAGTCTAGAAGTAACCAGGTTTATTTACCTAATGCTACAGATATTGAAGCAGAGCCATTTTAAAGTGCCTTCCTTGTTCTGCGGTCCAGTATGGCCCATTTGACCGCGCATAACTATCTATGATAAAGATGTATAAAATGCCTTAAAATAAGTAGCTGCCATGGTAAGCCCAATTAGCCTTCTTAAGTGGCACGTTCTCTTGTCTTTCTCATTTTGAAGTGTCTAAGAGAAACTAGCCACTCCATCATGTCATATTTATTCATACCCCAGGGAAACAGGAAGCCCAGGATTATTAAATAAAACATTATTTTACATGTAGATCAAATTTAAAAAGTTGAAATGTACTGAAGAATAAAATTTGGGATTTTTTCTGAATAATAAAATGTATTTATTTTAAGGCTTTCTGCATGTCTACCAGAGGTGCCAGTAAGTGTGGAGAACTGCAGCATGCATTTATTAAAAGGTCCTAGTACTTTTTTAGATTTTCAAAATAAAACACAAATTATAGGTTATTTCTGCAACTTTATCATTTAATAAGCATTTTTTTTTTACTTCTAATTCTGACCAAATGTCTAATTTTTTCTTAGATTTTGGTATTTCTGGGGAGGCGTGTACTTTTCTTTCATAAAACGGGGCCGTTCCGAGGCTAGGAAGCAACACGTAAAGTTTTTTTTTTGGAAAATATAAATTGTATATGTAATATATTTGCAGCATCAAAAAAATGCATATTTAATTTATGCGAAAAAAAATACATGTACTGATTTTTTTAAGTTAGTTTATCTTATTGTTTTTTAAATAATAAAAAAAATACAAAAAGAAAACTTTTAATATATTACGAGCATTGAAAAATTTGCATATTTATTATATGCAAAATAAAAAAGGAGATGATTTGGCATTTCAGAAGAGGTGAAATTTCGTGGCGTAAAACTGCTGTTGCATGAATTGGGTGCTTCAGAATTTAAAAATTATTCTTTTCTACATTTCTAACTTTTATTTCTTGGCCACAAATTTAAAAAAAAAAGTTTTAAAAAAAAAAGAAAAGAAAAATAGATGACCAATTCTCATGCAGCAGCAGTGTTTGTTGTATTTATTGATTGCTTGTAGAAAGTGTGTAAATATTGAAGAAGCATTCCAGGAGAAAAAGCACCACTAATTTCAGCTTGATTGAACACTATAAAGAAATCTGAAGATTTCATCACCACTATCTATAACACAATGCTGTTCTGAAAACCCCAAACAAGTCATTTTATTCTAAAAGCTGTGTATAACGCATTTCACTTCATCACGGGTTTCCTCCTTTCTTTTCTTCCGTCTAGTTCATTGATTTTGTCTCCATTTTGTCATCGGAAATGAACAGAAACGCATTATGTGACTGCAGCCAGATCCACTCTCTGTCCCTTTCTCTCTCTCTCTCTTATTTGTCTGGGACCAAATATCAAATGTACATAATTAATAACAACTTCCAGCGTAGTTGTTGTAAATAGTGGGCCTTGTTTTTGTACTGTCATAATCCCAGATTTTAGCCTGTGGAACGTCCTATGGGGAAGAAAACAAAAGGGAGTGAGGGGCATCAAAATAAAAGAAATTATGATTTAGGGGTTGGGGGACGGGGCCCATTTGTAATTAACTGAGATGACACGGCAACTACACACAGTTTGATTAGTCTAAAAACTCCAGGAGGCGATTGATTATTGCAAAGTTACCTGAATGTCCTGAGAAAGCAGTCAGGAGCCTCTAGGGGGCGCCAGGCTGTTTGAAATGTGTTTGGATGTGTTGTTGTCTCTGTTTGTTGTATAGCGTCCTGCATGTTCCTCCACATATATATACATATATATATCTATGTTATCGTAGTGTAGTCAGTAGAGTAGAAATGAGCAAAATATTAAAAATCTGCATCAGCAACTCTGTGCCTGTGGACTTCATTCCTCTCTGTGTCTAACGCAAAAGAATGGAGAGAGATTCATCCATAATTTGTTTTCCATCAATCATCCATCCATCCATCCATCCATTTATCCATCCATGATGTCTACTTACCATCCATCCAATCATTCATCCATCTATCCATTGAGCCATCCATCCAATCATTCATCCATCCATTCATTGATTGATCCATCCATCCAGTCTTTTTCTGGTCTCTGTCCTCTGTGGAGTCTCTAGCTGAAGTGTTTCAGTATGATGTGTTTCCGGAGCTCCTCCGCCTCGCTGTCCCGGTCCTCCAGCGTCTGCTCAGGGCCCTTGGGCTGCTCCAGTGGCTCTGTCCTCTCCAGAGTCCAGGCGTCCAGGCCGGAATGCAGGGAGGCGTTGTGCAGAACGCAGCAGGCCAGGAGGATGGACGAGCTCCTCTCAGGAGAATACTGCTCATGATGGAGAGAAACCTTTTATGTCATTTTGCTAACACAGGAACATAGAGGCTTTATTAAAATCATACCTGCAGGTTCCCTTTGATGCCATCTAAACATCTGAATCTGGTCTGAATGGCCCTGAAAGTTCTGTCCACTATCTCATGCGTCACGGTGTGGGCCAGGTTATACTGAAACTCTGCAGCTGTTCCTGGGCTCTCCACTGGTGTCATCAGCCACTTCTTCAAAGGATAACGTCCATCGCCTTTTAAAGAGCAGACCCGCATTACCGTCGGACTGAACGTCTGAACGTCAAACGTGCGACTGCTCCGGAGAGCGCGCCTCACCCAGCAGCCAGCCCTCCTCGTTGTCCTGCAGCTGTTTGGAGATGGCTGACCTCTGCAGAATCTTGGTGTCCTGCAGGCCACCAGGCCACGTTTCAGCGCTGAGTAAAAGCCCCCGGGCGTTACAGACCAGCTGGCAGGCTATAGAGTGAAAGCCCTTCTTGTTCACGTAAGAGGAGGCGTCGCTGTTCGGGGCTTTGATAGCCACCTGTTGAGGAAGGGTCAAGACAAACTTCCTCCTACTTTATTCTGAATTTTGCATCGAGTGAAAACCTAGCTTCTTTCGCAATTATCTTTTTATGTTTTACCCTTCTTACTGAGGGTGTCAGTTTCGCTGTTTTCATCATCTGTTATCAAAATTTTAAGAAATAAAGGCTTGAAATATTTCACTCTCTGTGTAGTGAATCTATATAATATGCGAGTTTCAATTTCTGAAATAAAAAATAGAACAAAAATTTTATTTTTTCATACTGTAATTTTTTTTATGTGTCTGTATATTGAGGATAACTAAATATAGCTTAACTGAATATAGAGAATAACTGAGGTAGCTGAATAGAAAAGGCAAATCACATTTAAACCGTTCTAAAACTTGCTCTCCTGCTGCTATTCCCTACTTTGTGCCCATCTTTTCCATATGACACAATTTTTCAGGCATTGCTAAAAAAAAAAGTGAAGGTGAGAGTTTTTTGTTTTGATCTAACCTGAACACAGTCGAGAACGCCCAGGACTGCTGGAAATCCTGCCACCCTCTGAAACTCCTGGAAGGAGTACTCTCTGTTGGACGGGTCTCTGTTTGAACAGCATGTATTACTTTAAGATTTCCCATAAAGGTGGTGAGCATTAAATCAAAGTGTAACATATGTACTTATTGAAAGTGATGAACTGTGGAGCTTTCTCCACCAGAGCTTTAGTCACATTGGTCACACATCTGGACATGGACGCCTGGCTGATCCCTATTATATCCCCCATGGACGTCTGGAATGAGCCAGATGTATAGAAGCCCAACGCTGCCAACACCTGAACCTCAGGACTGATTGCTCTGGATCTCAGGGTTCTCCTGGAAAGAGTCTGCCGAATGGAAATTACGAGAGGTGGCGCAACATGGAAATGCAAACATCACTTCTTTTTAAGACGGAAAGCAATAATTATCAAGTGCGCACCTCTCTGAGTAATTCCACCAGATACAGGATGAAGTCTCTTGGAAACCCAAAGTTTGAGAGGAGAACGCTGTTTGAAACGGTGTCCAGGTCAAAGCGCTCCAGAGTCTTATGGCCTCGTCCGTGCAGAAGAAGATCACAGTCTAAGATGGCTATGGGGATGGCCATGCTGAGGGAACAGAAGAAGAAGAAGCACCATGCAGAAAATCTTAATTTTATGCCAAGTGAAATATTTTTGTGAAACATAGATGAGACATTTTCAGTTTTCCTGCAGAAGAAATTAGTTTTAAGCGTTTGTGTTGCCATGCAGGTTACAAGGAAAGACAAAAAAAATCCAACAATAAGTAAAATGAAAAGAAAAATGTATTTTTATAATTGAAATAAAAATGTCAAAAGGACAACATATGACACAGATAAGGCCAAAATATAACTTTTTTGGGCAAAATGCAAAAAGCTGTGTGAGGCAGTAAAGTAACACCGCACTGGTATCTTCGTCACACTGACCACAATGAAACACGGTGGTGGTAGCAGCATGCTGTGGGGCTGCTTTTCTTCAGCAGACACAGGGAAGCGGAGGTCTTTTGTTGAAGGGTGGAAATTACTTGAGACTGGACAGGAGGTCCACCTTCCAGCACAACAATGAAGCTAAACATGGTTTAAATCAAAGCATATACATGCGTTAGAATGTCCTAGTTAAAGTCCAAACCTAAATTCTGATTAAAAAAAAAATCTGTGACAAAACTTGAAAGTTGATGTTCATAGAGGTTTTCCATTCAAACTGACAGAGCTTGATCCATTTCGAAAAGAAGAAAGAGTCAAACATCGGGTCTCTAAACATAAAAAGCTGGTTAAGACATAACTCAAAACACTTGCAAACTGAACACAAGGCATAATTTTTCTTCTACATTACAACTATGCACTACTTTGTCTGGCCTATCACAAAAAAATCCCAATAAAATCCAGCGAGGCTTCTGGCTCTAATGTGATAAAATGTGAAGTTCAAAGAGTATGAATCCTTTTACAGATACTGTGTCTGGGTTAGCTACTTCTCTTCAGGATGCTCCATTAAGGCTTTGTCATGATTCTACATTGCTCAAAACGCTTTAAATGTATGCATTACGCATATGCATTCATTTTGGTACAATACAGCATGAACATCGTGATATATGCTTTTTAAACAGGCAAAGAAAAGCTATGTTAAGCATAAAGAGGCACATAAACACAAGTGCTAACCCAATTTTCTATCTAGTTTTTAGCTAGCTTCGTTCCACTGGGTCTAATCTCAGCTCAGTATGGTCCGCCTAACAACTCTGCAGACTCGGTGAAACTATGTGACTTCAAACCAACCTCTAAGCCTTCTCAATAACTTTAAAAAACATAGTTTACCTTCAGATAAGCTATTATCTGGCAACCAAAATAAGCCAAAGGAAACTTCGTTTGCGGTATCCAATCGCAGATTCGACACAGCAAATTTAGTGTTTATATATATAAATATTTTCTAGTTCACGAAAGGTGTCCTCAGAGTGATGCGTAGTGTAATTGTATGTTTCAGCTGTTCAAGTGAATAAATATTATAGAAGAAGGACGTGGCGAAAGTGCGAGTTGGAGATCGCTGCTACATAAACACGTCGACATGGAGAAGATAAACAGAAAAGTGGCACAGCAGCTGCTGACGTTATGTGTGTCCGAAAATGGCCTATGAATGTTTATAGAAAATACTAATTCTGCTAAGTGTTTAAGCTCATGTCTATTATATTGAACGACCATCGATAAGGAAACGGCTAATGTAAGTTGTAGTGTTTTATAAAGTCTTCGTTATTCAGCCAGTCGGCTAGCATTAGCAACATGCTAACGCTGGTGTAGCAGTGACTCACTGTTCTGTCAGAAAAACAAGCAGTAATTATTCCAGAAATCCTCCTGTTATGTTGTCGTTTTTCATACAACAGTCGCCGTAGATGATAAAATGTTGCAGTCAGTCTTTGTACTATGAATGACCTCCATATTTAATCAGGTTAATTTCTAATAAGCGTGGAGGCCCCATTTGTTTTCCAGAACTAGTGATTGTGTAAGGTTTTAAAGCTGCCTTTGTTGTCAACGGATGTCGCTGTTATGTCAAACATTTTCTCTCTGCATTCATTTCATTTAGAAATGCAATAAATTAGTACGCAGCAAAATCAGGTTTAAGTCAAAATTGTTTATGTAGGTCTAACTTTGCTTTGGTTTGTGGATTTTAAGTAGTTCAAAATTTTTAGATGCTTTTTACTTCAAAAAGCTAAGTTTTGCACCTAATTTAGTTATTCTGATAATTCTTGATTAAGCATGATGAGCATAGAACAGATAGTGCAAAATCCAAAAATGTACATTTGGTTTTGCCTTTAATTATCTGTGCATCTACTTTTGTGTATTAAAAATGTAATATATTTGTAATAATTACATGATTTGCTGTTTTACTGTGAACATTCTATTAATTTAGATTGGAATATTTTATGCTTTTATTTTTCCAACACTTTTGTGTGTGTTTATCTTACTTTTCTATGTTTTTGCCTTAACATTGCTCTTATTTGACACTTAAAAGATAAAGATTGCTTTATGACTTACTTTGCACATTATTTTTACGTATTTCACATTCTTTTACATTTATATATATATTTATATATATATATTTTAAATGAATGATTTAGAAAAATTTCCTAATAGATTGTGTCTCCTGTGATCTGCAGGGTCGTGACAACATGGACGGTGACCTGAGTCCACAGGATAAGAAAGACTTGGACAAGTTCATCAAGTTTTTTGCCTTAAAGGTCAGAGGGCAGCCTAAGGCTTGCGTTTATATTGTATCTAAAGGCTTTTTCACTTGATCCAAAAGTTTTCCAGATTTTTGTTATTATCCATTTAGACCTCCACATCCCTGTTTTCAGCAACTTTCTCCCGATTCATTCCCACACCACTGCTTGTTTTTATCTGTAGACTGTTCAGGTGATCGTTCAAGCTCGCTTGGGGGAGAAGATCTGCACTCGCTCGTCTTCGTCACCCACTGGCTCAGACTGGGTAAAACTAAAGCTCCATTTAAATTTTTTTTTAATCATTTTATATCTCTACCTTGTTGGTCTTCTGATGTGAAGCATTTTGTCCCCCTGTTCCACATTCTGTATAGTTTAATTTGGCCATCAAAGACATCCCAGAGGTCACTCATGAGGCCAAGAAGGCGCTGGCCGGCCAACTTCCAGGCATCGGCCGATCCATGTGTGTGGAGATCTCCCTAAAGACCTCAGAGGTAGAACTCATAAAGTCACTTTAGTTTTAGCTCCTCATAACCAAGGAGAGTTTTTGTTGCTAAGTTGATCTTTTTTGTCTCCATCTTCATTGCTTAGGGAGACTCCATGGAGTTAGAGACTTGGTGCCTGGAGATGAATGAGAAGTAAGCAGCGTTCAGAATCAGCTTAGCTACCGTTTCACGTTTAACCTGTGTGATTTCTGGCTCTCCTTCAGGTGCGATAAGGACATTAAAGTGTCGTACACTGTCTATAACCGGCTGTCTGTCCTCCTAAAATCTCTGCTGGCCATCACCAGAGTGACTCCCGCCTATAAGCTGTCCAGAAAGCAGGGCCACGACTACGTCATATTATACAGGTGTCCTGATCAGCGCTGACGCCGATCTCTTGAATTCAGCCACATAAAACTAAGATATCCATCTAAATGCTGTCTCCTGTGTAGGATCTACTTTGGGGAAGTCCAGCTGGGTGGATTAGGAGAAGGTAACTTTAGTTCTAGTCTGTGTGGCATCTGTTTAATGTGTGATTGTCCTTGGTCAATCAATTTGTCCGTCCGTCCATCTATTTTTTGTGCATCCGTCAATAACTATGTACTATTACTACTTATGGATTCATCCGTCCCTTTATTTTTTTTCATTCATTTGTCTATCCATCTATCTTTTTCTTCTTAGTCCACCCATCCCTTTGTCCTTCATCAATTAATCCATCTGAAAATGTCAAATTATTTTTCTTTTTTTTTTAATCAAGGTTTCCAAACGGTGCGCGTCGGTGTTGTCGGCACCCCAGTCGGCACGGTAACGCTGTCATGTGCCTACCGCACCAACCTGGCGTTCATGTCCAGCAGGTAACCAGCACACTCCCACTGCAGCTCAGTCTGTCCTTCCTTCCGTCAGCTCAGCAGGCTAACGATGGTCTGGATTTCCTCTGCAGGCAGTTCGAACGGTCGGCTCCCATCATGGGGATCATCGTGGATCACTTTGTGGACGCGCCCTGCGGCAATCAGCGTCCAATCACAATGGGGCAGCCCTGCAACTTCAGGTAGACCTTCACGGTTACTTTTTTTTTAGTCATCCTCTAGCTTCCTGTGCTTCAACAAAACCACTTCCTGTCTATGCGTTTTCAGAGCCCCAGATGAGGACGACGGGGGAGCGTTTGCTGGAGTTCAGGACTCTCAGGAGGTCTGCACCACCTCCTTCTCCACCTCCCCTCCCTCTCAGGTGAGCCCACACTCCTCTCTCTCTCTGTCTGTCAATTCTCACTCCTGATTATCATTTCACTTTCTTCTCTCGTCCGTTTTCTTTAACTTTTGTTGTTCATGTGGACTCAGTGTGTCTGCACTCTGAGTCCGTCCCCTTCCAAACTGTCCAAGCCCCTCCCACTGGACAGTCTCCAGCTCCCATTGGCTCCAGGACTTGTCACTCACAATGTGAGTCTTTAGTGGTGTTTGATGGTGTGTTTTTGTGTGAGAAGCGCTGAAGCTCATCCGCCAAACTTCACCTCTCTAGTTTTGTGTTCATCACAACCTTCTCCATCACTTGACCTCTGGAATCCTTGCCGCTAGCTTCTAGCAGAGTTTGCATCCCTGTAGCTTCAGTTTGTTGTGGTTCGCTGTAACTTGTAGAAACGTAGTTGACTCATAATGCTTGACACACACCTTCTCACATCCCTTCAGCACCAACAGGAACCTTAGTGTTTGCTACTTGGTTATTATTTCCTGTTTTTTTTTGTCTCTGCAGCTCTATGCTTCCAGGTTGTCCTACCAGCCTGCACCTACAGGAGGAGCTGCTGAGTTCAACGCAATCCAGGTACATAGACGTATTCATCCACACACTGATGTTTACTCAAGGAAATAATAAAGAGGTATGAAAACTTAAGCCAGGAGTTTTCCAAAATCCTTGAGTCATAAGTATTAAGATTAAAAGAAATTTTGTGGGGTTTACTTGAACAGATTTATTCTCAGTTATAAAAACAGGGTTTGGGTGACTTTCTTTTGAAACTTTTGCTATATTTAGTCAAGTTTAATAAATTAGACAAAGCCTGACGTGGGTGCAGTAATATACATTTTTCAGTAGAAGTCTCTGGATAGACGAGGCCCTATTTATTATAAGAGATTGGTTGTAAAAAGATTTATATTTTGTGTTGTTATCAACACTTTCTATTGTCAGAAAATCACATTAGAAATCATTTCCCCATTTTTACAAATAAGCATCAATGGGTCAAATTTTGGAAACCCCAAACTTAAGCGCAAACTCTCATTCTAGGTCACAAAAAGAGAACCCCAGGGATCAGTACTCGAGTCCCTCAGCTTCTGTTCAGTGACATTCTCTCTTCCAGGTTAAAGAAGGCGGGAACGTTCTGGTTCCGGCTCAGCCTCAGCCTCAGCCTCCTCATGGAGCGGATGTCCATCTGACGGTAGAAAACGCTCCAAACACACCGAGCAGCAGGTAAGTTCTTCACACTAGCATCTTCAGTTTAATTTGGAAAATATCGATAAGAAAACTCTTACGGCGTTGTCTAACAGTGGCGATGAAGACGGCCTGCTGCAGAGTGGTGAGGGAAGAAGGGACGATGGGAGAAGGAGCGTCTCTCCCTCCGACCCAGTGGAGTCCCTCAGCGCGTTCACAAGGAAGGTTGGGGCTTTTGTGAATAAACCCAACACTCAGGTAATTAATGTGTCTCCTCTCACCATCCTCTCCATGAAAGTTGGCAAAAATAAGTTTTTTTGTTTGTGTGTGCCTGTGTAGATAACAGCTGCCAGTCTGGACCTCCCATTCGCTGCATTTGCTCCTCGTGGCCTGGACTCTGAGGAGAACGATCCCATGGTGATTTTATCTGGTTTTTAAACGTACCTCAGCGCCTTTAGTCTCATGTGTCCTGCTGCTGGAAGGTGACCGCGTGTGTTTTTGCGTTCAGGTGCGTCCTCCGGACTCTCCTCCCTCTCAGTCGCCCCTGCAGGCCAGCCTTCACTCTCAGGGCTCGGACGGATCGGGACCGCAGGACGACTTCGTCATGGTCGACTTTGTGAGTGGTTTCTGACTTCAAAAAAACTATCAGCGTAAAACACACAAACCACTGAGAGAGTGACCAGTTTTAAATAAATATGTTTTTTGTCATTTATTCGGTATTACAGATGTAACATTAAAGGACGAAGATGCTAATCATGGTCTTGATTTTTTCTTTTTAAAATTATTTTTTTTTTATCTGTACCTGTGTGCAGCGTCCAGCTTTCTCTAAAGACGACCTTTTGCCGATGGATCTGGGCACTTTCTATCGAGAGTTTCAGAACCCTCCACAGCTGGCCAGCCTCTCGCTGCACACCAGCTCCCAGTCGATGGCTGACGACCTGGTAAACGCGTCCTCTCCCCTTTTGTTTTGTCCGATGGCGTATTGGGGCCATTGTAGATTGTAAGGGAAAAACAAAAGAGAAAAAAAAAAGTTTATTTCTACCAAAAACCTGGACATTTTCTAGAAAAGAAAACTTGGAAATTTGAGTTTGAAAATAAAAAAAAAAAAAAAACACTGAAATGTTTTCATTAATCTCAGAAATTAAAAGAAAGAAAAAAAATCGGAAAATTTGTGTGTGAAGTCAACAAATTTCTAGTAAAATTCCCAAATTTTGAGAGGAATCTAATTTTCTAGAAACAAACGTTGAAAATTTCTAGAAGAAAACACAAGTTTTGAGATCCCAAGAATTTTTTTGAAAAAGTCAAAAATTTGCCTTTTGAAACTCAGTTCTTTTTTTTTTATATATAGAAAATCTCAAATTAGTCTCAAAATGTTTTGGTTTTTTTAAGCAAACTTCACTTTTTAAGCTCAAAAAATTCCACCTTTTTTTCTCTCGAAAATTTCAGAGATAAACCTCTTTCTTCTTACTACAACGGCCCTAATACGGCATCATAATTTTGCGCTACATTTTTAGTTAAAGAACATTAAACAAAGGACTGATGTGAACTGGTTCGTTTGCAGGACTCTCTGCCGGAGAAACTGCGTGTGTACGAGAAGAACATTGACGAATTTGACGCGTTTGTGGACATGCTTCAGTAGGACGAATGAAGGAAAAGTCAACCTGCGACTAAAAGCTGAATTAATCAGAAGAAGGGGGGAGGTCTCTCTGTGTGTCGTGTGAGAATTACTCAGAATACATCATGTTTAAAGCTGTTTGTGTCTGAAAACTTCTTACCTGTTCACTTATAGTCTGCTTCACTGTAAATACTGTAATATCTGGTGACACTTGCTCACTTACCATTGCTGTCTGGTGGCTGCGATCAAACTGACAGCTTTAATTTATGTGTTGCATAATTCTGCTCTTGTAGTCAAACGATCATGGGGCAGCCATGCAAATCCACAGACAGGTTCTGCTAGTAATGCCCTCATTATAAATCCTCTCTCCCTTTCTCTTAACCTGTAAATGTAAAAAAGAACAAAAACAGATTTTTAACACGCCTAAAAAGGGTATTTTTCCCCCCCTTTTTTTTCATAACCCTGCAGAGCATTGTCTCACTGTGTTTTTCTTAGAAATGAAAAGACTCATTCGTTGTGCAAAGCCTGGCGTTCCCAGCTGGTCTGGGGATTTAAACGACCACTGTGAATTGCACCAGACGATCCCAGACATATTTAACAGTGAAGAAGCTGCAGTTTCTCTGTGAGCAGAGCCCACATGTCAGACTGCAGCCGGAAAGCTCAACCCGTTGACTCAGAAATGGAAATAAACACTCAACATAACAGGTACCCTTGAAACAGCTCAAACATAACCTCCCTGAAGCTCTGATTGACCCCAGGCTGGTTGCGTTGGGACTAAATTAAGAACCGTTCCAACACATTCATGTATATTGTGTGAAATATGTAAAAAGGATAAGGAATGCCCCGCTATCCACAGCATTCATGGTCGAGTTGGTCGAAAGCTTTAATTTAAAGCATTCTGTTGAAGTAGATGTCCTAATAAAGCATGGCTGCTCCGTCTACTGTGCGTCTTTTCTTCGGTTTTCGCTCGAAATAAACTCAAATCCTTTTCTAATTAAACAGTGGATGATTACTACACAGGGGTAAAGTTACCATTTCATACCAGACAAACAAAATTGCATTAACATTTTTGAAATAACTTGAACTCCCGTAATAAACGTAGCATGTTTTTTTTTAATCTATGCATACAAATTAAAAAGGTTACATAAAATCTCTGGAAACTGTATTCAGGCAGCAGGATCAGAATTGTTACAGGATCATTTTACATAGTAAATACTGTGAAACTAGTGTTTTTGAGGTTAAAATGTGTAAATTTAAGCTACATGACCAATAAAATACTTGTTTCCTTCCACCAACAAGACAATTTTATTTCTTATGGACAGTGACCCTATATTCTTATTTACTGAAAGTTTTTTTGTTAGTTTTTTTTTTTTCAAATATTCTAAGCCTGTTATATATATTTTTTTGCTTTTTAGGTTAAATGTATTCACAATGAAACGGAATTACATAAAACTGAAATAGAAAATACTATTTGGTTGGAGGTGTCCAGTCTCCTCCAGAATGAGCTATAGCGCCACCTAGCGTCGGTGCTATAGCGTGCTAGCTTAGCTTTAAAACATCTTTAACGCTAAGATAAAGATGTTTTAATTAGCTTTACAGTGTTTAAAGAACAAAACGCTGTCTATGCTGAACCCGCTTGTTGAGAAAGTGATGGAAAGATGACCCAGTTCTTTCGCCAGGTGTCTTAAGAAATAGGCTGGTTGACCTTCAGCTAATGCTCACACCGCAGGTAAAGCTAGCAACAAGTAAAACGGTAGCTGCAAGTTTACTTACTCAACTGGTAGATGGCTTCTAAGTGTAGTGAGAACAAAATATCTTCTGAAAGATTCCTTGACCCAAAAAAAAGGCCAAACTATGACATATCCAATTATCACAAAGTTTTGAAGTAATCTTCGCTTTACTTCCACTCCTTTCTACTTCAGGTTCGTTTTGACGTGTCTGACATGATGCATTCAAGGGACAATTAAAAAATAAGTTTTTAAAAGAGTAAGAGAATACAGTTAATTTTGTTTTGAAACAATACTTTAACATTTTAATTGAAATCTGTAAGCGTTTTATCCCCGCTATGTAAATTATTTTGCTTAGCTTAGGCTGCTTAGCGTAACCCTCAAATATCAACGCCCACTGTTTGGCCAATCCCATTTCTATTTTTATTAGTATTAGTAAAATTCAAAAATTTCGATTTCAGGTACTCATCAGCTCAAGGTTCCAACGTATCAGTAAAAATGCTAGACTGACTTCATTCCTAGACCAATTTTAGTATAAAAACTAAAGCTCACCATGCATTTGTGGCAGAAATGCTTACTTTTAAGCACCCAAGATTAAATGAAAGGCACCAGAAAAACATGAAATACAATTTAGAGTGGAAAAATATAAATAAACCAAATAAATGAGACATTGAACATACAGAAGAATGGATAACTTGTTGGCAATTGAATATTCTGGAATAAAAGCTTTCAGTACTTATTTAAACCTGAAAAATGTTGAAATACAGTGCCTCCTTTTGTAAAAACAAATCATTGGTTGCCTGTGTTTAAAAAAACAACAACCTTATATTAATAATATGCACTATTTGTTTGCAGAGTATGTGCACACTAAGACTTTAAATAAAACAATCTCAGAAGTCCTCAATATAATTTTATTGGTAGTTTCCATTTCACATCTGCAGGACTGCAAAGGGTCAAAACCAGAAGGTCAGGAGTTAAGGTCGCACTCTTTTTACAGTCAACTTGCTTCGAGGCGTCAACCAACTACAGAACGAGTCTCTGAAGAACCACCCCCGTCTTTCGTCTGCTACCCGAAGGGTCCGAGAACAGTTCAATTAAGGAAAACCGCTTCCCAGACGTCAAATGATGCAAATAACCTAACCATTTGTATTTTCTTGAGCTAGCCACTTAACATGCCGGTTTCAAATACATCTGGTCAACCATGGGAGACGGAGGCCATTCCTCCCCCTTTCAGGCGACTGAACACGGAACGAGAAAAAGAAATACAAAAAGAAATTTCACAGGACACAGGCAGTGGTTGCCCAGTGTGCATTTCCACCTCTTTGAGCAGCTCAGTCCAGAATAATGTCCTGCCACCCTCGTGTCTGCAGTCCAATGAGTTGGGTGACTTTGAGACCCCCCTGGGTGGAGAAGCAAGACAAGTTGGGGAATGGCTGGAAAGAAAGCATCCAGATAAGAGACGGGGCAACAGCTTAACTTTTATTCTCACTTCCTTGAGTAGAGGAAGAAAGTCTTTAAGGTTGGTGGCCAATGTCCTCCCATCGCAAAGATCTAACCTGCTCCCCCCCACCAGTTAGCTGAGCTTCGGTTTTTTTATGTTAGTCAGGCGAAGGTGAAGATGAGGGTGAATCTGGCATCCATACACTACAGAGCAGGAGGGAGGTCAGGGAGTGTATGGAAGAGATCCAAGAGCTCTACGTTTCTTCATGGGCATTTTGGAGAACGGAAAGGAAGATGACAGGGCGACAGGTCCAGCTTCAGGCGGTGTTCAGGAGGTCCTGGATGGCTTTCTGCTGCGTCTCGTTCAGGGTGGAAACGCACTGCGTCCATAATCCTGCAGATACCTGGAGAGGAAAAAAATCAAACAACTTCAGATGACATTTAAGCTACACGTTAGACGTGAACCGCACAAACATTTAGGAACGTAGGGCCGGGCAATATTACAAGAATGAAACTAGAAATTTTAAATGATATGAGAGAATGAAGTTTTAAGCTGTAATAATAGAACGTCAAGATGAAAAATAAAAACTGAAGTTATACATTGGTATCGAGTTTACAGATAAGGAAATACTTCA
This sequence comes from Xiphophorus hellerii, assembly GCF_003331165.1. Classification (NCBI taxonomy): domain Eukaryota; kingdom Metazoa; phylum Chordata; class Actinopteri; order Cyprinodontiformes; family Poeciliidae; genus Xiphophorus; species Xiphophorus hellerii. The sequence goes on along the minus strand of NC_045695.1, from coordinate 7,196,627 downwards.
TCTTTTAACGCACCAGCATTAAAATATTTTTAGTAACAGAACTTTGAAACAATTGTGCCAACAACTGAGCATTTCAAAGAACCAGCCACACAACTAAGCTAGTTAACCTTACATGAACCTTTTTTATTAAATTGATTATCTTGTAATTTTACAACAATCTTCTGGTAAAATGCATCTTTATTAGTATGATGACTATATTCTTGTAATTAAACAATTTTTGTAGCCTGGATTTAATGCTACATTGCACCACTCATGGAAAGGATAATGAAAGGCACTTTTTGAAAATATTTTTGTCATTTCCAATTAGTTTTCTTTTTTTCCAGAAAGGAAAGCAAAAAAAACAACAAAAAAACCCCTCAGATATCATAGGAACATTGCTCTTTCTTACCTGTACTTGACGGATGACGTTTGCGAGCCGTTTGGTGCAGGCATCTTCAGTTTTAACAGATTCATTTGCGACGCCATCGGCTATGATGAGGAAAATTTTAGGGAGGTTGGAGTTTTCTGGCCCGAGGACAATTGGGTTGTTGCTGTGAAGAGAAGTCCATAGGTTGACCCGATAACCTCAAACAGTGTTCCAGAGTTCCACACTCCAAATTTTTCCAAACCCAAGTTTTCTAACCTCTCTCTTTTAGGCTGTTTTAAAAGGTAAACATGTGGATAATGGACATAGACGTGGATGGATGATGGACAACAGGCCTACCTTTCAATGAGGTCGCACAGGAAGTCAAACGTGTGAACGGCCTCTTCCTTGTCTTCTTTGAGCGGCAGCCAGCTAAGCCAATGGGGAAGAACCTCGTTGGCGTTCACACACTCCGGCCGGAACCTCATGAGCTTCCCGACCGCCGAGATACAGTTCTCTGTGGCGTTTACGTTCTCCTTTGACCGAGAATCAGCCGCCTGAATGACGGCGACCAGCAGGGGGAGGGCCTCTGCAACAACAAGCCAAACATTAAACTAAAAGCCGTAGAGGCGGCGACAAGTCGAGATCTGCTGGCATCTCCCTACCTGTGCAGAAAGGACGATAGCTGTCGCCGCCATACTGAGCCATGACACCGACGCCATAAGCAGCGGCCTGCCGAACCTCGGCGCTCGTGTCGCAAAGCGACTGAAGCATCGGCCGCAAGAAATACTCTGCGTACTTGAAAGAGGAGGGGCTGCAGTGTTCGATCACATCGTCAAAGATGCACAGACCCCACTGCCTGTCGGCCCATGGCCTGTTGGGACACTGAAGTGATGCAAAACGTGTCAGAGCCAATCAGCTGAGGTCTAGATCATTTAACGCTCAACAGAAACAACAAAGGACTCACTATTAGCTGGACGATGAGCTGCAGCAGCTGCTCGAACCAAGGCAAGATCTTCTCCTTGTAGCTGCTGAACACAGAGTGCAGGACGTCCGACACTTTGGTCAGGATATACACATCGTTCTCATCCTGAAAATCAAGTCGAAAAATAAACAGAGTTCAGAAGAAAATCTTTTAAACTTTCTCACAAAAAAAACAAAAAAACAATTATAAATTATATTATAAATTATAAATATTAACCTCATCCTGTAGGGTTTCCTCCACCTGCTCATCGTAGTCTTCATCTTGTCTTTTGGCTGTGAAGCAAAAACATTTTCACATCACATACGGATACACTTTAAAAACAGGAGACTGTATCTGGTTGGTTCAGCCTCACCTTGCCTGAGCTCCTGGTTTTTAAAGTGCTCTTCCAGTTTCCCTTTAAGGATGCCACCCAGCTCCTCAAAATGCTCATTGTTCAAACAGCCGTCTCCCATCAGCTCAACACACTGAACAGACAAAATACCCATCAAAACACACAAACAACATCTCTGCATATTTGATCTTATAGAACTTTCCCCTAAAGTTAGTTGTGTTTATTTCCACTTCAAGGCAAAAGGAGGAATTAGTATGCGATTAAAAATAGGAATACCCATCCAAAAGAATTACTCTGTTTTATAGCAGTTTAGGGCTTAAAAAGCCAAAATTTGTGGAAATGTGTAACTGGAAGGATTTCTAACAGCAGTTTATCTGGCAATGAGAGAAGAGAAATTCCAGCTGTAAAATATACAAAAGCAGTGATTTTCCAGAATAAAAACAATAAGCGAGTATCACGTTGCAGCGATTACACTTTAAAACTGGGGTAGGAACTTTAATGTGTAAAAATGGTAATGCAATTCATCACAAACTTAGGTTTTACACATTTTTGTCTGGAACCTTTGTACTCTGTTTCCAAATGTCACTTGTGCATCAGATCTAGGGGCGTGCCAGAAATGGATAACAAAGCAACTCTTGGTTAATTTTGGTTTCAAAAAGAACATATTTGTGGGATGCTGGAAAAGGTGGTTAAAAATTTTTTTTTTCAAAACCTGAAACCTTGCACCAATCAACGGCTGAAAAATCTTTAAAAAAAATAAAAAAAAATCAATGAAAGAGAAATATCTTTGATGTTGCTAAATTACTGGATAATTTAGCAGCCAAAAGCTGTAACCATCCAGGTTGGTAAAGCCTGACTTGTTTCTTTGATGCATGTCGGTGGAACAGAGGCATTGGGACTCACCTTGGCAAAAGAATGCATGATTTCAGAAAGGACGTCCGAGTCGGGCTCCGTGCCGATGGCCTTGATGAGCGCGTCGCACATGAAGTGCCACATCTGGGTGAGGTACTCTGGTCCCCGAACCCGGGCGCACTCCAGCAGCAGTGGCATGGACTCGGCCGCAGCCACTCTCACACGTTATACGGTTAAAGAAAAATAAAATCGTCCATTTTTATGTTCTCAACATTTCTGATCTCATTTTAGTCCCATTTTTGAAGCAAAGACATATTTACTATTAATTTAATTGATAATATAAACAAAAATGGAGCCACGAAATCAAGTTTCCCCAAGTCTAGTCATCTAATAAAACAACAAGAAAGAACATTACTTGAAATTTTAAAGGTCAAGAAAGGATATCATCGTGAAAGTAAAACTTCAGCAGAGGAACCATGAGCTTCACCACCTGCTCTGTGTACTCCACAAAACCCTCCTTCAGCTCTTTGGCATAACACACCTAGAAGAAGAAGAAGCTTATTAACAGAACTGAAAACCAGAAACAACCAAGCTGATCAAAACAACAATTTCTCATCATGCATGAATCATAAATAGTTTTCTGCTCACCAGCATCTGGCAGGCAGTGGCCTTCTCCTCCAGGCCAGCTGTCTTTATTCCAAAACTCTGCTGGTCTCCCAGGTTCACAAACTCCCATCCCTCCTCCTCAGATATGTTCTCCATGTCCTGAGCTACAGTGAACGCATCATCAGTTATGCCTCTTCATTTTGGAAATGAAATATAAAAGTAGAACTCGTCTCCAAAGGGAACAAACAACATTTTTTTGGGTTGCTTACTGTCGAGGAGAGCCACTTCGGGTTTGATGGAGGCGGTTTTCATTAAGGGCCCCATCACCACAGGAAGATACTGCTGAAACTCCTTCCCCAGGATCTTGCACATCCTGGCCCAGGCTGATATCATGTAGGAAATCTAAAGCACATACAGATTATGTCAGAATGGCTTAAAAATAAAAAATAAAAACGCCAAACATTAATCATTGAACTATCCCACCTGAGGATCGTCGTCTTCGAGGTCGTTAAAGTCCGTCTGGGTTTTAAGGAGCAGCTGCATCACTGCAGAGGCGTCCGGCATGAACTAGCAAAGCACAAATGAACGGGATTGTCTGAAGCTGTATGGAAAGCAGTTTGCTCACACATTCAGGCCCCGAAACATACCTTCTCCTTGCCAACAGCCAGACCGATCAGACTGATGCACTCTATCGTCTTCCCCCGCAGCAGCCGCAGCTCTTTCTGCACGCCGTTCTCCACGATGTGCTTGAGCGAGGGCATGAAGAGATCATAGTACGGCACAAACTTCTCCTCGGCTGTGTCGGCCACCGAGGCGATGGACGTCACCACCTGCTCCAGGACAAGCTTGGTTCCTTTCTGGATCAGCTGGCAACGCAAAGAGTAAAAACGTTAAGACTTCAAACAGTTTGAACAGTCCTCACTCAGTGGGGCCGTTTACTACCTCCTGCAGCTTGGCCACCATGATGACATGAAGGTGCTGCACCAGGCTGTCCAGGTACGGAATCAGCAGGGATTTGGGGCAGTCTTCTGTGAAGTTGATGAGCGCAGCTGCTGCGTGCGCCTGGACCCGCGGGTTACTCTGATCCTCCATCGTCTGCAGCAGAGCCGAGATAACCTGCCACGAGTTACAGTTGTTAAAATTCACTTTTTATTCCTCCGGGAACAAACATTTGCAGAAGTTAATCATCTTCCCAGACCTTATCGTGGAACTTCTTTTGAAAGGTTGGAGCGAAGTCTGTGGCCATCTGTCCAATGGCGTTGCAGGCAGCGTAGCGGACTCTTGGGTGCTGACAACGGGGAAAAGACGACAAACTCAACAGGAAGCAAGGTGGTTGATGGAGACTAACTTTTAATTGGGCAAGATTTTTCAGACCAATTGAAATGGAAAATTTTAGTTACAAGTATTTATCTCTGCAAAAGACAATACGCTTTTGAAGAGTGATGCAAATAAAATTCTTGTCAAGATTTCAAAACTGAAAACTAGAACAATGTTTTGATAAGGCATTTCAACAAAATTAAAACATTGTGTGCTTTGTTTACTGTAGGTGAAACAAAAAAAACTAAACAAAAGAAATCTCATTTGTGGCCAGTTTTTGCCTGCAAGCCAAAACGTTTGGTTTTGTGTATAGTTTGTATACAGTCCAAACAACTAAATTTTTTAAAAATCTTTTTGACTTTAATTTTTCACATTTTAAAAAATATGAGCAGGTTAGAGTCTAGATTTGTCTTGAGTCTCTTGCCAAAAAAAGTGTGCAGCAGTATTTTGCTTTAAGAAAATCACAGTTTGCAGTCAGAACAACTTAAACCACCAATAAATATTGCCACCATTTAAAAATTAAATGGACCATAGTTGAGACAATATTTGTCCTACATTATAGTGGGAAACCCACAATTTAACCCCTAAAAGAAGCACCTTTAACTTAACATCAATCTGCACATGGTGAATGTATGGAGACTTGAATGCAGCTGTTTCTTACTGGATCGGAGCAGAACAGGAGGACGAAGCTGACTATCTCTTGAAGAATGGCCTCCATCTGCTGGTGGCAACCTTCTCCGATAGCAGACAGAGCCATCAACCCAGCATGACGGTACTTCCAGTCAGCTGTCGACAGATGGAAATAAATAAAACTTAAGGCCAAGACTAAGATGTCAAATTTAAAAATAAATCTATAATGAGCAGGTTTACTTACGGTTCTGCAGCATCTGCATGATGTGCTGTTTGATCATGGGCAAAATGATCTTCCCTCCCAAACCGCAGGCAATTCTGTCGAGGGCGCTCTCCCCAGCCACAGCGTTGCTGATGAGCAACAACAAACGGTCAGAAATGAGCCATTTACAGTTCCTGCACAGCAGGTGGCGCTGCAGCCTACCTGTCAAAGTCATCATCCTCTAGTTCGTCAGCCATGGCCCACTCATCGTCGTCTTCGAGATCCACCATCATGGTCAGCATCTGGGGAACTGAGATTAAAGGATTTTAGCAACAAGAAAATGAGACCAGTGCAACAACAACAAAAAAACTGAAATTCTTACAAAGTGTTTTTGTCTAGTATCTTGGTATACAAAAATAACTTTCAAGTAGCTTTTGAGCAAGAAGATTATTTTAAGTCATTAATTCATTGACATTGATTAAAAGGTTCTACTTCAACTGACATTTTACTTCAAACAAAACATTTCCTCCCTGCATTAATAATATTGCAGGGAGGAAATAATATTTTAAATAAAATAAACTGCATCAATATTAAGGAATGATTAGCTTAAAATAATCAATTACTTGTTGAACAGTTAATTGCAAGTTAGTTTTTTCTTATTCCAAGTGTACAAAGATATTTCCACTAGAAACTAGACAAAAAAAAAAAAAAAAAACTGCTTCTGGACGATGAGCCGCATCCTCACCGCTCTGCGCTACGATAGCTGTGTGTTTCCTCAGCATGGCCGCCGCCGTCTCCGATAGCGTGACGATGACCTCCAAGGACAGCTGCCTCTGCATGTTGGTCAGGTTTGCGTCAGCACACAGCTGAGGGAACAGGACAACGGGTTAAGCAAACGGATCGAGGTCTGATGTGGTTTCTGGTCAGGGCGACCAAATTGAACGCACCTTCAGGCAGAGCTGCAGCGTCGCCTCCAGGTTGGGTCTCAGGTACTTGGGGGCCGTATCTGCGATCTCCACCAAAGACTTCAGCACAGAGTCGTCTCCTTGGTAACATGACTCATTCACTGCCTGACCATAAACAAAAGAGAGATTCTAGTTTGAGCTTCATGCTATCAGGAAAATATTTAATAGTGAGACCACTGCATTGATGCAGCTGCAATTTTGACACGTTTTGTCTGGTGGCAGCATTTCAGTTTGTTCTGATTTACTCTTTTTATTTTTGCAGATTTTAGCTCAGTTTCTTTGGTTGAGGCGTTTAATGTTACAATTATTCACTCTGGTTTAGGATGCTGTGCAGCTGGAATGATTTTTTTTTGCCCCTTACTTTTGTAGATGCACAGCCATGGCAACAAGACGTTTTTACAACTGGGAGCAGTTGATGAACTATGGGCATGAACCTGAACTATGACCCCAAAATCAAAAAAAAAGTCTTCTGTCAGAGGCCTCTTCAGATTAGTTGGAAGACTGACTGCAGGGTTTCCACAAATTCAAGCACTTTTCAAGGCAAGTTTTTTAAAGCTTTTACAGCACCAAACTTTGGCAATAAAAATAATACAAATGAACTGAAGAAGACAGCTTCAACTCACTATTTTCTGGTATCCATTATTAATATCTTGTTATCATATTCTACAGCAGGGACAACAAAACAATCTTGAAATAATTTTTAGCAAAGTTCTCTGCCAATTAGCAAATCTTTTTAATTTTATAATTGTTTTAACTAACCTAAAACGAGAGAAATTTGGTCTGGTTCAACTTCAGTGAGAAAAAATGTATCTTCTTATTCATCTTAAAATATCTGGTGACAACTGTAAATGTTCAGATTTCACTTTATTATAAAACTGTGCAGTTTGAATATTGACCACTTTCAAGGATTTCATACAGAAATCAAACAGTTTACAAACCTTGAAAACACCTTATTGAAAGTTAAGCATTTTCAAGGATACTAGCAGTCCTATGCAAAGTTTGCAATAAGAAATATTGTGCTGCTCTAAAATTAAGGAAAAAAATGCATCAACATGGAGTGTAGAATACTACCTGCAGGATTCCAGGCAACAAGTCGGCAAAATGCTTCAGCAGAGCTGTGTTGCTTTCGTTGGACAGAACAAACGATGCCGCTGCCCGAGCTGCCAGGGTACGAATCTGGAGGCACAGAACAAAAACCCTCATGTTCTCTCTTGTTGGTCAAACTGTAAGGGCAGCAGACATGTTGCTGGATTTTTACATGCGAGTTTGCTTGGTCCTGCATGCACTGAACAAGCATGCGCTTGATAACTTCCAGGTAGTGCTGCTGCTGGTTGCCGAAGATTCCTGGGAAGTTCCTAAAGCACAGAGAAGAGCGTCAGACACCGGGACGTCCTACTAGACGGACGGGCAGGCGAAGGCAGCTGGAGCTCACCAGAATATGTGAAGGGCAGCTTCTCGCAGGCCAATGTCATCAGAATTCACAGAGTCGAAGAGGAACTTGAGTACTTCTGGCCACTGGTTATTCCCATCATCATCTAAAGTTGAAAATTACCAAGAGACACAGTAAGAAGATAAAATATTTGATCAACAGACCACTGAGATGTACGACAAACTGGCTTGTGGAGTAAAATTTAAAAAGGTGTTGAAACGTCTGACTGTACCAATGAGGTTGCGGCAGAGCTCAGCTGCGATGTCGCAGACCTTCTTGCGAATGTTTGGCGACGCCTCCTGCTGGATGCTGGACAGAAGCTCCGTCTTGATGGCCGTCTGCATCGCCAGCGTCAAACCTGGATAGATTTCCTCAAAGGAGGACGACAGCAGCCGCCGCAGCAGCACCGCCGCCATTTGCCTGACCTGAGGAGAGAAAAACAAAGCTCAACCTAAAAAAAACAAACAAAAACTCCACCCAAAAACCAACACTTGTAAATTCATTTAGAACACAGCTGGAATGAATACATTCAACATAAAACGTCAAGGTTGAGAGAAGCTCCAGCATCTTAAAAAGCAGAGTCACTTCCCCCCAGCACTTCGCTGCCTGCTCCCGTTTCTAAAAAGTCTAAAAATATCAGCCTTGAGGTAAAGGAAAAGGGAGGAAGCATGAAGGGCCGAGCAGCTGGTGGAGTCACAGTCAACTTAACCAAATGGTAACACGATGAGTCATGAGGCGGCATCGCTGTCAGGCTGTGGTGAGGTCCCACATGTGACAACTGGATTCTTTAGATGCCCTTAGTGCTCCCCAAACACTTTAATAACCAAGTTTGATTGTAGACAGCAACGGTTTGTCCTCACTGCTGCAGACTGAAACAACTCGACATATTTGGATTTAATGTACAAACCTCCTCTGCAGCTGATGCATCTCTGATGGCCTGCAGCAGGAATGTGATTTTGTTCTGGCCTGGGATATTGTCATAAGTTTCCTGCGAAGAAAAAGAAGAAAGTGCACAATATAAACTGTCAGACATATTTCACTGTCGGAAATATGCCCGACAATGATAAGTCGGACATATTTCCTTTGAACTCTTTGGGGAAAGCAAAATCCAGTTTCTTTCATTGCTTGGATGCCAGACAAAAGCTTCATCAATCACTGGTGTTTTGAAACAATGTTTAAAAAACAAAAAAAAATACAAGCTGTTTAACAGGAAAAATGCAGACATGAAATTACTTTGATAACCAAATTCCACTTGACCGTATTTATTCATAATATAATCAACTGTAGGTCTCTTTTGCTCAATTTCTCCCTCAACTTAGTAGAGCTCTGTTCTCTTTTGCACTTAAGGGATGGAACAATATTCTAAATATTTATAAGTCAGATCCTGAACTTTAAGAGCCATTTATATGATTAGATTTTGTATTTAGATCATGTTTAGCTTGAACTTCAAGCAGTTAGCCTGATTAAAAACAAATGTGAATTGCAGGCACACTGGAGGCTCTTTGGGGATGCAGTGGTACCTTGAATGAGTGCTTTAAAGATGCAGTTAAGATATGGGTGGAGTTTAAGGTAAATTCAATCAACTTTATCTGATAAAAAAACCAAAAACACAAAAACAGGATCAACTTCTAGATGCAGCAGAGTGAATATGTTTGCATTGCAAACAACAGGGAGAGGCACCAGTGTGACGACACTTTTGTGTTGAAATCAGATTCCTTACTAAGCAGATGGAATTTCAAAAGCAATGTTTTGAAGTGAGTATCCATCACAGCGCGCATAAACAATGGACAATGGCAGTAAAAAAACATGATTTTTGGTTGCCAGACAAGTTAGAGTGTTACAAGGTACCAAAGAGTTTTTGTGTTAAACTCTTTTAATGTCTGCATCCTTGAAGAAGTGCAGTCGACATTCAATGAGCTGCACAATGCTCGTCACTTCCCTTTGTTACAATTAAGCCTCTCACAATCAATTTTGCTGGACAATTAAGTGTCCCAGTAATTACTGAAATTGTTTTGTGACCATTTTCAAGTAATACAATGATAAAAATGTTATAATAATGCAAGGTCGCCCTCTCAAAAACTAAAGCTTTAAATTCTGTACAGAAGAAAATAAAGTACGACAATCAAAAACAATCAATCCCATTAAAAAGTATTGAAAAAGTTAATTATTGAGCTCAAGTTAAATTTATTATGCAATTGATTAGTTTCTTATTGCAGCAGCCTTAGTTACAAGTAGGACAAATTTGGTTTTCTGTTAACATTCTTGCAGACTTTTTCACATTTTCCATGAATGGTTAATTTGGGTTACAAATCTTTTCTTTGAACAACTCAACATTTCTGTACCGTTATATTTTGAATTTTTTATTATAGAGATTCGTTTGTCTGGAGTAAAGGTCAAAATATCACACCAACTAAACTTTTGCATATCCTCTTTAAAAAAATAAAAAAAGGCTTCCTGACTAACCTCAGTGACATTCAGCAAACATGCTTAAATAAAAAAATGAAAGGCACATTAAAAATAATTCAATTCCCATTCACCTACAGGATTAAAACCTAAATATTAAGTAGTTAGTTTACATCTATTAAAATATGTTTTAGTGTTTTAACATCTGGATCAATTCCCCATTATGGTGTGCAGGACAGAACGGGGAAGTTTCCATCCGGGATGAATACCAATGAGCTTAGTATTGCGACAGGCTGGCTGTGCTTTATAAAAGAAAGCGCTGACTCCCAGTGACGGGGGAGGGTGATAAGATTCAACTACCTCATCCAAAAGTCGGCTATCAGGGAGGGAAACATAACAATGCTTTGCCGCGGTAGAGGTTCATGGTGATGGCGTGTGTGTGGGGGGGGGGAGAAAGAGAACAGGCCAGCTTAGTCACAGACACAGCAAAATCCTCAGCCAAACTAATCTACCGGGTCTGGGTAGAAACACACTGACTTCATGAGTAGCATTGCAATGAAGTGAAAAGCGAGGACACGTCCTGAAACTTAAAGTTCTTAGCTAAAAACACCAAAGGCCGTTTACTTAATTATTGCCAGCATATGTCACCCTTTGAATAATCTGACTATTATCACGGCATTCATGTGTGGGTTTGTGGTGTATCATGATAAACCTATTTTAACCTATGGGGTCACACCAAGCTGTAATATCCATGTTCAGCTTGTAAATAGTGTGCTTGGAGCTAACCGAAGCTAGCAGAAGCGATGTGGTAGCCGCTTAGCTCCACGCTACTTCCTGTCAGCTGGAGATTTGAGATTAGGACGTAAGAAACGGGCTCCTTTCGCTTTCTACCTGCGCTCCTTAGCGCCACTAAGAAACACGGACGCGTTCCCAGCACAACATAAAATATCTAGCATGCTGTGCCAGACATGTTTAGGTCCACATTAACTACGCAACACGGTAGTAGTTAGCCATTAGCTGGCCGTTGCTCGGGTTCACATCACACGTGGGCTACTGAGTCTGCCGCGAGAGCTCTCTGCGCGCGGCCAAGCTCAACGGCTATCGCCAGCTAGCTTGTTTTCTACACTCTTCCAGAAGGAAAATCGTGTCTCGTCTTACCTCTGACTGTTTCCTGACATTGTTGTCAGCGTTCATAAGGTTCCCCAGCAAGAGGTAGAACTGCTGCTGTTCCGCCATTGCGGTTAGATCCAAAAAAGACCAGCCGGGTGGAGAAGCGGCGAAATGAACCCGGCAGACTCAGCTTTGGCCGCACAATTTAGAGACCGCACCATTGGCTGGCTTTAGCAACTCTACCCGCCGACTATTGGACCACGGACTTAGCAGCGGGCGCTCGCTATTGGCCAATAGGGGCTCTATGTCCTTATTGGCTGATGCGACACAGAAACGTGAATATGTTGTTTGCATTGGCTACCAGTGAACTGTCAAAGCGCGGGAGTTTATTACGTCAATGCTAAGAGAATAAAAACATGAATGTAATGGTGTTAATATAATAACTTGGTTATTTGTATCCAGGACTCCAATAGACACATAGAAATCACAACAAAATAGTAGAATCTGTGATTTCAATTTAAAAAAAAAATCATTTTTCAACCTTAAAGAAAATTAAGTTATCTAACTCATATCATCCAATTATTTTCAGTCATTGTGGGCAAGAAGGACTTCAGGTAGAGGTCAGTCTTTCAGCACATCTGAAGAGGCCTCTGACTGAAGATTGTTGCTGTAAGACCTTCTCAAGACTAATAATACCAAAAATACATTTTATTGTTGGGTGCTTTGCTAAAACCCAAGGCCACCTTACGAAGAACAAATAAACGAATTATCAACAAAAACTGTTGATTTTAAAAAGCAAATCAGGAAACAAGATTTAACAACAGTTCAAATCTATGTGTAAAGTGAAAATTTAATTTTGAACAGGTGTGTTTTGAATATAGGAAGATAATCTACAATCCTAATGACTGGAGGAAGTGACAATTTTCTTAATGGTCTTATGTAACATTGTAATGTTGTGAGAAACTCAATTTTGGGTTAGATAATATTCTATATTTAATTTTATCTGTAGGGTTTTTGGAGATGATGTTATATATTTTTATCCACTAGATGGTAGCAAATCATGCTTCAATTATGCCACTTACCTGCAATTGCTTTTCAAAACCGATTGCCTGGTCCAAGAAAAAACAAACAACTTATAAACTCCCTTCTTTACTAAACATTCCAATAGATCTTAAATTTCTTAGTTTGTTTAGGTGTCTAGGATATTTCTGATTTTGAAAACCACATGTGTAAAGCTTAACAGTATTTCACATTATCTACTGCCACTATGAGCATTTTAATCATCTCTAACAAGAGAAAGGTGAAACATATCAAAAGGTCTGTCTATAAAATGTGATATTTAATAATTCAGCCTCACTCTACAGCACCCTCTAGTGGCAGAGTCTAAAATCCACTGTCAGGGTTGCAGAGAGCAGACAGGTTAAATTATCAGTCATTTTGTCAGTCTGAAATATAAACCTTGCAGTATTTTATCTGAATTTTTAATCAATTAAACAAAATCTGAAAAGTGTGGTGTGCATTTTTATTTCGCATCATGAGTCAATCCTTTGTATCTTCCACAACAAATATAGACGTGAAGCATCTGTAAAGATCCATTTTCAAGACATGCAACAGATTCTTAATCCGATTCAGGTCTGGGCTTTGACTAGAACATTCTAGATCTAAAGTATCCACTGCACCTCTGACTGGATCGAGTGTTGATCCCTGCTGAAGAAAAGCATCGCCACAGCATGATGCTGCAACTGCTGTGGTTCACCATAGAAAATGGTGTATAATTATGCCACGTAAAACTCAATGATTCTAAAAACAAGAACCAAGTGAGCAGGTTTGAATTTATTGTGTTTTTTCTCTAATCTTTTCGAGCTAAAAGTATAAATATTTCCTCAGATATGAACATAGAATCCTGCAAGTATTTGCTTGACAGTTGGTAAATAAATCAATAAAAGTTGAAATTAATCCATTCACGAATGGGATTTATTTAACCTCCTGTTGAGTCCTGCCTCGGTGTTTGCAGAAACACAGCTGGACGCTGGCATCACACCGAGCTGAGGTGAAAAAACGGAAGCCTGAAGTTGTTTTTTGTAATTCACAGGAAGCTGAGTGTTTAGCTTTTCTAGGTCACTAAGGCCAAAACAAATAGGGGGTGCTTGACCTTTATTTGTTTAAGTTAACATGTTGAGACTTTTTCTTGTAAGTCTTGTAGGAAACAAGAGTTTTGATGTCAGCATGTGAACATAGAAATGAGTGTTTGGGAAGCAGCAGATATGATTAAAGAAATTCTCGGCACATTGAATCTGCATTCAGCAGATTTTTGTGTCCTTAAAAGGACACAAAAATCTGGAGCGCCTGTAAAATGACCAGGAAAGATTCTGGAGTGGCCTAGTAAAAGTAAGAACGTTAAGAAGTTGTGGAATGAGGTTAAACAGATTGTTTGAAAATTTGTTTAATGATTTAAACATGTAAGTGTGGCAAGTCTCAATGTGTATCGCTGTTCATGACGTATTTTCACATAAATATACAATTTAGGTTTTTTTTATCTAATGATGTGAAGACAAAATGTATGACTGCTTTCTCTGCAGCCTCTGAAACCTTTTAAGGGTTAATAGGCAGCGAGTGGAACTGCATGAGATCCCAACCAAAGTCAAAAAATAGCTCAAACTACCTGCTCTCGAAAACCACAGTTGCCCCATTTTGCATTTTTATTTCCAAACCAGGAGAAGAGCAACATATAAAATCTAAAGATATACTGGCAGATGCAGAGCAGATGTTTTGTTTTGACGACTTCACGTAAAGGTTTTGGCTTACTTCTCGTAACATTCTCCAGAATTTCATGTAGTTTTTATTTATGATTCACTGTGCATATTGTTGTGCTGGTGGAAACCCCCTGAGTGTGTGAAAGATTGTGGGTGTGTGACTCTTGCTAGCTGGGTTTTAACAGCTCCCGCGGAAAGGTGGACCTCAGTGGCCGTCGGGTTTTCAAAGATCAACACAGCCAGTCTTCAACGCGAAGTAAGCTGCATGTTTGAAGTATTAAAAGTCAATATTTCTCTGTGACACACAGATCTGCTTCACAGTGCGGCTCTATGTACAGCACAAGGCGTCCATTGAAAGCTGGGAGGCGAGGGGGGCTGATGCAAGGGGTTATGGGTTGTTGGGTTGCCACTTCATGCCTCCAGTGCTCCCGATCATAGATTAATGAGGCTGTGTAAGATCGATGGGCTTTTTCCATTTAACAATGAATATTTTAGTATTTTAATGTGTCTTTTACATTGTATAAAGAAGGGTTAAATGAAAAAATCTGTAGTGTGTCAATATTTTTATCCGATTAATCGTCAGAATAATCGACAGGTTAATTGATGACTTGTTCCAGCCCTATGGTCTCAAAAACCAGCTGGATTTGTGCTTTTCAGATGGATGGCTTCCAGTTTCACTGAGTTATAAATGTGTTGCAGAGGACCATTTTCCTTCGCAGCTTTTCAACATAGGAAAGACATAAGAACATGTCAAATAAGGCAGATGTGAGTTGCTCCTTAAAAGTCAGGAAACGGCTAAAATCCATTGAACGTATCCTTATAGTCCCAGCAATAATTTAACAAACTACGGCTGTAGCTACACAGCTCAGTCATCGTGGATTTTGCTGTGGAACGTGATTCCATATTATTTGTTTAAAATTAGCCATGCAGATCTTTTTGTAGAAAATGTGGCTTGGGAAGATAGGACCGAGACTACTTTACACGCTACTGGCTGCCATTCATTTTCATTGGTGCTGATTGGTTGTATTCTAAAGAGCAAAGGTAAGGAAGACATTTGCGGTAGTGTTAAGACGGTTTCCATTGTGCGTATTAATGCATATTAAGGTATGTTTGGTGTTTGAACTATTAAAATATGCAGTTACAAGTGTTTTTAGAGGAGGCCTCAAGTATTCACGTATTTCATCTATTCTTGGACAACTGTGGTTGTCCATGATTACTTTCACTCGCTTAACTGAAAAACTGTCGGGTTCATTTAAGTCCAGTGAGAAGTTTTGGTCAAAGCATGACTTTCGCTCAGCTCTCACCATGCTTTTAATCCTTTAGCCTCTGTGGTGACAGGCGCGCCGTAAAAACATAGGAGGTCATCCTGAAGTTTACACAGAAACGAGCCATTCATCCTCAAAGGTGGAGGAGTGGGGATGGGGATGACTCTGGTGTGGCGAGGCTGAGGCTGAGAGAGATGGATGTCCACCCTGTGAAAGCGGAGGATGAGGCCAGGAAGTCTTATTTGTCTTTCATGCTCTACTGCACACATGTTGAGCCAAACGAGCCTGCCACATGATTTATTGCTGTCATTAATTTCTGAATTGTAGGTCACCGCTGTTCCCCTTATCAGATTGACAGCCAATTTTGCAGCCAGGCCCGACCGATGTCTCAGACAAAGTGTCATATTTTCTGCTTGTTGACACAGGTTGATGAATATGTCAGCATAAAGATGCAGTATTGCAAATCTAGCATGCAGTGCCCTGCAAAAGTTGTCACATCCCTTGAACTGCTAAGTTTTGACATGCTACATGTAATTTTAATCCTAATTTACATTCTGGATTCCTAAAGCTTGGTTTCTAATCTTTGGAACGTCACTGTCCAATGCAACGCTCCAAAGAACCGCATTATGTCAAAGAGGTGACAGTTCTCTGGCAGTAATTAGGTGGAATTGGGTTCCTCATGGTTTTTGCATCGGCTTGAGTTACTTAGGTAAATATTTCGAATGTGTAACAAAGCAAAAGAAGCCTCCAGGAATGAGAGAATGTGTATCGAGACTTCTCATGGTGGCATTGGAAAGATGGATCTGTCATAATAAATCTCATGTTCAATTTGTCAATAAGTTATATTGGCTTCATACTGGTGGATACAGAGAGTGGCTTTCAGGCGTACCAACTGTCAACAATGGCGTCTTTTTAAAGCTAACCAATTATGGCAGTAAAAATCTCTGAACATTAATGTTTCACTTTAATTTTTATTAGCTTTTAATGTAAAATGAGTGGATAGGGATAGGTACCTAATCCATGTGGAAATAGATGAAATCCACAATGGCTAAATATTTGAATTGTTCAAACACTAAATTTACCTTGACATGAGTCAATACGAACAGTTATCACTAAAGCCGAAGCTAACATGTACAGTCTTCCTTATCTCCACTCTTGGTTCAGCCAATCGGCGCTAAGGAAAATAAATAGAGCTTCTGCATTGGCTGTTTTGCAAATGCCAACCAATAGTGGATCAGATAGCATTGAGGCAAGGTATTTCAGCTTCTTAAGCTGCATTTTCTTTGAAATATCTTAGATGTGCTCAACCCGCGACTTTGCAAATTATTTGGAGTAAATCTTTTGGGTGAAAAGCATAGTTGTTGCAGGTGAAAGGTCAAATCTAAGGTGTGCACTGCACAAGAAAGAAAACTCAGAAATGAAAGCGGAAATTCAGCTTCTTGAATATAGAGCGTGGTATTTAGAATAAGAAAATAAATATGTTGTTGTTCTGAAAACTAAAGCCTGAAAGCAGAGACATTTTACTCCAGCAGGAGGCAGCGGCTGCAGAGATTGTACATCTATAGATTAATTATCTTGATAAGTTCATGGAATCAGACATAATCAGTCTCCATTCATTCTTTCTCTAAACTATAAAGGCATTTAGAAAACAATGCACACAATGATCTTATGCACTGCTTATCCACACATGTATGGATATGGAAAGTATGGATTTACATGAGAATCTGTTTTCTGCAAATCTCATAAATTTAGTTATTTTTTTAACACAAAATCTTCAACTAAATCTAAACCTGGTTGCTCAGTTTTTGGAGGAACTTTACAGTTTGCTGAGCACAAACAGAAATGCCCAGTCCTCCCAGTTGCCCCTTCCATCTCTCTCCCACACATACACACACACTGCTACCTTCCTCCACCTCCCTGCTCCCTCTCTGGTCAGCGTGCGGCTCTGTGTCGATGTGTACCAAGTTTCCCCTCGTGGTTTTCATACCTCTCTCTTTCCCTCCTGCCATGTGAGGCAGCGGGATCTGCACCGCTTATCTTTTTTTCTGCAGACTCTGGATGTAACGATGAGCAAGTAAGTAAGGATTTTTTTTTATTGTTATTTTTTTATTATAAATATGCAGTGTCTAAGCAGGCACGTGGTCCATGAGAAACTGGCTGTTCAAATGCTGTGTTTTTCTGTCCGTTCATGTAATTCTCCTTGTTGTGCATGACCGCATTTCCTGCAAGCTCTTTGCCTTCGACTTATCGGTGTCTCCATGTGCTGCGTTCAGCACGGATACCCGTTTGTTAAGACATCAGGTGATGTGTGCTGGATGTTTTTGTTAATTATTTTCCTCCTCATAGGCAGTTAAATGAAACAGGTATTCAAAGTAGGTATTTATCTATTAACCAGCTATGACCAGGTGCTCTACAAGATTTTAGCAGAGGATAAAAAAAAAAACATTTCAGAGAGGCCTGGGGTTATAAGGTATTGTTGTTTTAAAGAAAACACTATGTAATTCAACATAGTGCATTCAATTGCAATGACCTCACTGCACAAGACTCCACTTCTGAAGAAAAAGGATGCTAAACTTCTTTAATGTTTGCTGCAAAACGCCTGGACAAATCAATAAAATACCAGTAGAATAGACTCTGGTCAGAAGAGGCCAAAATTAATTTCTATGGACATCTTTAAATGTTTGGAGGAGGAATGGCACCGCACATCACCCCAAAAGCACCATACCAACAGCGAGGTTTTAGATTTGGACATTAGTTTGGGGCTATCTTTTAAGTACATCGTACTGGCAGGGTAAGGGTACCGAAACATTTTTCATGACAGAACCGGAAGGTTACACAAGACTTCAGTGGTTTTGGGACCCAAACACACAGCCAAGTAAACTCTCAGTTGGCTTTAGAAAAAGAAAATAAAGTTGTTTGAAAGGATCCAGCCAGTTACTTTACTTGGATATAACAAGAAAATCTACTGAAACATCTGAACATCATAGTGCTGAGAAGGATAAAATCACCAAACAAAACACAACTCTTCATTCTGGGGTTGGGAAGCAGCCCTGCACCTGTTTGCTTTCCTGTGGTCCTCCTGAATGGACGAAGTTTGCTCAGTTGTCATGTCTCATCATGTGACCCAAACACTGGTCATGTGAGGTGGCTTTGAATGGATTATTCTGTCTTTTTTTGTGGCGCTCCTCAATGTTGTCGGTCCCTGCTCTGTGTTTGGCGACGACAGTCCGGTATGTGAAGCAGTTGTGATTACAAACTAGTGAGGTGTTTGGTCAGGATACATTTGAGCAACTCCAGCTGGTGATACTGTTACAAGATAGTTTAATTTTTCAAAAAAAGACAGAAAATGCATCTTTGTTGATGACTTATGTCTAGATTAGCCCTCTTCTTCAACATTACTTCAGTATAGATTATTCATATATCCCCAATTTAAAAAATAACTGCCATCTCAAGGTTGAAACGAGTGAAATGTACCCCAGTGCAATCCAATGATATTATGAGAATCAGATCCAATTACATAAAGTTCAGTTGAATCCAAATTATTAAAAAATTCAATCCAATCCAGCTGATCACTTAAATGTCAACTAGTACACAGTTATCCAAGGAAACCCAAGCATTACTGACTCTGCAGCATCCTGAGCAAGTATGTGGCAACAGTGGAGAGAAAATTGTTCCTTTAAACAAAAAAGAAACCAACAGGAGAACCCGATTCTGTGTAACCAGCCACCTGCTGCAACCAGAAGGAATGGAAGGAGCCACGTAAAAAGGAATAGGAAAAAAACAGATCAAGAATACTTTCTTAGAATACACAGAAGTAAAATTCTTATAATAAGAATAATGAAGAATTATTTTGAAACAAGTTTCTGCACAAATATGTGAATTTTGTTGACAAATACCTGTTAAAATAGACTAATTTCATGCTCTAAAGTGACTGAACATAAATAATTCTGCCAAAATCCCTCTACAGTGATATGGAATATGCATTGCTGATTATTGCAAAGTTACTGCAAAGACTCTGAACTTTTTCTTCTAAAACAAGTTGTTTTAAGATATTCTGGGAATCATGCACGAGACTTATAGAGATTTTCCCCAAGATGTATTCCCACAAAGTTGTGAAACACTTCTTCAACCGTCCTGGCTGGACCGTTTCTTCCAGAAAAGCAAAAGGAAAGGAGTTTACTGATAAGGCAGCAGGAGCAGAGATGAGATGGCCCGTGCAGCTGTGCGCCTCTTTAGGATTCCTCCTCTCTACCTCCTCTTGCCGGGGCCAAACCGCCATCATTAGGTTTGGCACACAACCCGAGCATCCATTGTTGGGGCAGCCATGGCACGTTAGTGTGTCTTTTTAACTGTGGCTAAACTCAGTCTATTCACTTGTAAAAGAGAGCAGCCATTGGCAGAAAGTTGGCAGGTTGCACAGAGAGGCCATTCACCCCACTAGGAAGGAGCTGAGAACACTGCCTCGGAAATGGTCCTCTCTGAATATTTTGATGGAGAGACTTCGGGTGCCCTCTCAATATCCATTTGCTCTAAGTCGAAAATCTCCACAAAATGACTCCAGTGGTGATCAATACTACTGCTGGTCACGGTTGAGGGGTTGCTTGCTTTGAAAGAATTTCAGGAATCTGCTTTTAGGGTTTCGTGTGAATCTTTTTTTCAGATTAAGGAGGAATCTGGAGCAGGAATCCCAGGTTTTCTGGTAGTAAGGAGGAGTGGGTTGATTCACTGTTTCCTTTCAAGATATCTGGACTGAGTCCAAGTACTCGGTTGGTTTCAACAACAGTCTGATGTACGAGGGTCAGATGCGGGACCCCCAGCTTTTATTTTCAATGCTTGCAAGGAACAAATTACAGGGCAGCTGAATGAACAAATAATTACTTGTAATTAATTTCCCTGTCATACATCCCCACAATGAAAAGCATTTGGATTTGATTGAAGCACGCCTCAGCGTGTTCTCCCTGCGTCTCAGCAGGCTCGTTTTCTAGACCCTGCGATTGTCCGTTTGAAAATTGCTCCATCTTTTGTGGACATCGTGCGACATGTATGATTATCTTTAATGGCGGTTCTGCAAGAAATGAGGGAAGCGGCCTAATTCATCCTGAGGAAGAAAAAAAAGAAGAATAGCGCCGACTTTGCATCAGTAGGTGCTTGTTTGATGTATTGAAGCTTGTCATCTAGTCACAAAAGAGGTTCATCCATGCCTTACTCTCCCCGCCTTCATTCATAATCAAGCAGAATCAAGCAGTGGGCTGAAAGTATTCAAGTGAGACGCACTGAGGGAGGGCCATCCTTTTGGCTTATGAGAAGAGTGAAATGTTCTCCGCTACAGTTTCTCCTAAAAACAAAGGCAAGGGTGCTTTAATAGAAAGTACTTGTGAGTAAATGAGACTGAGGCTCCAAAACACAAGAGTCTTTCCGGATCGATATGAACACTCAATTCACACCTATGGCTTACCATTTTGCTCCTTGCCACTTCCATCCAATCATTTCATACTTGCATCAAATAATGGACCCCCCAACGTAAAAAAAAACCCCAAATAAAAAAAAAACCATACACTAAGCAACCACCTTCTGGTGCATGGTATCTAATGGAGTCACACAGCCAAGTTTACGTACAGTAAACTATGAGAAAGATATAGAAAATTGCTTTAAATTGTTGGTTGTTGATGTGAAATTTCCCCCCATCTGGTGAGAATTGGCAATATACAAAAATAAATATCAATACAAATTCACCAAAGTCAGTCTGTCTTTGCTTTGATGCAAAGGGAAATGATTACACAAGCCATTTACAATAACACCAAATTTTCATGGCCAGACAAATTTTAATTACTGATGTAACAGAATAGGTTATGAGCATAAAGGGATGGACAGTATTATTTTCCGGTATTTTCACAGCTGGGAGACTTATTTAGTAAACTTCAAAAGTACAAGTCCTTTTGAAGCCCGGAGGTCTGGAAATGTGAGCTTCTTTGTGATTTATCAGACTCTAGAGTGACTCTGTGTTATTGCTCAGCAAAACCAGGTTTACGTTGCACACACACATCCTCCCAGATCAATGCTTTTTTGCAAATTAAAGTTAAAATATTGATCCAAGTATTTAATTTACAAAGTAAAGACATCAACCTCTACGGTTGAAGAAAGGGTTTAATCTTTTCTCCAAAGAGAAATGAGTATTTAAAGAACTTATCCAAATCATGTGGCAGTAACAAATGTTAGGGTGAAGTACAAGAACAAAGGGATTGCCCATATATAGGCATTGGGTTTAAAGAGGAAGCAAGCAGAGCTGTTTCTGGTGTAGGAAACTGTTAACATCAGAGGAGATGATGGACAACAGGCCTCAGCCTAATGACCTGCGGTCCACATTAGTTTTGGTCAACAGTATGTATTTCACAATCCAGCTAAGCTTGTTCTCAGTGTAAAGTTCTACGACTGTCGATTGTTTTGGTCTGGTGAGCATTGATTTTATCAAAGCAGTGAGTGCTAACATTACTGCTTAATCTGGGTTTTGCTCTGTGTGACTGAGTTTTAATCTCTCCCCGTGGAAATCCAGGTATTTAAGAAGCGAGATTAGTCCCGACTGAGTAAAACAGCAGGCATACAGAGCTGTATTAGATGCCGAAACATAGAGCTGTCTTTCACTAGTGTTATTTACTATACCTTACAGCAACTGGTTCCTCAATTAAGACCTTGGCATGGTTTCTTGTATGAGGAGGTCACATGTTTTACTTTGAGGTCCTGTGGGATTTTTTTCCCTCCTCAATGCAAACACAAAACAAGTCACATGAATTGAAGAGTCTGTATTTCTAATCTCCACACAAGCTGGTATGGCTTTGTGGTGTTTTTCCAGCACGGGCAGCATCATAAATAAATCCTCTGACGGGCCGGTGGGTTTTGGAAACAGTGCTGAGCCTGAATTTCTCCTGCCGTACTTCCTATTTCGCCTCGATTCTGGTTGCATAGTCAATCCAAAATAGCTCAAGGCTGATTCAGGTCTGGCAGCAAAATGTGTTTTTTGCTCCAAATATGCACAACACAGTCTGATCAGCTGGGCCATGTCGGGTGGACCGTCATGGCACCAACTTTTGACAGTGATATAACTGTTTTGTTTTACACTGTGTATTATTGTAATTTTGTTTTTTTGCAATTGTGACCAATCCAATGGAGGAAGCTCATGTCAGCAACATGTGAATCAGATTTTCTTTACCTCATAATCCATACTTCATAATCACAAACGACTGAACACAGATTGACCATACAATCGAAAACTTTGCCTTGTGGCTGAGTTTGGAGTAATGTCCACATTACTCAGGATGAGCCCTCAATCCATTTATTGACATAAAGATATTTCAATTCCTTGAGGATGAGATTTGCCCTCCATGAGTCTTTTAAAAGGACTGTGCAGAGAGATTGTAGTTTACAACATCTACAAAACTCCACTTTTCCCACGGCACAAGAATTTTTACCTAACTTCATTTAATGAAAAAGCACAAATGTGCTTGAAATAACTGCTGTCTCATGTTAGCAATGGGTTTCTGCAAAGATACGTGTGTAACTATCATCGCTTTATTTCAAAATAGCCTAAAAGGTTGCTGGTAGACATTTTAGCATTACGAACAGGTTTCCAGATCACCAAGAACTTCAAAGTGTGAGAGTGATTGTTGGAGTCAAGAAGGGTTCTGGACAACCAAGAGGCTCCAGCCGCTGTTGTCCAAGACAGACATCAAATGCAGAGTTTCTGCAAGAATGGACAGCAGAAGTCTCATGCAATTTTAATTTATGGTTTCCTTACTTGATTTGGTTCATTCGTCATGTCTTTCTTTTCTTGTGCTCTTTGTTCCCTTTCTTTTGCACCTTTCCTTTTCATGTCATTGTTTAATTCCTTCTTTTATCCTTTCTGTCCTTCTTTCCTTAACATCCTTCCTTGAATCATTTCTTTCTATATTTTTTGCTCAGTCCTTCCCTGTGCATGTCTTTTCTTTCTGGTTCGTAAAAAGGTCCTTAGTCACTTCCCCCTTCCTCCATTTCTTTCCTTTCTTGTGTCCTTCATTTCCTCTTTCATTCAATCCTTCCTTATTTCAGTTTTTTCCAAACTCCAAATTCAAAGCCTCGTTCTAAAATGGATACCAAAACTTCTACAGCTTTGAGTCCTCAAAAGTCTGTGATTTTTACATGAAAAATGTGTCGACCGTCATTTACTTTCACTAGACACAGACTGTCCGTATGAGTATGTTTCTGTGCAGCCCTGGTAAATCGGTATGACACACGCATTGTTCCCAAACAGACAAATCCCAGAACATCAGGCCTCTCTGTTGCTGGGCCGTGCACCGTCTCATTTGCAAAGCCGCAGCACAAAAGTGAGGCCAGCGGTGGAAGCTGCGTTTCCCTCCCCACTTCATTGAGCAACAATGTAAAAACCAGCAGGTTCAAAAGCCTCTGCCTCCACACACACGCAGTTCTCGCAGCGAGCAACAGACGGACAGATCTTCACTGCCTTCATTCCCATGGCTGGTGGCCAACTAAAGATGAAAACTGACAGCATGCTGCAAGCCATTTCAGCTGTTTTCATATCACACACATCACCACAAATTTAGGTACAGGTTTAAAAAGTCTTTGGTGATCAGGCAGACACAAATACGACAACAAAATGCTACTCTTGTTAAAAAAGACAAACTTCATAGTTTGGAAATATTCCCTGTAGATTGTAGGTCATTCATTGCATGTAGAGTCATATGTCACTCTTTTAAAGATTGTGCTGTTGCAAAACAATAGTTTGCAACAAGCTGTGAGAGTTGCCGTTTCTGTAAAATAAATGGCATTCTGATGGTTCAATAACGGGGAACGTAACCCAACTGATTACAGTGTCTGGTGAAGTTATTCGTATCGCTTGAACTTTTTCACGTTTCGCCGTCTTCCAATCACAAACTTCAATGCATATTGTTGGGATTTTATGCAATCTAAAGTAGTGCATGGCTGTGAAGTGGAAAGAAAAGGCTACATAGTTTTCAAAATTCTTTATAATACAAATATGAAAAGTGTGGTGTGAATTTACATTCAAGCTAAAACAACTTTCATTGTGAGTGTTTTATCTGGTGGGTCTCTACCAGTTTCGATTGATATTTTGCAAATTCGTCTTCAAAATGTAGCTGAAGAATTATCCTTGGACTTTAAGTAGGCCAGTTCAATACTTTGAACCATTATAATATACTTCTGGTCTCAATGTTTAAGGTGTTTGGTGTGCTTGTTTAGTCTCTCGTATTTTCCTCTATGACTGGTCTTAGCTTAATTTATCTTCCGTCATGTCAAATTTAAATTCAAATTGAAACAGTACTTTACTGGTCCCAAAAATTAAATTAAATGCTGTTAACTCAAATTAATTCAAACTTCTTCAAAGTTATTGATAGCTGCATTCCTGTTTTCTAACTCTAAAATTAATCAATTTTAATTCGATATTTAATTGTCAGACGTTTTGTTCTGGTGTCAATTGTTTTTTGTTGCATTTTCTCAGATTTAATTATGTGTAAATGTTTCAGCTTTATTTGTGTTTTACATGTAAAATGATGCAATTTAAAGCCATTACAATTTCTGTTTGTTGAAGATGTGCATTTTTTTCAGAAATTTCTATCATGTCTACATATCTACACAGTTGCTCATTTGTTATGATTTCCTTGGATAAACTTCTGCATCCTAAACTATTCTTCCAGAAGCACACAAGCAAACATCCACATAAAATACTCCGCCTTGTTGGTTTACTGCAGCTTTAAAACTTTTGAAGCTGTTTGTCGGCCCCAACAGGCACGGCTGATACAAACCAGTCCCCTTGTGAACCTTAAGTCATCATCAGTGAGCAGATTTGATGTGCATAAATGGATTTTGATAAGAGTTCATGCCCCCTGTTTGGCTGTAAGCCCAGACGAATCTCTCAGAGGAGACCCTCAGTCAGAAATGGCACCTTCGCTTTTTAGAGGCGGCTTTAAAGAGATTGGCGGTTCTGGCCCTTTTGAGGTGAATTGGCCATGACTGTGTCCCGCTGACAGTGAGAGGCCGGACTGTCGGAGCAGACAAACAGAGGCAGCATGGGGACTCAAGGCTGATTTAGATGAATGCCGAATGGAGCAGAAAAAAACCCGTGTTGCTGCTACATGATAGATGTTTTTTATATTATTTTACCATCTACATTTTACAAAAGAGTTTTAATTCTTCATTTTCGTCTTCGACAGGTGATTCTTGCGGACCTGAATTGGGACTGAATGTGTTTGTAACTATGGTAACGACAGGGTGGAGGGTATGGGCCCTCTCCCCTTGTGGACTCATGCTGGTCATTGGTTGGTCTGTGAGTTTGTCCCAGCACCAGAACGTCAGTCTTGCAGACTGCAGCAGGAAGGAGCATCCCGTTGTCTCCTATCAAGGTAAGTTCTTCCTTTTTACTCATTAAAAGTCTTCAAGCTTAGATTAGCTGACAAAATGCATTGTGCGCTTTTCTGCAAGGCTTTGATGCATTGATGTATTAAAGCAGCACAATCTGAAATTCTCGCACCGTGTTGGCACTGCGGAGGTCAAAGTCCGAGGACTTAGAACAAGTCTGTGTCTGGAAAACAAATGACTTTTCTGTCTGAGCTGCAGGATTAGTGTTGTGAATGTGAGCGTGTGCTTGGACTCCGCATTTGGTTGCTTCGCAGCCAAGTTCACTAAAGCATTATGCGATCAACTCTCTTGAAAACTGGAAACTCTATCAGAGCTGGGCCACAACTCTGCCTGATGGACACGGTCTCATAAAAAGCTTTCACAGAAATCAAGAGTTGCATTTAATAAATGATAATAAGGGGCTGTTTGTATTTTTGGAATAAAGTGAAACTGAGAATCAAATTGGATAATATTTCAATATTTTATTTATTTACATAATACATAATAAACTAATTCATTTAGATTGCAGTTGTCAGTGGTGTCCGAAATAACTTTTTCTCTAGTCTCTTTTTCTACCCGTTTCAAATGTGAGATGTGCGCATTCCTTTCAGTGCAGAAGCAGTAATCTGCTCTGAAACACACACCATATATTTTTGAATGCAGAAAGTTCATGTAATAGGTTAAAATGACTAAAACACTGTTTTATTTTGACTGCTCTCACCCAAAATACCCAAAATTCTGACAGGAAGAAAACGTTTGCAAGATAAGTCAAGAAAAAATACAGCAAGAGTTAAATGAGCCTTTAAACATTGTGCCTTGCCCTATGACATTTTTATGTTTTGGAAATGTCAAGATTTGGCAACATATCAAGCGCAAAGTGGAATCTTTAAGTTCACACCTCTGGAAGATTGTGCTCTTGTGAGCCCTTAAGAGATCCTTCAAAACCACAATGTTATTTTTCCTCGACTGAAAAAGAAAATCTCCCGAAACCCCTTTCAAATTTTTATATTTTGATTTATTTCTGTTTTACTTAAACATGTTAGTCTTTAAAACCTATTTACGTCTGAGATATGTCTTCCAATTTCCAGATTTGAGGACGAGGATGTTTGAGTTCTCCTATCCAGGAGTGAAGGATTTCTCCCAGCTGGCCATGGACATGAGCAGAAACCAGCTCATTGTAGGGGCAAGGTCAGTTCAACCATTACACAGCTTCCCCACTGTTTACAATCTGTTTTCTAATCAGAAGTTTTATTTTCCAGAAACTTCCTCTTCCGGCTGAGTTTAAGCAACACCTCCCTCATACAGGTAAGCAGGAAGTGCAGAATAATTCCTCTGTTTTAACCTTTTAGGTTTTATTCCGTGGGACATACCAAATTTAGAAATCTCTGGGTTAAGATGAGGATCTACGTATATTAGGGCTGAAAAGATTATAGATTATAGAAACTCAGAAAATCTGAGAAAGAAATTCCAACATGGATTTTTTTGTACATGAATGCACTCTTAAAATTTAAAAAAGCCTCAAATTAAGGCTTGCCTGCTCTACTGTCCACCCCTCATTCATAGTCTTGCTATTGAATGTTTAAAATCTTAACTGCAAAAACTGCTCCATACATTGCAACCAGTACTTATAATATAAATACTCAAAATTTATATATATATTTTTTTTTTACTCAGGCAACGGAATGGTCTCCTGATGAAGACACAAAGCGCTCGTGTCAAAGCAAGGGGAAATCTGAGGTGATATGTTACAAAATCTGGCCGAGTCGATCACTTTCACTCAAGCAAACTCAAACACTACAAACTTTTCACTCTTCAATGACATGCAGGACGAATGTCAAAACTACATCCGGGTTTTGCTTATCAATGGGAGAATGCTCTTCACATGTGGAACAAATGCTTTCACACCCGTCTGCGTATCTAGGCAGGTTGGTACTCATGGCCTTTTCTGAACAGTTTCCTATATTTCATTTGATATCTAGATTGTTTTGTTTGTATATTTATAGAAATGTTTATTCCGTTCTGTTAGATTTCCAACATCAGTCAAATTTTGGACACAGTGAACGGTGTCGCACGCTGTCCCTATGACCCCCGCCACAACTCCACTGCCATGGTGACGCAGAGGGGGGAACTGTACGCCGCCACGGTGATCGATTTCTCCGGACGCGATCCGGTCATCTACAGAAGCCTGGGGAACATGCCGCCTCTTCGGACCGCCCAGTACAACTCCAAGTGGCTCAATGGTTAGAACAGAACCACATCCGTTTAGATTTTTCCCAATGGAAAGTTGTTGTTGACAATACTCTCTTTCTAACTGCTAATATATGACTCTTGAAAGTGCCCTAAGTAATGTCCAAATTAGCTTACCATGTTCATTTACCAACTTTGATGGTTTTTTTTTTGTTTGTTTGATTTTTCACCAGAGCCTCATTTCGTGTCTGCCTACGAAATCGGCCGGTTTGCCTACTTCTTCCTGAGAGAGACTGCCGTGGAAAACGACTGTGGGAAGATGGTGTTCTCTCGGGTGGCGCGGGTCTGTAAGAACGATGTCGGGGGACGTTTCTTGTTGGAAGACACCTGGACCACCTTCATGAAGGCTCGCCTGAACTGCTCACGCTCAGGTGAAATCCCCTTCTACTTCAACGAGCTGCAGAGCACATTCCACTTGCCGGAGCAAGACATCATTTATGGCATCTTTACCACAAATGTGTGAGGATTACTCATTTTTTGACATGTTTTACTTTGAGTCTGTGAATTTTGGATTCATATCTTGACTCTTTTCCTTCTCTTTCTTGTCAAGCTGCTCAGATAAAACCATAATTAACACTTCCCTGTTTCCTTTAGAAACAGCATATCAGCTTCGGCTGTTTGTGCCTTCAATCTGAGCTCCATCACTTTGACTTTCAATGGACCCTTTCGCTTCCAGGAGAACCCCCGCACTGCCTGGCTCTCTACTCCAAACCCTATTCCCAATTTCCAGGTATAATTCCCAAAGCAAAGATAATCTATTTCATGTTGAATCCAAATGACAGCTGTTTGCTTTGTCCTCCTCATTTCTACAAAACCAATTATTTCCCATAAGCAATTTTAGGAATTCCTGTCATTTTGTCCACATGTTAATACCTGAATCCTCATAAATAAGTTTCTGACTAAAAAGCAGCACATACACTCAGCTCGTGAAAAAAAAAAAAAAACTATATTACTTGTGATAAGCACGGGTTTACAAGGATGAAACTGCAGATTTTTTTTGGTGTACAGTTAAAGAAAACAGTGAGTGTTTCTTAAAGTGATACTGTATATTCAACCAGTCACGGAAAACAACCAATCACAACTAGATAGCTTCTACATACAAAGCCTCAGCTATGAGCAACTAAAACAATGGTCAATGGTCAGACAAACAGCTTTACCGTCGCTGGTATTTCATAAGTGTTGAAATTGTCAAAGCAGTACACCATAAGGGTAAAATATTTCAGCAAAAAATAGAAATGTAACAATTTCCCAAATCTTAAAATACAGATAGTAACATCATCTTTTACAGAAGAGAAAAAAGCATCTCTTTGGTCTTTAGTTTTACACAAACCTTTGCAGAAATGTTTGTTGTGAATTCATGATGAACTCTTGTATTTACAAGTACAGCTTAAAAATGTTCATATTCTGAAAATGTCCAATATCCATTCCAGAAAGTGAAGACCAAATATTATATAGACTCATTACACATGGAGTGAAATATTTTAAGTTTTTATTTTTGTAACACTAAAATAAAAACTTAATCTTACCAATGGTAAGGTTGAGT
This sequence comes from Xiphophorus hellerii, assembly GCF_003331165.1. Lineage (NCBI taxonomy): Eukaryota > Metazoa > Chordata > Actinopteri > Cyprinodontiformes > Poeciliidae > Xiphophorus > Xiphophorus hellerii. Next base: position 7,167,245 of record NC_045695.1, on the reverse strand, counting down.
GGAAGGAGAAAGTGTTCTTTGACTTGTTTGCATACTATTGGTCTTCAGTGCGGCACACTGGAGGAAGACGGCCCCGGTGGGAACCTAACAGAGCGTAGTCTTCAAGACGCACAGCGGCTCTTCCTCATGAGCGACGTCGTCCAGCCAATTACCACCGACCCCTTTCTTACCCGGGACAATGTCCGCTTCTCCAAGCTGGTGGTGGACATCGTGCAAGGCCAGAGCGCTCTCTACCACGTCATGTACATTGGCACAGGTGACAAAGGGAGATTTATTCCTCAGTAAAATATGTGATAATTCTCTAGATACATTTCTCACTTTAAATTTGATGTGGCCTGATCCAATCAGAGTATGGCAGCATCTTGAAAGCTCTGGCCACAACCAACAAAAGCCTTCAAGGCTGCTACCTTGAAGAGCTCCGGATCCTCCCAGAGGGGCAAAGGGGAACAATAAAGAGTCTGAAAATCCTGCAGAAGGACAGGTCGCTGTTCGTGGGACTCGATGACAGACTGGTGAAGATCCCGTTGGAACGCTGCTCAAGTTATCAAACCGAACGGTACGAAGCTGACCACCTGCCTTCTAAATGAGACTCTGCATTACCAGGTTGTAGAGTACCTTGGAAAAGTGTTACCAGCTGAAGACATCTGTAAACTGACTGACAATAAAATTTAAATTAGATTTGGGGCTAGACGACCTTCATCAACATGCTTTGATCCATTGTAGGACAAATCCATTGTAGGACTATCTGCATTGTGTAATGGTGTACTGAGATATCAATTTACACCAGAATTTAATCGCTTAAGTTCTCAGATTTAAAGAGAATGTTTGTGCAAACCACAAAACAAAGATGAGGCTTCTGTTTGCATTAGGAGCTGTTTGGAGGCTCGGGATCCTTACTGCGGATGGGATCTGGAGCAGAAGCTATGCACCACCATTGAGGGAAGCTCCAACATGAACCATTGGATCCAAAATATCACCGAATGCCCAGTAAGAACAAGTTCTAGATATTATAGTAACCCAGTACATTCCTGGATGATAGCGACTAAGACTCATGTGACTCCCTTGGAGGTGAGGAACTTGACGCAGGACGGTGGGTTTGGTCCCTGGGCAGCGTGGCAGCCTTGTAACCATGACGATGGCGAGGGCACTTTCAGCAGCTGCAAGTGTCGGTCCCGCTCGTGTGATGGACCGGTGGCCAGATGTGGAGGGGTTGAATGCAAAGGTCCAACCATCCAAGTGGCGAACTGCTCCAGGTAAAGGTGATTTTCATGGAGATCTTCAGGATTTCAACACTAATCTCTAAATATCCATTAAAACAACTTCAGGATTAAAAAAAAATTGCCCACAAGATCAACTCCAATAAATCCGAAAATGCTTACATTACCCCAATCTTCACCTAGAAATGGTGGCTGGACTCCCTGGTCCTCCTGGGGTCAGTGTAGCAGCAGCTGCGGCATCGGATTTGAGGTGAGGCAGCGGTCCTGCAACAACCCCTCGCCTCGCCACGGGGGTCGAATATGCGTTGGTCAGGGTCGGGAGGAGAGGTGAGGAACACGCCCTGCTGCGGCTGCTACAAATATGTCAGCACTGACAGTGAAGAAACCGCTCGTTTTTGTGATTTTTTTGCAGGCTGTGCAATGAGAAAAAGCTGTGTCCCCTGCCTGTGTTGTGGACAGCCTGGGGTCCCTGGGCTCATTGCAGCGCTGAATGTGGCGGAGGGGTCCAGTCCAGGACTAGATCCTGTGAGAATGGGAACACCTGCCCTGGATGTGCAATGGTACAGGCGTGCTTTGAATAAAATCAAATGTTTGTGGGAAGAAATTTGTAGAAAAATACAGATTACTTAAAAAATCTTTTGAAAAAATGCTGTTCCTTTTATGTTAGCTTTGTGTAGGAGTGTGAAGTGTAACTAAATACTTTTGAGATTCCTTTATACTGATTTCCAGGAGTATAAAGTCTGCAACCTGGAGAGCTGCCCTGAGGTGCGCCGCAACACCCCCTGGACACCCTGGATGCCGGTCAACGTCAGCCACGAAGGGTCCCGCCAGGAGCAGAGATTCAGGTACACCTGCCGGGCGCCACTTCATGACCTCCAGCAGCTCCAGCTGGGCAAGAAGAAGCTGGAGACCCGCTTCTGCCCAAACGACGGCTCCGGAGCTTGCCAGACTGACAGTGAGTACTGGACACGACAGCAAAACGATGCTGATGAAGCAGTAAAAAACATTTGGTACTGACTGTGAGCTCATGGCCTTTATGTCCCTTAATGATGGCGTATCCAGATGCCAGTTTACTTGTTGGGGTTGTTTCTATCTGACACTTGGACACTTTTTGTGGAAAAACCTGGATTTTCCAGGTCTGGAAAAGTATAGAAAAAGAACAATTATGAAGACATATTTGTATATCGAGACTTTTCCCTTTTCCAAGGGAATCTTTGGAAAATGATTCCCTTTTCCTTTATTTCCTTCTCTTTGTTCATTTTTACATTGCTTCCTCAGTTTTTATTCTTACTTTGGCTGCAGTAAAGAAGTGAATTCAAATTTGGAACCCTGAACGCTTCAGATTCATATGTAAATAATTTGTGATTGTGGGTGCCTGTTCGTGCTTTCAGTTTGACCCATATTGCACCTCATTAATTAATGTTTCATAACACTCTGTCTGCTGACTCTGCCAGGGAAAATACTGGCCCTTTATTTGAACTCATGGACCACTTGGATTCTCTGAACTCGTATGATGTTTGGACGCTGCTCATAACAAGAATTGAACTTGTTTTTTTGCATTTAGAGCTTAGGAATTCAATTGACTGTAAGTAAAAGTCCTTTCCCCGGATTTGTAGCTCTGGTTGAAGAGCTGGTGCGGACTAGTGGCAGAACTACGTCCCAGCCCCAAGGTGCCCGATGGGGACCATGGGAAACGTGGTCCAGCTGCTCCCAGCAGTGTTCCAGAGGTTTTCGGACCAGAAAACGTAGCTGCTCCACGTCAGAAGGAAGGACCAACCTGGCAGCTTGTGCTGGATCTCCAGTGGAGTATCAGGACTGTAACGCTCACCCCTGCCCAGGTAACAGTCACTGTTCACTAGTTTGCTATAGTGAACAGAGTAATCATGATAAATCAATTATTGAAATAATATTTAGTAATTTCTCTTTTTAGTAATTTATTAATTGTTAACTGGACCATTAAAAAGGCCATTTGCTGAAAAAAACATTCTCAGCAGTAATTAAGCCATTTAAGATAAAAAAAACATTTTTGTCTATAAATCTGTTTTAGCCAAAATGCCTCAAGTTCAAATTCACTAAAGGAATGCTATATTATTGAATTTTAGGCAATAAAATGTTTACTTTCTTATTTAACAACAGAAAGTGTTTTTAATATTATATAAAAAAAGGCAAAGTGGTTGAATGAGAAATTTGCAGAGTTTTCTTGATCCGATTCGATGGAATATTCGATTCCTAAAATGATCGTTAGCTGCAGCCCCACTTCTTCATATGCATGCTTTGCAGTGAGTGGAGCCTGGTCATGCTGGTCTGCCTGGACCCAGTGTTCCTCCAGCTGTGGAGGCGGCCACTATCAGCGAACTCGGACGTGCAGCAGCCCGGCCCCTGCAAACGGAGGGGACATCTGCATTGGCCTGCATACAGAGGAGGCCCTCTGTAACATACACCCCTGTGAAGGTATCCACTCCATATGCAATGCAAAAGATGTACCTCAATGATCCTGCAGCCGGAATTCAAGAAGAACGCGGTTCGACGGCATTTGAATCAAAGAGGTTGAAAACAAATGCACGCGACTCTTTTCAGCTAAGATACACTGAAGTTTGTTTTTACATGACAGAATGTGAAGAGGATAAAGGGATATGAGTCAACTGAAAGGCTGTGAATGCTTTAAAAAACTTTTGCAAATTCATTTCTTTCAAATCGATTAAGTTCTTCAGTGAAACGGCACATATATTATTTAAAATTCATCTTTATTGCCAGGTCAAATAAAAGCAAGTAATTTATCATCTATGTTTTGTCAGTTTATGATTTTTTAAATTATTTACACATTAGTTCTTCCCTATGAATACCTCCATTTATCTTCTCATTCAATTAAAACTGGAACTGCCATTGAGGAATTAATATGACCTTAAATAACAGGTGCTTCACATTTTTCAACATGTCATCAAAGGATATAAAAACGGTGCTTGAATGAACATTGCTGGGAAATTCACCACAAACAGATCAATATTTGCAGTGAGATGGAAAATAATTTGGGTGTGTGAGCCTGGACAAACACACAGAGGGGGAAAAACAGGTCTAGTACTGTATTTTGTGCAAAAAAAGGATTTTTAAAAATTGTTTCTTTACACTGCTCTGCAGGCTGGGGTGAATGGACGGACTGGGGCGAGTGCGACGACGAGGGTGTGCAGCATCGCAGCCGACGCTGTCGGGAGGAGCAGGAGGCTGAGGCCAGCCTCTGCCAGGGAAACCTCACTCAGTCCAGGCCATGTCAGCCGCATGAGGTACCAGGTACGCAGGCATTTCTACCAGTACACTGCTTTAGAAAGATGCCAAATTTCTGCAGAGACCCAATCAATGTGACCAGTGTTTCTTCCTTTAACTCTGTCTGTTTTCAGTGATTTTACCCGGGCAGGAGAACCAGAGCTGTGGAAGTAAGTCGGTTGTTATATTAGAAAAATGTATGTTGGGAAAAAATAAGCAGTGAACATTTTTTTCTCAGGTCATGTATTTCTAAATATATTTGACATATAATTTGAACCAGATGTCTGTAAAAAAAACAAACAAATAAAAAAAAAAATCTGTGATAAAATCAACTGAGACAGGAAATAAAAATTTAACAGGCCTACTGAGATTTCTTCAATACTTAGTAGAAAAGTTGCTTTCTGTATGGAGAAACTAACTGCATAAATTGCTTAGATTTTTCTAGTAAAGTATCTTAGACTCCTTGGTCAGAAATCATGCAGTCATGGTAGTTTTAAGGTGAAATTGTGTTATTTGTACTTCTGGATTATGGCCACAAACGATGCTGACAGGAAAACGTAAACGTTTCGAAGTTACGTCCAGAGAGACCTGTTTGCTTTTGCCCACCATAAGTTACTTATTATGCTATTCCCTGAAAACAGAGGCTGTATTGCTATTTAAATACAAATAGATTTAATTCATTTTCTTAGCCTTCTAGATATTTTGGCAACTTCTTTGCTTCCATGTCTTCAGTACTTACTTCTTATGTCATTCCACATTTTTACACGTCCTAATTTTATCTAAATAGCTTTGAAACGAGACATGAGATTTCACCCACACTGGGCTACACTTTTTATTTCCAGATTTCACATTGTTCCAGTTGGTGGCAGTGGGCCTAGCCAGCTTCTTTGCTGCAGCTCTCCTCTCAGGGTTGGCGTACTCATACTGCCACCACCTGAACCGGCCGTCGGCAGAGTCCGCCGTCATCCACCCCAGCACCCCCAACCACCTGACGTACAACAAGCAGGGCAATGTCGCGCCAAAGAACGAGAAGTACATCCCCATGGAGTTCAAGGTGGGCCCGCTGCTGTGTTGTGATTAGCACTTCCCCCACTTACAGATTTGTTCTGCTTTGGAGCTTTTGTCACTTTTTGTCAAATTAAGAAAAATCGCCTTAGTGAATGGAAAAAGTAGTTTTTGAACAATAATAAAAGCTGTCCAAACCAACCAACATTTGCCATCATGTGTTTGTTACAACTTGCAGTGAGTCTTACATCAATGGATGATGCTTAGCCCACTATTTGTTGCAGAATTATAATTTAGCTACATTAGAGCATTTTTAAACATATCAAAGATCATCTTATCAATTGGATTTAGGTCCTGGCTTTGACTGGTAACTCAAGCAAACTTGGGATTGCTTCAGGAATTTTCCGTTGATTTCGCACACAAAGCCCTAAAAGTGTCTGACAAATGTCCATTACTGTTCTTAAATTTCTTTAGATTCAGTTTTAATGTGTTCATGTCGTAGATCCTTTAGCCTACTTCATGGTGTCAAAGTGTTTCTACTCAAGTGATTTCTCTAACCTGCAGGTAATCAGGCAAGCGTGTGGTTGGTTAAATTGAACCAAAGTGGCTACTTACAGTTAATTTACGATTCAACAAGGAGGAGAAAATATTTCCACATCAGGCCAGACTGAGTTATGTAGCTTTCCTGAGATTACCCTTTTAAGATTACAATTGAAACATTCAATTGTGACTAAAAAGCAAAAACACAAATCTATGAGAGGGCACACAACTTTTCACATCACTGTATACTATATATTAATTTAGAGAAAGTTTTTTAAATGCTCTCTTTATGCTGCAGACGCTAAACAAGAACAACCTCCATGTGAACGACGATACGTGCAATCACTTCTCCTCCCCGATGGCGTCCAGCAACATGTTCACCGCCACCTACTACCCTCCCTGTGTGAGCAAGTACGACTTCCATCCCGACTCGCCCTGCAGGTCCTACATGCACAGCTGAGAGGAGCCGTTTCTATGCCAACATAACCGGAAAACCTTCCTGAAAGTTAAAAACATTTTTCTGGCCATTGGAATTTTTTTATTCAAGGTGCAGTTTCCCCCCAATCACCAGAAATATTCTAATTAAGGACAAATATCCAAACAGTTTTCAGAAAAATCTACTATTATGAATTATGAAGAACAACATTGAAAATAAATGTTATTTATTTCAGAAATTCAATTCAAAAAGTGGATATCTTGAGGCACTACAGGCGCAGTAATATTTCTTTCTTTTAAATTTGATAATACTGGATGTAATGAATATCCAAAAGTTTCGGAAAACTTGATTGTTACGTTAGACCAATAAAAATAATTATTTCATAAGGATATGAAATAATTCCTATGAAACAAGGGAAATCTGGCTGCCTATTCACTATATATTTCACCACATATTATTGGAAAGTTGAGTGGAAGGAAAACGTTCAACAAAAAAAAAGGCATAATAAATGGCAGTCATGAGAACATTGTGAGTTCTATCAAAGTAGTCTGGGCTTCCTGGACATTTCAGCAGCCTAAATTGCACTGATGTAGTAATTCATGCAAAAGGAGCCCTGACCAAATAGTATGTGGGAATACTTCTCAGTTGGGTGACATTTATGTATTTAAAAAAACAAAACAAACAAAAAAACCATCTTAAATACTCTTCAATAGAATATTTTTTTTGGTATTTCATCAGCTGTAAACCACAGTCATCACAAATAACAGAAATCTACTCTCAAAAAACATTCAGCGCGTAATAAGTCTACATAAAATATGACTTTCACTTTTTGAATGGAATTCCTGAAGCAAAGGTTTTGATATCCAAATTCATAGAGATCCACCCATAGAAAGAAGAAGAAGAAGAAGACCTTCCTCTGGTCTCAGACACCAAGTCAATCATAAACAAAGAGCTGCCTTTGGTCAGGTTGACCCATGAGCCACCTAGACGTCATTGCCAGAGGCTCAGGGGAATCAAAACAAAAATGCTCTAGCCTTGAACTCCACAAGCCGGATGTGTTGTTTTATGAACTCTCTGAAAACTAAAAATGGCTTCTGACGTTCTGCACTGATGTTCTGTCGGAGTGACAGAGCGGTTTCAACTCTCCACACAAGGGGATTGACTACATCTTAATAGGAACCATCAGGATTTCTTACACCCTGCTGAGCCACAGACTCTCTGAACGGATTTCTGCTTTGACGTGCAGATCTGTGGCTCACTTGCTTTAATTTTTGTGTTAAAACTGCAATGAAAAGAAGACGAAATAGAAAACTTAAATGTTGTTTTTATCAGCAGAATGTATAAATTATCTCCCAGGTGTTCAGTGGGTGAATATTCGGGGATGTGAACATAAAATTCAATCAAGTTATATCTGAGGTATTTCCAGTCCTGGTCAGAAGTTTACATACTTCTTTGATTCAAGGTTTTAAAAATGGATTTGACATGTCCTTCCAGAATACAGGGGTTATACAACAAACATCCTGAGTAAGGTTTGAATTTATTGTGCTTTTAATCCACAGAGAATCAAACTTACAAGCTTAAAGCAAAAGCAGTAGTGGCTTATCTGCAGCTTGTTCAAGAAGACCAAATGTTAATGGTAAAATCTATAGTAAATTGAAAAGATTTTAAATACTGTTGCAGTTGCAGGTTTTATACTTATTTGCAAAACAACGGGTCAAATAAATCTGCATAAACCCCAAGTTATTGACACTTATTACAGTAAATGTATATATAAACTTCTGAATGATACTGTACTGTATATAGAATATTTATTTGGTTAAGGAAGTTTCCCCATCTGTGGTTCCGAGCAATATCTCTGATGATAAAGCAAAATTTAGACACAATCAAGACTTTTTTATTGTTTTTTTTTTAAAATGAATCACACGTTTTCTTAAATTACAAACAATTCAGCTTTTGTTTCTCAAACTGAGTAGATACAAATCAATAATATAATCAAGTCATAAATAAAAAAACAATCAAGTTAATCTGTTGTGTGTAAATATTGTTTTTATGTACTGCCTCTTAATACATTTTTGTTCAAACATTTGAAGCTATTTCTTAGAGATCATTCATTGTTCGATTAATGAGAAACAAACACAAACATATGTTAATTTAAACAAAAGTTTTACATCCTTTGTATACAGTGTTCTGAAAAAGTGTTTGCCGCATTCAGATTTTCTCTTTTCTTGCTTTTTCAGTGAAACTTGCTTTAATGCTTCATTTTGTTGTTGTTTTTAGACAATAAAAACAAAAGAATTTAGGCCATTTTCAAGTCCTTAGTTAGCAAATTAAGAAAATTATTTGCTAACTATACTGACCACTCAATTGCTGCCAAATGCTTAAACTTTATATCAAACAGAATATAATAGAAAAATTCTTTAATTTCCCATATAAGTGAAATTGAGGAGTACCACCATCAAATTAAAGGTAAATAGACCCATGCACATTCAGACTAAGGTTAAAAAAATTAAATGTAAATATAAAAACCAGAGATGGTACAGTAAGGCCAAAATTACAGCATAAGAAAAGTAATACAGTAGAGCTACTACAAATAGCATTCTAGGTTTAATTAGAAAGATGCAAAATATGATCCTTGGTATGTTGAGAATATGCATCAACAGGCATTAGTAGCAGATTTGCCACAAAAGGTTAAAGTGCTGGAAGGTTTAAAGTATAAACAGAAGACATTTGAAAGGAGGTAAAAATGGTTTCAGTGCAATGTGCCTTACTCAAGGTTGTAACATTCTGTATTATTATCATATAATTTTCATAAAGTATGAATTTATCCTAGAATTTCTGCGTTAGCACTCATTAAGCAAAGACGTCATTAATAACACCAGAGATATTCTGTACTGAACATTTCTGCACTTTTAGCTGAAATTACACATTTTTCTATGTATCTGGTGCCAAATGACAATGTTTCTTTGACGGATATCTTTTCCGAATATGTTAGAAATTACATCTTATTGTAAAATAGCAAAAAACATAATACCGTTTCAAGTTGGTGACAAATTCTGTTCACTTCTTGCTGATGTAGCAAAACCCCTACTTGTACTATACCTGCCCTTAACTGAATTTTTTTTTATTATTTTTGTGTCCTTGATCTCATTTCTCAAAATGAGAAAGAAATTGTGTGTTTTTTTGTTTGTTTCTGTGCCATGTTTATATTACTGTGTATGTCTAAATCACAAATCTGACTATAATGAGACACCCTCTCAGAGATAGAGCCATGCAAAGGTTTTCACCCTGTAGTCACTAAAAACCTCCTTAAGCTGCCAGTTAAGGTAAAGCGCCATATCTCTATCGTGTAAGGCATAAATACCATACATACACGGTACACTTTTAAGTTTTTTATGTATAAAAACATTGGAAACCACATATATCCTTTTCACTTCCCAAGTGAACACTACTTTGTATTGGTCTATTGTGTAAACTGGAGTTTGTGGTTACAACCTCATAAATGTGAAAAAGGTTCAAGAGGAGTGAATACTTTTGCAAGTGTTGAGATAAGAAGCAGAAAACACCCAATTTGGATAGAGAACTGTTGAACACTTAATTCAGTATCGTCCTCACACTTTGCTCAAAGAGCTCTAAAAGTAATTTTCTTGCCCTAAAAAAAACTTGCTTAATGTGAATTTGACTGAACACTGCCTTTTTTGGACACTGTAAACTTTTGGTACTCTATATTTTTGTATTATGTATACTGTGAAAAAAAAAATCCAGGTGAATAAATGAATTATGATGCCAGTATTTTGTATTATTTGTGCGATACAGAAAACTGTCATATCTCTTAGACAGACAGGTGTTATTTTGTGTGCTTCCTCCTTCTAATGCCACCCTGGGCAACTGTCAATAATGGCCCATTTCAAAAACATGGGCCATAGCGTTACACCGCAATAACGCTATGAGGCTTTTAAAACAGCTATATCATTGGTATCACCACGTAAAACTGGGAAATATTTCCAAATTTTGATTTTCTTAACAGCTCTGAGAGACAGAATTTGTGCAGAGCAAAGTATAAACGATGATCTTAGTCATAATATGTAAAAGTAAAATGGAACGAACACAGTTTTAAGAGTGCGTACTGGTTTTAAAACCAGCATATTGTCTAGAGAGTGACCCTTATAGGTCAGCTCAAGGTCACTTTAATCTGAATCATAAAATCCAGCGGACCAGCTTAGGCAGGCAGGAGAGCAAATAGTCTCCAGAGGGGAAAGGTGAAAAGTAAGAAATATGTGGATGAACATAAAAGAAACAAACTACTCAAATTTAGTGATCCGTCGTCCTTCTTTTCCATTAGGTGATGTCTTAAATATTTAATGCTACATGTAGGAGACGAGAAATGCAGGTAGACATGGAGCTTTAGTTTAATAGTTGTTTTTTTTGTCTAGTGCTGCATATTGACTGTGTTGCTACGCTTTACAGAAGCAGGTAAGAAGTGCTGAAGTGATGAATTATAAAAGTAGAAAGAACTAGTTGAGTGGTTCCTCTTGAAGTCTTTATCCAAACATGAGGAACGTGAACATACACACAATGGACGCCTTGAACGAGAATGCTTTCTGCAGAAGATGATTGGGAAATAGTTTGAATTAGTGGGATGACTGTTTAAGTCAGATGAAAAAACACCAACAGGATGTTGTCCAGGAAATACTGTGGAGGCCAAAGAGAAAATTGCTTTATCATGATCCCTTAAAAATCTCTTTAAAGGAAAAATCATATCTCTAGACTTTGTATATTTCTCAAAAATGTTTTCAGTTCCCACTGGAACTGAAAACAAAAGTTTTAGAGTTGTGAAAGCTTTGAAAGCGAAAAAAAAAAACCATGGGGAAATTCTTGTCAAAAGTCTTCATGGTCACTACACCCATTTTAATCCTGTTTATATTTCACTGACAGTTCAGTCATTTAATCACAATGGTACCAACCAGTTCCTGCCTAAAGACCTACACTTGGTAGGCTCAGAATTTACCAGACAACATTGTTAAATGAACTCCTCCTTGGTCTGGACATTACTTCAACTGAACTTTTAGATCGTTTCAATAACTCCATGGATATCACTAGTCAGATTATGCCACATTTTTTGTACAGTTACACCACTGACTATCCCTTCCTCCCCAAACAATTCCCACATAATGGCTTCATACAGACAGCTCTGCAGTGTTTTTAGCTCACAGTCCACCAAGCAGCGACACACCACTGTCTGACCATTTAAAATGCCTGCAAATCCACCAGCTTGCCCAAATAGACTAAAGTATGTACACCTATTAATTTCTATATTTATGCAAGTTTCTTACTGGAGAAAAGAGTGTAAAAGGTGGCTTCTTTTATTGTTTGTTTGCAATAGCATGAAAATCTTTGCTTACTTAATCATTCCTAAACTTACGGTAACACAAACCTAACAATTCAACAGTTTCAATACAAAACAAGTTTTCATCCATCATTATTTTTGCCAGCAATAAATTAGGTCAGTAAGACCTAATTATTGGTCTAAGTTGCTCTTTCTGACCTGCTCCAGAAAGAGCAACTTAATCCTTCCAGTTTTAAGTTCCATAATCCACCACACACATTAGTTAGATTAGTCTGATCAAAGCGAGACTGGACATGTGCTGACATAAGTCTGAGAGATAAATTGGCTCCTTTTCACTTGTTCAGTGGATGATATGAAGTGCCCAGCCGCTAACATAACACGTGTTGCCTCTGGGACACTGTACATCACATGCTTCACCGGTACAAGCCAAAAATAAAGTTTGCACTTAGTTTTGTTATCTGTGCCACTGGACCAGCGTGTTTACATCTTTGGGTCTTCCTAAATGGATTCGTGCAATGTTGAGTAACAGGGGGGTTTCTATGTGGTCCTTCATGAAAACAGAGGTAGCTATTTAAAGCAAAGTGAAAATACAGCTTGAAACCTGTGATATGTGACTGCAGTTTTGTTCAGGTGAGTGTATGCAGCAAGGTACTTTACTAAAATAGCAACTGGAGATAAGTGCCACTCAAAAATTTAGACGTTTGAGTAATGGAAGAGCTTCCTGCTGGACTTTCTAAAGTTTTAAGGTCTCATTTCAAACAGATTGTTAAAGATTAAGTCCCAACTTTAACCAACTTTTTCTTAAAACAAAAAGCCTACAACACTGTCCTCACACTGTCATCCTGAAAGATGAAAATGACATAATACATCTGTCAATATATGTTTTATCCACTCATCTAATACCCAGATTGCAGAGATCACAAGTTCAAGAGGAAAGCACAAACATCCCTCTCCCGGTGTACGAAGGAGTTCAAAAGGGAAATGGTCCCAGTTGAGAGTTCTGGGTCCACCCGAGAGTCTCCTCAAAATCTAAATGCACAAACAATGCTACTGTTCACGTACAATACATTATTAAAGTACTTATAACATCTAGCTCAAGTGTTGTTTCTGTGGAGTAAAGAAGTTTGTTGACAAACGTGAAGCATTTTCAAAATGCAAACGGCCTCTTAATGTGCAGTGGTGAAGATCTGCAAAATTAAGCACAAGCCAGTGATAATCACTCCCATCAAAAAACAGACCTTTTCAGTTCTAAAACAGATGTGTTCACTTTAACTAAACAATGCCTAAAGTTTCAATATATTTTTTGTTTCCTGGATAGAATAAACAAGCAGCCAAAAATGGAGCTTCACTGAAAGTTAGCCTTGTTTATGTTAGCATCTGAGCTACCTGTAAGTAATTAAAAACCTGCATCACCCAAGTGTTCTGTGTAAACGGGATACTGGTAAAGTTCGTTTCCACTTTTGTGTACTAACACTGTTAGCACACAAAGTAAATTGTACTGAAAGTATTGTAACAGGAACAAAACACTTAAATAATCTCAACTGTTGGTAACTAAATTGTTACATGTTTTAAAACATAAATAATGCATGTGTAAATTGAGTATTACAAATACATTTTTCTGTTCTTGTGACTTATGTACAGGGCTGTATTGGCGTACCTTGCCTGGCTTGTCTTTGTTGGGGATCTTGCCAGTGATCACCTGGAGATTGGCTCCTTGGACCCACCACCTGACAGGGGAGAATTTGAGTTCAGATGCCATAAAAAACAAGTCATATTATAATGACCTGACTCTACAGACATAGAGATCAGTATTATTTGTAATTATACATTTGCTTTAAATCATCCATAAAGAATGAACAATTGATAACTGAACAATGGATGACGCTACAATTGCGACAATTACCCATGCTAATAACCAGGACCGCAACTAACAATTATTAGGATTATTAGGATTTAAAGCATGGTTGAAATTTATCAGTGCATAAAGCATATGACACATGCCAATCTGTCTGCTAAGAAAACATGTTATTTTTTCTGTAAAATTATCACCCTGCACACACTGAGTATACAGCGCATTTCTGCAGCTGCATTTATTTTGATCATACTGCCATCTGCTGGACAAAACAAGAAACAACACTCCCTCAGTCAAGGGATGACTGTAGCAAGCTACTAACGTTGAAAAACATCAACAAAGCATACAAAAAAATATACATTACAAGGGAAGGATTCTGTTTTATCAATATTTTCTGAACAGTGACAATTCTTTACTTTGATCAACATATAAATCACTGAAATGCATGCAATTATTGGTTGCAAAGAAATGGGAACAAAAACATCCTGATTTTGTGTTTTTGTCACTACTTTAAGATTTAACCTGTAACCTGTGTCAATAAACTGAATTTTATGATTTGGCTCACCAAAATTGGATAGCAGACTAAAAATTGGTGCCTGGAGTGATTAGTCTCAATTTCAGCAGCAACAGTGAGAGTGCAGGGTCAAAATTTGGGCATAAACATGAAAGCAAAAATGTATCCTGCTTTGTAGCAACAGCTCAGGTTGCTGTTGCCTTTTAATTAAACTTATCAGAAACATTAAGAACTAACAACACATTTATCTGCTAAACTAGTCCTGTCACAAAGCTAAGATAATCTCAAACTGGTTCCTTGAGCATGACAATGAATCCACTGTTCTCCAATGGTATCCACAGTCAACATTTCTCAAACATTTCCCGGTTATACCTCAAAAAGTGGCCAGTAAGCACGACTTTTACATCTTTTATGCACTTTACGGGATCCCATTTTGACAAAAGAAACAAGTCAAATCATAATGGTGGTTACCAAAAAGCTCATTTCAAGCAGAAAATATCTTCCTTTCAGAAGCAAATCAGTTATTTGGAGCGTCCCACTGTGCGCCCCTCGTCCCCTCCTCCCCTCGTGTTGCTGTAGTAGACCAGTCCAGTGTGGAAAGCAGCTGACTCTGAGCGCCTGTCTGCTGGCGGACAGTGGAGGAAGCAGCGGCCGCGGAGCGTTCATGTTCTGCCACGCAGAGTGAAGCTGGAGCACGCAGCCAGGAACCCGCCTCCCCTGCGCTGGGCTGGGCCGGAGCAGCCCGCTCTCTGGACCGATGTTCTGGCCGAAATGTCCCGACACATCTACATTCGGAACAAAATAGGAGAGGGCATCCAAGCGCCCATCTTTCAGGTTTGTTTTAAGTTTCATGTTTTTGTAGAAATAGGGTTTTCAGATTCAAAGTAGGGTCAAGAGTCATCTTAAATTAGACCTTATTTGATGAAAACTATTTTTAACATTAACATAATTCATTCCAACTTTGACAGTGTTGCTGATACTATGTTTGCATCTCCATGGATGTTTACACCTAATAATATTAATCTATAACTGATAATTATATTCACAACATTCAATCGATGGCTTAAAAGATAGTATTTCAATATATTTTTTTTAACTTAAATGAGTCTCACATCCAAACTTTATTTCAAAGTAGTTGGTTGAACAACTATTGATTAGTTTATTAAACATATTTTTCGGCGCAGAACCACTGTAGAGAAAACTGAATCTTGACTTTGTTTATACATGTATCAGTCTTCTTTCACATATTGTTTCTCTATTTTTTTATATATATTTCAATGCTTATGCAGCAGAAACTCCTCAACAGTATCTTACTTATGTGTATATCTAAAATTAGTAGATTCTTGCTGTCAAAGTGAAAGAAATGCCTCATTCCTTGCTAGATAACTGTTTTCTCTTTGGGGTAATATGCACATATTAATAGAAACATACTGTATTACCAGACTTCATTCTTCACTTTGTTTTACTTGGGGGGGCCAAAGAAAGATGTTGACCCAGATTAGTGGCCCCGTTTCACAGATACAGGGAAGTAGGCTCAGTCTTTTTAAAGGGGACATTGTCACTAACTCTGGAGAATTAAAGAGAAATGGGACAAAATCACAGGCAGATAATTAAGTTTGTCCCCCTGAGATCAACTCTGCTGGTATATTTAGATCATTTAGGAGGAAAAGAAAGACATTCAAAGGTAAAGACATTAATAAGTTGGATGAAGTCTTATTTGCTTGGGGGTTTTATATGCAACTATTTTGCTTGTGTATTTGACTTAGTTAGAAAACAGCACCATGCAGTCATCTATCTGGATATTTATTAGCACCGCATCTCCAGATGTGGTGAGAAAACCTCTGGATTCAGGTTACGATTTGGTTTTTTCATTCAGGTAAACCGAGGGACTTATTCCAGGAGAAGCCGGCTCAAGAGGTCTGATGGAAGCACAACATCCACGAGCTTCATCCTCAGACAGGTACTGAACCACAAGGGAATCCTGGGAAGTAAATGTGTCATACCGTTTCCTTGCCTTTTGCTGCACAATGGCACAGTTGGTAGCATTGTTGTCTTGCCGTAAGAAGGTCCTTGGTTTAAAGATAGGGTCTTTCTGCATGGAGTTTGCATGTTCTCTGGGTGCTCCGGCTTCCTCCCACAGTCCAAAACTATGACTGTTATGTTACTTTGTCTTTCTAAATTGCCCTTAGGTGTGTGTATGCATGCATGGTTGCCTCTCATGTGTATCTCTGTGTTGCCCTGGGATGGACTGGCAACCTGTCCAGGATGTACCATGCCTACTACCCATTGGCGCTGGAGGTAGGCAGCATCTCCCCCGAGGGTATAGACAATGGATATGGATTTTACGCTAGAGGAAGTAAGGGAGTGTGTATCATTTTTGGTGCAGGCCCAGCTTGAATAGTGTGTGTATATTTGGATCAAGCATGTCCAACTGTTCGATATCTAGGTGAGTGGTTTTTCCATATTTAAGAATTCCATCGGTGTCTGGGAATTAAATGGCAATTCTCAATGAGTGCCCCCAGGTGGACAGGTCATTAGCCAGATCTCTAAGAAAAAAGATTTCACTTTCAGTTTCATGCATCTCACATCCTGAGGTGAGCAAATGTTCATTAGCATGAGCATTTATATTGTTGGATGGGATTATGTAATATTATTGGGTCAATGATACAATTTTTGTGTAACGCATGCATGTGTTACTGCTGCAACATGCATGCTCTTGATCACTCAAAGACGACGCAGATTTGTTGCTTCAGGCATAAACCTTTATAGGCTAGATGTCTATTAATGAAGTCGGGAAGAATATGTTTAAATTCAGATCTCAGCATTTTCCCTCGCCTTATATCGTCTGTCAGGTGATGTTTCTTAACTTTGCATTTCGAAACAAACAGCTTAACTATGTTCCATCAGCACAAAAGACAAATACCTGTAATCTCTTCCTCAGTTTGAAGATTTCCCTGGTGTGGCAGCTGTGTTGGTCATAATGTTGGCTTTTTCAACATAAAGAACATGTGGTGATCATATTGTGTAGGGTACAGTGTTATATAAATATACCCACTGAAAAGCAATGCATTTAAGCAATAGTGTGATGGGTGTACTCATTTAACTAGCTTCAACACACTTGGACAATGGCTTTGAATATGCTTTGATTTTCATGAAAATGTTTGCTTTGCTCCCCTTGTGGCAAACAGGACTTCTAGTGGCTTTCATAACGTTTCATCACCATTCTTCCTTAATAGGCAGATTATTGGATTGTATGAGAGACAGTTTCTGTCCACAGAATCTTTCATCTAAACTGCAATTCAAGTGACAGGTGTTTTTGGGAGAGTATCAGAGAAAATGTGAGGGTGTACACACAAGAAGAAAAAAAAACTCCGTGAACTCAGTCAACTTCCTATAGGAAGAAACAATGTGAATGTAGTGCTCCAAAAACATCCTAAAATTCGCAGAGTAATCATTTTGATTGTTGATTTTAAAAAAGAGAACTTTTTTGGACGGTGTGTGTCTGGAGTCAAACATCCAAAGTCAAACAGAAGGAGGTGGATGAGCTGGTCCACAGATCAGAAATACCTGGAATTTAACCCATTCTAGACTGCTGTCCAGATGGTTAACTTTCAGAAAACACCCCCCACACGCCCTCACTGCTTTCCCTCACTATCCATAACTTGCCATTACTGATAGAACCCTGCATCATTGCCTGAAAGTCCTGATAGAGAAGCAGTTTGTGACCTCAAGCTCAAGAGAAACGGCTATGCAGCAGGACGATGAGTCAAGGGACACCAAATGGACAAAAAAAGCTAAATGAAAGACTAGGAGAGGCCTAGTCAAAAGCCTGGATTGAAATCCGATTAAGATGTTGTATAGTGGAAAACTGTTCAATGAATTCGAATTAAAACAAACCTGCAAAGAGTGGGTCAAATTTCCTCCACAGTGATGTTCAAATTTATTGCCTGTTATCACAAAAGCTTGATTGGATTTATTAGTGCACAGCTAGTTATTAGGCTAAAGGATATTTACTGTTTCACACAGGGTATGGCTGGTTTGGATAGTTTTTAATCCCTTATTAATTAAATCAACATTTGAAAGCTGTCTATTGTTTGATGATATCAAACATTGAAATGTAGCTAAAAAGCAAAATGAAATAGGAAGAAATACTTTTTATGCCACTGTGTATAGAATTCTGATTTTTGAACAGATTTGGTATAAATAAGGTAAAATAAGAACAAGAGGATGCTGCTCCCTCTCCCCAAATCCGTCTACCTTACTGCACTGAAGAAAAAAAAAGTGCTCATCCAGGCTGAGTGGACAACCATCCAGCCAATCGGCTCCTTGCATTCTGATTCTGTCATCAGGCTTGGATATTGAGGAAGGATTCACAGCCCCTCTGCTGCTGCTGCTGCCTCTGCTGCTCTCTCTGCCTCTGTGTGTAGGTTTTGTACGTGCGGACGCCTGATAGAGATGAAATGCCAGGATCGGGCTTCCTCCAGGGATACCGTCTCCATCCTGTAATGTGAGGCAGTCAGCAGAGCGAGGAGACCAGGGAGAAGCTGCATCCGTCTTACAGAGGCGCCTCCAAAGGACCAGGCATGATCCAACAGGAGGGGATATTTATTTTTTAATTAGTCTCTGCTGTAGAGAAAAGGAATTGTCGTCATCCCCCCCTCCCCAACCATCTTTTTTTTTTTTTTCCTCCGGTGCCCCCTCCTTTTTCCTCCGCCTCCACTCACATTTTTCCCCCCTCATTTTTCTAGAGGAGCTCGTTAGAATATCAAACCTCCATGTATGACAATTTGTACCTGCATGGATTTGAAGACTCGGAGGCGGTGAGTGTAAATCTGCTTATGTGCTCTCCTGCTGTTTGCTTATTGATGGCACACATACACACGTAAGAGGCCTTTGATGGGTTAGCCAGTGTACTGTGATCCTGGGCTATGCTTGGCTGGAAGGGGGTTGGGTGGGTGTGTAAAGGAGGGGAGGGGGATGCATATTAGGCAGATGGCTAGATGATTTCTGCATATATCCTTATTTATTGGTTGAATATGTGGCTGCAATCTGACTGTAAAGCGAAGGAAACCAGGAGGAGTCACCACATTTCCCATGCAAGAGAAGCAGAACCGTGCTTTGCTTCTCAGAGGAGAACCGAAAGATGCAAATGACCCCCTCGCCATCCCCGTCAAGGGCCGTCACCGAGACGACAAATCGTGTGTCACATTCCTGCATCCGTCACTTTCCTGAAGAGTATTTCTCATCCGGCCGAGCTGCTGCGCCGTGTTCTGGCTCTGACGAGTCTTGCAGAAACATGCATCGTGATGTCATTAAGTGGACTCTGATGCTGATGAGTCACATGCCGAAGCTACTCCATTGGATAATAGCTTGGATGCTACAGTGCTCCCTCAGCTCTTCTGTGTGCATTCCTTGGCACTAAAGAGTAATGCCACAAGAACCTCAATTGAGAAGGGTGAACAAATATCAGTAGGGGTCTTCACGTTTTGACACATTGGATCCACAAACTTGAAAGCATTTCTTTAACATATAATGAGCTCAATCAATGCAAAGTAGCAAGTAAAAATACGTCACACATTTGTTTTCATCCCTTTTTCCTCGTATACATTAAAATACAATCCAATTGAACTTCTTTTGATGATCGACAAATTAGTGAATATGTGTTAAATTTTACCTTCCATTAACTCAAGTCTTCATGGAAGAATGTGAAGACGAAAGCCATAAGAAGTCCATTTTGCCAGCAAACATGTGAGCAAAGGTGCTATGATAAAATGAGATCAAAACTGAACTTTTACCAAAAACAATTTATGATTTATGTAGCTAAATATATGGCTTACTAAACCCTCTAGTAAGAGAGCAACAAACCCTTTGCCCAGTAAGGTATAAAATCATATAGAAAGAGCTGCAATAGAATAGGTTAGATCAAATAATTCACATGTTTGAATGGCCTACTTAGAGTCCAGACCAATTTGACAAGACTTGACAATTGATGTTCAAAAAATGTTTTTTTTAATCCAATCTGATGATCTTGAAGTGTATTATAAAGAGGAAAGGGCAAAAATATTGACTTAAATATGCAAAGCTGATAGAGACATACCTGTAATTGCACTGACTAAGATTTACTTTTCAGATTATTTAATTTATCTACAAATTAAAATAGGTTCTACTACATATTCTATCACTCAAAATCCCAATAAAAAAAAAAGAGATGGGTTTGCGACTGTAAAAGCACTGTCTTTATTTAAGATAACCAAAACTGTAAAGATGCAAATGGACAGGGCTGAGTTATAACTTCCTATTTAACAGAACTGAAACCAAAAAAAGCCAGCGGAAACATTTCAGCCCCTCATTTCGTTTAGTTGTTTTTTTTTGGAAATCCTCCACATGCCCAGAAACTTTCTGAGACAGGATGCTTGCAATCCAGAGAAGCAGTGTGCTGAAGTCAGGTTTTCCTCTACTGCTTGCTAGCCTAAAAAAAAAACTGCTTAGCTGTGATGACTAACTTGATTGATCATCTCGAGACTAATGGTCCTCCTTAATTGAATCATCATTAGTGGCTGATTGTTTAGATTAAAACAGCAGAAGGAAGCACTTGATCCAGTTGTGTACCGGCATTAAAACGGGGCAATAAAGAGGTTCTGACTGGGATGCAGAATGAAGGGACTGCAAGCTTGCATCCCTCAAGAAATTACCTGACTGTGTGTGAGACACTACAAGACAAACTGAACGGAGAAAATGAATCCTCAGTTCAGCAAGATTCACTCTTACTGACGGGATCTGCAGTTGTATTTTCTGTTACAGCAACTGCATACAGTGTGATGAAAAAGCAGAGTTATTTTCTTTTCTTATATTTTTTCCTACAAAATTCAGCTTCCAAATGAAGATTTTATCTCTTAAAAGGAAAAGTTTTCCAAACGCCAGAGAACAAAAGTGAGAACTCCTGCATGAGACTCATGCAGGAGGTCACAAAAGGAACAACACTTCAATCTTTGCAGGCCTTTCTTGCCTTACTGTCAAAGTTTGATTCAACAGTAGAAGTAGCTAAAACCACAGCTGACCAAAAAGAACATCAAGTCCTTTGACATATTTGTCACAGAACATACAAATGATGATCAAGACTGTCGGGAAATATTCTGTGTGAAGTTACATCAGGTCTTAAGGCTGCTTTGCTGCTTTCAGATCTGAAAAACGAACATATAAATTTTGCTCTCTGGAAAAATTTCTAGAGTATAATCAGTTTGCGATATTGACCTCATTTGAGTTACATGTCAGGACAATTTTCAGCACACTAGCAGCCTCAAAAACAAAACCATTTAAAGGCTTTGAAATGGACTTTCATCTGACTAAAACCCTGCACTGTGGCTAAATTAAAGCAATTCTGCAAAGAAGAGTGGGTTGAAATTCCTCCACAGTGGAGTAAAAGGACTCATTCCCAGTTATCACAAATGCATGAAGGCGTGGCACAACCTCTTAGAACTTTTTCAGTATGTCAATCACTGGTAAAATCATTTTGAATCCGTTTTAGAAATGGTAACTTCAGATTTTATGTAACTAAACCAAATTAGACTGTAAACTTGGCAATCTGCAAACCTCAAAACCTCCATTAATGATCTTATTGATGTGCCTTATGTAAAACTGAGTAAATTCTTGGCCCTTGTGCCTTTGTTATATAGATGTTGGCTCTTTTGCTTGTGGATACGTTTTGTCCAACAAGAAAGACCACTTATCTTAGCAACTTTCTTTTATAAATTGGCAAGACAGGTGACGATGTACTTAAAGAATTTTATGCTTTTGTGCTTTTTTATGCTCATCTGTGTTAAAAAAAACTCTAGTCATCTCTAATTTTAGCTTCCTTGCTTCATAGTTTGATCTGATACCGAAGGCTGGGTAAGAAATTAATTTTAGGTTTTGTAAACGTCTTAACAATGTTAAGAAATATGTGCATCTCTAAGATATCTAAAATATGTCTAGTCGTAATAGTTTCACTAACTTGTGCAATTTCTGTTTGTAGGGCTCAGCTGATTCGTATACTAGCAGACCATCAGACTCAGATGTATCTCTGGAGGAGGAGCGTGAGGTGCAGGCCCAGGTCCAGAGCCAGAGCCCCAGCCAGAGCCAAGGACCGGGACAGAGCCGTCAGGAGAGGGAGCAGCAGGCTGCCGTTCAACTGGAGAGAGCCAAGGTTGTGACCCTCAAACAAAAATCGCTGATATTCAGAAGATATGCTTTATTTTGTTATTGCTCCAGATCATTTATGGAAAAATTTTAATCCAGTATAAAGAAATTCAAACATACAGCAATGCCACTAAACAGAGAAGCACTGGGCAGAGGGTACTTTCAACTGGAAAAATACAAACAAATCCTTGGCTACATCTAGAAAAGAGTCAGCTAAACAGAGAGTCAGAACTGGGTCAGGATTACTTTCCATGGGAAAGTTCAACAGAAACCACAAGGTTATTGGCAGGATAGCTCCATCAATGACTCCATCTAAAGCTGAAACAGCTAAATACAGAAACTCTGAGCTAAGAGTACTCTCTATGCGAGAGAAAAACAGAAAGAAAACACAAAGGTGTTAGCAGCAATAGATCCATGCAAAAAGAGGTTTTTATGACAATAGGCTTCTATGAATGACTGTCCAAGAAAAACCCAGTTAAGCAGTGAACAACAAGGCCAGGACAACTTTTTATGGTAAAGTACCCAAACTTGATGGTAGCAATAGCTCCACCAGAGTCTCCAACCAGTTGTTTAGATGTATAAAACTGAATAGATTTCAATTGAATCTAGTTGTGCCTTTGTCCTCCAGGGTAAACCTGTGGCATTTGCTGTAAGGACCAATGTCAGCTACTGTGGCGCACTGGATGAGGATGTTCCAGTACCGGCAACAGCCATCTCCTTTGATGCCAAGGACTTCCTCCACATAAAAGAGGCACGTCTGTAAATTCCAACACCAGAAGTATCCTGACATCATTCTAAACTTCTGTCATACAGATTATCTCTAATAGATTTTGAAAAGGTGTTGTTCACGAGCTGCTTTGCTGTGTTCAGAAGTTCAACAATGACTGGTGGATCGGGCGCTTGGTAAAAGAGGGCTGTGAGATCGGCTTCATTCCCAGCCCTCTGAAGCTCGAGAACATCCGGCTCCAGCAGGAGCAAAAGAGAGGACGAGTCCAAGGGTAGGCAACAGAAAACACACACTCACTCTCAAATAATTTCCCTGCTGGGATGAATAAAGTAATTCTTCTCCTTCTTCTTCTTCTTCTTCTAACAATGCCACAAAAGGTCACACAAAAGAAAAATCTAAATGTGATAGGAGCTTTGTTGCTCTTAAAGGAAGAGCTCCTTATGTTAAAACATTTGCAGGGAAAAAATACATTGCTATAATTTATAATCAGTTTCTTTGTTTAGATTAGGAGGGGAAAAAAATCACAAATGGCAAGATAACGTTACATAAAATGTTTAGCAATTAACTAAAAAATCTCAGAATTTGATTTTCATTTATCCAGATCTCTAAAACACAAAACAGAAATAAATCCTCTTTATGAGGCATTTTATATTTCCTGAACTATAATGTAAAACAATTACATTTACATTCAACATATTCTATTGTATTTAAGAACAGTCTTCATGAAATATAAATCCATTTTATTTTTATTTGTTTGTAAAATCTGTTATATTTAAATTTTACATTTTTTCATTTCTCCTTGGTTTGAGTTTAATTGTTTTTCCTGGATGGTTTTGGTAACAGTGCCGGTCAAACAATGCATGGGGCCCTGAGCAGAAATTGATTTGGGGCCACACTTTGAGTTAAGCACATCACCATCTATAAACATTACACTGACAAAGTAACATAAATGAATGCATAGACTAGTTAAATGTATTTAGGTTTTGCTATATGTGATTTTTATTTTTTTTACATTATGTTAAACAGGAAGAAAAAAACATTAGCATACTTAGCTCTGGATGCTTTTGGTTTCTGCTCTCCATAGTGCTCCTGAACAGATTGAGTTCAACATACAAATTTTAAATAATTTCAAATGAATTTTTTTCAACCAGTAATCACCTTCGTTTGTCAGCACCTGTCTGTTCAAGTGATCCTCAATCTTGGCCTGACTGCGACTCACCCCCTTGTGCGTCGTTTCTTCTATTCATGGCTTTGTTCCAATTAGCTCTACTTAGCACTCCTATCACCACTTTCCATTTCCATGTGTGCATAATTGCTCTTGAATGTTCTGTCATCTGCAGTTAATGCAATAACTCACTCACATCCTCTGGCCGTGCAGGTCGGAGTAATAGTAATCTTAGTGGAATGGAGTGCTTCAGCGTCTTGCTTAAAAGGGAGGCAGATAGTGATGGACACAAATACTTATAAGAACGTCTCACGTTAAAGTTAAACAGGAGAAAAACGTGTTTTGCATTATTTTCAAAATTAGTCTTCTTTTGATAGGGTATTGCTTTAAACTTTACTAGAAATAAGTTTAAAGTTTTGCAATTATGCAAAATGCTCTAAAGTAGTTAAAGCTACAGTAGATAATTTTTCTATAAACAATATGTTTGTTCCTGTTGCCTTTTTTGAGTTTCTGCTGCTACTGTTATATTTGTTAAGGTTTGATTGACATGTTTGCTGAGTAAGATGGCCAATCTGATGTGGTGTTTGCTGACTCAGATGTATGAGAATTCATATCTGTAAAATTTGGTTGAGCAAAATATTAATAATCCAGGGGATTGCTTGGTGTTGTGGAACCAGCAGAATCGGGTTCTTCAGTCTTTCAGATTTCTGAGTTCATTTTATGTTGGTAGCCTTAATTATTTAATCATCTACTAGTTTGTTTTAGTTTTAGTTTGAATCCGATTCAGAGCTAGCTGTGGACAGATTAATTATTAAATACTGGACATTTTGCAAGTTACTGAACAGACCTTTCACTTTTAGATAAGCTAAAGTATAGGTTAGCTATATTTCTTTATGCCCTAATCAAGTCACTTATCATTTAGCAACTTGTAGATGTTAACTTTCAAATGATCATCTAAATAATGGCATAAATCTTTTTATTTATTTTTTTGCCAAAATATAATTTAGGCAAAAAATGAGTCACGGTTGGCAAAAAAATGACTTGGGCCATTATCTTAGGAAGGTGATGATTTCAAAGTTAACATCTCTACAAGTTGATAAATGACAAGTGACTTGATTAGGCATGAAACAATATAGCTCAGAAATATTTTTTTCCAGTGCTTCAGGTAGATAAGATATTAATAATTCTACCTCCAGGAGAAAGCAATGAGAATGTCTGTTTTGCATTGAACTCATTTAAATTCCTTGTTAATTGAAATAAGTGTACAATGTTTGCTTGAGTTAACTAAATGGCTTTTCTTGACAAATTCAAAATGTAGGTAGTTTCGAAGTAGATTTCTTGGGTTATAAAAAAAACAGCTTTAAGATGATTAATTGAACACCAACATACATTCTCAATTTTTTTGAGATAAAAAAATTAGTAATTTCTTTTTTTTTACATTAATGCCACCATGTTTTTCTGTCTTTTTTTTTATCCCTTCTTGTGTTTTTCAGTAAGTCTGGAGGAAACTCCTCTTCCAGTGTGGAGGATGAGGTGTCAGCCTCTATCCGACCACTCATATCCTCAGCAGGTGAGAACATCGGACAGGGGGAGAGAAGGGTGTTAATAACCCACCTGCGAGCTTACAGCCAAACACCCTGAACCTCAAAAATCATAGATAGCATAAGAATCTAAAGCCTTCCCATGTCTCCACATAGAGCTTAAGGTTACTGCATAGAGTCGCTGGTACATTATCCCATGATCCTCCTCTTCCTCCAGTTGAGGACTGCAGGCGCTCTGAGACTGGGGCTAACCAACGACAAGACTATGACCCCCCCCCTCTGAACTGCACTTTGTGAATATAACCTTAGGACTGTAGATATACTTCTTGTTTTATTTTATACATTGTAGACATTATTGACATGTTTCATTTTTTATGAACTGTTACAACTACCAGCTGATGTGAGGCATGTTTAAATGTTTCTAAGACGTTGCTGCAACTGATTGTCTCCTCCTTGTCTTCTCTCCCCTCCCGCAGGAAAGCAGAAACAGAAAGTGGTAAGTTGGTGGCTGCAAACTCATCCATTCACCATTCCTCGACTTTTGCCGGCATCATAGTAACGTGACAGGCGCTGGTAGCACTGACGGCAAGCTCACACTGAGCAATATACCGACGCATACCGAGCCAAATCATCACAATTATCAATACAGCACCAGATTCAGTTACTGATGACTCTGGTAAAATTGCAAAAATGCATAATAAGCCTTAAAATATATTTAGTTGAATGTTTAAACTAATTGTTCATCTTAAATTATAGTTTTTGATTTACTTATACTTTAAATGTTGATTTTAAGGACATAAGAACCTTGTACTATATTGAGTACTCTACTTTCTATCTTGATTAGAATGTCTCAGAACATTTGAATAGTAAATTATAAGTAAAGATGAGAGAACATGAGATTCAATTAACCTTAACATTTTAGTATATAATGATAAGAATTTAGAGAGATATTTATTTATTTATTAAAGGGGTGGAGGGAAACACTCCAAACAACATAAATTTCTCCCAAAAGCTAATACCTGGTGCCAATATATCTGCTTCTGCAAGATAGAGATTAAAATCAGTGTGTCTACATCACCATGGGAATTCTGGCCCACTTTTCCTTGCAGAATTATAATAATTCAGCTCATTCATGACGTAAAAGGAACAGTTATATTTTCACATTTAGCCCTGCAGATTTGTGTAGCTTTTCTCCCTTATAAACTTTATTAAGGTTTGCTTGATGATCCAAAAATGTTCAGGGGTCAAATATAATATTTGTGCTTCGGATCAATAAGTATCTAATACGCATTTATTTTCACCTATAAGTGGATCAGTTTCAGCTTGTTTTACAGGCAAATTACTTCATTTGCTTCGTGCGCCAACATGGCCTCATATTTCCCACTTTTATGTGTGACTGTTCCTTGGCTTCGGCTGATTAGAACCATCTGCTGTGTGAATCTTCTGTGGAGTTATTCTGGGCTGCTTTCAGTGTTTGTGACGAATCTGCTGCTGCCACTCTGTGTTGACAGACGGAGCACATACCCCCGTATGATGTGGTGCCCTCCATGAGGCCCGTGGTGCTGGTGGGACCCTCGCTCAAAGGTTACGAGGTAAGCTGGATCTCCTTATGGCAGGATCTAAAATTGGAATTTTGTACTTTGCAACTCCTCACTGCTGCCACCAAATACAAGCGAAAATTAACGCTGATCTGACCGTTTTCAATGCCTTCACCGGCATTAGAGTGCAGGAAAGGAGATAAGGCCTTGCAGGTCTTTCCCTCAATTCCTACAAATAGCTTTCTGTTGGCCAAGATAATTACAAGTTACATTTACAAGCCGTGTAATGCACTGATTGGAGCCTGACTAACGAGGAAAACAGGAGGTCAAATAAAAATATGTTGAGTAACTGGACTGATTTGGACTTGATGTTAGTTCATGTTGCTATATGAGCAGCAGTTAAACATCTACACAGCTCCACTGCACTGTCCTCCTGCCTATGTAAAGTTGAGGTTTATCTCAACAACCCTAAAACAAGAAAACAATGTAATGGCAAACTAAAATTGTCTCAAATTTCTATGTAGAAGTTCCTGATGGTTCTGGTGACCTGACCTCAGGTCTTTGATGTGATGTCAGTGTATGACTGCAAACTTATATAGTGCAGTGCAAAAAATATTATTGTTCTTTTTTTCCACACATAAAAATTTGTGTGGAGTCCTTTTTATTTTTTAGCTCCCTTTGCTGCTGTGCATCAGCTTGCCTTCAGGAGTTGCCTGACTTGGACATAATCCTCTCTGTTGCAGGTGACAGACATGATGCAGAAAGCCCTATTTGACTTCCTCAAGCACAGATTTGATGGCAGGTGAGAAAAAAATATAAGAATAATTTGGAATAGCTGCATGTCCCCACCACTTTGAAGAGAAAATTAAAAAAAATTTAAAAATGGATGCAAAACATCTGCAAAATCCAAAAGACATCTCAGTTTTGAAATTGAACATACAGTATTTATATTGAAAATAAAATGAAAATGTTTGGTGAAGTCTTTTCTGCACTGCTAAAGTTTTGCTTTCTTCAACAACAACAAAAAGGAATCACAGATCAGAGTGAGACAGGCAGAAATTTGTAAATACAGTGAAGTTCCAATGCTGGGCCACTAGGGGGTGATAAACCGGTAATGTTTGATCCCAAAATGGACAAATGGACAGAGAGCTGCACAAAATACTGAATTGGAATTGGACTACTTAGGTGCAATATTAGGTTGGATATCATTTTTCAAGTGCCATGCATACAAATACTGATACTTTGAGTGTGATGCTAAAGCTCCAAATAGCAGCGAAGTTGTTTTGAAATGAAAGAAAGGAAAATCTTTCTTAATAGTAGCTGATATTGGGTGCTGGGGGCAGGGGCAAAGCACGATCCATGTATCGAGGCCTTAGTCCTCTTGGCGGTGGTCGCAGGTTCAATTCCCGGCCTGGCGACATTTGCCGCATGTCTTCCCCCTCTCTCACTACCCTGTTTCCTATCGAACTACTTTCAAATAAAGGTCACTAGAGCCAACAAAACCTACATATATAAAAAAATAAAATAGTAACTGATATTAAAATATTCTGCACAAGTGTCACCGTTGCATGTTTTTCATATGTCTAACCATGGGAAAATTGGAAGTCACTGTTCAGTCACAATCTAAAATAAAGGGTGCTTAAAAAGCTTCACTACCATCTGCTTTCAGATAAAAGGTGCCAAAACATTAGAAGATATCTGCCAACATCCATACAATTGTGTACAGTATCTCTCCCCTTTTTTTAGGATAACTATAACACGAGTAACTGCAGACATCTCATTGGCCAAAAGGTCCGTTCTGAACAACCCCAGTAAACGAGCCATTATTGAAAGATCCAACACTCGTTCCAGCTTAGGTAAGATTTTCTCTGGCTATTAATACAAGTAGAACATCTTGATAAGCACAAGAAAACTAAATGATGGTTTACACTTGAGAAAACGCTGCCAAATGAGAAATGTTTGTCTACAGCTGAGGTGCAAAGTGAGATTGAAAGAATCTTTGAGTTGGCGCGCTCCCTTCAGTTGGTTGTCTTGGACGCTGACACCATTAACCACCCAGCCCAGCTCCTCAAGACTTCACTGGCGCCCATCATTGTCCATGTCAAAGTCTCCTCACCAAAGGTAAAGTGAGACTAGAATACAGTCTGGAAAGTAAAATTGTTTTGCCTACAATTTAAAAAGTAATGGCTTAATCCAAAGGAAGAGACACAGGTAAACGGAAACACTGGGTCAGAAGTATTTTCTATAGAAAAGGAAAAACCAGAGTTACTCACTGCACTCGCTACATTTGGAAAGAAAAAGTCAAAGTCTTGAGCCAGGAGTGCTTTCTATGGACAACAAAGAGTACATCAAGTCAATGGCAGGCTTTACTCTGCCAATATTTGCATCCAGGATAGAAATGCAGTTAAAGACCAGCAGTGGGTACTTAAATTGCATCTCTGAAAACTTGTATTTGTTTCCTTATTCGTCATGGATTAGATTCTGCATTCTTCTTATTCAAGGACCTCTTTCACTGTTCCCTCATCCAGGTTCTTCAGAGGTTAGTGAAGTCCAGAGGGAAGTCACAGAGCAAACACCTAAATGTTCAGCTTGTGGCAGCAGAAAAACTGTCTCAGTGTCCACCGGTAAGCATCCAGCCGTTGACTTTAAAAGGTCCCTTTTCATATGTCTAAATCAAGCAATGGGGAAACAAACAGTCATGAAATATTAGACGCAAGTATGGATTGTATGACATCTTCTTAAATGACACCTGTTGCCAAGTTTATCTTGAAAAAAAGGGTCTGCACATTTTCCTCTACTGCCATCTGTTACCGACAGGAAATGTTTGACATCATCCTGGATGAAAACCAGCTGGAGGACGCCTGTGAACACCTTGCTGAATACCTTGAGGCCTACTGGAAAGCAACTCATACCTCGATGGCAACACCTCTAAACCCTCTGATGGGACGGAACCTGGGGCCCACTACTCTCACCCCTTATTCCACCAGCATCTCTGGTCTGCAGGTAAATCCAGTGCATTTGAGGTGAAACACCATTGGATTGTATCCATAGCACAATTGAATGTCCTCTTGTGGGG
Source organism: Xiphophorus hellerii (assembly GCF_003331165.1). NCBI lineage: Eukaryota > Metazoa > Chordata > Actinopteri > Cyprinodontiformes > Poeciliidae > Xiphophorus > Xiphophorus hellerii. Next base: position 7,136,857 of record NC_045695.1, on the reverse strand, counting down.
ATTTTTGATTCTCAGAAAAGGAAACTCTTTGTGCCTTGAGCTTCTGTTGTACATATATTATCTACATTGGCTCTGCAATACTGTCTAGTCTTTTCTTTTTGGTGGCTCATCTGTCTCTTTGGTACATTCATGTGATCATCAGAGCCAAAGAATGCGACAAAGCAACCACACAGGAGACCATTCCACCGCAAATGAGCGGCGCAACCTGATGACATCGGACGAAAATTACCACAATGAGCGAGCGCATAAGGGACGCAACCGCATGTCTTCTGGCTCGCAGCACAGCCGAGAGCAGCAGGACCCCTACCAGGACTACCAGGACCCCTATCAGGATGCCTACAAGCCCCATCGCAATCGAAGTTCACCGGGCAGCTACAGCCACGACTCCAGGCAGCGGCTCTGAGCCCACTTCTGCTGCCACCAGGACCCTACAGACCCAGGTTCCGCTGAAAATAAATCCTGCAATAGAGCCTAGATGGTCCCCAAATTGTACCTTTTTTTTTTTTCTTTTCTGGCCTGCCTGGCAATTTTTCTCTTAGAATACTGATCAGGTATTTGTTTTTAATCAAACTGTCAATCAAAAGCATGAAGAAGTCAGAAGATTCTGATTGCCAACAATAATTAACACTAAAATTACTTTCATTTATCTTTCGAGGATCTTCTTGGATTGTACTAACACAATGCTCAGCAGATGTGCAGCACGGATTGTGCTTGTTGCGTCTGTCAACAAGCTAGTTTTGGATACTGGTCAGATGGTGATATAAAGGCATTGTGTACCTGGAGTATCACATCAAACTGGAAGGACGTCCACTGCACACAAACTGCTGACTGAAAGGCTGCTGCCCCTATCCTGGGCCGTGTATAAATCCTCTCACCATTTAGGTTATTGCATGCCAATAGTTGGTCAACCTCCGCATCCACTTAGCTAATATTTTGTACCTAGCATTCTGGATAAGGTTTAGGTCCAATTTTCTACATCATCCGGTTGTGGATCAGCAGTTAATGGTGGAGATTGTGGTCTGGTGTGCAGATAGCTATGAAAACTGGTGCTTCACATTCCCTATCCCCATATCCCTCAACATTTCTTTGCTATTTGCAAGTCACTTTGAGCAAGGCCAGCTTTTCTGTAGCATAGCTTTAGCATCTCATTAAGGTGAAGACCCTCACGGTCAGAGATGGACAAGATGCTGAAGGTGTTGGGATCAGATCTGAGCTACGCTTTGGAGCTTCTGCTCTGAACAGGTAGCACAAAGGAAGCACTATCTCTGTGTGTCTAGGATAGTACGTATATTGCAATATTAAGATGCTACGTGATATGTTTTTAGTGTTGTTTGTAAAAGGGTGAGACCCTCTGAAGCAAGTCAGGATGTTTGTTTGGTTTTATTTCCCTTAATCTTTTACAATTACGGTATCATCAGCATATATGGAGATTTTTTGTGGCTATTTTTCACTTAACCACACACCTATCAGTTTGTCCCTATTATTCTTTCTTGAAATGGGGTTAAAATAACCATATCAGGATCAGTGGCATTACATTGCATTTATTTCACTTTTGTAGCTGGCATGACAACATGACTGCAGAGCATGCTCCCTACAGATGTACAATAAGAACCCCGATGTACTCAACCCGATTTTTTATTTTTTTTTTAACTATGGAGCTTCTCTGACTGAAAAAAAGGGAAAAAAGTAAAGAACAATTAAAAATACAGACCCAAACTGCAGAACAGGTGAAAACCTTTAACAAGATTTATGAGGTTAGTGTCCCAGCTGATAAAAATGGCATACTGGACAAATACTATATGTGGATGTTGCATGATGTAAAACTGGAGCCACTGCAATCATAGTTTTGTCTTTTCAGCCATGTCAGAAAATTCACAAAGGCATCACATGCAGTCTGAGTTTACTGAACCCCCATATGGTGCTTTGTATAAATACAGAGAGCTGCTGCTGTTTCTGATTATGTTCAGTATCCTGTTTTTCCCCATTTGTCCTACAGATCGTTTGCCTATAAGAATAATTATATGGACATTATTTATTCAAATGACTGCTTGAGGAGGTTTATGAATTTTCACAGAAATGTGTCAAATTAACACTTCCTTGGTTATTCTCCTAAATGAAGGGATGTGCTCACATTTTTGAACTTCTCTTTTCATTATAATTGACTTTTTTTTGTCTGATGTCTATACGGAGTGATTTCTAAATGAAGATGTCGTTTGATAATCACAAACTTCACTTAAAGAGAAAAAGATCAGTTGCATTTAAGGATGGCACCTTCATGATTTTAGATGAGGATTTTGGACTGCACAGCTCAGAAGGTTGTCCAAACTAAACCACGGTTGACTGTAGTCTGGTGTTGCATGCAATATGGATGTAGTAGAACTGCCCGATTATGAAAAAAAGAACACAAAAATCCTGATTATTTAACATGATTACTTATTGAGTTTGGATTTATTGCACTTGAACAACATTCTGCAAAGCAGAATGTGGCAAAAATAATTTTAACATATGTGTACAAAGTACAACATTTAAATTAAAATATGAATCAGATTAATTGCACATTCTTTAGACTTTATTTGAGCTTTTGTACTTTTTACTTTGTCTTTATTTCTTCTGACAAATGTCTGCATGCAGCTGGTTGAAGAAATGTACTAGTGTGGGTATCATTTGCTGCAGAATATATATTTTTTGTGCACATATTACAGATGTCAAGCATGCACCTGTAAAGAGTATTTGAGTTCAAAAATTCATCTATTCCAACTCAACATTCATTGAAATTAATGAGCCCAAGAGGACCAATGACAACATGCTCCAGCAACAAAAGAGTAAAGCTCAAGAAATATTTTTTTAAACCCTATTTTAAAGCAAATTACCTGTTGCTAAGCAGCTCAAAAGAAGCAAAGCCCAGACATTCTCCTCATCTTCCTGCATTTAGTGGATCTGAGTTGGAGAAGCAGCGGCATAAAACATAGGCTAACGTGTTCAAGTTATTAAAGGGAAAGTTAAAAAGACATAAAGTTAAAATGATTAGAAGCAGTTAATGTCTTAACTGGAGTCAATAACTCTGTCTGCAACATATCTTGGTACAAATTCAGATCAGCTGGATGCTGAAGCCAGCGCTAACAATTCGCAAAGTGAACTTCTCCCATCTTAAGACAACTCCAATCTCAAATATATGAGATCGCTTTTTATTTTTACAAACGTTTCAACTTTTGTCATATTTGTAAATGTCAGTTAAACTGAAAAGGTTTACAGAGGAAATGTAGTAGCAGATGGCGCGCCACCAATTATCTTCCTGTGTGAAACATATGCAAAGATGGAACATGTAAAAGACATGACATGCAAGAAATGGCAGTCACTGAGTTGTTATGGTGTTTTCTATCTTCCCATATATAATTAACATGTCACATAAAACTTAATCTGAAAGGTTGTGGAATTCCGTGTTCTTCAGCATCATTAATAGGTCCGCAACATTTCCTTGCTCAGTTACCTTTTAGTCATATCTAAAAGAACATTTCTTGATGATTTCACTTTATATTTTTCAGGGGTTTTTTTCAACACTAATAAATGTAGAAGTAATTGTAATTTTGGTCAGAATAAACATTATTAATCATGTTAGTTAAGAAGTTTTAAATAACAATGTGGCGGATTAAATCGTTTAAGCGACATTATTTTAAAACGTTATAATGTACGAGGCGTACTTTAACGCACCACGAGGTTATCGCTTGAAAACTGCTGGGTATTAATGCACATAACTAACATAGACACCACACCTTTTAAATTAAGAACAAGTCAAACTCACCAGTGTTGTCCTACTGTCCAAAGTCCACCGTCACCGAGCTCTCTGCTTGCTGTGGGACATCAGTCTTCCGTATTTTCTTAAAAACTGTTAACTCGGAAAAACGTTTTAATACACGGAGGAATCAGAAATAGCTCCAAAAATAGGTTGAGGTGTTGTAGAATAATCTGTCACGACAATTACCTGGAAATGTTTCCCAAAGGGGCAAGTAAACAACAGAGTTGGTGGAGAACAAAACAGCAGCAATGATGGTAAACACAGCATGGCCTGCAGCGTGTAGGACGGATCCTATTACCAGAGTCAGAGGCTCCAGTCACAGAGTCGCTAATTGGAAGCAGTCTGCAGATGTGGAACTTTGTATTTATCACTTCGCAAACAGTTCATGGTCGGACCCGGTCCTCGAACACTTCAGGGTCCTGATTTTTATTTTTTTATTTTTTTTTGTGTTCCGTTTGTAGCTAAAACCTAATTACCAAAAATAAATAAATAAAAACGATAAACTAGCAGTCAGCTGCGTGAAGAAGCGCCGCGCGTGAACCTTGACACAAGTCACGTGTCCTGTCTTTTTCTCTCCTGTGTTTTCCACGTAAAATGCTCAGGAGTAGTCTTTGGTCTTCGTCCTGGATTTATACTAAAGAAAGATGTTAATTTATATCGTATAAAAAATTAACTTTGCTTTTAAAATGTTAAAAGTTCCTCACTTCAGAAGTTTCGAGGTATGGCCAATGGGTCACTGAAGTAGCAGTGTAGAAGCTCTTTTATCCTCTAGGTGGCGGCAGAGGGAAGATGTGGTTAAATGTATCACGACATCGTTATTGACTCACTGCAGCAGAAACTGTGGAGTTCAATTTGTTTCACAATTATTCAATCAAAAAACAACAACTGTCAATTAAAAAAATAAAAATAAAATTGTGATAAAATTTTTTTGGAACTGTAAAGGATTTTTTTTTAACAAAAAAAAAATGTGTTTAAAAAACTATATATATATATAGCCTATATATTTAAAAAAAAATTAAAATCACTAATTTTGTCTCATGAAGTAAAATAGTTATTTGCTAAATATAAACTTTTATTTGCGCTTCTCAAACTTTTGCTTGTGAATCTAAGTGTTTGTTTGCGAATCAAAGTTTTGCTTTGGTGTTAAATTTGTTTCACAATGTAAGACGTTTTCCTAATTGTTAGCACTGAGTAAAGTGAATGACTCTGACTCCCTGCTACCGCAGAACTCTGTCCCGAACTGCAGGGCGTGCTGCTTCGCTTCGGTGACAGGACACAGAAAGTGAATGGTAAGTATTCTGATTAAACTGCTGTTAAATTATTTTCTGATAAAATAATTAGAAAATTAAATGTGTTATGTGAACAGCAGGAGTTGTAATGAGTTATGTGTGTAGAAATTTAATATACAGATGGATTCAGGTAGAAGGAAATGCAGATAATGTAAATTGTGTGGAAGTTTGTGTCCACTAGATGGCAGAGGTCAGCAGTTAGCTGGTTGCCTGTTCCTGATTGGCTAATGAAGACTTTGTTGCTCTTTAATGTTATTTCCTAACTCTTCCGTCTCTTTTAATCTTAAATTAATGTTTTCTTTGTAAGTATGAATTAGAAGCAGATCCACAGAGCGTGGATCTGTGGATCTGCTTCTGTTAGTCCTTCTGTTCACTAATAATTACTCAAGTGCAGGTGTAAAACAGGTGCATAAATAGAAATATATTTTCTTACAAATACATTCATGACTTTAAAATTGATTTCAATAAAAATGACAAAAGTAAAAGAGAAATATGAGGATCAGGGTACAGAAAAACAAAAAAATATAAGAATTTCATAAAAACATTGGACATTAAAATGAGCCCAGGATAAATATCTTTGTTAATGTACCTAACGGGTCCCACTTAAATCGCTGCTGTCAAGCTGGAAACTATGGAAGCCCGTTTCCGCCACTCTGTAAAAAAAAAAAAAAAAATTTATTTTAATTTTTTTTTTTTTTTTTTTACATTGTGGCGGAAACGGGCTTCCATATCCTACTGTACTGTACTGTTTTTGTTTTTCATAATAATTTTTTATTTTCTCCCGTTCTAATCCAATAACTCAGGTCGCGGTGGGGCGGCGCTGATCTCCGCAATTCGAGCACAGGAATCCGCTTTCAGTTAATATTTAAATTATTATTTTACAGTACAGTAGGTATTTGTAAAAAAAAAAAAAATTAATTTATACAGTACTTTTTATTTGTTAAGCAAATGTTTGGGCCTGTAAAGAGGTTTTGTTCTTTGGTTTCAAAGTATTATGAAATATTTCATTGTATAATAAAGGTTCCTACTTCGCGGATTTCGCCTATCACAGGTTCTTTTTGGAACGTAACCGCAGCGAAAAACGAAGGATTTAAACATCCGGTTGAACAATTTACATGAAGAACGTCTGTAGTTATGATAGTTCACCACCAGAGGACAGTAAGAACTCAACCAACCATCATAAAACTGATCAACTTTAAACTTTTCACTAAATAGTTTCTAATAACAACAGCGATATTAACTTAATCCTATGAATAATAATCTATATATTTTATATCTGTATGTTATTAGATATGGCGATTAACTTTAAAATAATTTAGAGACAAAGTGAATAACAACTACTTAGAAAGTAACAATTTCTATTACTCTAGATGAAAATTTATTTGAAAAAAACCCCACATTTTATTCTGTAAAAATCCCAGAAATATTAATTGTGGGTAATTTTGAGAATCAAAGTCTCAAAAAGCTACAAATATTATGAAAAATATATTTATTAGTGATCAGCTGAGATCAGAGCATCAAGCTGGATAAAACCACCTAAAGGACAATTAATCAAATTAAAACGTCAATGACGCTTTTAAATATATCTGAGCACTGTAGTAAACAGATTATTTAACTTTTATTTGTTGGAAGAGACTCGCTCTCTACCGCCCTCCTGTGGTCAGACACTGTAACTACACACTAAAATTCTTTATACTAGTTTAATAATAAATTAATGAGCGATTATTAATTTCCTTTGTCCTTTATACTAGTTTAATAATAAATTAATGAGCGATTATTAATTTCCTTTGTCCTTTATACTAGTTTAATAATAAATTAATGAGCGATTATTAATTTCCTTTGTCCTTTATACTAGTTTAATAATAAATTAATGAGTGATTATCAGTGAACTGAAGGACAGTCGCTGCTGTTCAGCATCAGAGTTTAAATTTGCAGCTGCTGATAATCAGTTTGTGTGTAAAACCAGCTGCTGGAGCCTGTTAGCATCGTTAGCATCGTTAGCTCCGCTCAGAGTCTCTGCGGGCTGTTTTCATCTCTGTGGAGCTGCTTCTAGTTCACACTGACAGATAAAACATTGATTTCATGTTAAAGTCGAAAGAAGATTTAAGAAATAAAACAGCAGAAACACGAAGAAAGCAACACGGGCTTCATTAGCCAATCAGGAGCGGGAAACTAGCTAGCTGCTAACTTAGCCTTCTGCCCCCTAGTGGACGCAGTATGTAAATACAACCAGAGTAAAGCTAGAGAGCTGATATGTGAATAGCACTTCCTGTGGATTCCTTCAAAGTAAAACACAAGGAACCAAATTCTCCTCTAAGTACATTTTAGCTTGTTAGTTTATTATATTACCAGAAAGCATAAGTGTGTAATTTTCTTAGGATGTGAAATAAATTATATAATTGGGCTCTGAAGAAAAATTATCATAATTATTCTGTTTTCCAGAAAAAAATAATATATCATAAATATTCTCCTGACTCTAAAACGGAAACTCGGCATCTTGGTGAACAAACCAGTTATTTATTTCATCAGGAAACATTATGTAATTTATTTAGGATATATAGATGAGTTATCTGTATGTAAATAACACATCTATATATTAAATCAGCTGTCAGTCCTTTAGACAGACCATAATAATATTAGTATTTATAATGAGAAAGATATAAACGTGATCAACTTAACAGAAGTCAGAAACCAGCTGCAGTTCTACAAACTCACCTCTATATTCAGAGCGGGGAATTTCCGCCCTCTGGTGGCCATAGTGGGAACTACAGTCCTGATAATGCTGCATTGTTTACATTTAATATCCACTTAATGTGGAGTTTAGCCCTTTGATGCATAGTGGTCACTACAGTGGACAGCTATCTAAAAGCCATTTTCTTGTGCTTCCTGTGGATTTTTATGTTATAAATGCACACAGACCACTGAAGTGGACACTAATGCATCATAAAATATACCATCAACTACTGGCCATCAGCTGCAAATGCAAGAAATTATTTTTGTTAAATACAATATGGCCGACAGACAAAAAAGCATGAGAACCGACCCGGTCCCTCCTTCTACTGTAGACGACTCTTGCAAGTAAAAAAAATATTGTGACATCAGATAACCCCTAAGGAACAATACTACTGATGTATTTTTCAAATAACAACTTTGTGTTTGGACAAAATTACAATTGATCACATAAAAATAAAAAATTTTAAAAAATCTATTTTTACAAAAAAAATGTTCCTACCTTTTTTTATGCCTTAAGAAAAAAATTTTTAAAAATGGAAAAAAAATTCTGACACAAAGGATCATAATTCATGCATCAGAGGGTTAGAGAAAAACTAACAGTCTTCCTGAGTCATATTGACAATTAAACTGACTCACATATTATCCTGACATTTTTTAATTCACTTTTTGGAGTTATATATGTAATAAAAACAGTTTAAAATCATAAAATAAAGCTGCTGTGTTAAACTCTTACAGGAAGATTTTTCTGGTCAGACTGAATAAAATCCTGCAGTGACTCTTATTTAACGAGAGTAATGTAAGCTGACTTGATCTGAATTAAAAAAAGATAAACATCTGGTTGAACAATTTCCATTGATGATGTAAATAATGAATAAATCCAGAAAGACGGCAGGGTGACCGATGGAGAATGTGCTGATATGTGATGAAAATCGACTGTTTCATCTCATGTAGATCTGAACATATAAACTCATATCCAAGCACCATCATAGGTGGAGTCGTTGGTCCCGTCCGTATTAGCGCTGAATTTTCCTGCTGCCCTGAACACATCTTCAGTAAAACCAGCCTCACTGAGGCCAATAGACCAGCGCTACGTTGCAGGAAAACTCTGAAGCTTCTTGGCTGGTTTTGGCCTCTAAACTGAGACGCTCTCATTTGAAGTGAAATGTTGCACATTTAAGGTGCTGGAGATGACCTTTAACCCCTCGCTGTCCCAGGTTTTAGGTAGTGTCGAGGTGAAGAGCCAGACTCCTGATCTGCTGTGAGTGACGTGACGCTCGGTGGAAGTCCTGCATCCTGTTCCATCTTCATGTTGGAGACGTGAGGCTTTGCTTCTCCTGTCTGGGATTTGATGGGAAACGAGTCACAAGATTCAGATGATTTCACAGTCGTCACTTTGACGATGCAAACTCTGGTTCCTCTCAGTGTTTGGTCTGTCAGAACGCTGCTCAGGTTTCTCCTCAAGGTTTTACTGCTTTTCTTTAAAGTTGTACGACTTTAAATCCACACAAATAAACCAAAGAAAGTCGGTTTTTATCTCATCTTCTAATGTAAATTTTCATCCGTCAACAAAAGCTGGAAAACAAAACTGTTCTCCTGGAACATCAGCTGTGCAAACTGATCCCATCACATCTGTGAGCAACATGGAGTTTATCTCTGTTTCATTTCAACTTTGACCTTTTGTTCCTTCCTGTTGCATCAGAAACTTCCCGTCCTTAAAGTGAATCAGACGGTTTGAGTGAAACCAGGTTTCAGGTGGACTGAAGTCGTCTTCACTGTGAACTTCATCAACTTTCTGCTTCACAACAAAACCTTTCAAAGCCAAACACACATCCAAGCAGCTGAGTCACAAATGATCCAAGTTCAAATCTTGTGTTTCTTTTCTCTGGAGGATCTGCTCAGGACGTCTGGATCTGTTCTGAAGTGGATTTAATGCTACAGATCCGGAGGAAGTTTTAGTGTTTGGCTCTGAATCTATAGAGCTGCTATCATGTCTCATTTTAGCTCAAGTTTTTTCACCACAACAGAATAAAATGACATTTTGCCCCATTAACATGCTGTTTAAAGCTATTTAAATGAAATTAATACTTCATATTTCTGCTGAATTCAACTCTTGTAACTTGAACTCAGAGTATTTTTCTCTCTTCTGTTCCTGCAGATCATCAAACAGATCAGATGAAAAATCAAACTGAAAATCTTCAACATCCTGATCGACGTCTGGAAACTATTTGAAATAGAAACGTAAAATGTTCTGAGGTCGGTGACCGCCTCGTCGTCGGCCTGTTGCTACACCTGCACGTGAAACCAGCAGAAACGCTGTCGCCATGGAAACGCTACGGGGACACCTCGGGTCCAAACATGGAGGAGGCAGCATCATGCTGAGGGGAAGCTGGTCCCAGTTGATGTGAGTCATTTTGATGCTTTTCAAGGTCATAGTGAAAGTAAAAAGCTTCAACTCTGGTTCCTCTCAGGAACCAGAGTTCCAGTGTTTTATCTTAAAACATTATTTTAAGATAAATATAACCTTCTCAAAAATAAAAAGACTTTTTACTCTGAAGAAATTTAAAGAACTAATAAAATTAGAATTAGTTTTATTATAATGAAAACTATTTTGGATTAAAACGAAATTAAAAACTAAAACTTTTCATAATAATGACAAAAAAGAATCTGAATTTGTAATAAAAACAAAATAAAAAGCCAATAAAAAGAGAAACGTGTTTTAAAGCCATGAAGCCAGAACATGATTTAATCCTGTTCCTGTTATTCCATGTAACATTCTGGAATAAAACCAGGGATTTAATCCACACAATGTTCAGATTTTTCTCCTTCCATGTTTCCAGCTGGTGGCCTCAGAGAACAGAAGATGTTTTAAAATCAAAACTTCAAACCAGAATGAAAAACTAAAGCAGCATCAAGCTGCATTCTAGCTGAAAAACCCATTGAGCTTCAGTGAAGCTGCTGAGATGAATCGTTCTCACCTCCATGTCCAACTGGAAACTCCTGACAGCAAAAACTGCAGAAAGTTTTAATCCCGTCGCCACTGACAGGCTGAACCAGATTCTTTGTTTCTCATTCCTGCTGCAGCTGCAGAGTCTCTTGTTCTTTCTAGTTTCCTCCATATGAATCTAGGAGAGAAATGTTTCTAATTAGATGTGACCTCTGACCTGAAGAATCCTCTGCAGACGAAGCTCATCTGCACTTTTTTCTTCTTCTTCTATTTTTATGGAAGTTGGCAAAAAACTTAAAGTGTCGCCGACACGATAAAACCACTGACATGATTTACAAAGATGAACTATTGACCTTTCATTGTGTGGACACAAAAACCTCCATCATGTGACCTGAAGGCCTCTGATTGGTCGCCTCTAGTGATGTCATCAGAGGCTGGTTGTTGCTCTGCATGAGACAAAGTGTCTAAAGAGTAGTGATGGTCAAATGAAGCCTCATGAAGCAATGAAGCTTCCCGGCCCATTGCTTTGCCCAAAGGTTCATAACTCGATGCTTCATTCATTTCTCACTAGTGACATCTGCTGGTGAAACTGTGGCAGCCTTGTCACTCAGATAGACATATTTAAAAACAATTAGTAAATGCAATATTGTCAAAGTTCTTGTCAAATTCACGTTTAGTAACAGGAGAGTCAATTAAATCCTATTTAAGTAAAATTCTTCAAAAGTTCTTTGTCTTGGATTTCTATTGGCTCTCTGATCTGATCCCTTATATTTTTACTCATCAGCCAGAATTTTACTTTTCCAGCAGCTTTAAGTCGTTTCTGCTGTGCAAGACTGATATATTGTTGCAGAACAAAGAAACAGTGGAAATAATTTCAAGAAGGTGAGAATTTTGGAGGTGAAGGGTTTAATTATTGTTTTTTAAGAATCTTGTGAGCGAACATATCAAGTTTTCCCTGATTTTTTCCTTCTTGCTGGCTCCTTTTCAATCAGGTTTATTTGTGTAGCACATTTCAGCAACAATGCAGTGTCAAAGTGTTTTACATAATAAAAACACACAAATATAAAGTCACAAAATAATCAACCATTGAGAAAACTGGTAACAAACATTACATTTGTGAAGCCATCATCAAAATCATTAATACACATGAACTATAAAAGATTCCTTTTATTTCGGCCACTGATGAAGACAAATATTCCTCTGATGCGATCAAATACAATAACCCATGAAGCAGCGGCTCATCACGCTTTTATTGCGAAAACCGACACGCAAAATGAAGCAGGAGGAAGAGCAGCAGAACCAGTAAAGATACTGGAACCAGTTCAGCTCAGCAACGGGAAACTGCAGCTTTAAGAAAGTTTGTAGAAATCTGCTGTCAATTTGTTAGTTCTGATCAGCAGGAAACCAGAACCCGACCAGAACCACAGCTCCATGAAGCCAGCAGCTTGGCTCTGAAGGAGAACCGGGCCGAGTTCTGGTTCTGGTTCCTCCACAGAGAGAAAACCCAGAGAGGAAAACAAGAAGAAGTGAACACTCACCTGATCCAGACTCTGCTCTGCTGCTGCATGGAGTCTGAACCGGTTCTGATCCAAACCTGACTAGAGCTGAGGCCCCGCCCCTTCTCTCACATGAGGCTCCGCCCCCTTCCAGGTGATATTAAATTCCTTTCCTTCCATGTTTCCTCTCTTTGTTTTCTCAGTGAGTTGAGCTGTAAAACTTTAGGTCAGATTTGAACTTTTTCAGGTTTTTCTCAGTTTTCTGCTCATTTCCAACCAACATTTTATTGCAGGAAATCATTTCAGGAAGGAACCAGAAGATTCAGGAGTCTGGGAGATGAGACTGTAACCGACCTGAACACTGAGGCCCCAGAGCGCCCCCTGCAGGATCTGCTGCACCATTAACCAGACAGAAATGGCAGTTTTATACAAGTTATTATTCTAATTTAATAGCTGATTTAATTAATCGAGTTTTGATTGAAAAGATTGATTCTCATCTGTTTTATTAAAAAAACATCTTCAGTCTGAATACTGCAAAAATAAACTGGTGGCTAAATTAGTAGCTTAAAGCTGAAATCAACTTGAGATGTTTCTGCTTTTACTAATTTAAGCTGTGAAACTAAATGTGAAAACTTAAAATACAGTAAAATGGCCTGGAGGATTAAAATGAAGGTTTAGTTATTACATGTGTACAAAGTCAGCTGCATAAAAAATACACAAAGATTTTTTAAAAAACTTTATTTGGTCGTTAGACATCCAGCAACCCACATTGCATTAGAAGAATTATGAAAATCAAACATGAACCAATCAGCACATTATCCCAGTGATTCTCTGAGGTTTGAATAAATCAGTAAAATCACAGTAAAGAGGCTGAAGTTCTCTAGAAAACTCAAAACATGAAATATGGAGTAAAAAAAGTAAAAACCAAAACAAACTGAGAGAAATTAAAGCTGAGAATCAATGATGACGTAAAACTTCAAGATTTAGCTTTTACAATGAACATAAAATATATAAAATCTTTTTTTTTCCAGGTTCCACATGTTCCTGAAAACTGCTCTAAGATCAGAGTTTCTGTAGGACATCCAGTTCTAAACTGGTTAAACTGGTTTCTCTGATGGAAGCTGAAGTTTCTCTGCAGTTTCCAGTAAAGCATCTTTTTATCTGTGGAGCTTTGAGGAACATTTTCATGTCAGCAGAAGGAAGAAGCAGCAGAGAAAAGAGGTTTGAAGTGTCTTTCATGGCTTCAAAGCTGAACTGAAAATGATTCCCATGTTTCCATTCTCAGACCATTTCTGGTTCCAGGATGAAAATGAATCAGAGAGAAAAAAGATCAACTTTCCAGTTGAATCCAGTTCAGATCAAAACTCCATGAAGCCCAGTTTGAATTGGATCTTTATTGATCCAAAGAGACAAACAATATCAGACACTAAATGACAGACACGAGAAAATAAACGGGAGGAAAATCTTGGAGGTCAGAGGTCATCATCACGATCCAGTCAGAGTCTCTTTAGACTCAAACTGCTGCAGCTTCAACCTCTGAGGATCAGCAGGACACTGAGACCATTCTCTACTTTAACCTAAATGTCCTCCACCTGCAGAGAGAAGAAGGAAGGAGAGAGCAGATCAGTGAGTGTTTCCAGCCTCTCTCCAGCAGCAGTCAGTGACGCAGCACATCCACTAGATGGTTTCCAGGCTGCAGTCAGACTGATCTCAGAGCTGTGACCAAGATGAACCTGATCAGTTGTTTCCTGTTGAACTGAGAGAACAAACAGATCTGAGATCAGATCTGCTGCTGCCACAGTTTGATGGATGAGGACCACTGTCTCTAGACATGTTGGACGGCTGGACGCTGGAGTCCAGCTGGACTTCCTGGAGACATGGACACAGCAACAACACTCATCTTCACACCAACACAAACGCAGGAACACAGCAAGCTGCTGCTCCTCTGATTGGCTGATTGCTGTCTCTGTGTCCAATCAGGAAGCCTGAACCATTCTCCTCCCACTGAGAAGCTGCAGCTTTACTGGGAACACTGGATCTTTACTTTGATGCTAACTGGGTTTAGTTCAATATGCTGACAGCAGCTGGACTCACTACAAACATTTACTTACTTTAAAGTCTTTACAAGATTCTTCAGCTGCTGAACATCTGAATTCTTCAGGTTGTTCAATCTCAGGTCCAGTTCTGTCAGACGGGTCGGGTTGGACTTCAGAGTTGAGGCCAAATAATCACAGCTGGTCTTTGACAAACTGCATCTCTCCAATCTGAATAAAGAATAAAAGATGTGAGCTGAAGCCAACAGGATGCAGGTTAACCAGTCCAACAGAACCAGTTAAAGATTCTCATCAATATTAATGCCAACAAGCTGCTGCTTCAATAAAGACCTGCTGACTTCAGAACCAGAACCAGAACCAGAACCTGGTACTGGGTCATGTTGTGTTGGAGGATTTTAGTCAGTAAAATCATTCCAGGTTCTGATCAAAGTGTTGAAGCATCAATCATTGATTATTGATTAGTTCCTGTCAGATTCCAGGAATTCACTTTTCTAGACTGGGTTGAATGACCTTTGACCTGCTTCACATGAGGGGGATTTCTACACACTGGGGGTCCGAATGCTGTCCTGTTCTGACCTCAGATCAGCAGGTCCAACTCAGTTACACAGAGGGACTAAATTAAACTCTGGATCCAAGTCCAGGAACAAACTCAGAAAATATTTATTAGAACAGAAGAAATTAATTTGATTTATGATCAATTATATATAATTATTCACAGAAATATCAATAATTATATAATAACATACATCAATGTCTCCAGTCTGCAGCCTTCAGTCTGTAGAAAACCACAGAGCTCCTTCACTCCAGAATCTTTCAGGTTGGTTCTGCTCAGGTCCAGTTCTGTCAGATGGGTCGGGTTGGACTTCAGAGCTGAGAACAGAGAAGTCCTGCTGGTCTCTGAGAAACTGCAGCCCCACAAACTGAATAAAGAATAAAAGATGTGAGCTGAAGCCAACAGGATGCAGGTTAAAACTGAAACATGAACAAATAAATAATAAAAATGTAGAAAATTAATTTCCCTGAATGTAAAAGAAACATGATGAACTGATTCTAACATCTGATCCAGTCAAACTGGTTTAAAGAGTCCAAACCAGCAGAACCAGAACATTTGATCAATAAATAAACTCAAAGTTTTCTATCAGCCTGGATGAGTTGAGCTATTTCTGCTGGTTCCTGATCATCAGCTGGAGACCCGACTTGGTAACTGGATCAGAACCACTCAGTTTCTTCATTAATGGCCTTGGGTTCTTATTAAAGCTGCTGAAAGCCAATGGAGGCCATTATTTCCTAAGGAGACGTGACCTGATGAAGCATCATCACAGAGACGAGGCTCCAACCGACTGACAGCTGTCAGGCTGAAGAGGACGGTTCCTCTCTGACCCGGCCCAACAGAACCACAGCTTCAGGACAAAGCTGAGGAACCTGCTGCTGCTGCAAACCTCACTTTCATTCATTTCATCTAGATTTGCTTTTCTACAATCAGTCATTTCTTAGATTTGGTCATTAATGATGATTTGAACTTGTCAGTGTTTGTGGCTCGACTCTGGAGGAACAACATTTCATTCTGGATGTAAAGATGAGAATCAGAAATGAGAAATAAAACAATCTGAATCTTTACCAAACCAAACTGAAACATCTCCATCATTAATTTACATCAATTGAATTATTTTACTCATTGTTGTTGCGCAACACCCCCCCCCCCCCCCCCCCTTCTGTCTCTACTCTCTCACTCTCTGCTTCCTCTTCTGAGAGGGGAGATGTGCTACCAGCTCTCCTTCTAACGGGTTAATTGAGTTTCCTAAATCTGCTGGGATTTACCCTGTCTAGAACTGAAGTAAACTCTGTTTAAGCTGGTTTCGAGAAACGATTCGCCTGGTTTCTGACGGCCTACATCCAGGTGTCCCACCCTTCTTCCCCCTGTGAATTAGCCAGACTGAGCAGCCTACAGCCAACTAGTTTCACAGAGCACACCTGTTAACGGTCGCTCGTTCTCTATTTTACAACTTGCATTTGTTATTGAACCAGGTAGGTTTTAGTGACTCGGGCGAGTCCCAAGGATGATGTTTTACATTTGGGCTACCAGCAACCTAAAAACATTTTCCACTTCTTCCTCTCCAGAATCAAACATCACAGCTATTTTACAACCATCAAAGAACTTTAAGGTGACTCATTAACTGAATGTCCACAACATCTTTTAGATTTTCTTTATGCTAAATATTTTATTAGTAAGGCATTTTTGCAAGGGTCAGTACAGCTTAATTCAGTAGCAGAAATAATCAAATAAGTAAAATCAATCATCTAGTCTATCTTTCCCTACTGCTGACACTGAGAACTAAAAAAGGGAACCTTTGAGAGAGACGGACGGAGTTTGGCGTTTCGAACCCCAGACCTGGCTTGATGATGAAGAAGGTGCTGCAGCAGGAGGAAGATGTTGATCAGCGAAGGCAGGGATCTCTGTAGGTCTGATGAGCTTCTTCTCCGCATGGATGGTGAGGTCACACAGGACTTGGTGCTGGCAGGAAAAAAGGCACCAGTTCTTCTTCTTTGTCTTTGCCTTTGTCTTCATCTTTGTCTTTGGGGTCTGAACCCAGCTGATGAGAGAAGTGCGATGTGAAGCCACAGGTTGTGGGCCTGACGGGTTGGTCTCCATGAGCAGGACAGTCTTCGGCTCCGTGGCCCCGGCTCTTCTTCAGCTGCAGAGTTCTTTGTCCATCTCGATCTTGGCTCGAAGCTGCCCGGAGGATCCAACCAAAGGTTCCTCTTTTGCACCCACCTTTTATAGGGTTTATCCACCCTTTTGGTGCGTTTGCATTGGCTAGCACTGTTGCTGGGCTTGTTTAATTGGCTGACTGCTCAGACAGATGATCTCATATTCATCACTGTCTTACAGACATTTCCTGATGTCTGTGCTAATGTCTCAGGGTTGCTCAACCTCATATGTCCCTTGCCTGCACGACCTTTTACCTACCATCTACCTCCAACATATCAGTGATGTTTAATTGCAGTTACACCTTTTTACATCATTTCAAGTTCAATGTCAAAATTACATTTATATCACATTTATTTTCTTTAGCTTCTCTGATTTAGCATTCATTTATGATTTTATAACCAAAACTTATTAGTTACTCTTATTATAATCTTAATGTGAGTTATTACAGATGTTTTTCTGAAAAGAAACCAAGAATAATACATGATTCTAATTATTTAATACCAAAGTTACAGTTACTTGTTTTTCTTGTAAGTGTTCTCACAAATGTAACTGTAAGTATTATTACAAGTAAACCTGTATTAATATAAAAATTTTACTTTGAATCTTATCAAATTACTCAAAATGTTTAGATTTCATGCTTTAAAACTTTCATGCTTTAAAATAAGGAATAGTCTCAGCTATTTTTATAAATCTGCAGGCTGGAAACTTCCTCTTTTTCCAGGAAACCTGCTTTTCCTGTTTCATGACTCTCTCTGACTGACTATGATTTCTGATGATTAGATAGAAAAAAGTAAAGCAAAGTTTGCTTTAGACAAAAACAACACACACAACCAGATTTATTTTATTGACACCTAAGTCTACTGTTGGGCCTTAATGTCACTTGAGTGATTCATTTTAAAGATAACTTTATTTATTATTACTGTTAAACTTAAATCTCCAGCATGGGGAAGTGGGATGAGCTCGGGTTTTCTTGACTCATTTTGTTCATCAGTAAAAAACATTTTAAAGTAAAAAACTGAAAAACAAAGTTCAATAATCTCAAAGTCTGATATAAGAAAAAAATATATATATAAGGTAAAAAGTTTTAGAGATTTTATTCTGACATTTAAACAGGTTGTTATAAAATAAAATATATTAGAATAAAAGCATTAATTAAACTAATGTTTAAAGTATAAATGAATGATTTTATTGTATAAATAAAGAAAACAAACCTCAGATTCTTCACTTTACTGACTGAACTCTCCAGGATCTCAACCAGAGGCTTCAGATCAGAGTCTCCACCTCCATCTATGTTGATCTCACTTATTTCCAGTTCAGTCAGATCTGGGTTGGACTTCAGAGCCGAGGCCAAAACTTCATATTCAGCCTTTTGGATCAAACAGTCACCAAGTCTGTGATTAGAGAAGAAATAAATTCAGTTCTAATGAAATCAATCTGGATCATAAACAGACTAAAATATGATAACAGTGATGTCATCATCTGATCAACATCTGATCTTCAGTTTACTGAGTTTGACCCCACAGAGAATCTGTGCAGTTCCTGGTTAAAGTCCAGGTTCTGGTTCTGGTTCTGGTCCAGGCTTCATGTCCTCAGACCTTCAGCTGCAGTCAGATGTTGAAGATCTTCTATCATCTGTGAAGGAAAGTTCAGTTTTCTCTGCAGCATCTGATGGAGCTGCAGCATCAGAGCCTCAAAGGAGCTGAAGCAGCTGATGAAGAGGCTGACTGAGCTGATGAAGGAAACTACTGGAGATGATGGAGAGGAGGAGGAACTGCTCACAGCTCGGACTTGGACTAGACCGTGTGGCTCAGAGGAACAAAGGTTTGGATGTTAGAAGAAATTGTTGCTAAACTCTTAAAGAGCTGAAGACCAAAACAGAGCGTTTGGGTCCAGCAGCATTTTTCATGGTGAAGCAGTGAAACTAGAAGAGGCTGGGATGTCTAAAGAGTTGAAGCTCATGTCTCTCCAGGTCTTCATGGCTAACAGCTTCAACAAAAGCTGCAGATGAAGAGTTGATGAGGAAAATGGTTCCAGCTCTGGAAGCAGAGTTCTCAGAGCTTTGGGAGGATCTGACAGAAACTAGGACTTTTTCTGGAGCCAGACAACAATCACCACATTTTGCTCTCATTTACAAACTCAGAGGAAACTAATGGGAGGAGGAAAGGTTGGTTCACTAAGTTTCTAACTGGTTTCCATGGCAACAGCAGCAATTATTGGGGTTATTTTAAAGTGTCCATCAAACCTAAAATGTGATTTTATAATTTAAAAAAAAAGACAAAGATCCTAAAAGGAGTAGCGGCTCAATGAGTGAAGAGGAGTTTAAAGTGTAAAAGTCTCTCTGGCTGATTGGATCTTTCAGACAAAATAGATTTTTTTCTACAGTTCAGGGTTTTCTATTCATTTAAACATGAAAACTGATAAAAAGATAAATATTTTTAAAATGATCAAAATGTCTAAAACCAGAAGCTGCAGCTGTCCTGGATGAGCTGAATGTTTAGATAGTTGAATGGCTGAAATAGTCCAGAGGATGAAGGAAGAAGTTAAAGACCAAAAACATCCAGAAGCAACTTGAAGAAGAAGAAGAAACAGGAGGACAATAGAGCTGAATCAGCATTCACACAATGAAAACATCTGGACTCACCGAGCCTTTCTGCAGTTCCTCACAGCTGGAACCAGTCTCAGTCGTCCTGATCCTGATGTCTTGTACTTCTTCAGGTCCAACTCATCCAGAACCTCTGATACCTGCAGCATGAAGGCCAGAGCTGAACAGTCAGTCTCTGAGAGCTTCTTCCCTGAATCCAGCAGCCGTTGGATCTCCTGATAAAATGAGACGTCGTTCATCTCCACCAGACAGTAGAAGATGTTGATGCTTCTGTCAGTAGAGATTCTATCAGTGTTCATCTTCTTCAGGTTGGTGATGATTCTCTGGATGGTTTCTGGACTGTTCTCTGTCTGACCCAGCAGATCTTCTAAGAGTCTCTGGTTGGACTCCACAGTGAGACCATGAAGGAAGCGGACAAACAGGTCCAGGTGGCCATTTTTACTGCTGAGGGATTTCTTCATGACTTTCTTCATGAACTCATCTAGAGATGTTTCTCTGTATTCTTCTCCCAGAAACGTCTTGATCACCTCTGACTTCCTGCTGGTGAAACAGTGGAGCATGTAGACTGCAGCCAGAAACTCCTGGATGCTCAGATGAACAAAGGAGTAGACGGAGATGTCGCACGTCCCTCTCTCTCTTTTAAACATTTCAGTGAACACTCCTGAGAACAACGCAGCATCTTTGATGTTGATGCCGCACTTTTTGAGCTCTTTGTCATAGAAGATCAGGTTTCCCTTCAGCAGCTGCTCAAAAGCCAGTTTTCCTAGAGACTCAATCAGCTTCTTGTTCTCTGGACTCCAGATTGATCTTGTCTTTTTTCCTCCATCATACTTTTCCTTCTTGATTGCGAAGTTAACCTCCAGGAATGCTATGTACATCTCAGTCAGAGTCTTTGGCAGTTTTTCTACCTCTCTGGTCATCATCACATCCTCCAGAACTTTAGCAGTGATCCAGCAGAAAACTGGGATGTGACACATGATGTGGAGACTTTTTGATTTCTGGATGTGGGAGATGATCCTGCTGGCCTTCTCTTCATCATCTCTGAATCTCTTCCTGAAGTACTCCTCCTTCTGGGGGTCAGTGAACCCTCTGACCTCTGTTGCCATGCCAACACACTCAGCAGGGATCTGATTGGCTGCTGCAGGTCGTGTGGTTATCCAGAGGAGAGCAGAGGGAAGCAGTTTCCTCCTGATGAGGTTTGTCACCAGAACATCCACTGAGCTGGACTCTGTAACATCAGTCAGGATCGGATTGTTCTTGAAATTCAGACCAAGTCGACTTTCATCCAGACCATCAAAGATGAACAGAACCTGGAACGTTTCAAAGCTGCTGATTTCTTTGGTTTTAGAAAATAATTTATGAATCAGTCCTAATAAGCTGAACTTTTCTTCTTTCAACATATTCAGCTCTCTGAAAGTGAATGGAAATATGAAATCAATGTTCTGGTTGGTTTTGCCTTCAGCCCAGTCCAGAGTGAACTTCTGTGTTAACAGTGTTTTCCCAATGCCAGCCACTCCCATGGTCATCACTGTTCTGATTGGTTGATCTCTTCCAGGTGGGACTTTAAAGATGTCTTCTCTTCTGATTGTTTCTTGTTTTCTGGATGCTGTTTCAATGTGTCTGACCTCATGTTCCTGGTTGACCTCTCTAGTTAACCCCTCTGTGATGTAGAGCTCTGTGTAGATCTGGTTCAGAACGGTTTGATTTCCAGCTTCAGCGACGCCTTCAGAGAGACTCTGGAACTTCTTCTTCAGAGACGCTTTATGGTCACTCTGACACCGAATATCAAAATCTGAAGAAAGAGACAAAAACAGGAGAGGAGACACTTCAGCTGAACATAAGGAAAACAATAATTTTTTGATATTCTCAGAGACAATTTGTGCATCAGCTTTAATGGATGAGAAAAAAGTAAATCAATAAATAAAAAGCCCAAATTTTATAAAAACTCTGCATGGTAAGAATAACAAAAGTCACGACTGTAACTACGGTTCGATGAATCCCAGATGACCGCCAGAGGCGGTGCTTAAAGCACTGAATGATCTCTCTTGCACAGGTCGAGAATCTTATGCCAACATGGTCACATGTGACCCCCGGTGACACCAGTAAGTCTATATAGTCACGTGACAATGACAGCTCAGTCCCTTAATCTTCTCGTGAAAACACGATGATTCTGAGGGACCGAGCGCTCTGGCGGTCATCCGGGATTCATAGAACCGTAGTTACAGTCAAAACTTTTGTTCTATTTCATCCCTACTGACCGCCAGAGGCGGTGATTAAAGCACTGGATGACGATCACCGAGAGAGTCCTGAGAAATCACACACAGAAAAGAAACAACCCCGAAAACATGCCCACCTCACTGGGATGATGATGAGCGCTGGGATAGGATCCCAGGTGAAAGGTGGCCCAGTTAACCCTGTAAAACCCAGCAAAGGTATTTGGGGATGACCAAGAGGCTGCTGCACATATAGCCTCCAGAGTGACCCCAGACACCCAGCATCTCACGCTCACAGGACTCGGTCAGGTCGAGCTGAAATCGCCACTCTTGACCCGTAAACCGACGAGCGAATAGGCCAGGAAACACGGCTGCACAATGTAACAAAAGCAAACCTGAAGCAGCTACGATAATAAATAAAGACAAGCCAGATATGGAGGCACAATATAAGAAAAAGCAATCCCAAAAACGGAAATTAATTGAAACCTTCAATTCATCCATGTGCTGAAGATGTTTGACCATCAATCTGCAGGCTCTCTGTTCTTCTTCATCACAGCATCTATTTTGTTGCAGTCCTTGTCTGCTCTGGTTTGGTTCTTCTCAAGTTTACCTTCAATCTCTGAATGTTTAAAGACGCGATCTGATAGAAGGTCATCAAGGAGCTGATAACTCTCAATATTATTGGTGAATATTGTGATGAAAATATTGACTGATTAACAAACATTTTCATCACTTTTTTTCTCCTTTCTTTATCATCACCAGCACATAAGTTCCAGTTACACCAGCTGAAATAATTGATCACTAAAAGACTTTTAAACCTTAAATTTCCAAATCTCAACTAAAGACGTGGATCTGGTCCAACAGAGACGACAGGAAGCTCTGATTGGAGGAGTTCAGTCTCACCTGGAGAACAGCTGCTCTGATTGGCTGTCGGCCGTTCAGCTCCTGTTCTGGGTCTTTCTTCACACTCACAGCTCCTGTAAAGACATTTCTTCATCAGTGAAATATTTCACTATCAACAGGCTGGAGCTGAACATGTTCATGAAGGTCCACCACAAACTAGAGACCAGAACTGGGTCAGAACAGAACCTGAGATCATTGATGATCTCTGGTTTGCAGTTCTTCATTGCATCATATCTGGTATCATGACTGATACCAGTGTTCCCAGTCTGGAAGCTCCAGTGCTTCACTGGGTTTAGAGACAATCTGAGTCGTTGCTCCTCACATTGTTGGTTGTTTTTGTTTTCATGCAACATTTTCATCATTGATTCATTCAGACTTTCATTCAAACTCTGATTTACTGACCAACATCCTTCATGACTAACTTTAAATTAATATCTCAGAAAATTAAGTTACTGTTTATTAAAACACTGAAGATCAACCAGTTAATATCTTTTATTTTATATCTATAGATTCACATGAATCAGTTAGAAAATGGTTTCTTACTTTCTGTCTGATGGTTCAGGTTCATTACTGAAGTATGGAGGTTTTGGTTTGGACCAGTCACTCCTCATAGATGGACTGATGGATCCTGGAGGTTCTGCTCTGTCCTGATCTTTCATCTTCTGGCCTTTTGGAGAGAGAAACCAGAACCAGTCAGTCCAGTGATCCGGTTCCAGTAACTGTCCTGTGAAGCAGAAAGCTGGTTCCCATCATGTGTTCAGAGGATCAGAGTGAATCATTTGAATGAATGAGTGAACATTTCCTATGAACTAGTGAACTTATTTAGCTCCCAGTGGACTTGAACGCATCATGACTCTATTGTAGCTCTGTATGGAGGGAGTCAGTGAGCAGAAGGTTCTGAGGGAGCAGCAGCTCAGGTCGGGTCCACAGCTCTCCTCCAGACAGAACCGGGTCCAGCTGGGATCTCAGCAACATGTCAGCCTCTGTGTGCAGCTCAGCAGGATTTCCTCTCAGCTCCAGAGACACAAAGCAGCTTTCAGGGACCACAGCATCCAGCTGAGGTACCAGCTGGACCCACTGCAAGGAATCATGGGTAAACAGCTGCTTCAATAGGGGGATGAAGCCCCCAAACACTCAGCGAGGCCTGAAACATATTTAGTCTATTGATCTGATTGAACTTCAAAATAAAGAGACACATTAATGCAACTCTTTTAGTTAGAAACTAGTTTGTTACAACTGATCTAAAATGTTTGTGAAATTATTTATTTTATTATTATTGCTCCATTTAAAAGTTTTGTTATTTTTAGGGTTGAACCGACTGCAGTTTTCTGGCTGATTGATTCCGATTTTGCAGATACTGATTGCTAAACACAGCAACCTTTCAGGTAAGAGTCAGTCTGGATCTGGATGCATTTTTCCAGCAGAGCTTTGAGAGACAAAGAGTTTCTTCCTGCTGAAAGGAGCAACAAGAGGAAAACCTGGAAAAAGATCAAACTCAGTGAGGAGGAAGAGAGGAAATCTGTGGACAGCTTAAAGCCGGTTCTGATCCACAGACAAGAGAAACATCAGTTTCTGCTGAACCCCAGACTGATGAGGGACGGAGTGATGTGATTCACTTCCTGCTGATTTCAACAAGCAGAGAAACTAGTTTACAATGTTTTAGTTCTGCTTTTTAGGTTAAAACACCAGAGAGAGTCGCTGCAGCAAGAACTGATGGACTGTAAAAGTTACATTAAGTTCTCAGTTTATTTAGATTAAATCTGAAAAGTTCATTATTGCTCCACACAAACAGATCAGCTTTAGATGCTGCTGTCATGGTAGATCATAGCTGATCATTCACCAGGTTAACTGCGCAGTAACTGAGCTGTGTGTTTATAGTGTGTTCAATATTTCTCTTTTTGTTCCTTATAGTCGCATAATGTAACCTCACTTAGCATCACTTTATAAGCAGCAACGTCTCACAATAAAGTTTTTCATTTGATCTAATTCCTTTCTAGATCAGGCCTTCAATAAAGTAAACAGAGCGCTGCTGCGGGGACCAGGCCCTATGAGAGCCGAGCGACCCAGGCCGAGGTGACTGAGGCCCCGGGAAGCCTCGGTGGGTTCATCGGTTAGAAAGGCTCCAGAGAGCCGAGAGACACGGAGGGACCCGGAGCGGCAACACTTACCTCTAGTAACAAGTCAGCAAGTTATTTCCATCCTGCAGCTCAAAATGGAGGCTGATCTGAAGGAGACCAAAGTTGGTTTCAATTTCTTTTTTCACAGGAAGTCACGTAACTTGTGTTTTCCTCTAGAGCCAAAGTTTGATTCATCTGAATAAACATTAATAGTTCAGTTAGATTTAACAGAGTGAAAAAACTAGAGTGAAGATGGAAAAGCTTCAGTATTTCTGTTTTGCTGTTAGTGAAGCAGATCTGAAGCTGAGCAGCTTTTTTCATGGATTCAGCAGAAAACCAGCAGAACAAACTGCAGTTTAACAGGCGTTTGATGGAGGATTATGAGCGCTCACTGCCCTCTGGTGGTGAACTATCGCAACTACAGATATTCCTCTTCATATTAATTACAGTTTATTTAATCTCATTTTCACTTTTATCAGGCCAAATCAAATCAGCTTACATTAATGTTAAATAAGAGTCACTGCAGGGTTAGTACATGGAAAATAAAACTTATTCTATAAAAATCCTCCAAAAACGATTCACTGTGGGAAATTTTGAGACTCAAGGCCTGAAAAAATATAAATAATAAAAATGTGTTTGAAATAAAATTCAATCACCTGCGATAGGAGCATCAAGCAGGATTAAAGCGGCTAATAGAGAAAAATTAAATATAAAAAGTTAATAAAGTTGAAATTATTAGTACTTAATATTACTTAATTAATTGCAGTCTTTTGTAGAACTGAATTAATCTGTAAATAAATGTATTACACATACAATATTATGCTGCTGCTGTTAATGTCATTTAAAAACTTTTATCTGTTTTTAAAGACTGTCTACAGAAATAAGAAAAGATCCGCCGTCAGATCATCCACCATACCTGCAGAGATACGGGTCAGAACCGCCTGAGGTTTGATCCCACAATAAGAAACTGGAATCGACTCCACCTGCTGCCAGCGGCGCCTCGGGTCCGACTACGACCAAACCGACGTGGTGGTCCTTACAGAACTGAGCCAGGATGCTGTGGTTGCTCACCGACACCTCTGCAGAAACGCAACAGAAAGCTACAGACGCTCACCTCTGGTTTTCAATTCTGTCCAGTGACTTCAGCTAAAATACATCCTATGTTGAGCAGTTAGCAGGTCCAACAGCCCCTCAGGTACCAGAGTTGCTGATCTTGCCGTAGCTGGCGGCTCCTGCGTTTCCGGGAGCCACCAGAACCTGCTGGACCTGGGGCGACTGGGCCAGCTTCCAGGCCAGCGCGTGTTCCCGTCCCCCGCCTCCTACCACCAGAACCCGCTCCGCCATCGCAACTGGAACCACAAGAGATTCGACTTGAAGGAGGATTTTCTCTCACCGTGTGAAGCCACCGTGCAATTATGCAAGCGCTGACCTTTAGCAGGAAGAGCCGTGACCTTTTCCAGGGGATGGAGGTCCGATGAAATCGTAGAGATCAAACCAATGAGCTGGAAGAAAAACGAAACTGGACTTTTAACACAATCGGCATTGATCTGGAGCCCCAGATTACTGCAGAAACAGAGTAAAGATAAACGGGCCAATCTCTGGGAGAACAGAGAGTCCAGTGTTGGACCCTGGCTGAACATGTTCAACTCTGATTGGAGTCACTGGGCTCATGTGACCTCCTGAAACCAACTGATAGAAAAGTACATATAATAAGCTGGGAGCAGATTTAAAATCCCGCTAGAAAACAATGAAGGTTTTATTTGCATCCATCACTGTTAAGCGTTTCTTTTCTAAATATTGTTGACTTTAAAGTGAATCTAGCAGCAAAAAGACGTCGACATGCACAACATTTACCAACCTCTGTTGGTATGAACCAAGAATTACTCGCAGCCCGTTTCGCCTGCTGTGCTTTCCCCGCTCTCCGTGGGTGGACTGACCCTCCGTGGAAGCTGCGGGGACACATGTGACGCAACTAAACATTAACACACACACACACTGCGTGGAGTCACAGTGAGAAAAACATGCAAAGTTTGCACACAAACTAAATTACTAATGAAAAGAGAGAGAGAACAGAGAAGCTAAAACCGTCGACACGTGTGGAGTCTTACCTTCACCAAATGATGGGAGGAACACTTTTTGGATTCCACTACTTCCTATAGGAGAGAAAGCGCAAAGCATCACGGGAGACGTAGTTCGTTTACCGCTAAACTCTAAAATAAATAGTTAACATTTACCTTTAATACACTTTTTAAAGCAATAATGAAGCTTCAATCATCGTTAGAGCTAAAATAGGATTTTAACTATTTCACTACCATAGATGTGGTTAAAATCGATGGCCAGCAAACAGCAAAGGGAAGAAGTTTGTTATCAGATTTAAGAGTTACTACTAACAACATTACTTCCTGAAGTTTCTTAGGAGACCACTCAGATGTTGCTCTGATGAAAACCACCCGTGGGATGAAAGTGCAGAAAACCTTCTGGTCGATGGATTCGCCACTGTGCTGGTTCAAACACTTTAAGCATCTGGAAGCACTTTAGGCTCCTCCCCCTTTCAGGTGACAACAAACACCTTTATTTTCATGTTTTCCTTTTGTATGAGTTGAGCTGTAAAACTTTAGGTCAGATTTGAACTTTTTCAGGTTTTGCTCAGTGTTCAGGTCATTTCCAACCAACATTTTATTGCAGGAAATCATTTCAGGAAGGAACCAATAGATTCAGGAGTCTGGGAGATGTGACTGTAACCGACCTGAACACTGAAGCCCCAGAGCGCCCCCTGCAGGATCTGCTGCACCATCTCCGTTTCCAGCAGCAAATCAATCATCTGTTGGTCCAGACAGAAAAGCTGAAGCTGTCAGTGAAGCAGATCTGAAGCTGAGCAGCAGAAACCCAGAAGAACTGGAAGCATCAGCAGGAGATGAACTGGACCTCTAGGATCACTGATGCTGCAGCTGAGGAAGAGGAGGACGATGAAGGTGAAGCTGCCATCCTCACACTTCCTGTTTATCAATCCAAGAAAGCAGAAAACCTGCAGAAAATCAGCTGAAGAAGAACCATGAGGAGCTGGAGGCGTCCGGCGCCCTCTAGTGGCTGATTGGACTACTGCACTGGGAGAACTGGACCTTGACGCTACTGCAGCTCAGCGGCTGGTTTCTCTCTGAATGGACCAATCAGAACCAAAGAGGATTCAGCTCTGAGACAACTATTTACAACTACATACGGTACTTACACATATGTACAACATTTTAGTGTTTCTAAACACTTATCTAGAGTTTAGAAAACATAAAAAACTGTCAGCAGTTTCCAGAGGAAAGTTTAAAAACATTAAAAGTTAACCTTTGAAATGAAACCATATAATTGTTTACTAAAGTATTTCTTCATTGCTCCTGTAACAATGAAACTTAATAAATCTGTTGTATTTTTATTAAACCTTTATATCAGTGTTTTCAGAGTCCAGGTTTCATTTATTAGAGAAACTCAACATCTGCTTTATTATAAATACATTTTCTTTCTAGTTTTCCTTTTTTCCTTTTAAAAAAATGAAACCCACCTAAATTAAAAAAAACAAACAAACAGTGATATCTAACATATTATGTCTTGACTGTCTGGTTATTGATTCTCAGTTGTCTATGTCCTGCTGGTTCTCTCTTATCTCTACCTGCTGTAGAAATGAACCAATTCATCTAATTCATCTAGGAGGGGTGGAAGTGTGTCATTAAAGAGAGAAATAGGAAAAAACTGCATCATATATGGTATATTTATGATGTAATAGTTAACAATACAGGGTTTATAATTACTGCCTGATATGAAAATGCATATTTCACTAAATACTAAATAATAAATAACAGCACTTCAAATTGGACCCATATGGTCAGGATAACAATCGGGCCCCAGATGGTATTTACCACAGAATAAGAAATGGACTGTGGGTTTAATGTAGAACAACTCAAATGACAAAAGTCAGGTAGATTCTGGGTCCAAGTCATGCTTTTATGGGCTATTTGTTATTGTAAATTATGACGTCATTAGCTGACATAAACAAGATGAGGCTGCTGCAGGTTTGTTGCACCTTCTGTGTTTTTTTTTAAACTTGTTTATGTTCCGAGTTTTTTTCTCATTTCATTTTCAAATTAGAACAGAAAAATCCTCACTTCTATAAGTGAGCCTGGTGCTGTAAATTCGACACGATTCGCTTTTAAATATGCGAATTGTACTTAGAAGCATCAACTCAGCTTCTGAGTGATTTATTTAAAAACAGTGTTTTATCTGTCTGGTGTCTAATGCAGCATTCTGTGTCAAAGGTTTTCCTCCTGTTTATTTTCTCTTGTCTGTCATTTAGTGTCTGATATTGTTTATCTCTTTGGATCAATAAAGATCCAATTCAAACTGGGCTCCATTTAGACTCTAAATTTTAGAGTCTTCATGGAGTTTTGATCTGAACTGGATTCAACTGGAAAGTTGATCTTTTTTCTCTCTCAAGTAATTGTGTATCGCTGTTTGAGTTTGAGTCGAGGGAGTGGCCCTGGGTGTCTCCCAATATATATTAAGTGATTTAAAACATTTGGCTTTCTTTTTTCCAAAATAAAGGAGTTGTTCTGCAGTTGTATTCACTGTTGTTTTCTTTTACTGTGATTAGTGGAAATTAATAATAAATAATAACACAGAAGAGGGATGCTTCTGGATAAATAGCCTGTTTAATGTTAAAAGCATATTTTCAGGGAATGGGCGTTTGTATGGTTCTTTGGTTGCCCTCTAGTGGACAAAGGCCTCTATTGCTTCCACATCTAGTTGTTGCATCCTTTAATAGTTAATAATTATCTAAATCAGGTTAACTAAAGGCTTGAAATTTGAGCTTAATTGAATAAGTTGAATTAACTGCTGAATTAAAAAATTTGAGATGCACCTCCTGCGGTCTTTGTAGCCTCTGACCCAGCAGCTGCGCCCCCTAGAGGATGTCCAGAGAATGCAAGAACTTCCTCCTCATTGGGCTTGCGTAAGGTTTTTTGTGATCTACACTGAGGCAAAAATAAAAGAGTAAAATAGTTTATTTTATCAGTAGAGATAAACAGAAGGCACACATACAGTATCTGAGGGTAAAAGTCACACCAGCGTCAGGATCTATAGTAAAATATATGAGGAACATCTTCTGCCTGAAGGATTCAGAGAGTTCTTCCTCCTTGGAGAGCTGATGCAACATATTTGCAAGCAAATACAGCCTTTTGCAAAAATATATCCATATATAATTATACACTTTTTTTTTCTCTACACACTGAAGCAAACAAATTATACAAAAATGCAGAAACCTATCTCGGTACATTAAGTGGTGAGGCGTTTTGAAGAAAAAAAAACATGCCTTTCATAAGCATAAGAGTGGCAGTCGTACAGAATCCAAAAAAATAGAAGCAATACTTTCATCATAAGCCGTTATAGGAAATACATACAAGTCCATATAATGCTAAAAATATTAGCTTTAAAACCCAAGGGGAAAAAAATGTACACAAAAAGACATTTTCAACATAGATGTTTCAGGATTATACGGTCCAGAAAATACAAGAGCATCCCTTTCGAGCAGTCTGGGTAATATGCTTACTAAATTAACAAAAGGAGTGCCATGGCTTCAAGGTTCTTGTTTTTGGCTGCCAAACGGGTCCCAGAGTTTACAAATTTGAGAACAAAAGCGGTGGCCATGCTACAAAATTACCACCATCGAAAAAAAAGACGGACTGAGAAACCGACGAAAAAGAAAAAGCTGCAACTGAAACACTAAGAAAAAGTTGATGACAAGGTTTGCGAGGGACAAAACACTGCATATCTGTGCTTAAGTGCAGATGCCACTTTAGAAGAAAATGCTACAGACATTAGCCGTAGAGTTACAGCTTCAGTTATGTAATCAAGAGAAATTGCTAAAAGAACGTTCTTTCCCAGAATCTGACCTTACTTGTTCCGATTCCTTAGCAGCAGTGGCGGCTTTTGATATGAAAAATGTGGCTTACCATGCGGGGTGTCAATCTATTAGGGGGAGGCAACAGCAACAAAAATAAAATTAAGTCCACTGTGCCCTCAACCAACTTAGTGCTGCGACAGTTAGAGAAGAGTAAAAAAAAACACACAAAAAAAAACTGCTGACGTTTGAGATTGAGACAAGCGTGAAAACCGCAGTATATACAAAGTTTAACTGAAAAGTGAAATACTGATGACATTATTTAAAATGATTTCTGAAAGTCAAGTAATATTCTATTTGAGAACAAAAAAAACACAATGACAATGAATGCATGCATGCTGGCCCACTGAGTAATCAAGAACCGCCACTGAATATTTGTTTATGGGGCAAAACTTGCAATTCTTTTGTATAAAATTAAAACCATATCTTTAAACGTTGAGACATCTTCTAGTCAGCGTTTTCCTCTTCAATGTTAAGATTTCTTGCAGTTATTTTGTGCATAACGTAAAGCAACGTGTAACAATTAAAAAACGACCGACTTTTCCTCTAAAAACGCAACCTTTCCCATGCCGGCTCAAACAGTTATCCTTGAAGTGCCTATAAACACAGGCATCTGAATGGGAACTAAAGTTTGTT
Source organism: Xiphophorus hellerii (assembly GCF_003331165.1). Classification (NCBI taxonomy): domain Eukaryota; kingdom Metazoa; phylum Chordata; class Actinopteri; order Cyprinodontiformes; family Poeciliidae; genus Xiphophorus; species Xiphophorus hellerii. Next base: position 7,105,429 of record NC_045695.1, on the reverse strand, counting down.
TTCTTCGCTGAAGAAGCAAGTTTAACAGTCTCAGTGACTCCAACTTCCAGCTTTTCTGGTTGCATTGAAATTTTTAAAAAACAAAACTTCTTGTCAAGACAAAAAAAAATAAATTCTTATCTGAAATGTTGCTCAGTAATTTTACGCTTTGCCTCGTTTTGTAAAATACAGTAATATTGTGTTTTTTTCCCCCTTCCAGCTGCTAGTATGGGTAGCTGTCGGGGAAAGCCAGTCCCTGGACGCACTGCTCCCCTCCGTCCATTAGGTACGGACCCTCCTCCTCGTAGCTGGGCAGGGGGAAGCCGTCCTCCTCGCTGGGAGGCAAGATGGCGTCCAGGTCGGCTTTCAAACTCGGCCTGTGGTTTTCTGGGAATGCCATGGAGAACAACGCGTCGGGGTTGCACACGAATTTGTAGACGTACCTTTCCCCGGCAACCTGCGGGAGGAAATAAAAGTATTTAAAGAAACTCTTTAAAGAAAAGAGAATCGTGTGAAACTGTGTAGATGAGAAAGATGACTCGCCTTTACCTTCTGCATGATGCCTTTTTCGTAGTAGTACCGCAGCGAGCGGCTCAGCTTGTCATAATTCATGGCTGGCCGATTTTTCTGGATGCCCCAAAGGCGAGCCACCTGAAAAAAAAAGAAACAAAGAAAGACAATAAAATGATTCAAATAAAAGAATTCTTCTTACAAATGGTTTAAAGCTGATAGTTTTAAGTCTAAAAGCACCACCTCTTCTGGATCGATCAGTTTGAACTCCATGTTGCGTCCTGTCCACACGATCAGGTGTCTGTTTGCCGGATTGTCCAGCAGCGTGAGCAAGAACTGCCAGAGCTGCAGGGAGCCGCGGCGCTGGTACGGCAAACCTTCCTGCTTCACTTTCCCTGGTTTCAAGAGACAAACACTGAGCTCGCGCGTCTCGCTTCGGCCACCAAAACAATCAGATTCCACTCATTTCTAATGACTGAGAATAACATTTAAAAAAAGAAAAGAGGATTTTAAGCAGTGTGGAGGTAACCTACCTTCCAATCTTTCTGGTACGACACAGGTGTCATCAAAGTACCGAAGAGGCTCTCTGTCAGAACCAAATCCTGTGGGGAAAGAAAAATATAAAAAATTGAGTTAGAGCTACACATCTAATGGCATATGTATGTCATTATAATATTTATAAATATGTGTGTGTGTGTGTCATAATTTAAAAGAAATACTTATTCAATAAAAGTTAAGAAAAGTGTCGATAGTTGAGAATCGACAAAACAAACAATTATGTTTCTTGTAGAAATATATTAATATATTATCTTTCAGTTTCATTTAACTAACCGTTTATTTTTGAAATTTTGGATATTATTAATGTCTTAAATTGTGGCATATAAATGGTCAAATGGGCCACAACTCAATAGATAAATAGAAAAGAAGTAAACATTTAATATGAAAGCAAGTCAACAGAACTTAACTTTATTAATTCATAATTAGTTTACTGTTGTGTTTAGCTGCAAATTTCATAGTCCTCTGCAACATTAAGTCCCAAAAAGTCACACTGTCCAATTAAGAAGTTCTAAAATAATTACAAATACAGAATTATTTAAGTTATTAGTTGAAACTTGGATTCAATCCTCCATCTGTCCTAAATTAGGGAACTTTTCGATTCTCCGTGTTTACTTATTAAATTGTGGCAGTTTGGACCCCCATAAGGCAGAGAATAGCAAACCATTAACTAGAACTCACCAGCAATGTTTTTCTGAAATAGAACTGGAGACTTTCCAAATGTCGACTGGCAGGTTTGAACCTCTGAAAAAGAGACAAGTGAGAGATCCAATAAAGCTTCTGGCACAAATTATTTAGCCCAAAGGTTATTATGCATATTACAAAAACAAACAACAAAAAAACAAGCACTTTGAACATACCAGGTTCAAAGCTGTAGTCTCTTGGCTCTTGCTTGATTTTGACGTGGTTGAAGTTGGCTTGGGGCGGGGCCAGACTTGGACCAGCCGGTCCCGGGTCAGGATAGCGCGGGTCCACCAGCTCCTGCTTGAAACCGCGGGGAGGGAGGGGGACGACGGGTTCCGACAGGTGGCGCTGGTACAGAGGCCGGCCGTCGCAACTGGAGGGGTGGTACGGCGGGTTCGGGGTTTTCTCTGGAGGCAGGAAGGGCAGGCAGGGATCAGACAGCTGCCGGTGGAACCTGGGAGGACCAAAGGAAGGTTTGAGTCGTCCGTGGAAATGCACGCAAAACAAAAGCAAACACTCAGGTGAAAATCAGAGCTCACCTTTGGTCTGTGTTGAAAGCCGCCGCCGAGCAGCCGATGGGGGTATGCCGCAGCGCAAACTGCTGGTTTTGGTTGGCCTGTGGGACGTTTTGGCGGTGGAAGGGGTTGGAAGTTGGAGCTCGGCTGCTCATTTGAGGTGGGGAAGGCTGCAGCTGCCTCCGTAAGGGTGGAGGTCCCGCAGGGTGGATGGCGCTACACTGTGTTGCAGGTGCATTGGCTGGACCCGGTTTGTTTTCACAGGCACTAAGGGAGACAATGACATAAATAGTGTAGCTTATTCAATCTAAAACACACAAAAAATAATAATAATAACAACAATAGTCATTACAGTCACTCAACACGCCAACTGCAATCCAAAAAGTCAAAAAGATTTCATAAAGTGTTGTGGTTTACAATCCTCATGGCTTTTTTTATTTTGCAAAAATATAAATAGATTGGAGGTTGGCTCTATAGTTATTTCCCAAAATCTCTTCACCATATGACAAGTATGGTAGTAAGATAACATAAAAATGTGTAAAAGTGAACAAAGGAATCCAGTGTAAAACCTTTATCTGGTACCTGTAACTGTAAAGGCACATATCAGTCTGGGGGGTCCCACAGGGGGACAAATCTTTGGATGGACTGGGCTCCCGCTTCACTTTGCTGACAGGCGGTCCATGAAGCATCACTACAAACAGACATTACAAAACATTTTTCAGTATATTTGAAGTTTCATGCTCCCACAACAAAAAACGTCCAAGGATAAGATTTTCCATTCCTCATGATTTCTCTGATTCCTGAGGTATTTTCTCAGATTCAGCAGAGCCCTTTCCCCTCGCTCCCTTTCGCTCCTCTGTGTGTTTTTCTATCCGAGCTCAGCTTTCCTGGAAGGAGCCGTCAGATTGCCATCAGCATGTTGCCGTGACGCCAACAGGCCACAAACATTTCCATGTGCGACACGCTCGCAGGCGGCTTTATGGCCTCACCCTGGAGTTGTTCTGTCACGGGAGCCGTCATTAAATCGGCAATAAGTACACGCACTACGTGTGTGGGAGCGGCACCTAATGTACCTATTTTGATTCACGACATAATTTAGACACACCGGCCCCGGATGTCATCTTATAACCCCTCTCATTTCCTGTTCTTGTGACTACTAGCATTGATTTGGCAAAGCTCCAGCACATTTGTGTGTCTCTGGGCAATGTGGCGCAATCTTTGCTTGTAAACACAGCAGTACACGGTGGTATGATATCGGAAAACAGATGCGGAAAGGTCGACTGGGTTCATCTATATCACAATGGAATATTGAATGTGTTGGGAGCAGTGATGGCTTTCAAGGCCAACAGCTGCTAGGAGGAAGGACCTCTGATTATGGTTGTTTGTGCACGTAGGAGGCAACAATCTGTCACTGAAGGAGCTCTCCAATTCAGTAACAGCTTTACACAAAGTATAGAGGTGTTCTGTTCAGATTTATGTTGTGAAGCGTTTCTTTTAGTGTGATTAAAATCATAATATTTTTATATAGATCTCTAAAAGAAAACCTTTATGGTTTCTTTACACCTTTTGCTGCATTTTGTAAACTGGTGTGACATTGCTGGATCAGTTTCTATTTGTCTTATTTCACAAAAGGAGCAAATATATAGAAGGCAATATGTGCCAACATTCGGTGAATGTATGGAGGTCTACAATGTATGGAGGTCATTAGGAATATGCAGCTCTAAAACTGGAAAAATTTAAATGATTAATATGGAGCTCTCTGAAAAAGTATGGAGCGCTAAAATTGCTCCAATTCATTGTCAAAATACGGGGAAGTAAAAGTGCCAAAATTCAGCCAAATCAATATAAAAGTAATTAGATGTGTGGAAAGGTAATCCACAATGCAATGAAATACTGAATAATTTAAGGAACACAATTTACATTTATGCTTTCTGTTATTTTCTATAATCCAATGTTCAGATTCTACAAAAAAATGTATTGTGTTTTGGCGGGATTGTGGGGAATCTCAGTACATTTACATCAAATATCTGTATAACAATAGTCATAGCATAAGAAAAATTTGAAGAATAATGCATAAAGAGGCAGCAGAAGTTTTTGTACACGATCAAATCTTCAACTGTAATTATATGTAGTTTTGGGTTTGTGGTTTGAATCGGTTTTAGTTGATATTTCACTTGACCTAAAAAGGGACCAACAACAAATGAACGGAAATCGGGAGTATTCAGTTTTCATATAGAGCAAATCGTAATTTAATTTAATTATGTTTGACATTTTACTTTTTCTCATGGGTCCTGCAAAACAAAACAGTTAAATGCGGCGTACACGTATGACCTTACACGTTTAATATTGATTTAATGGTTTATTTATTACATTGTGGCTGCTGTGGCACAACCTAATTTTCTCCTCCGCACTACTTGTAGTCCAAGACCCAGGGTAAAAATAAATAAAACAAACTCATTATCTGGAAAGCAGTTTATTTTCCTCAAGTGAGTGGGCAGGACTGTTTGCTCAGACTATTTCCAGCCCTTCACACGTCTTCATTTGCAATTTGCAACAACAGAATAGGATTAAATACACAGCCGCCACCACGCAGGGAACAAAATGGCTCCATTATTTGGCTCTCATAGTTTATAAACAAAAATCTAGCTCTGTTATGTAAGCAAATATGATTCGCACATAAGGTTCTCAACCAAAATAAACGTTTGCATAATAAATCGCTGTCGTTTTTATGAAATGCTTCTTGTGTAACTGTGGGTGACATCTATAAATACGAGAGGAGAAGTAGTTACTCACAGTTATTGGACTGGAAATCTGGGACAAACTGCTCGTCATCAGGAACCTGAGCTGTCAGACGGCAGAAGACGGGATGATTAAGGACTTGCTAAACGCCGAGCCAAAAATAATCAATACATGCAGCGCGTTTGGTCTTATTAATAGCTGGTAGCTTTTGTAGCTGCTATTTTTAAATAAATGTTTGCTTTGCTTTTTTTTTTTTACCCCCTTTTGTTTTTTTTACCTTCTGCAATCCATATTTCCTGGAGCTGGATCAGATCCTGAAAAAGCTCTGAAAGACAAACACGGAGTAAATTTACAGGTGAACTGCTGCGTTTGGAAACATCAACACCAGACAGAGTAAACCAAGCTGATATACCTTCTGTGTCCTGAGCCAGCTCTGTGTCCAAGAACCTCCTCCGCCTGTCGCCGAGACTCCTCTCCTCCTCTGTGTGGCATTTCTGCAACCGGCAGCGGCAGAAACAAATCAGGATTGCAATGCACACACCGATAAATAACGGGACATAAAATTGGCAGGTTAAAAACTCACACTCTCGGGAACCATAAAGGGAACCTGCTGATCATAAAAGCCGTCCATGTTGCAGCGGTGTTCACCCTGGAGGGCAGGACAAGCGGGAGCTGTTAGATAAACACTTCAATGCATCAGATCTGCGGCTCTTTCCACCTGATTTAACCCTCCATTCATACAACAATCATCCCCTTAAAGTGACTCAATTGGTTTATGTTGTTCTGACCTCTGCGACCAGACAGTAGGGCTTAGCTGTGGCTCTAGTAGCCTCATTGCAAACAAAAGCTGTGTGACATCATGAATTATGAGCATGAGAGAGAGCAGGAAAACATGATGTCTTTCGGTTTTGTTCACAATGGCCTTGAAGTGCTCACTGTCAATGGGCAAAATTATATCCAGACAGCACATGAGGCATTTTCCCTTTCCTTTAGGAAAGGACTTGGGTGTAAACTTTGACTAGGCCATTTGAACACATGAATATTGTTCTCCGTGGAACAGTTTCTCTCAAATAAACAGAACAGTTGCATTAACACTGAAATGGAAGTACCCACATGATCGCCATTAACTAACAAGACGACTTCTGAAGGGAGAACAAACGCACACCACACTTTTCAGATTGGTCCTTATTTATCCTTCCCTTCCACTTCAAAATGTAAGCCTTAGGAAGACGAGAGTGGATGTTTACCGCATTATACTTTCCCCCCATGGTTTGCTCGAGATAAGGAGTTAATTTCCAAATGGTTTTCTCAAGATGACGAGTTATCCTCAGTTTATAAGGAAAATGTCCACCTCGGCTTCGGTTTAACCTCACATTCGGCTAGTTTTATCACCCAAAATCCCAATACAATACAATAAAGTTTCAAGGAACTGACCTACGGATAGCAAAAACAGATCATTTGTGATTGACAACTTGTTTTACAACTACGTAAACAGAATGTATTTAAGTTTTGCGACATAGTTGTAAGAAAACCAACCAAACCAAAATGTACTAAGCTAGAGAGCCGAACGTAAAATTGGACCAATTGTGAATGGAGTTTGGCGCTGACCGCTGTGGGACCTCCTTGTTTTTCTCAATGAAGTGAAACTTGATCTTCAGCAGGAGGAGGGGGTGGAGGAGAAGAAAAGGGGGGGCAGCGCACCATTGAGAAATTTACCAGCGAGAACGGAAAAAATATTCACAAAGCTAACAAAACGAATAATAATAATAATAAAAAAAGAACAGTCAATGCAAACAGAAACAGGGCTCTGCGGGGCCGACAAATGCGCGGAAATGGGCGCATGTTGGCTTTGATTGCTAGAAAATGGCGTTCGCCTCTTTAACCAGTATCTGCTCCCTTCACAGCCAGCAACAAACCGCGACACTGCGGTTCGCCTGGATAGACGGAGAAAAAAAAACAAGCACGTTTCGACCAACTTTTATATACACATCAATAAGATAATGCAAAACATACCTGGGTGGTGAAGTTATTGTTGGGAGAGTGATTTAAAATAAGTGGTCGCAGTTTCTTTCCCCCTACATCGCCTGCAGCTCCACGAATAAACACTCGGCTGTGGATTTTTCTCAATGAAGAGCTCTCAGATTAGCCAAGCAGAGTACAGCCCTCCCATTGGCTGAAGAGGAAGTCAATCGAAAATTGAGCCAATCACTTTCAACATAGCTCCGACGTGGGTCCGTTCTGTTTTTTTATGAATGACTGCGTTTCATTCATGAATTCACAGCGTTCTTAAACGGCCAGAGCCACCAATTAGAATAATAAAAATTTAATCAACGTATATTAACATCTTTCGACTGAATATGTATCTTCATATAACACAATGGAACAACAACGCAACACTGTAATTTAGTACAACTCAAGTTATAATTTTATACATTTAAACAAGCTTTCCCAAGCAGGGTTTCACAAAAATGTTTTAAAGTGCAAAAATGAAAATAACTCCTAGTTCTGCTTTGTGTGTATTCAAGTCGATGACATCACAAGGAAACACAAATACTGTGCTCATTGGCTGGCATTTGTAAACACTGTGGTTAGTAGTAGTGTCTAGTTTTTACTCAAGTTGCATTTGAGCTGCAAGGGGCTTTACCTTATACGTGACTCTGTTTCCAATTACTGCTTCAAGCCAGGTTTGATACTGATGTGGATATTGAAGCCATGGAAATACTTACATGATTTTCCTCTGGCTGTCTGAACTCATACTGCTTTAGCTTACCACTGTACAGCTGACGAGGGGAAAAACAGTATTCTGGTGACTCTGCTGTTCTGAGAACTGGGAAAGTTGCATTGTACCTTATTACATGTCAGAGTTAGATGTGGTAATATATTGAACTACTGTGATTTAAAACCTAAAAAAAAGTTGTGCAAATTCCAGATTTTCACAGGTTGTTTCATGTACTTTATATGAAGAAGCAACTCAGGGTAATAATCCATAGCTTAACACTTTATAATATGTATTCCTGTATTGCAGAAGGGTTTTTATGCCACGTGAGATGCAGAATTTCTCCCCCTTTAGTTTTGCTTTGATCTGTTTCCAGTTCATTTCCATAAGCTACAGCAAAATCAGCCAAGGCTTCATGTGATTATTTGGGAAAAAAAAAAATCTCATACAGCACCCTCCACCCCTCCCCTTCATGACTGATGGCTCTGCACAATAGAGAGAACAAACCCACTGTAGTTAGGGGGGATTTTAATCCAGATATGCACATAAGAAGATTAAAGGTCAGCTGCAGCTATGATGCAGCACAATCCAATGTTCCTTTTGCGGCTTTTGCGATGCCAGAAAATCCTCAGTTCCTGCCACTGATCAAAGAAGAACTGAGAGAGAACCAACTGGTTACAGTCAAGGGCAAACACAATTTTTGCACTTTTAACCTCTCTGTAAGTCCATCCCGGATAACAATTTATTCATCTTTACACTTTGAATCTTTACACTTTGTATTCAGATTGTTTAATGAGGAATAGACGAGGTTCTTACTGGGATTTTAGTAGCTGAAAATCCCATTGGTGGTCAAAGAAACTCCCAGTGTCTGATGACCTGAGTGGACTTTTCCCCTCGTTTTTTTCTCTGTAGAGCTGCACTGATTGTTTGCACTCCTCTCAAAAAAAGCAAAAAAAAAACAAAAAATGCCCGGTCAGCGTCGGGAGATGGCAGAAACGGATCTGCGTGTGATAAAAGTCCCAGTTCGAACAACAGCTGAGCTCAGCAGCTCTGTTACTGATTTGCAACGTCTCCTGTTTATTCGGCCGCCACACGTCGACTCCTGTGCACGACGCCACATGGGCCCGTTTCATTCTTCCGTTCTGGCAGATCAACAAGCATGATATAAAACAACATATCCTGTCACAGGAAATTGCACTGTCGTCTCACAGCTGATTATCAAGCATATCTGCAGATTGTGATGCAAGCATGACCTTTTTCTCCTTATTGTTGGACGTCTAAGTCATCACTTGTTTTTGTTTACAAATTACGTAAAGGGAAAAAAAGGCAAAGATATTGATTTGATATTTGATTGGATTAACATAGATAGTGTCTTCTAGATAGTGGAAACTAAATAACAGTGACCCTAGTGAACAGCTGTACATCAGATAAGCTACCTCCCAAAGGACAAAGCTCACCATGACTACATCAAAGAAAAAATGTTGTAAACGATTGAGAAATGGGCATAATGAAACTCATGAAATAAAAAAGGTTGATGGATAAAAACGTTTTATCTCTATATTTAAGCATCTCCATCGTTAAAAATCATTTGTTTATGTGAATGTTCAGTTTCTTTTAAGCTGTTTCTCTCTTTCCTTCCTTCCTGTTTAGGGTGGCGATACACTTTAATTTTAATTGGATCAGAGCTCATGCCAGTCAAGTGAAGCAGACGAGTGTTGATGCTACAACAAAATAGATACACACCTAAACCCATATCTGCTGTAGTGCACACAAACCTGTCAGATTTGACCTTTCACCTTCTTGCCTTTCTGCAGGTCACTCAATTAGAGTTACCACACAAGTGGTGCTGTGGTATCTCTAGAAAACATTCATGTTTTTAAGACTTTTAAATGAAAAATAAATTAAAAAAAACATATTCTGTTGCAGTTTGTCTATATTTTATTAGTATGAAGGTTTAGAAGTGAAAGATAAGAGAAGGGAATCACAAAGCTGAAGAGGAGGTTTATAAGTCCACGACACGTCGAATGGAGCCGACCGCCGGATGGAGGGCCCCCCACTCCGAATGGCGCCTGTATTCACCTTTTTCCAGCAGGTACTGCCGTCCCCTGTAGCTTGGATTCTCATAGAAGATCCAGAGCCCGTCTTGGACGTGAGCTGAGTGGACTTCGTGCTGGCGCCAGCGGTCCTGCAGGTCAGAGAGGTCTTCGTTGAACTCCATCATCTGGCCGCTGAAGTCCGGACGTTCATAGATGCGGATCCTGCACGTGCTGGGTGGCTTGGATGGTGAACAATCAAGAAATCAGTTAAAATAAGAACATTTATTTTGTTATGTATTAGAAACCAGAACCTTTTTCCTAAAACATCTGCCAGGACTTACATGTCTGATGAGGCGACAGGAACGGATGGTGTCACTGAAGCCATTCCAGCTCTGGAAGATGGGGTACTCCCCTTTAAACAGTACATACTGGTAGCCCATATACTGGGGTCTCTCATAGATGACCCAGGTCCCACCATCCACTCGAATGGAGTTGCAGCGGCTGAAGTGGGAGCTGAGCTCAGGACAGTCACTGCTGCATTCAAAGGAGCGGCCCTGGAAGTTCTTGTCCTCGTAGAAGAAAATCTAAAAGAGGAGGTCTCAGTTAGAGATACCTGACTAACTTCTGCATCCACAACAATGGCCGCCAGTACCAGTACCAAAGTGCAAGCAAACACTAATTAAAGAGCATTAAAGATTTTACCCAAGTCAAGATAAGTTTAAAGTTCCTTATACTTTCTCTAGCACCAACCTTTTACTATGATGTAGCAATGCATTTACATGTCTGTTTCTGTGACGACTTAACAAAATGTGTTCATTAAAATTCTGCCTCTGAATGAACTTTGCTCTTGGAGCAGATTTCAAGCTAGAGTATAATGTCGCCCTCCAGTGGTAAAATAGGAGAATCACCAGATTTAGACAAGAATATGTTATGAAATCAAAAATGCCACATCGAATGCGATTACACCTTTACCTGGGTTTCCCCTGTGTGGGACAATAAAGAATATTTCTGTTCTATTCTACTTGATACATTGAAAACAGTGAAACACTTGGTATTTGTTTTGTTACACAATGTAATACTGAATTAATTCCTCAGACACATAAAATATTACTTTACATTTTCTGACTACTTTAATGAAATAATTAAAATATTAAATAATCAACTAATTTTAAAATAATTAAAAATCTAAATTGTATTTTAACTTTGTATTTTATAGATTTCTAAACAAAAATAATTGTATTATATACAGTATATATACAGTATGGTTGAACCAAATATTTTTAGAAAAATTTGATGTTATTCTCTTTCATTTTGTTTTCCATTATTAATTACAACATTATGAAACAGGTCATTCCTTATGAATAAACTGAGATAATCTATTGCTATATTAGAGATTATCCTGAAACTGTTTCAGAGAAACATGATGCATATTAACTTTTTTTTAGAAAGTCAAAAAGAAAAAAAAAAATTACAATAACAATTTTGTGCAAATATATTGTTTTTTTCATTAAATTCAACAGTTTTTCTGAGCTTTTTCTTCTTAACACAGATGCACTGATACCAGAATCAGCAAAAGCATGTTGGTTTAAAGCAACTAGCCAGGTAAACTGATCACCATGGTGGAGAATATTTAGTAAAAAACAAGCTCTTTAATGTAGCAGAAAAGTCCCTGTACTCACCTTCCCTGTGCGCTCCATGATTAGGCGACGTTATGGTCCTCCAAAGCAGATCAAATGAAAGTCCCCCACCTAATTCACACTGCATCACCGATCCACCACCTTTATATAAAGGCTGATGAAATGCAAAACCAGCACAATTGCTGTCATTCAAATGAGCTCTCGATTAATGCAGCAGCTGATTTGGCAATTGTTTCCTGACATGTTTTGTTGATGCTGATATTTCGCTCAAAAGATGCAAACTCCGAACATCCATACCATTAAACAGACATAGTGTTGTGAAAATGATTGGACTTAAAATCTTTGGGCTCTTTAGTCACTATTAAATACTTCACATCAATAGAACCTGTCTGACAGCATGGAGTAGATCCCAAAAAGCAACAAATCACAAACTTCCATCAATCTGGAACCATTTCGGAGGCTTTTGGACTCCAGCAAAACAAAGTAAAATACAACATCCACAAATCGTGGAGCTGGACTTAATCCAAAGACACATCACAGAAGAACACAAAGAGACATCTGTAAAGATCTGTGGACTTCATCTGCCTTAGTTGAGGTCAGAGATCATAATTTAACTTCAAGAAAGGCATAGGTCAAAAACAGCCTCCAATACTCTGGTTTTAGAAGCTGCATTATCTCTACATCTGCAGTGAAAACCAATACAGCATTTAAAAAAAAACAAAGATAATGCCTTGTGTCAAACCTGGTGGTGGTAGTGTGATGGTCTGGGGTGCTTTCACTTCTTATGAACAAATAATGCTTGTAGCTGACAGAACCATCAATTATGCCAAATCCACTTCTGAATGGTTAAAAATAAATGAATACATAAAATAAAATAAAAAAAAAATTATATTTTGGATTTGTCTAGTCAAAGTCTGGACCTAAATATGATTGAGATGTAGTAGCTAACACTCAAAAATTCTTTATTGTGATTAAATTAAAAATAATTGTGCAAAGAAAAGTGGGACAAAATTCCTCCTCAGCGATGGCAAAGACTCAGACTCTCAAAAATATATAACTACCTTTTTTGCTAAACTAGAAGTTTATAAATGTATTTTATTCTTGTTGGCTGATATATGTTATAAACTACAACAGTTTGAAACAACTGATAACAAAAAACATCACATTTCCATCCTGATTTTATTCCCCAGATGCATACAGAGCAGTTTAGAACTTAGTTCTTCACCCGGCGCACTGAGCCCACATTGGGCTGCCTGCCTCCCCACTCCGAGTACCGCCTGTACTCGCCCTTCTCCAGCAGGTACTGGCGCCCCCTGTAGTTGGGGTGTTCGTAGAAGATCCAGGCCCCCTCAAACACTTTGCAGGACTGGACGTCTCTGGTCTGCCAGCGCTCATGGAAGGTGGGCATGTTGTCCGAAAGCTCCACAGACTCGCCCTCAAAGTTTGGCTTCTCCCAAATCTTCATCCGCCACATATTTCCCACCTTGGAGTGTCAAGAAAGAAAATCCACTCTGAAAACATGCCGAAGAAGTGGTTCATTTGTGTTGTTTGTGATAGAAAAACCACTTACATGTCTAACGACACGGCAAGACCTGACTGCATCATTGATACCCAGCCAGTACTGGTAGTCTGGATACTCTCCTGGACTCAGCACATACTGGTGGCCCATGTAGTTGGGTTTCTCGTAGACCACCCAGAACCCGCCCAGGACTTTGATGGAGTTGCAGCGGCTGACGTACGTGTGCAGATCGCTGAAGTCGTTGCTGCTTTCATGATATCGACCCTGAAAGTTTCTATCCTCGTAGAAGATGATCTGAAACACAAACACCAGGTTAAGTCGGCGACTCTAACATGTGTATATATTAAATGATCACATTACCTTTTCCATAGTTAATTTCAATAAGTTTGGTGTGGTGAATAAAATATTACACCTGCCACCTCCGGTATGCTCTTTATACAGAGCAAGAACAATAAAGCCAAGCACATGGTTTGCTTTGTGCAAAGTGGATTTTTCAATCAGCGATTCAAAAATTGATCCAGGCGGATCACATTGTTCTGAAGCAGTGACTCCTGTTTCCCTGAACAAAGAGGCCCAAAGCCGCTGGATGCAGCAGAGAGTGCTGACAAAAACAAGGGCACTGCAGGACATTTGGGTTGTAGTGAAGCGCCTAGAGCTGAGTCAGTGACCCAGCAGGAAGGTAGGAAAGCACCAGAGGCTGTGCAGACCCTGGACTGCACCATCTATTTCATAAACGTTTTACATTCAATATGTCTGACTGTTGACTTCTACTTGGAAACAGAAAATAATATGTCTAAAGTTTTATTGAACTGCTAAGAAAGTAGTTCTTGCTAGTGAAGTGAAGACTTTCCAATAGATCCCAAATCGGATCTAGGTCTGGCTGTATGTTTAGGGTTGTCCTCGTACCAGAAGGAGAGCCTTTACCTCAATCTTAAACCTTTTGCAACTTTTTCCAGAATTGCCTTGGAGGAACACATCCATGTAGCATAATATTGCCACCACTATGTTTCACCCTAGCATTCAGTGTCATGTGTGTGGTCAGTTATACACCATACAGCGTTTTGCATAGAAGCCAAAAACCTCAATTTCATCTAAGCAGACATTACTCGTTACTGAACTCGGCTGTACAAGCCATAGCTCACATTTTCCTTACAAGTGTGGCATCACTGAAGGAGAAGTAAAAGGGAATTTCAGCGGTGTAAGAATTATTACCAAGAAGAATGCCTACAACAAAAAAATATTCGAGCAAACACAAATTGTCTTATGTTTGTGCCAAATTTTCTTTCCCCACCTTTAACACTTGGATACATCCCCTACTTCCTGCACGTACATGTGACTTCAGCCATTTCACAGCACAATCAAGTAAGTATGTTACCTTTAATTTTATAAAAATGCTACATATATCAAACATAACATAAAATAAATTTTACTTAGCAATTTAATCCTTGACGTTGGACCTCTGTCTTTCAGACACTCCACCTTCAGCACATAATCATAACAATGCTGTTGTGATTATGCCATCTATAATCGCCCTTAGGAGTTCATATGGTAAGTTCAGCAGTTCTACCTAGTGTTTGCTGATTTCTGCTGCTGCTAGTGTGGAGGAGCAGAGTGGAAAGTTCCAGGACTCTAGGATGTCCTGGAAGACTTTATTACATCTGGAAGGTGCTGATGCATCAGTTTATCGTAGACATGGACATAGAGGGTAAAGTCAAGAAAGGTGCTGCTCCAAAATGAATACTATCAAGTTTGACTGAAATTAGCAGTGCATTGGTTTGTAGTAAATGGATGACAACCTAGACAATCAATCACACCAACATCAGAACTGGTTTTGGGATAAATGTAACTGGGACAACAGACTTTGACCCAAAGTCCTTTTGAACATTTTTGGACTATATCCTCAAATGCCAGGTACATTCAAATATTCATGACTTTCATGCAAATGATGAGCGTATACACTTCTGACCAGAACTCTAATAAACTCTAATGAAGACACAAGTCAGGCTTTGCTTTAATTTTATTGGTTGTGCAGGCATTTAGAAGAAGCTTCCATCACTTAAAACTCTGTGATCCTGCGGAAGGAGCCGATACCAGGAGACGATGCCCCCCAGTCGATGTGCTGCCGGTATTCTCCCCTCTCCAGGAGGTACTGATGCCCCCTGTAGTTGGGAAGGTCGTACAACACCCAGGCGCCATCTGTCACCACACAGGAGTAGGCCTCGCGCATCTTGTAGGTATCGTAAGCCGAGGTGATGTCGTCAGAGCAGTCCACCACCTGCCCTCCGAAATCTGGTCTCTCATAGAGCCTCAGCTTCCAGGAACTGCCATAAATCTAAAAACAAACATAAGGGGGAGGGTCATTGTCAGGATAATCTTAAATTCAACTAAGACAGGTGTTTTCTGAAGCCTTTGCATCCAAACTCTCACGTTCTTCACAGCACGGCAGGATTTGACGCTGTCGCTGAAGGCCATCCACTGCTGGCTGTCAGCGTACTCCCCGGGGCTGAGGATGTACTGGAAACCTTTGTAGCTGGGCCTTTCGTAGATCACCCACACGCCGCTCTCCACCCGGATGGAGTTGCAGCGGCTGAAGTGCGTGTGCAGGTCGGCGCAGTCACTGCTGCAGTTGTAGCAGCGGCCCTGGAATTTCTTCTCCTCAAAAAACGTGATCTGCAAGGGGAAAGCATGAGTACATTTTTTCTGTGTAGCTTTTTAAACACTTTACCCCAGTGGAAGATCTTACCTTCCCCATTTGGCTGCAATGTAAACCTGATTCTTTGCTGCAGGCCCATCAAAGTATTTATCCGTAAAGAAAATGTGCAGAGCGTGGCAAGTCTTTGATACCCAAATGAGCTGGATTTGCATATCAGCAGAAACAGCTTGGTGTCATTTGATTTGCCTTTGTTCCAGCTTCATGATGAGCCTCTATCAAACACATGCTGGAACAATAGAGGATCATCTGCAAACAGCATGGATGACAAAAAATAATCATATTCTTTCACATTTAACTGCATCTGAATCTGTATTTTAGGAATCTTACATAAATTTGCTATTGTTTTTTATTTCAACAGTGAGGTTTTTTGCAGTTTTATTGTGGGCATAGTCAGTAGAATGTCCTGGAAAGGGGATATGTGAATTATATAACCTGAACAGTACACTGTGAAAATTAAATAATGTCTGGGTGTTTTTTTTATTACAGTTTTTAGAGCTTTGATATTATTTTACTGGTTTTTTCCCCCCACACTATTAAAAAGTTGTAGCTATTATAAGTCCAGAATACTGATTTGATTCTGATAGAGTTTCTATGGAGAGAGCTAAAGATTAGGGTGATGGCAAAGAGGCTTTCCAATTTCAAACACTTGGAGATCATTGACAAAGGAACTCACCCAAATACCAGTGGAAAAATGCTAAAAGCTGGTCAGTGTAAAAAGGACTTATTTGGAATAGTGCCAATATTTGTCCTTAATTATTTAGAAAATAAAATTCCCCCCCTTTATTATGTCCTGTTATATTTAGAGTGATGCCTGTTTCGTTTTCCAGTGGAAGTTAATTTTGATTCTAGCTGTGTATGACTAGTTTGATTGAAGAGAGATAAATAACAATTTAAAAACAATATATGCAAAATGTAGTTCAAGGTGACGGTTTTTGCAGCTTGATTTGAAGACAGAAATATGTCAAAAATAAATTTTGCACCATAACCTCCGTAGGTTGGGATGAGGGATTCTTGCAACATCAGTGACTTAATTCATACAGCTGGAAGAGATAACTGTTTGCAATATATGAACAACTGCGCAGAACAGTTTGGCAACATGGTCCACACACAGATATCTAAAGAGCACATTTGAATAAAACGTTCTGCGCAGAAGGCGTTTAACTGCATTCAAGCAATTAAATTGTGTTACCCAGCATTTAGTTCCTCATTCGTTCTGTTCCTTGTGTTCATTTTTGAGACTGATTTGCTGACAGAATCCATTAAAAACAGAGGACTCCAGTCTATTCAGAGATTGGTCTCTTCGTGGATATTTCTCTGGAATGTGACTACCAATTTTTTACGGAAACCTCGCCAGTTCATGGATCTCGTTGTAAAGCATTTGTAAAATATATTTCAAAAAATACAGTTTGGAAGCTGAAATATGTAAGCCAAATAGGAGCAATGCCACTCGACATGCTATTGGCTGTTTTTTGCAAAGCAGCCAGTCCAGGAGCACCATTGATTTTCCTTTGCACTGATTGGTTGTTTCCCCACGGTCGGAATTTAGGATGACCGTAGCTGTAGATCTTATGCCAAGACGGTTTTGCTGTGCATATTAATGCATAGTATGATATATTCAACGCTTGACCTATTAAAATTTGTAATTTAAGGCGTTATTAGTTGTTCTACCGTATCAACATTTTAAATGTAATTGTTCTGCTAATGGGAACTTTTAGAAATATGAAGGGTTGAAATATGAACCTTGTGCTTTAATTTCAAAACTGTCCAAACCTTGTGCTTTATTTTCAAAAAGTTCCCATAAATGCGCTAGAAATGGCAGAAACACGTCCTTTCCCATCTAGTTTAGGTCAGAATAAGGCACAGGTACAAACACATCTGGATTTCAGCTTGCTTTATTCTGGTTTTCACCAGCTACATTCCAGAGCTAACAGGCGTCCATGATGCGCCTAATGGAGCTGAACCTCGTGGAGCCGCTCAACCCCATCTCCCTCAGGTTCCTGTACTCTCCTGGTCTCAGGTACAGCATCTTGCCCCTGTAGTTGGGCTGCTCGAACATCAGCCAGTGGCCCTCCATGACGTTGCAGGACTGGCACTCGGAAATACGGAAGCGGTCCATCATGTTCTCACAGTCGTCCACCAGCTCGTGCATCTGGCCTGCGAAGTTCTCCCTCTCGTAGATCTTCAGTCGGAAGGGTCCTCGTTGCTGTGGAGGGAGAAATTACA
This sequence comes from Xiphophorus hellerii, assembly GCF_003331165.1. Classification (NCBI taxonomy): domain Eukaryota; kingdom Metazoa; phylum Chordata; class Actinopteri; order Cyprinodontiformes; family Poeciliidae; genus Xiphophorus; species Xiphophorus hellerii. Next base: position 7,087,603 of record NC_045695.1, on the reverse strand, counting down.
CTGAAATCAAACAGCCGTCTGTGGTGAGAAGGTGAGTGAGACTTTTAAACGACAACATTGACCTGTTGACGGGGAAGTCCTCCACTTACCATAGGGATCATACGGCAGGATCGGATGCAGTCACTCGCGCTTATTCCCATCAGCCGCTGGTTGTCGGGGTATTCGCCCCTCCTCACCAGCATCTGGAGGCCCATGAAGTTGGGTTTCTCGTAGACCATGAAGAGGCCACTCTCCACCCTGCAGGAGTTACACCTGCTCAGGTAGGAGGTGAGCTCCGGGCAGTCGCTGCTGGTCTCATAGGAGCGACCCTGGAAGTTCCTGTCCTCATAGAATATAATCTACAAAAAAAAAAAAAACCACAGAAGAAATTATCAGCTAGTAGTTGATCTTCAATCTGAGTCATTTTGCATCTGATGTTTGGGAAATTTCACTTACCCTCCCCATGGTCATGATAATTGTGAGCTAATTGTGAGATTCAGCGCACCAACATCGGCCCTTTCCCTTTTTATACATTGCACAGCCGTAGCATTTCCACATGGCTTGTGCTGAAAGCTTTGAGTCATCACTCTATATTGTGGCACAGAGCTGCACTATAGGGTAGCAGACTTTAGCGTACATCAGAATCTGCAATAATCCATTTATTCTCAGCTAAATATTGGGTTTCATGCCTGCTTCCAGCAACTCCTACAACTTAATTCATCTCTTTATCCAAAAAAATACTCATATAAAGGATGAGTAATGAATCTGGAAAAAGACTAAAACTACAACAAGATCTTGTCAACTGAAGAGTAGGAAAGTGTTGGCTTTTTGTCATAAAAAACTGAAAATAAATATGACATTTCTGTGACCTCGCGTAACCTTTCACAACTACAGTTAACATAGAATAATAACTATTGAGGTGTAGCGTAAAAAGAAATCAATGCAAGGCCACGTGAACCTAATGATGAGTCATGATGTTTCAAACAAAGGTGAACTAGGTGGTCTGAAGCTGATGGTGGATATAAAAGCAACGCCGGTTGGCATCATTTGGAAAAACGAAAACCGTCACCATGGGCAGGGTAATATCCGACTTGTCCTCCGTTTACATGTCAAAAAAAAAAATCCTGCAAAAGGAAAAACTCAGGGTTCTGATTGGCTTTAACATGTATGAGAAAATTGGTCCGAACACTTAATCATCCTTGGCACAAGCCGCGGTGTCTCACCCTTTCTCCTGTGTCCTTGCTGCAGATCATTTTCTATGAGGAGAGGGGCTTCCAGGGCCGTTCCTATGACTGCAGCAGCGACTGCTCCGACATCCACATGCACCTGAATCGCTGCAACTCCTGCAGGGTCGAGAGCGGGTGCTTCGTGGGGTACGACCGCCCCAATTTCATGGGTAACCAGATCTTCCTGAGGAGGGGAGAGTACCCTGACTTTCAGTACATGGGAAACATGATGGGCATAATGGGTATGGCCATGATGGACACCATCCGCTCCTGTCGTATCATTCCCATGGTATGATATTTGTATTATCTCTTTAAGGAGGAGATTTGAATTGGCGAGCCAGCAAAAAAAGAAAAGAATAAATCTTTCGTTTTCCTTTAACAGCACCGGGGACAGTTCAGGATGAGGATCTACGAAAGAGAGAACTTCGGCGGTCAGATGCATGAGCTTATGGATGACTGCGAGTCTCTCCAAGATCGGTTTTACATGTCTGACTGCCAGTCCTGCAACGTCATGGATGGCCACTGGCTGATGTTTGAGCAGACCAACTTCAGAGGCAGGATGATGTATGTGAGGCCAGGAGAGTACAGGAACCTCCGTGAACTGGGAATGAGCAACATCATGAGAATCAGCTCCATCAGACGCATTATGGATGTGTGTTAACTGTGATCGAAACTATCAAAGAAAATAATAAACATTTTTTGAAGTATCTTTGTTGCATCTTTTCTGTACTTGACAAGCAGGGATTAAAGACTCTGTTCTCTTTAAATTGGAATTACATCAGTTCATATTAAAAATATATTGGAGACAAAACTATGTGAGCATCCCAGGATCACCTTACTGTGCAATTAGAAATGAAACGGTGACTATGTACAAACCATTCCACCAATGTTATGTTGCACATGTGCACCATTGCTACAGAATCAATGAAACTGCGACTCAAAAATGGCAGGAATGACCCTGTAATATTGTTACTTAATCTCATTTCACACTATGCAGACGCTTTAGTCAACTCGGCAGGCAGGATGTTTAAAAATCAAAAGTGAAACTGACAGCACGACCTACTTTATTATTATTTTGACTGACCTGACCACTTTGGGGCAGCAGTAGAGCAACAATTATGAACTCCTAGATTGGTAATTGAACCTTAAATATGAAAAAAGAGTAAATAAATAAAATGGGACAGTGATGGGGTGAAAAAAGTTACTTACCTTGTCCCTAGTTGAACTCTATGAATTCCACAGATTTTGATCCCAATATATGTGCAGTTTTCCAAACGGGAGCACACCACAAGTGACACAAGTAGATAAAAGACGTGACAGATGTCACTTTCACAAATTTAATTTTGTTTAGAGCCACATGTTTTCAACATGCTGGCATATGTGGCAAGAAAGAAAACAATGTGACAGTGGCTTCAGAGTGATACCGACTAATGGCACTTTTGCATATTTTGGCAGAATACATCTAAAAGGTAAAAAAAAAGCAAAAGATGCACGTTAGCCAAAGCACAACTTGGCGAGATGAAAATGTATCTGTTTATGTCAAATTTGACACAAATGAGTATCATTGAACTCATCAGTTTTTTTTACTGAATGATTTATCTCTAAATATCAATTATTTTGCTAACTACAGAGAAGTAGTAAGCGACCTGTTGATTATCTTGGGTGACGCTTGAGGTATCCAGACCCATTCCAGAATATAGAGTTGCGCATCACTTTACCACGATTACATTTGACTGTTTGATATAAGTTTTTCTAAAATTTAAAATGATTTTAACTGTAGATTTGTTGAGACGTGCATCTTAACCTATAGAATATTTGACAAAAACTCTTGGAGAACATTGAGATTGTTTTTTGGCAAACGTGATGTGGGTTGCTTGAGTTGGTATTGGTCTGCCATAATTTGCTATTTTTGTCCAGACTCCCTTCCTTTCTGTCGAATTATGAGCTCCGACTCGGATCAGATTGGATTAGATAACGGTTTTATCCTTAATAAATTAAATTATTTGAAAAAAGCTTTTGCATTTATTCAGGTTATCTTTTATTCTCCAACAAACATAACCCGCCGCCAGTCCTTCAATGAAAAATGCTAACATGCAATAATTTCACTTTGCAATGTCATCATAACATTTGCCTCCATACATTTTAATCAGGAAGGCTGCAGCGTTCACAGCTTTGATGTGCAGTATAGTGGGGATTTCCATGATGAGCTGACTCAGGTATTTTGTACAATCGAGGGGCAGATTCTTTTGATGTCACATGATGCATAAAAGGCAGCGCGCCAGAGAGAAAAACAACAGAAATCATGAGCGGAAAGGTAATGGAGGGTGCAAACTATCTAGACTGCTCCACACACTCCCAAAAAGTTAATAGTTTTATGCACAGTACTTTAAATCAATGGTGAGTGTTTGGGGTGACCAAAAAAAGCTCTAAAACTATGTCTTTCTGATCAGATTATTTTCTTTGAGGAGAGGAACTTCCAGGGCCGCTCGTACGAGTGCGTCGGTGACTGCTCGGAAATCACGTCTCACCTGAGACGATGCAGCTCCTGCAGGGTGGAGAGTGGGATATTCATGGTCTACGAGCAACCCAATTTCAGGGGCCAACAGTACCTCCTGACCAAAGGGGACTATCCTGAGTATCAGGATACGATTGGGTTCAATGACTGCATTCAGTCCTGCCGAATCGTCCCTGTGGTAATAATCACTATTGTATCAAACAATGAGAGATGATGACTGCCTGAAATGTAAAAAATAGTGCTTTGCTAATTAAAGTTGCTTGTTTTCTGCCCTGCTCAGCACACTGGACTCTTCAAGATGCGGATCTACGAGAAAACAAATTTCGAAGGCCAAATGCACGAGCTGACTGATGACTGCGACTCCATCCAGGACAGCTACAACATGTCGGACCTGCAGTCATGCAACGTGGTGGACGGCTACTGGCTGATGTTCGAGCTGCCTGAATTTGAGGGCAGGATGCTGTATCTGAAGCCAGGGGAGTACAAGAACCTCAGAGAAATCAGCAATGGCGTCAGATTCAGCTCAATCAGACGCATCACAGAGTCCTAACTCTCATGGTTTCTCTTCAGCCGACGAGTTTAATGATGACCAGTGGAAGGCAGAAAGGGGGAACCTCATCTTTGATCCTGAATCTGTGATTTTGTGCCTTTTGTTCATTGTTTGCTTTTAATTCCAATCTCACTGTATAATTTACCTCTTAATTTGTGATACGCAAAATAAATGAACTGGTTTCAAACTGGTGAACTAATGTGTTGGATGCATTGTTTTTGTAGAACTGGCAAACAAACATGCAAGTATGTCCAGTGCATGACATATTCATATAATCAGTGCTTTTGGATGAAAAACAGTGGGACAGGGACAGAGTCAGGTGTGTCCTCCATGGAAAGTCAACATTATGTTGAGCTCGTAAGCTATAAATACATTCTAACTCACAATATACTCCCTCAATGTTATTAAAGTTGTGGATCTCACCTGTCAATAAACTCTCATGTGCAGAAAGGGAACTGTGCAATGATTATCTACCAAAATGGATGCATTATTATCTGCCAGTCATGCTCACTTTGGTGGTTATAGTGCATCAATTAGTCCTTCTAGAGTTAGTTATGGGATTCAACAAGGTTTTTAAATGGGAACCCCTCTGTTTTTATGCTACATATTCCTCCTGCGCAATATAATCAGGAAAAATGATATTGATTTTCAATTCTACACAGATGATACCCTGTTTCACATGTTCATCAGATGTAAAGAAACCATCAAAATGCAAAGATTGTAGTCAAGTTAGCAGATATAAATGCTTAACTGATGAAAAACATTTTTCTCTTGAACAAAAACAAGACAGAAGTTCTCATTACTGTTCCTAAAAATATCAAGAATTCTCTGGCTCTATGGGGTTTCATTAATGACACTTTGGATAAGATTACATTGACTCTTGTTCAACCGTAAAATACAGTTTTGACCAGAAAATATACTCTAATTAACACGATAACCTGCTCTCTCAAGTATTCAACTTTCCCCTCCATGATTTTTCAAAAACAGAAAGGTTGCTGTCTCTGAGTGATGTTAAGAAACTAGTCTATCTTGATAACTGTATTGCCGTCCTAGTTGATCAATAAAACTCCTGCTGCTGGTCCAGCTGAAAAAATACTTTTTGGTTTTTCAAGAAGACTTCGCAATTTTACCCATATTGGCCTTTCCTCATTGATAAATTGATATTTTGGAGTTAATTAGGTGATAAAGTCCAATAAAGTCCCAAAACCTGATCATTCTCTATCACAAGTCTCATACGTCACAGGTGTCAAACTCCAGTCCTCAAGGACCGGTGTCCTGCAGTTTTTAGATGTGCAACAGGTACAAAACACTGGAATGAAATGGCTCATTACCTCCCCTTTGTGTAGATCAGTTCTCCAGAGCCTTGCTAATGACCTAATTATTCTATTCAGCTGTGGTGCAGCAGAGGCACATCTAAAAGTTGCAGGACACCAGCCCTTGAGGACTGGAGTTTGACACCCCTGTATACGTTCTGCTCCTATAACAAAGATTTACTTGATGTTCTCAGGAATCTTTGGAAGCTTGCAGGCTAGAAAAAAGCAAAATGCATATTTTGGTGACCCACCTACATATATTTTGTTGTCCATATTGGACTGGCCTGCCAGGTTTTGTTGAGGACTTATAAGCAAAACAGCAAACAGACTTTGGATACAGATAATTTACATGGATAGACTTACTTTTCCTTCTTCCTCTGCAAGTTTACTTCAGTTTTAGTTTAGACAGCACAGCATAAGTCAAAATGTTGAGGTGTTTAGATTTATACCTTTTATTTGGCTGTGGAATAGGATTTGATATTATAAAAATATCAATTTTGCAGAAAAAATGCAGCACATGCTGTAGTTATGTGTATGATTTGACCATTTTCAAGTATCTGGGTAATATTGAAACTTTACAGCTCTGATGTGGCCCCTGCTGCTCTGTATTAAATCTGTCTCATGCAGACTGTATTGAAAATTACTTTTCTAGAGCTCAGCCCCAAAGAGAGAATCACAATATGGGGGATTTCAATCAAACAAAAGCAAGAACCAAAACCCTGGAGGCTATCCAAAAACAAGCTGTTGACACGCTGACACCAAAGTGAATCACAATCTGTGAATTGTTTACTGTTATAAAAGCCAATGGAGGACGTCTGTTGCACAGAACCATGGCAGATGTGGAAGTGCTCCCACAAATTTAGAGTTGTGATAAAAATGACGCTTCTGAAATGTTAAAATACATCCGATGAATATACAGCAGATCTAACAAAGGCTAGAAACAGTATGGGTGTTAACTGTATCCTCTAGAAAGAGAGGCCCTAAAACATGAGCAGAATTAAACATGCTTGCAAAATGTTGGTAAAAGAAACATTAACAATAAAAAAAGTGGGATTTTTAAAATTTGTGTTTTTATTTGCATCAGTCCAGTTCAACCCATGCGTATGCTTGGAAGATTGCTCCAAGTTCCATGAGCGCTCATTCGTCAAACAAATGCAGGTGGCAGCTGCACCTCAAAGCAAACAGCTGAAATGCATTGTGGGGTACAGTGTTTAAAAAAGCTGACAGGGCCGATCATTGTTATGAATCACAATGCTGCAGGTCATCTGTGGGTTATAAATGCAGCCGGGAGCCCACAGCTGCTGCTACAGTGTGACCAAAATTAGCCAACACAATGGTGAAGGTAAGGCTCCTCGTTTTGCTTGGTGTATTTGTTTTTTAATGTTCCTGTAAATTACTTTACCAAAATCAGAAAAGTGGAGGCAAATCTTTTCCATTTGTGCTTAACTTGATCCAACGCTTCCTCCATTCCTGACAGATCATTTTCTACGAGGATAGAAACTTTCAGGGCCGCTCCTATGAGTGCAGCAGCGAGTGCTCGGACCTGCACTCCCACTTCAGCCGCTGCAACTCCATCAAGGTGGACAGTGGAGCTTGGATGGTCTACGAGAAAAACAACTACATGGGCTACCAGTACTTTCTGACAAAGGGCGACTATCCAGACTACCAACGCTGGATGGGATTCAACGACTGTGTTCGATCCTGCCGCGTGATTACCATGGTAAGACCCCTAAAGGTACAATCCAAATTTCACAGCAGAAGCAACTGATAAGTGCAATCTTTCCAGCAGCACAAAGGGTCTCATAAGATGACGATCTACGAGCGCCCAGACTTTGGACGGACCATGATGGAGCTGACTGATGACTGCCCTTCTCTGTATGAGCGCTTCCATTTTAACGATGTGCACTCCTGCAACGTGACAGAAGGCAACTGGCTCTTCTACGAGCATCCTCACTACAGGGGGCGCCAGTTCCTGCTGCTCCAGGGCCAGTACAGGAGGTTTCATGAGTGGGGAAGCTTGAGCCCCAGGGTGGGATCAGTCAGGCGTATCACAATGTGAAAGACGGGATGTGCAAAATGTTGTGTATGTAAGATACTACAAATAAAGTCAATTAAACCATTCAAATGCTTTCTGATTACATGAAGAGATTCCCCAAGGATGACATTTGGGTACAATGACCTTTACACACAGTTTAAGCCAAGCATGTTTATTAGGAACAGATGGAAGAATGAGGATCTTAGTTAAAGTCGGTGATTCGCCTGAGAGAGCCGATCCTTGGGCTGGCACCACCCCAGTCGCTGTATCTGCGGTACTCGCCGGGTCTCAGGTAGTAGGTCCTCCCCCTGTAGTTGGGTTGGTCGTACAGCAGCCAGTGGCCGTCGACCACGTTGCACGAGTTAATGTCGGACATCCGTAGACGGTCCTGGACGTTGGGACAGTCGTCGCTGATCTCCTGCATCTGGCCGCCCATGTCCGGACGCTCGTACAGCCTGATCTTGTAGGAGCCACGGTGCTGCAAGGGGAGCATTTATGAGTTTTTGCAGGTTACAGGGGTGGATCTTAAGCCTTTCTTCCATTTATTTCTTACCATGGGGATCATGCGGCAAGAGCGGATGCAGTCATTGATGCCGATCAAGCGCTGGTTGTCGGAGTACTCCCCCCTGCGCAGGAAGTACTGGTGGCCCAGGTAGTGGGGCCTGTCGTATACCATGAAGCAGCCACTCTCCACTCGGATGGAGTTGCACCGGTTGAAGTAAGGGTGCAGGTCGGCACAGTCGCTCATGCACTCATGATGGCGACCCTGGAAATTCCTGTCCTCGTAGAATATGATCTGCAAAAGTCGTATTTCTCTAAGTATATATAAATAAACCAAAGAAAATTATCTTTTTTTTTAGCAACATGTAATAAACTTACCTTTCCCATTGCTGTATTAGTGGAGGCCAGACTGATGCTCAATAGATGCTCTCTGTGCCGTTGTCCTTTTATATAAAGTAGCCGTGTGATGGCACAGCATAAAGTATTGTCATCCAAATTGGTTTTTACAACACAAATCTGGTTATGTATAGCGATGAACGGCGGCGCGATGATGGCTTATTGTTGTTCACTTTCCACATGTTCATCACTATTGATAGACGGTTATCCGAAGGCCACCACTCCCAGTATCAGCAGAATAAAAAACACCACAGTGATTTGAATTCTTGTTTTTCCAATAGTTTCACACTTGCACAGATCCTAAAATCCACATACATAAAGAACAACAAATAGGAGGTTTTGGTCTTTTCGGGAAGATGGATTGCTCTAATTAGGTTAAGGATACAACTCTACAGTTTATTGCCTTTAAAAAAAAGTTTATGGAAAGTTTAACCCCACTGATTGTCGACCAAGTCCAATTAATCCATGTTAATAAGAGATGCATAATGTCTCTGACATCACAGTGTCAATGTTGGGCGCTTCCTATTTGTGAAGGAGTGCTTGGCAGATTATTTTATTTCAAGTGTGATGCTTTCACACGCTGCAAATCAATCATATACAATATTTAGACTCTAACTGCCTTTAATGTCCAATAGTGATGAATTTTTTAGAGATGCTGAAGCTCAAAAGGAGCGTTGGGGATATTGTTCATTGGTAAAGAAAGAAAAGTCAGGAAAGGGTGGGTTAATCATCGAATTTCAGCAGTGGTACCACACGTTTACACTTTTGTAGTGTTTTGTCTCCGCTGAATAAAATGAAGTCTAAAGGTGCTAATCCCTCAGCTATCCTTTTAGAGCACAAAAACAATTGGGGGAACCCTCACTCTGGATTAAAACCAAAATGTTCAGAAAGCAGATTAAGAGGAATGGTTGAAATAGCATTTAGCAAACGTAAAATCACGTCCAACATTTGGATTAGCATGTTTGGGTGTCTGTTGCAGACACTTGGTGCAACACTTGTTAAGTGTTAACGATCCATTGCTGTATTTCTTTAGATTTTTGCGTGGCAAGTTAGAGCAGATGCTCCATGTACAGATGTTATAGTCCTTGACACAATTACATGGACATAAGTAAATGTCCATGCAAGTAAATATTCTGAACAGCTGACTGGAATAAAATGTGTCCATGTAAAGGCCCTAACCAAAATATTCTGATCGGATTCAGCTTGATTGGAATGAAACTGTAATCTGAATGACAAGGACGGTTTATGCCGATTGATTGAGGCAAGTAAACACTTGTTCTAGTCATATGATGATTGTGGACATGACTGTAGCCTATGCGGCATTTTTCCACCTTCAGTGGCCAGGTGATATGGTGGGAAGCAAAACTGGTCTGCTGGAGATGCAGCCTTTTAATTAGAAACATTAAGAGAGCTGAAAACGTGTCAACCGAAAAGTGTCGTAAGTAACGTTTTTGTATAAAGCAGCGTAAAAGATTCCCAGAAAAAAACCCAGCTGTTTTAGAAACCTCGATCTGGTGTCACGAGACTTGGTCTTTTTGTTATTGTAATTTGCAGGCAGGTGTTTTTGCCGTCGTGCCAAGGTCTTTTATCCATTCATTCAGATAAAACCCTGATTCATCAGGGCCAGTGGCCCTACTGGCAGCTTACCGACCCTGCTATCACACGCTCAAACACCTCCCCTCTAATGTTTAGAGCGTTTCATTGCAATTGATCCGTGTATTCAGTCAAGATCGCCAAGTCACAGAACACGCCTGGACTTCATGGAACATAAAGCAAAAATGTTTATTTGCATTGAAAACTACAAACACATTGAACCACAACAATGTTACAACAACTTGTCTGACAATATAAGGCATTACAAAGCGGCGTACTTAGATCTCAAATATACGCTGTACATCACCTTTACAATATTAAAACTATATATTTATCAACTGGATTGTTGTTTAGGAGGTTTACAATGTGCCTTTGGTCTAAATAGAAAACACTGGGTTTCACCCATAAAGCATATAGGAAAGTACAATAAGATACAAAGCAATGCAATGAAAGCAATTAGCACACACTAGTCGCAGTACCCACTAATCATACCTGAAGTGGATTTAAAGTTAAATTCTCTCAATACAGGAATTTTTTTGTTGAGTCCTCTGAGAAGAAGTGACTTTTTACAACATTTTGAACTTCAAAATAAGGGGAAAAAAAATTTAAATGTTAAAAAGTCTGAAAGTAAAAAAATAAATAAATAAAAAATACAAGGGGAAAAACAAGGCACATTTACAGAAGCACCTCCTCTGTTTTTAACAATGCTAAAACTATTGTGACAAAGAAATGAAGCTTCAATCAGTTCCTAAAACGACCTGTCTGCATGCTGAGCTCCGATCCGCTCCAAACATGGAATCTCTTATTTCTCTTTTAAAATGTGTCGGCCAGGATTTCTTCACAGGACAAATCCAGGTGGCTCCACGTGTGAGAAACAAAACCCACGCCAAGCTGCTCAGTGGAAAAGCACTGATCAGTTCCTGTGTGCTTCAAAGCAGTTCTCAGCACAATTCGTCCACACTGAAACGTTAAAGCACACAACGTGGGAGCAACTGTAGTACTTTTGTGGACAAACTGTGCAACGACAACTTTCTAAATATCTACTTCAACATGCATCAGTGGCACATGGTACAGAGTAAGCCTGTTGCCTTCATGACTCGAGTCAATAATCGACATCTGTCAAAGGGGAATGTGCAATAAAAGAGGCAGAGGGAAGCAGTGCCTTCAACAGGGTTCCTACATATTCTAGGACAACTTTCTATCATTTTCAAGGCTCTAATTAGAGTTATCAGTACATGATGGATGGATGGATGTGTAGTCAGACTGATACATGGATAGATAATTGAACAAACTAACAGGTAGATAGATGGGTGGATGGTTAAATGAGCAGACTAACAAATAGTTGGAGGAATGCACAACGGATATTTTTTGGACAAAGTGATGGGAGAAATGGGATGAACAAATCTATCACTTCTTTGTCCCTCTTTATTTCAAAGCTATCAGACAAGCCAAAATGGTTGATTGGAGCAACTTTTTTTTTTTTTCTCAGAAATCCAGATATTTATAATGTAGCAATTGGGACTGGTAGTTCTAGTTCTGGAAAACAGTTCCATCAAATTCTTTTTAAGACTATGTAGGAACCCTGTTTAAAAAACCAGTATGTGACCCAGTCCCTGGAAGGGTCGACGCTGATAAAACGCCTTAATATTACAGCTCCGAGACCCTGAAACACAAAAACTACACGGCAAAACGCCAACGGTGAAGCATTCACCCTCTATATTCAGGCACAGATCCAAGAGAAAAAATTAACTGTGGATTTTAACGTAGATGTTTCCGCACTGACGCGAAACAGAAAGGCACCATGATGACATACTGCCGCAGCAGCTTTTTTTCACGTAAAAGATCATTAGATCTGTCCTCCAGTAACATGAATTGTGTAAATGTGACATTGAAGATAGCTGCGCTGTTCGCAAAAATCAGTAGAGAACCTATTTTGAAACCCCTGCCGGTTCTCAAAGCCTTGTTGTGAAAAATGTCCTTCAGTGCAAAGATGTTAAAACTGTAACCCTAATGCGTAAATTAAAAGCAAGCATTGCAGAGTTTCACTGTGTTGCTGTGGAGCAGATATGAGCGTGTGCTAATTCGTGGAGAAGTAGTAGGAACTGTCGGCGGAGAGTGTGGCACGTTCTGCTTGGGAAGACGTCGTCTGGTTAGCCTACACGAGGGGCGTGGAAGGGAAACGCGGCGGCGTCCGGCAACTCTGTGGGTTCGGGCAGATGGTAGTAGTCCTTTGGGTGCGTGTAGCGGCGGTGCCTCGGCTTCAGATGGACACGCGGACGGGGGAACAGCTGACTCTATGGAGGGAAAAACCAGAAAATGCCTCAGTGAAGGCGAACACCATCAAGCTCCCTGGGACGGACGTTAAATCCACCAACTGTAGGGTTAGATTTGATTCCGTTTATGCACACAAAGTGACTGATTTACTGGTATCCTTGGGAAAGGCGACACAAATTCATTTTCTACTACAGGCACCTTATGTCACACTGAAACATTTATCAAAATCCAACTAGGGCTACAAATTATTTTAGTAAGCGATTAATCAATTATTTTGATAATTAACTGATTAATCAGATAAAAAAAATTGTCATGTTTTGCACACTTTTCATTTAAAGTCTTTTTATGCTTCATAAGAAACACACTGAAAGATGCATTTCTTTTATAGCCTGTTTTAGGCTATAACATTATTTCTAAAAAAAAAAATTCAACATGTGAAAAGCTCAGCCCTTTCTTCTTGACTTCTCAGCACAGTGTAGGGCTAATTTGTTGACTATGTTCTGGATTAATTAATATTTGGACAAAGATAATTAATGGGATGATTTCTTTTTTTAAGATTTTAAACCAGGGGAAGATAAAACTATGCCACTTCAGGAGTTTTGGGTGAATATATTTACAGACAAAGATATATGTTGTCTTAGATGCAAAAACTGTATACATTTTTTGTTCAGTTTTGGTTTAGCGTGTTGTTTCTTCAGCAAACAGCCTTTTCTGAGTCCGTAAACTCCAATTAACGATTAATCGATGGCTAAATTAGTTGACAATTATTTCAAAAATTGATTCATTGTGATCAATTCGATTAATCGTCCCAGCCCTAAATCTAACCATTAGAGATATCTAGTGGGGAGAATTTTACCTCTCTGGGGTCATGCTGCAGAGCAATCGGCGTCATTCCTGAGTAAAAATGTGGAGCAGTCGACTCTAAAAACTGCAAACAAGAGGCAAGCATTGGTGCTATAACATCTTAAATCAGACATTTCACAAACTGAATCTACATTAACCGATTATAATCTTGTCATTTTTTTTGTTAATCTTAGGTACCTCTGGGGTATTGCCTTCCATGGCGGGCCCAGGAGGCAGGTAGGAGCTTCCATCCAGGGGCTGGTAAGGATATTCTGGCTGCTGTGAGTACATCGCTGCACTGAAAGGGGTCGGCACCTGGACTCAAACACGACAGGGTTGATCAGTGGGGAAATTCACCTAAACAGCCGAATGATGATTTGTTTCACAAACCTGAGCGATGTTCCATTGATACTGGTTTGCGATGTCCTGTAAAAAGCCAGAAAATATAAAATAGCTACTATCTTGATGAATTAATTGACTCTAAAGGTAAAAGTGCTATTGCTACCTGGTAGTGAGGATACACAGGTGGCTGCTGGGGGTGAACAGGCTGATGGGACTGAGGAAGCATCAGCTGAGGGTGAGGCTGCAAGAAACCACGTCCCATGAACTTCTCCACACTTTATGCAGCGTTCGGCGGGATTTTAAGTGAAATGGTCGGATTCCTTACCGACCAGTGGTGAGCCAAAGGGTTCATACTGGGGCAGTGAAAGTAGGCCACGCCCTTATGGTAGGTGTATGGATGTCCTGTGGATGTGGTCAGATAAAATGTCCCGCAGGACATCTGAGGGTCAAGGTTGGCCATGCGGGCGTTCTTAGCTGAGAAAAAAAACACAACAACAAAAAAAAAAAAAAAGAAAGAAAGACAATCCATCTAAACGGAAAGTTTTAAAAGAAAGTCAGCTGGCTGAAATTCAGCTTACCTTTTCCTGAAGAGTGGTTCTTTTTAACGGCCTGGCCAATGCAGAGCTTCTTCTCTTTAAAGCAGATTTCAGTCGCCTTTTGATGAAGACAACGCGATTAAACCCGGACAGATGAGACGGATGCAGATGCATCGTGGCACTTACGTTACTGAGGATTCCCAATACGTCGTCTTGGTTTTCAAATGTAACAAACCCGTATCTGTTCAAAGAAACAGGAGGCAGACAAAAGATTTATGAAGCATGCTTAAAATGGTAGGGAGTAGAGAGAAAAGAAAAAGAAAGGACAGAAGGAAGGAAGTAACCTTTTTGAGATTCCTGAGCGGTCTATTATTATCTTCACATCTTTCACTGCACCGTATTGCGAGAAGATCTGATGCAGGTCGCCTTCGTTGACCTCAAAACAAACAGACACATTTCTTTTTACCGGACTGGACTGATCTCCGTCCCACAGTGGTGAGCGTTAAAGAAATCTCACCCTGTGGTCGATTCCCCCGACGAAAATCCGGTTGGGAATGATGGTGCCAGGAATGGGAGGGTGGTGAGTAAGGCTCTCCAGAGGGTTCTCTTGATTTAAGACATCTGAAGATGAAGAGCTGCTGTCATTAAGCGACGAAGGGCAGGATGTGAGCTTTAAAAAGCAAAGCAATGTTAGAGAAGCAACAGAATCCCAAAATGCATCGTCGTGCTCAATAAATTTCACAAAATAAACAGTGAGGAGAAAAAGAAAATGGGAGAACCTGCAGATCTCAACTACTTAGAAGAGCATTTTTAAATAAACTTTTTACACTTTGAGATAAAATCAACAGCTTTCATCATATTCATCCTTTGATGCAAGAGTAAAATTGTTATTCTAAACAACACTGGAGTTAACATCTGATTTGAAGCTGAGGCAATTTCACAATTTGTTAGACATAAATCTAAATTAATCCATTACTAGTAGTTCTAGTGTCATTAGTTAATAAGAGCCATTGTGGAAAGTCCAAAGACTCACATGCAGCTCCGGAGCCAGAGGTTGGAGAACCCTGCTCTATTTCTATCAACAATTATCTAAAAGACAGTTGGTTGTTTTATTATTTTAATAAAAACACAAATGTTTATTTGAATTTTTTTTAACTTAAAAAAGTTTTTCTGGCATTAAGATTGTAGCATTTTGGATGGTTTTGGGAGAATTATGTGCATCTTAATACAGCGTTTTTAAACAATTTCAATGCGTTTGGGGAGCTTTGAAGCCACCTGAATTGAGGCCATGCTTAACAAACCACAATACTTAGACATGTCAGACATATATTGAATTATTTAAAGGATATTACTCTATTTTATGAAAGTTCAACAATAGGCTACGGTGCGGATCCCGTAAAAAACTGTGAAATAGCCCTTTTTTGGCATTTGAAAGCTACGAATCAGATGCTAACTTCACACAAACTAGATTACGAACCATTTTCCACTGCAATTTTACCACAAAAATACATTTTACATTTTGCCAGCTGCGAACAGGACCGTTCTTAAGCATAAATTCATTATCTTTATAATACATTTTCCATTTCCTCCGTTTAATTTGCACCGTCGCACCCTAGCTTGACCAAGACTGTATTTCAAAAGCCTACAATTTATTTAACTTGGTGAAAAATTGACCCAACTATGTCTTGTAATGTAATGTTATGGCGATACCGTACTGACAGCAAAGTTAAAAGAGAAGAAAGTCCCCGCTGAAAATATTCAACGTCAAAAACGTTAGAACTGTTAGCATTGCCGGCTAGCGGAACGGCTAGCAACGTCGTAAAGACAGTTTTACTCACCGTGTTTTGATTCTCTACCTCCATAGCCACATCCATCCGAATAATTTTTGCCTCTTAAAGATGTATTCGGACTATAATCCGAGTTTAAACATGGCCCGCAAAAGTTGTGCAGCTCTGCTTGTTTAGTCGCCTCCAACGGTGTGAGTCAGCCGGAGACCCCCGAGCAAACCTCAGTCGGGCAGTGATCGTGGAACTTTAAGGTAACCATGGAGACGAAACTTTATTATTATCATCGGCAAAGTCGTTGTTAACGTTTCCTGAAAACGCAAAACTGCAGACTCCGTGTTGAAACTAACATTAAGAAAGTGCAAGAGGTTCTCGTAAATGTTCTAGATAATATTTAAAGAACCTCGAAGGAACCTTCCAAGAAGTTGGTTTTCTACAGTATAGTGAAATGTGTAGGGAACATTTGTAGAGTATTTTCTTTTAATTTTCAACACAAAATAACTAACCTTCAGAGAAAAGTTTCCTAAAGGTCTATATTAAGATTATATTGCAAAAGTTACGGTTAAACTCCAGCTTAGCCGAACCTTTAGGGGTTATCTTAAGATAATTTGGCGCTCTACCAGCGTGACTGAGAGTCTAAGATACTTGTACACATAATAACGTTAACACATTTTAGTCCAGATGATGGGGTGGAAATGTAAGTAGTCTAAACAGCTAAAAAATAAATATTATGCCACAATTCTGAAAATAAGATAATAATAAAAAAGACAAAATAAACGGCATGTTTTCAAACGTAATGCAGTTCTT
Source organism: Xiphophorus hellerii (assembly GCF_003331165.1). Lineage (NCBI taxonomy): Eukaryota > Metazoa > Chordata > Actinopteri > Cyprinodontiformes > Poeciliidae > Xiphophorus > Xiphophorus hellerii. The sequence goes on along the minus strand of NC_045695.1, from coordinate 7,070,909 downwards.
CATTAGTCCCACACGGGGGCGGCATTTCCACAATAATTTAAACTTAGTTTCCTTGTTTTTTTCCAATAAATATCGGATCCTCTGTCCTTTAGAAAAGATCTGATAATGATTATAGCTGTATTTTATAAAAGTAATGGTTTAACGAACGTTTTCTGATCTTGAAATAATCATCCTGGGTGTCATAAACTTGTCAGTGATTTCGGACGCCTCCACCTTTCCCTTCTCCTCCCTCAGCCACAACAAAGTGACTGTACAAAGACATCAAAGTGTCTCCATCTGAAAGGAAATTACATTATTTGACTGAGTAGGAGCAGTAATTAATTAACCACAAACAGAAGAAACACATTCCTTCCAATAAACCTGCACGTGTTATGTCTTTGTTTCTTCTTTTATTGAGTTTGGAACATTTTCCAGTGTTACAGTAGCATTTCCTACCACTGCCGCCCTCGTCTGACTAATTTGGGCCCCACCTCTGCTTGTCAGTCATCTCCAGTTTTTTTTTTTTTTTTTTTTTTTTCCCCTAATGCACAGTGAATGTGTCGGAGCAAAAACGAGAAGGGTGTGTTTGATAATTGCATCCATTCACGTCCTTTTTTGTCTTTCTCGAGGATCACGAGGTTGAAGTGCTGCTTGCACGCTGATCGGTGCAGAAAACGAAGAGGTCAGCAATCAGCTCAGATGTTCGTGTCCCTTTGAGAAAATGTCCTATTCGCCTCGGTTGGTCAGTCAGTCAGACAGTCATGGAGACAGAGGTTGATGAAAAATGAACCATAACAGAAGGGTTCAACTCCAGCTCTGTAATTAGTCTACAAATCTCTGATTTCCCCTCCTTCATCTACAGGCTATTTATAGCCGCCGCATTCCTTATGGAGAATGAAATGATCTCTTTGAGACAGTACAATGCCAGAAATAACAGGTTTGGACAAACATTTGCTGAGGCGTGGTGGGCCTGGCTGACCATTGCTGAGTTCCACTGTGGTTTCAGTCTACTGTTTTTTTCCCCCCTCATCCATTTATTCATCTGTTATTCCAAACGGCAGTGGGTTTGCTGGAGGAGGTGCAGGGGGCCGGTGGCGAGTAATGTTATGGTTCAACAAAGGAGCTCCACTGAAATGGCTTTGGAGCGCGGCGCGTGCCTTGCATGGCAGGCGGGAAATAAAAAGGCTCACCTTCGAGCCAACTCTCAGGTAGCTGCAAGGCCCCGACGTCGCTCTGTGTGCTTCTTCTTCTTCTTCTTTTTTTGTTTGTTTCGTTTTGTTTGTGTTACAATCACACGGCCCCGCTGGGAAATGTGATCGTTTAAGATAATGTGGCTTTGAGTGTGAACGCGCGCAATCGCGCTCCAATCGCTGTGCGCGCGCATCTCTGCGTGCCTGTGTTTAGACTATAAAGGAAAGGAGGGATTTACTGTCAACAGTGTTTGTTGTCAAATTTAGTGCGTCGGACATAAACAAGGTCCACAAGTTACGTGTTTCGGAACCAACATGTCCTCATGGGGAAACAAATAAATGGGAAGCGGCGAGTTAATGTTTAATTACTCACATTTTCCTGCTCGTGGTAACACTTTGCAGGTTTATATCTTCACGTTTGCTTCGATTTTCAGTGATAAACGTCACAGCGGCCGTAAATGCGTTTCACCCGTCGTCTGGAAGGCTTCTTTGGTCTTATCTTAAAGAATTCATCAAAAAGGATCAGCTGTCTTCTCGCTATAAACTTGGTAAAACTTGTGGGATGTAACAGGCATAAATTCAAACATCTCAAAGTTCACCCCAGCTTGCACTGAGTGATGGCCACTCTGTAAACCAAAACCTAATTATAAAATCAACAATTTGTATCAGAATCAGCTTTTTTTTCTCTAGATATGTGGTCATAAACTAGGAATTTGTCTTTAAAATTTGAATATATCCGAAAGGATCAAATATACGCAAAAATACCGTTTTTTCCCTTCTTTTTAGTAAATATGTTGATATACCGTGTTTATGCAAAAGGAGGAAGACAAAGTGCATCGTATCAATCTGCATTCTTCTGTGGTTGTCCTGCTGAAACCAAAGTACTTTGATATTTTCTTTTCCTTATGCTAGGAAATGAAAATATAATGGTGTTTTTAATTTTACACACCCCTAAATTCAGTAATTTCTTTTAAAATTCCGTAACTGATATATATGGTGTGTTACACCAAGTAAAGATAGATTATGCACAGGTTGAATAAGCTGGAGTAAATTATAGTTTACTTAGGGTCTAAAGTTTAATTCTTACTTATTTCAACACTGAAATATGCAAAAGGTTCATAATGACTTCATTAAGGAAATGTTCATGAAAAAACACATTAAGATTCAATCAATGTTTTTTTTAAAGACACCAAAATATCAGTGCGTCTCAACAACAACTTTTATCAATGAGCCTTGTCAATCATAAAGGTATATGAGGTCTCGCATACCAAATTCTGAACAATTTGAAGCTCAAACAAGTGTTAAAGCAAAAAAAAAAATCATAATAGACTTTATAATCAGTCCATAAAGTGCCCTAAATACACGTTTTCCTGACACTGAATCGCATTAGCACAAGGAGAACGTCCCTTTTATGGCTTTCTCCAGTGGTTGTTTGTTCTTTTGTGAAAATGCCTCACCACAATGGTGTTGCATTCCACAGCAACACCCGATGATTTCTCTAAATGTAGACATATTATTTAGGGTTTTATATGCCGGGGCCCCGGCTATAGTTAGTGGGTGTGCACACACTGACCTATAATAAAGTAAACATAGTCAACTGAGTTCTGGCCGGTGAATTCTCAGCAAAGACACGGTTTTGTATTCTTACTCTTAATGCCTTTATTGGAGGTAAAACTTGTTCTGATTTAGGGAAGAAAAATATTAATTTAAGTTTTAGGGGGGAAAACCCCCCCAAACAAAACTGCAATCTCTCTAACCCTGGTTGATAGGGGATTTACTGTAGAAGGGACTGGAAGTGGTGAGAAAGCGAAAGTTTTATGTTCAAAATGATATATTCCTTAAAATATAAGGAAATTATATTTGATAACGAAGGATGGTTCTGTTCTGGAGACCATTCTGAAACTTCTGGAGATCATTATGCAAAGGATTCTCCATAAAAGAAAGAACATTACGGACAACTCAGAAGCCATTGACCAAAGCGAGCCATAAGATGTCCTTTTTGCTATTTCTCACATATGGAAGAAGGTTCCCTCTTCATCAGATGAATTAACGGTAAAGGTTTGGTGGTGGCAGCATGGTGCTATGGGGACATGATTTGCTCAGCAGGGACGGGGAAGAGGGCTGCAGCTGAACGTAGAACAATCCTGGAAAAAAAGCTGTCGGAGGCTGCAAGTCTCGAGACTCAAACCCATGACAGTCCAATAGACAATAAAGTTTGCACTTAATATCTTCAAATTACAGTCATACTTTTGCAGGGCATTGTCTGTCGTCTATTGCAATCTCAACACTGCAGACTTTATCCTTTTTTTGTGCTTGTAAAAAGACAAAAACTTGAGTTCGTATATGAGCAAAGTAATACTCAAGCCAGTATTTCATTTTTGTTGTTTGCTTATTTATCTCAGTGTTAAACTCTGGCCCACAAAGATCCATCTAGGATCAAATCAGACAATTGCCAATTGCAGCTGCGCTTATTTACCAGCTTCTGCTCCATGTTTCGTTTTAAATAAAACATGGTTCATCGGGGAGTGTGACAAAGACAGAGGGGATGACAAGTTGAGTCATTCCGCAGTCTTTTGGATGCGGGCTCATGAATTATTCGGCAGGAAGGTAACACTAATTTTGCATTAGATTCACGGCCCAGTGCACCTGCAGATTTTCAACCCCGACACACACACACACACACACACACACGCATGCACACGCCGGTCTGCCTCTCCTGACACCCCGTTGTTTTGTGTATGGTGAATGTAGGTCAGGAATGCGTGCGTTAGCGCGCTTGTGTGTATTTACTGTAAGGAATGCAGCAGACACACATTGTTCCACGAGAATTCCCCCGACACATCTCCCAATATAAACCCGCACAAACACACTGCAGCGGTAGGTCAGTTTAATATTTCATTTGGCTGATGGACGGCTACCACTGCTCCGTGAGCTAAACATCATTACGACACACTAAGTGACTTAACTCTAATTAGAGCTGAAAATCACATTAAATCTGCTCTGTGATACAGAAAGCAGCATTTTGATTCCCGCTACCAATGCATATATATACGTGGATATATGGGTTTAATTGATAAACGCTGAGAGCGTAAACATGTTTGAGTAACACATGTTTAGACTTTGATCGGACTTGTTTTTGGTATACATTAAAATATGTTATTTTTGGTTTGTAGCTTGGCTTTCTTTTTGTCTTAAAGGCTGTCTACTTGAAAAATTTCAAATTTTAGTTTAATGTGACTTAAAATTGCTTTAAATGTTAAAGGACTAAACTTTTTTTTTATTTTTTCCCCCCCTTTCTCACACAGCAGTTTTACTTTACACTGCATTAGCTTTGGATGATGTTCATTTAGTGACATTGTAGCTCTGATTTCTTGGGGGAAAAAAAACATTAATATTTTTATTTCATTTGCAGCATTTCTGGGGAAAAACATTTTGTCATTATACAAACCAATGTAAGATACAAGTAGACATAATTTCTTATATATATATTTTTAACAATTTTTAAGATGCTGAGAAAGGCAAAAGAAAAAAAATTAAGCACGGATTCTTGGAAATATAAATAATAAATGTGTATTTACAGAGATTTACATCGTCACTAACTTCCCTTCCCCCGTTCGCCTGCACAGTACCGTGCTTCACCTGTGGTGGGAGTCAGAGATGTCCTTGTTTTCTCCTCCCTCCGTCTCTTCGCCCCTCGCTGTGTTCAAGCTGAACAGATGCCAGTGCTGGGTAAAGTCTTCTCCAGAGGGACTGCCAGCAGCATATTGGTTTATAATTAATGAAATTAGGGCTGCTGTCTGTTGAGGAGGCTTCGGTCCCAGCGTAGGACAGGCTGCTGCTGCCTACCAGGAAGAGAGGCAACTTTAGAGAGAGAAACTTGGATTTCACACATGTTAATCCACGGGACGAACATTGGAAAACTGGGCTTTAGTCTCCATGTGGTAGAATTCTGGTCTTTCTCTGTGTTTTCTTTGCAAATCTGCAGACTAGTTGTCATGTTTAATCTTTTGGAGAAAAGTTTCATCACACTACCTGTATATGCAGCCTGCTTTTGATTGACTTTGATATCAAGAGTGTTAAATGCCAACTATAGGCCCCACAATGACATTTTAGGGTTTTTAGAGACTTCACTGAGCATGTGTCAGTCTGTGCTGGGCGGTAAGATTTATTTTAAATCTCTTCAAAAACCCACAGACCCATAAGCAACTACAGTCTTCTTTCTCAAGGTTTCAATTAAATGCTTGATGTTAAAAAAAAGGGGTAAACAATCATCAAAAATTGTTCATCTGACCAGAAATTGCATGTAAAAGAGTTGTCGACCTGACTATAACCACCATCGATTAGATTGCCATGCTATCCACATCAAATACGGATGCTTGAATAAACGATTTGGTTCATTTTGGGTGAAATATTTAACCGTTTTACGTACATTAAATGGCGTTTAATCAGCAGAGTTTGCATATTGTGAAAGCAGCGTTATAAACAGACATGAATGTGAAAGACGCCTGGGAAAATCTGAAGAGTTTTGAAGCATTTTCACTGTTATTAATTTTACACTTTAGTTTTAATTATCAAACAGGTCAGATGGACTCTCTTGATACCACCTTAAATCATCCACTTACTTTGTAATGCACGATTTGGTTTTTTTTATACAGGGGGTTCCTGTTTACACAAAAGGGTGACGCATAACCCCGTGTGAGGTGACTGTGTGAAATAAATATTCCCATAAAACACACACAGACACACACCCACACACACCCCTAATCAGGACCCACTAACCTTGTTTTGTTCACGTTAAGGCTCTTTTCCTAATTGAGTTAAAGCTGCTCAATATTTCATCCCAGCGCTGCGTGTCCCGAGGCCGAAACATCATCAGTGACCCCTCACACCCCCGCCATGGACTGTTCTCCCTGCTGCCCTCTGGAAAGAGGTTCCGCAGCATCCGGTGCAGGACCACCAGGTTCCGAAACAGCTTTTTCCCACTTGCCATCAGACTGCTGAACTCTTAACTGGACTGCACTTAAAATCTGGTCTCCACTTATACCTTGCACATGTACAGAGCTAAATAACTTATATTTTACTGTCATTACTGCACTTTATATTCTATATTTATATTTATATTCATATTTTATACTGTATTTTATTTTATTCTGGAGTAACCTCACAACATTGAAAGCTCAAAACATTGTCCTGAGCCGTATGCAACGAAATTTCGTTCTGTATTCACCCTGTGCATGCAAAATGACAATAAAGTCAGTCTAAGTCTAAGTCTAAGTCTAAGTCTAAAACCCTCCTGCTGTGTCCTGATGGAGTCGAACCGTCGGTTCTCCTGAACCCGAATAATGCAGCTTCAGCTTTATGTGAACTGAGAGTTTGGATTCTTTGTATTTCCGCAGTTCCTTTGTTTGCGTTTGAGGCTTTCTTTTTGCCAATCTTTGTTTGTCTTCTGATATTTTTGCAGTTTTTCAACTTTTAAGGTGCGACAAGATGCTGTAAACTGACAGGTGAACTGACTGACATCGCTAACAGGCACCCTGATTGCTAACGGTGCAGCTGCGAGGGAAGGGCAGACAGGCAGACTGAGGGAAAGTTAAAAATGAAAACTGGCAGCTGATCTGCACTTCAATGAAATGGCAAATAAGGGAAAAGGAGCAATCAAACAAAATCCAATACGCAAAAAGAACACATACCATTATTTATTAGAAACATGGATGAATTATTAAATGTAAATCACAGTTGTAATCTCAGTGCTACTTTTGGTCCTGCAGAGACTCTGTGTTTTACTTTATTTAGTCGATTTATTTCAGTCTACAGCATCAGAGTGAGACATTATTACCATTTCTGTTTAACCTGCAGAAAATGAAGACTTCATCCTTCTCCAAAAGACTGATTCCAGACCTCCTACACTCCTCTCCTCTGGACTTTGGGCATCCAGTTGGTAGTGCATCTTGTTTGTCTCAAAACTCCACTGTTATGACATTTGTGCTCCATCATATTACAAACAGGCAGAGTGGGTGCTGGCAATGCCAAACCACTAATGGTTGTAATTGTTAGCAGTTGTTTAGGCTGCTTGGGCTAAACACTATCCGTGTATTTCTATGAACATGCTCCTAAGTATATCTTTGTGTTCGCTCTCATTTACAGAGACGTAAAACTCCTTTCTGCGAGGTTTTAACTTTTAAAACGAGTTTTTTGTAGCTCACTTTTTGCATATTTACATATTTAAGATCAGTCAGACTTTAATCTAAGGCAAAAAAGAAAACAATCAGAGAAACATAAAAAAACGGTTTATGAATGATGTTTACATTTATAAAAAACCAAAAAAAAAAACCAATCCAAACAAATCTGGTTCTGTGTGAAAATATAATCTCGAATCAACCGTGATTTAACAACAGAATCTGTCTGACAACATGAAGTAGACGAAGAAATCTCAAAAAGAAACGCATCAAATTAACACATCTGACCTCTATCAGTCTAGAAATCCACTTCTAAGACTTCAGGACCCCCCATTGAGAGCCATTATTCTCCAATGGCATAAACATAAAACAATTGTGAACCCTCCTGCCTATTAAAAAAAAGACTCCACTGGAGCATCCATGACTCACAAAACAACTCAGAATAACATGTGAAGCTCTGCAGATGTCACTGGCCTCAGATCATGATTCAACAATAACAAAAGGAGACCGAGGAAAGATTTCCTCCATGGGATAGTTCCTAGGCAAAAACCACTCCTGTTCCAAAGAGACACTACAGACGTCTGGACTGATGTGGACAAAGGAAGCTGCTTCAGAAACAGTCAAACACGGTGGTGGTAGTGTGATGGTGTTGCGCTTCTTCGCTCCTTTAGGACCTGGGCAACCTTCTGTTGCAGGATGAGACCATGACTTCTGCTCTTTGGGCAGAAAATCCTGAAGGAAAACATCCAGCCATCAGTTTGTGACATTAAGCTGAGGCACATTTAGGGCATCCAAAGGCAGAGTTGGGTAGAAAAGTTACATTTACTTCAGTAACTTTTTGAAAAAAACAAAACAAAATTACGTTTATACTTCTACTAGTAGCTTTACCATGTCATACTTTATGCTACTACTACTTGAGTAAACTTTCTGGATACTCTACCCATTGTGAATAACTTCTTAAGGAAGAACAAACATGTTTTAAGCAAAAATGCACGCAAACGTTCATATTACTCAAGTTACATTAAAGTTTGTATAATGATCTGAAACATTTAAATGCAATACCAGGAGGAATCTATTATTTGAAGAAATAAAAATAGGGTAAAAATTAGATAGAGTGTGAAAAAAGGCCATTCTTGAGAGACATTTAACCAAAAAGGTAAAAGTTTGGTCAATTCATGTGCATCGTATTACAATACAAAGTGGGAATGACATCAGCATGTATCTAGGAAATCCTTGCTGCCATAAAGAAAGATCAGTTTAAGTTTTCGTTTGAGAATATTGGACGGGTTCAGGTGCAGGAAACCGGGCAGCTGAAGGGAATAAACAGAACTTTATAAACAATCCCTAATATGCTGCACATGCAGGAAGTCCAGGTAATGCAAAACAGAGTTCTGTGTGATAAACAGAAAAACATAATGCAACCTGTAGGCTTTAGGCAAGGATACCAAACATGGAGTAAAATCTGCAAACCCCAAAAGAGGAGCAAAGTTATCAAAATCAAATCAGACAAAAATAGAGAAACCATTCAGAAGCCGAAAGTTGTCTAAGGAAAATCTATGTTCTAATATTTTCCTCTGACTGGATTTTCTTCACTTTTCCAGAATTGATGCTTGAGGAGGAAACAAACAAACAAAAAAAAAATAAGGATGCATTTTTCCACTTTTAAGCAGAAAGAGCAGCACACACACGGAGAGAACGGGGGTGGGGGGGACGTACAAGTTTTCCTGGAAGCTACTCTCCTCAAGTGCATCGAAATAAACTTCAAACACTCTCGGCTGCTTGTGGTGTTCGGTGTGAGGGAAGACATGCAGTAAAGCATGCTAATCTGTCGGCCCGTGTGGCGCTGTGGGGTAACAGCCGGTGCCAATCCAACCCAGTAACGGTCCAGCAGGCCGCAGTGGGAGCCAGCGGAGGAGGAGAAGGAGGGGAGGAGCGTGAAATCCCAAACACCTGGTAGCTCTTTCTGTACAAGAATCCGCAGCTGGTGCCGGGAGCCCGCAACCATTTGCCCAGCTGTGGTTCTTCGACGACTAGACTGGTTTACAATGAGGCAACACCAGTACTTACTCCGTCTGAGTTTGTTTAGAGGACAACAAAAAGAAAGAAAGAAAAAATCAGCTGAGGTCCAATCAGTGTCAATAACTTATGTGAAACTGAACGAATACATATAACACAACTAGCTTTTGTTTGACTTCATGCGTTGAGAAAATCATGTCAAGTCATCAGCTGCAATGGTTTCTAAGTCAGCTAAGTTGGCAGCCAGGAGTGTCTGTAAACTTGGCCATTTGCAATTTGCCACAAATATCAAAGATCAAATATCAAAGTGGAAGACGATGCTGACCTTTTTGCCCTGTGTGCAAAAAGGTGCCATTTTACGTTAAGTGTTTCTCTACTGCAGGGAAGATAATGACTACTCATAACTCAACCGACTGACTCTGATGACATAGATCTTCCAGAGCTCTTAAAAACGTCTCTCCTAAAGTCCTTTAAACTCCACAATATTCAGCTTTCAAGATAAGTTCATTTAGCAATAAATATTTGGCTGATGACTAAGAATTTTGCTTCTGCACCCGTTTCCTGTTTTCCAACCAATTGTGACAATAGTATTAATCAGCAGTCGTATAAAGCAGTTTTTCATCCTTTCCTATACTTTTTTTTTTGGAATGTATTGGAGTTAAAAGGGAATTTTGCTGCTTAGAAACCACAATAGACAAACCACTTCTGAAGATTATCATCAACACCCTTTAAGATTTAAAGGAGACAGTTACTGAAGAAAAAAAAAGACACTTCGTAGAGCTTGTGGACATATATTTGGATGTCTGAGCTTAAAAATGAGAAGAATCCCCCTCCCCCCCCCCCCCCCGTTCATAACCATGTCATTTTGTTTTTCTGTCCTTCCAGGATGGAAAGCATTTCTGTGACTGAGCATACATTTGTTCCTCAATGTAGAGCAAAATAGGGAATTTTATTTCATTCCAGCTTTTTAACCTCAAATCTTGACATTTTCCTGACCTCTTGGGGGTAATTTCAAACTTTTGTCCCTTCCTTTTCTTATTTTAACCTACTTTAGACAAAATAAGTTAATACTGACAGGTAATTTACAACACCCTTAGCGCTAATTAACTCCAAAATCTTGAAAATCTTTAATTTGAATATATCTAATCAATATAGGGGGAGTCACTGATTTTCCAGAATCACTGTGCTAAAATGAATATCGGTCCTGTTGGTATAAACTTTTTGTATAACGAATCCTTGTATGGAGCTAAATTGGGGGCATAATGTTTGCTCAAAAGGAAAAAAAAATTAAACAGAAAAATTATTTTGAAACTGAAAAAGAAACCTTGAATCTGAAAAGTAGTTTTGACAATTTTTTAAGTTTCAAAATTGTATTTTTCCCAATTTCAAATTTTTATTTTCAGCTTCAATTTATTTTTTAGTTTCCAAATAATTTTTCAGTTAAAATTTTTTGTTCAGTTTCATTTTTATTTTTATTTTTTTAACTTTTGAACTAACTTTATGGGCCCAATTTAGCTCCATACTTCTGGTATTCATGGGTGTTATGAACAGCAACTAACCAAATAAAGTAACACTAAAGCCCTCTTTAAAAACACAGCATATACACCGTGTTCCAAATTATTATGCAAGTGATATTTTCTCAGATTTTCTTAACTGGTCAATGCAACAGCACAATTCTTGCATCCATTGAACTTGTGAGTTTGTGGAAAGTTTCTGCTTGAATTTCTCTGCAGGATGTCAGAAAACCTTCCTAGAGCTGCTGGTTTGATATGAACTGCATCCCACCCTCACATCTTCTGCTTGAGGAAACTCCCATGGTTCTCAAAAGGGTTGAGGTCAGAGGAGGATGGTGACCACACCATGAGTTTCTCCCCTTTTATGCCCATAGCAGCCAATGACACAGTGGTATTCCTTGCAGCATTCATTGTCATGCATGAAAATGATTTTGCTACTGAAGGTTCGGCTCTTCTTTTTGAACCATGAAAGAAAGTGATCAGTCAGAAAGTCCTTATACTTTGCTGAGGTCATTTTCACATTTTCAGGGACTCTGAAGGGGCCGACCAATGATTCTCTCTCCATGATTTCGGCCCAAAGCATGACTCCACCACCTCCTTGCTGATGTCACAGCTGTGTTGGGACGTGGTGGCCATCCACCACCAATCCACTACTGCGTCCATCTGGACCATCCAGGGTTGCACAGCAGTCATCAGTGAACAAGTCTGTTTAAAAATTAATCTTCATGTACGGCTGGGCCCACTGCCACCGTTACTGCTTGTGAGCTCCGGTTAGGGGCCCAATAGTAGGTTCATGTACCACAAGTCTCTGGAGGATCCTCCACCTTGAGCTTCCAGAGGAACCAGCAGCTTCAAATAACTGTTTGCTGCTTTGTAAGGGCATTTTAACAGCTGCTCTCTTAATCTGATGAATTTGTCAAACAGAAACCTTCCTCATTATGCCTTTATCTGCACAAACCCATCTTTGTTCTGAATCAGCCACAAATCTCTTCACAGTACGATAACGCTTCAGTTTTCCTTAAATATCTAATGTTTTCATACCTTGTCATACGGCACTACACTATCTGATGATTTTTGTCAGCAGAGATCCTTTCTCTTTCCCATATTGCTTGAAACCTGTGGCCTGCTTAATAATGTGGAACATCCTTCTTAAGTAGATTTCCTTTAATTGAGCTCACCAGACAAACTAATCAACCAGCTCTCTGAAATTAATTATAGTGGTTCAAAGAGCCTTGACACACAATACCATCTATAAATTTAATATTTAAACTTTATGACACTTAAATCCAATTTGCATAAAAATTTGGAACACAGTGTACTGTAATATGCATTAATACAACAGTAGGCTACGAACTACAGCAAAAGCTAATGTATAAAATGTACAATGTTCCTTTTCTCGGCTCCTAGGGGATCAACCAATCAGCGCCGAGGAAAATAAAAGGCGTTCCAGAATTAGCCGTTTTGTGAACACCAGACAAAAAGTATTTCAAATAGCATTTTGTCGACGTATTTCAGCTTACCAAGCTGCACTTGCTTTCAAATATTTAGAAACGATGCACAAAAAAAAAAAAAAAAAAAAAAAAATCAGCAAATTTTCCACAAATAATTCGGAGTCGCATTTCACAGGAAAATTCTCAGTCAGCCTTGTTTAACATGAAATGTGTCATTAGCTCTGATTGTCCTAAACACGCGCGTCTCACTTGAGCGCCATGTTCTCTCGCGCCTTTAAAATTTCGGAGCGCGACAAAAAGAAACGACAGGCTGAGTCGTGTTATTTTATTTATTTAGTTTTTATTTCTGTCCCATCTGATCGAATTGAAAAAGTCCATGAGAAAATAATAATAAAAAAGTCCTCACAACGATCTGTTTTAAAGTCATTGTCAAGATTACAGGCGCAGGATTAAGCAACAGCTATAAAAGATTTATTCATCTTTGTGCTTTCCTTTTATGCTCACATTTTTCCCCAGGCGTGTCAATAAATGAGGTGATGCATTTCCTCACCAAACCATCCAGTAGAAACCTTCTCAGGGAACTTAAATCAATATTAGGTGGATTTAACACGTTAAATATTGTCTTAGCTGCAGCAAACAAAATCATTTTTTAATGAAAACTTGTTGATTAGTTTCAGAGAAAACCAAGACATAACCAAGAATGAGTCCATTTGTTGCACATAAATGAGGAGCTAGCTCCATAATTTGACATAAAATCCATTTGGTGGCAAGTTTTTGTGTTTTCCACAAATGTAGCCTTTTATTACTCGAAATGGGACATTAAATTATCCGATTCCAGACTGTTAGAAGCTAAAGCCGTATTAATTTGGAATTTTCTTTTTCATTTTCCCCTTAAAGGGATTTGCTTTGAGTGTCTTTTTGTGGGTGTAAAAATGTTACTGGCTCAAAGTAACGCTATTTAGTGGCGCACATCAAAACCCGCCGCTCTGCCAATAATGCGGCATAGCTGCTATAATTAAATGTTTGTTTTTCAAGGAGATGTGATGTGGTTGTTTGCTGACTCGTTTCATCTTCGGTTGTTTTCTGGGTGTGTTTTACCATCTGTGTGTGGGTGTGTGTGTGTGTGTCAAAGTTGTCAGGGCTTTGTGTTGCCATGTTCGGCCGATGGCAGAGAGAACAAGTCGGTGCTGTTAATCTTCACTTTGCCTCCAAACGCATCTCTAAAATTTCCTGAAAAAGTCATTGCCCCTTTCCAAATGTATTCTTTTTCTGCTGAAACCTTTCAGGTCAAAAATAAATATATATATATATATATATATAATACTATTCTGTCTCAGCTGTTTATCAATTTCTTTAGCTCAGGGAAAGATGTGTTGCCATTTGAAAACTTTAAGCTCAAGTGATTTTGTTTCCATTCTATGGGTCTGGGACTAATCAGGACTCATAAAACTGAACAAAACACATTTTGGTTATCAGCTAATTCATGACTTAAGAAAGAAGTATGGAGGGTGGTGAGGGTTCAGAGAACGACCATAAAATCGGATAAAATCGATGCACCTCTGCATCGATTTTATCAGACACAGATGCACACACACTCACATGCATCTTTTTGGACTGCGACACAAAGATTTTCACAACTCATTACCATTCACACACCAGACATGTCTGGCAAATCATTGTTTTTAAACCTAATTCAACAACTGAACTTGTTCTATTTGGTTGTTTTTCACAACATTCAATCCAGGAAGTGCTTTTATTTTGAAGAACCTACAGAATTTTCTAAACCAACAGCGAGAGACTTAGGTCATTGAGTCAGATTCACTCATATTAGACCCTAAACAGAATTTATTCTGCACAATTTTAAACAACACTGATATGAAGTTCATTAAAACAAATGACTGCATCTGCATCATAACATTTCCGTCTCATATTTTGCAACGTTTCCTTTCTTTTCGTTTCGAGTCTTATTCAAGGAGTTTCTTGAGCCTTGCTGAGCTTCAGCGGCCGCAACCACGTCTGTTATGGTCGTGCATCACAGTAAATGTCGCAAATGTGCCACAATCCAGTGGGAATAATCCCTAAAGGCGCGTCAACCAGAGCCGCGTGGACGTTTTTAATAAGAGTTGTCACAGAAAAATCTCGAGTAAAAGCCGAAAAACAACAGCTCGCCGAGCTGTTTCCTCTCCACTTGCCGTACCTGCTCACTGTGTTCAGTCCACGCGAGATTAACTCAGAAAACCTCCACAAACATCACGCGCGAGCACTCCGAGCCATGTGTTGCGTTCAATGGTGTGTAAAGTGCTGCCACTGCGAGTATTAGCCTGTTTATCAGAGTGTATATTAACGTGCTGCAGTGCAGGAGCTGAGGAAGGTGTGTGTGTGTGTGTGTGTGAACACTTTAGCAGGGGATCACAGGTGTGGCTGCGAGCTCCACGGAGAGCCTCCTTCCCCATATAACCTGAACACCCCCCAACTGGGGCATCCTGGGTGATATCAGCCCATGGAGCACCTGCGTCCCTGTCCCACAGCTCGCTCTCTCTCTCACACACACGCATACACACACCTCTAATGGCCATGTATCAGCTCGCCATACGGCTCTAATAGCCAGCTGTGTGAGCAGGAAAGCGGTGGAGCGTACCGGCACTCACTGATGAGTTAACTGATCTCAGATTAGTTTTCATCACACTAAAAAACAGCCGATGAACACAAGGAAAAGGCGACATGAGAGCACAAATACTTCACGCAACGTTTACATGACACGGAGCTCATGGACTTTTACCCTTTAAAACATTTACTGTTCTCATTTCCTTTCCACATGATTTTTCTTTTTTTTTAAAGTATACAACACATTTGTATTTTAAATCCAATATCACTGGAAGTCTGTGTATACAAATTGAAGTATATCTTTCCCTGAGCTTAATCTGCTCTGAAGAGACAGCTACAGATTACAGAGGGCCTCACACGCCACCCTCCTGGCTCTCCAGCACCAGTGTGAAGAAGTAAAGCAGCATGTTCAAATTGTTAGCAGGTGTTCTGGCAAGTCAAGAAGACAAGAAGCTGCACACAGTTAGCAGGACTCATAAATTAATCCCTTCCTAATGATTCCCAGATCCGATAATTCAGCACAGACATCCACAAAGCTGAAGATTTACTCCTGTTGTGAATCACAGGTATGATAGAGAGATAAAGTAGAAGTTGAGTTAATCTCACTTACTGGTCATAGTAGAACCTTTAAATAAATAAAATAAAATAAAAAGAAGAAGTGGAACCTTTTGATATTCAGTTTTATGCAAAAAACCCCAAAACAAACAAAAGGTTATGGGAGATTAAACATGGCTGAAAAATCCACCCAATGGCAGCAAACACTAGTGTATATTTGGTTTGTGTGTGGTCAGAGACCACACATTCTTCAGATTTACTAGTCATTTTACAGTTTGTGAGCCTTAAGTTATGGTTTGTAACGAGATCAAGAGCAGAATGAACATTTATATGCAGAACTATTATTTTTTTTAAAAACATTTCAACGATCAGATACTCAAATTCTGTTGAGGAAAAAAGTCCAAATTATGGGTTCTACATGAAAATTTAATATTCAGTTTAAACCATTTGGCTTTTTAATGGTGAAATTTAATTGAAAAAAGGAAACCAAAACATGTCTTAGAGTGACGTTGTGAAACTATTTTATTATCAACAGAGGCTTATGTGACAGTTTCACATACAGATCAGTCAATGAAGAGTCTCTGTACAATAAAGGAACATCTCAGTGGATATCATCGTTGAAAAATAGAGTTTTGCACTCTAAAAATTAACATATTTCAAGTGTTTTTTTGTTTTGTTTGTTAATTTTGATGATTATGGTTTGCAACTGATGAAAACCCAATATTCAGTTCTTTGAAAAACATGACCAATCAGAAAAAAATTTGAATACATAAAGAATCCTTGCCTACCTGCCAAATAGCCAAAAAACAGATTCGATCTTCTTCTGCAGCTTACCCTGAGAGCTGTACCCGAAGCTATTAACGGAAAGTTGAGTGGAAGGAAAAAAAAATTGGGGATAATTTTGAATCACCTCATTCTTTCCTGTGTAAACTACTCACAGTGTGGATAAGCACAGGATGGTTGACTTTTTATGGCTCTTTTTACAGCACCAAAATAAAGAAGATAAAGAAAAAAAGGACCAATATATGGCGTACTGTCTTTGCTACGCCGCATTGATGCAGTTGTTCATGCAAAAGTAGTCCTGACCGAGAACTGCATGGACGTTCTGGTCAGTATGTTTATATTTCTGTATTTAAATCATTTAGCAGTTTTATGCAGAACTCACATTTTGGGTTTTCACTCACTTTCAACCACTCAAAATTAAATGAAATAAATGCTTAAAATATAAATCAAACCCTGTGTGTGAAGATTCTAGAATGAGCAACTTTTTCAATTAAATTACTGAAATAAATTAACTGAGGATATCGAGATGCACCTTTACAAAGGACATGGGTTAGGGAATGATTCAAATTATATATATATATATATATATATATATATAAATAAATCAGCTGAAGTTTGGGCAGAAGTTTTTCCCTGCTTACTGATACAAAACGTTAAACTGAAACATTGTTAGATTTACTAGTCCAACATAACCTGAGTAAGTGGTAGAAATGATGTGAAATCATTCATATAACATATATGCATGATTTTATATGAATCTATAAATTACTGGATTAGAAATGGGTGGTGACAGAAACTGAATTGTTGGAAATGCAAAATAAATGGTAGAAAGGATTTACTTTGGCTGGTTTAGCAGCAGTTTAGACGACTGTTGGAGCAAATTGGCTGAGAACAATGGCATTTCATATTTAGATATTTAACTAAAACATCAAACTTAATTAATCAATGCCTTCCATAAGAGTTTTCTCGTAGTTCAATTACATTTTTGATGATTTTCAATCAACTTGGGGTAAAGAAAAAAGTGAAAATCCTCTGCAGGCCATGTCCAACCTCAAAGGTCCTCACACTACCTTCAGGTCATGTTTCAATCAGTCCTTGGATAAATATTTGTCCACAGTTGTTCAGATATTAACGAGCTCTGATCAGCAGCTCTGGTAAAGATGATAGTGATGATGATGGTGACGATGATGATGGGTGGTTCTTCACAGGCTCTGGGGGTTTGATGGCATCCTTCGCTGCTGTTATCTCTGCTGTTCAGCAGAGTGGGGGCTGTCCACGCTGCTGTAGGGAGACAGAGAGGAAGTTGGCGGTCCTGAGGTTTTCTCATCGTCTACCTCTTCCTTCTCCGCCTCCATCTCCGCCTCGCCGTCGTTCACGTCCCGCTCTGTTCTGAACATCTCCACTGAACCCCTGCCGTCCTCGCTGAGCTCCTCAGAAGGAGACAGGGCCTCCTCCTCTCTGCTCTCGGTGGCGCAGGCGCCTCCTTCGCTGGGGCTGGAGCTCTCCTGGTCGTCCTCTCGGGTCTGGCTGTGATGTTTCACGTTGTAGCGCTGGTTCTGGAAGAACTTGACAATGGTGTGTTTGGGAAGGTCTAGCTGGGCTGACAAGGTGTGAATGGCCTCCTGGTCCGGGTAGAGTCCCACGTCGCCGATGAAGCTCTGCAGGATCCCCAAGGCCTCCAGGGAGATCTTTGTCCGAGATCTGGACTTCTTCGCTCCGCCTCCCAGGCCGGGACTCAAACCTCGCTGCGGCATGTCCTCCGGACACTGCAACGATGGCATCAGGGCGACGGGCTGAGGCTCTTCATGGACTGGCGATGGAGTGGTTAAAGGAGGAAGAGGATGTC
Organism: Xiphophorus hellerii; assembly: GCF_003331165.1. Classification (NCBI taxonomy): domain Eukaryota; kingdom Metazoa; phylum Chordata; class Actinopteri; order Cyprinodontiformes; family Poeciliidae; genus Xiphophorus; species Xiphophorus hellerii. Next base: position 7,052,795 of record NC_045695.1, on the reverse strand, counting down.
TGTGGAAAGGCTGAAGAAGAGAGAAATGAGGACAAGGTGTGAAAGAAACTAACAATTTTTGGATAAAAAGTTTCCGCGTTCGGAGGAGGAACCAAGATAAATCGAAATGGATTTACTTTGCAAAACTGAAACACTTCACGGGTTACATGATCAACAACTTAATGTCACTACCAGCAAAAACAATGAAGACAGGAAGTAGTACGAGGATTTTTTTTTTTTTTTTTTCCAGACAACATGCAGCTGGTTCCACCAGAACTCTCACAGCATGGCACAGTTCATAAATGTTGTGTCATTTGAATGTGTACATTTGGCTTTTCTGTAAACCCTGAAACCACCATATTGAAATTCAAGCATTTCAGAATTTCAAACAACTTTATGAACCCAGCTCCTCAGTGTGCAGTCAGGTCCTCCAGAGTCCTGCTTATAACCCAACCATTTGACTCAGGTGTGTTGAAGCAGAGACTCATGTCGAAGTTGAAGGACACCGGCCCCTGAGGACTGGAGTTGGAGACCCCTGATCTAAACGCTTACCTTGCAGCTCTGATTGTACGTTTAGGGAAAGTGAACTGCCTTAGTTTTCAAGATGCTGCTTGCTGATGTTCAGATTAAATTACACAGAGGTGGACTCGATTTACTGAAGATGTTATCTGGTCCATTGGAGGAAACCTCAATAATATCAAAATTTGCTGTTGCAACTCTGACTCCTGATACATCTCTTTCCAGTTGTTCTCGTGGAATCTTTTTAAAGATTTATCCAGTGACGCTTAATAAGCTCAAAATTTTCCTCCGTTACCGAATGAGCAGATCAACTTGTCTGCCTCTGCTGAGTCAAAGGAAACAAAAACAAGAGGAAGTGTGATTGACCAGCCTCCATCAACCTCTGACATGCACACTAAGCTCCCAAATTCACAAACAGGCAGACTACTACAGCCTATTAACAGGGTGGGGTGGCCAGCACACCCAAACACAGGAATCCAACACCATAAATCTGTGGTCCATCAAAATTAAAGGACCTAAATAAAGATAATGGCAATTCCTTTTTTCTCAGCTTCAATAATTACAGGCTGTGTTCTGAATAATATTGAGGTTAGAGCCAGACTGGAGAGCGTTTTGGTTTCGGGGAGAGGGTGGGATGGAGGAGTGTTTAGCAGGAAATGTGTGGGCCGGTCATTTACCACTTCTATTTTCAATGAGTTATGGGACAAACATGACAGAGAGGAGGGTGGCAGAGAGAAGCAGGTGGTGGGATCAGGCAGATATGTTTTCTGTGCAGAACCGGTTGATTTTACAGTGAAGCTATTTTTTTTTTTTTTAAAGTTTGCACAACAGAAAGCATTTTCGAGCTTGAATTAGTCAAATTGAATCCCGTTTACCTGCTGATCTGGGATGTGCAGGACGGTGTGGAGTCTGTCGCTGTGCTGCTGCCTGGACTCCTCCTCGTAGACCTGGTCTCTGTCGACCTGCGGTAAGGCCAGGAACCGTCGGATGGTGCACAGGTTCTCCCACAGAGTGCGGTTCTCAGGGCTCGGACTCTCCTTCCACCTGAGCAGCTCACATAGCCAACCCTAGAACAAACAGAAAGAGGAGAATTTATTCATTTAGCCTTGAAATATCTATAGGGGGGAAAAAAATTAAATAAATCAGAGCTCGCTTTCTGAGCTTTTCCAGACACCAAGAAACATCAACTTGTTGCCAAAAACCAGCAGGGATGATTTTGGGAGATCCACAGCACAAACACGTGCAAAATGTGAATTTCACATAATAGGTTCTGTTCTAAATCTGACCCTGTTTGGGATCCGTACACACAGGATGGTCATAATTCTCGACAAAGCACTTTGCTGGCTTTATGCTCATGTATTAATTTGGACAGATTTTTGTCAATGCAGCCACAGAAACAGAAGCAATTTCATGACAGCTTAATATTACAAAACCAAATAAAATTGTTGCTTGCCAAGTTTTTCTGTAAAGTATCTAAAAAAGCAGCTCCTCCGAGTTTATGGGCTTTTTCACACTTTAATAAATCAGAGGTTAGTGTCAAGCTGCCAAAAAAAAAGTGAAGAAAATGCTTGACTTTCAGAAAATGAACTGAAAAGTGTAAAAATAAAACTCGTAACATGTCAAGATGACTCTTAGATAAAAAAAAAAAAAAACTGAGGCTTTTGGAAAGCGTGAGCATTAAAGGAAAAGCTTTTCAACTATGTTTGCGCTTCTTCATATTACACTTCTGAACTATCAAATATTAAAACAAAACCTGACTGCAAATTGAGACAAAATAATTTTCTCTTTTAGTTTTTAATTGGTCAATTTACTATTTTGCAGAATCAAGAGATGAAATAGTTATAAGAAACAAAAACATTTTGTTTTTAAGCTCCTCTGAGCGACTGATACCGTTTTCTCCAACTAATCAGAATAAATACAAACATTAGAGAAGGCAAAAAGAGCAAAATTAAAGGGAATAATGGATGCATTTTTTGTTGTCATGAAATACATTTTTTAGATGCATGTTTGTGAGCGTTTATTTATGAAGAACACGTAAAAAGTTTTAGTTGGATCGAAGTGCTATGGAGCCAAATATCCCTAAAACACAATGACACAAAATGGATAAAAGTAATTTTAAAGAAATAAAAGCACAGCTAAAGTTTACTGCCAATATGTAAATGTGATTGAAAAAAAGATGTTTGGGTTTTATCAAATGAGCTGAACAAGCTGGATTTTCAATGTCTTTCTTCAGGATAAACGAGGAATACATTTTTCCATTTTTCCAGGTTAAATAAGGACAAAGACTCTCCAAAATCAGCAGCCATAAGACGATCTCCTTGGACTTCAGGTGTTTGGAACGTCCAATCAGTTGTAGCTTAGTAAGCAGTGAGTTCCTATTGGCAACAGGTCTGATAACAAGTAGCTCTGATATTATCAGATTTACTGAGGAACATGTTATTCCGAGGTTGTGAGTCAGAGCAGATGCCAAAACATGATGGACGCGAGTCAACCTGAAACATCTCCATCAACAGATCGAAGGCACAGAAACAGAAAGAAGCGGATAAAACATTTAACTCCAAAAGAATGTTATGTTTTATGTCCAGTGGATTCTACGGTAGTGAGACTTCCATCAGACTCACAATGCCTCACAGTTAGGAAGATATTCTTTTTTTGAATGCTTTAGCTTTGCTAGGTAGGTTGTGTTTTTGTGCATCTAAATGTTCACACCAAACACGTTTTGAGCGTCAGGCGTGTGTGGTTTACATTCAAAGTCTGTGAGGAGGAGCGTCGAGGGCCCTTTGCGGTTCTTTTCCAGCGTCTAGTGGGGCGTGATTTGAACTGTGTGGAGTGTGTTGAGCATTTAACATGTCGAGCGCATCAGACGCAAAAAAGCCGTCATCACACCCATAAGCTTCTTCCTGAAGACCTCAGACACATTTTTGGATATTATGTTCATTCTCATTTCAGTTAGGAGAACTTAGAGACTAAGTTAGAATGAATGTACAGGTGTTCCAATTAATTCCTTATGAGAAAAAGTATTAATTTGTATACGCCATTTTATATTCTGTATTTCTTCGCGACATGAGGTAATTTCAGTTCAGCAACTTGTGGTCCATGTTAGCTCGTTAGCACTCTCCCAACACCTTAGAAGATAACAGCAAATGTTATTCCCAAGGTAAAGGTTGGAAGAGAAGCAGAATCCGAGTCGAGTGTTGAGAATGCGCAAAGATTGCTTTCTCTGACCCAGAATCTACCACCAGCTGTTTAACAAGCAGCTTTCATCCTATGAATTAATGCTACTAAACCAATCATCCATCTGTGTCTTGCTTCTTTTACAGCATCATCCTTCAACTCTCAGGCATTTTTTTTTCTTTTAGATTCTTTCTGCAGCTATGAAAATATGTCTGTTCTGCACAGAGAATCAGCGGAGATTTGTTATTTTCACTCTGAACTCTCCTGATGTTGTCTCCATCTCCAGTGCAAGACTGCGCTTTGATCTTGATCGCCCGCATTGTTTATCGGAGGATGCAGTCATGATGGCATGCCACAGCGGGTAATCAGATACCCCACACACCCACACACACACCTCATCAGCTCCTTCAAACATGATCAACTCAGCTAGTGTTTCTATGTGTCTGTGTATAGGATTGTATAACAGGAGTTTAATGTGTGTAAACATGTTCAAGTTGAATCAGAGAAGCCTCAGGTTTTTAAGCTTTGAATATTTTTGGGTTCATGTTTTGTTGGGTTTTTTTTATCTGGAGAGTCTGTGGCAGCAGGAAATCATTCATACAGGTTTAGACTTGAGTTTTTGTAGATAGTCTGGTGTTTGTGCATGTTTGGATTATCACAGTAACATCAAGGGGTGTGGAGGCGTTTTTTTTGTTGTTGTTGAAACTGACCTGACTCTTATTAGCAGCGACCTTAGCGAACAGAGCCTGGGAGACCTTCGCCCGCTTCATCTCCTGCTGGATCTCCTCGTAGATCCCCGACGTGATGTTGGCGAGCGAGTCGAGCTTCAGCTGCAGCTCTGGACCGGAGATGGTGCATTTAGTCTAGGAAGGGACAGAAAATGTAAACATGGTTCAAAAAAAGAGCCACGTAAAGAGAGTTGTACAGTTTTAAATTATTCATATTTTGTCAAATTTGTATGGTTTTCTTTATACATAAAGATCTAAGAATCACACTGTATTGTTTATTTGTATTTAAACTTCAAGTAAAGTGCTTTGCGTTGCTGAAGTTAAAGCTGCTGCGGTTTGGGTCGGGTCTCTACCAGCTTGGCACATCTTGAAAATGAATTATTTGACCAATTTTTCTTTCGCAAACTTTCAAGCTCAGTCAGATTGGATGGAAATCGCCTGTGAACATCAATTTTTATATCTGGCCGCAAAATAATTCAGGTCTGTACTTTGACCAGGCTGTTCTAAATTTGTTCATTGAAAAAAACAAAAAAACAAAACAAATCAAATCTAAAAAAGTTACAAGTAGCTCTTCAGCAAAATATAGGAGCTTGTTTTAAGTCAATATTGATGAAAAAAATAGTAACATTTGGAATAATTTGCCATTGGAAAAAAAAACCCATCTTAACTTATAATATTTGAAAAAAAATATCATCTTCTACTGGTTGATTATTTCACTTATAACTAGTACCTTTTCATCAATATTAAGGAATTTACTTACAACAAGTTCTTATTTTTTGCTGTAAAATAACTTGTAAGTTAGTTTTTGGTTTAACTTACATGTAGACCAAAAACTACCAAGTTAGTTTTGAAATAAGACAAAACTAACTTACAAGTTATTCAATATTTTAAAATATAAAAATTAGCTGTTGCAATGTAATATATGTGATATGTGTTGAGCTAACATAACTTTAGCTAGAATAAGAAAAATCCTTCACAGAGTTTAATGTGTGTGTGTACCTGTGTGTGTCTGATTGTGCTGCTGCTGCTGCTGCAGCTGCTGCTGCTGGAGATGTGGGTGGTGGCGTGGTTGGTGCTGGTGCTCCGCTCTCTCTCCTCCTGGTAGATGCGGTCTCGCTCGGCCTCTGGCAGGTTGAGGAAGTTTTGCATCGCCTTGAGGTTGACGAGCAGAGACTGCGAGGCCGAGCGAGGGTCCTCCTCCTTCCGAAGGATCTCCGACAGCAACCCCTGCAGGAGATCCAGCTTCACTTTATGAAGTTCTTTTCTTTGCAACAGCGCTAAATCTGGAACAGCAACTCTTACCTGCGTGCGGTTGAAAGCAACGCGGGCAAACACGGCTTGAGAAACGCTCGCTCTTTTCAGTTCATTCCTGACTTGCTGATAGATGTCAGAGGAGACTTCAGCACCCGAGCAGCTCAGGCCGGGGTCTGCAGCGACCCCGGACACCTTACAGGTCCGCGAGATGGGCGGGTGATTGAGGAACTGCTGGTTGACTCCCTGAGGGTGCTGGTGGGCGAGTAGGCGGCTGACTGCCAGCTGCTGGTTGATGAGGTGAGCCATGGCGAGCTGCTGGCGAACGAGCTGCGGGGAGAGCTGGGGGGACAGCAGTCCGCCGTGACCCAGCAGGGTGGAGGCCTGGGGACGGAGTGGGGGTCTAGGGTGGTTCGGGCCGGCAGGATGAGGCAGACTGTGAGGCTGAGGGGGGGAGTGAGCGTCACCCAGGGTGCTTTTGATGGGAAGGGCTCCTGGAGCGCCCAACGTGGCCAAATGGCCGGGAGACGGAAGCAGAGGTGGAGGACGGTGGTTGAGGATACTCAGGTCCAAATCTCTCTCTACTGTACCAACACACAGTAAAAAAAAATTAAAAAAAATCACACTCCCTCCCAAAAAAGGGGAAAAAAACAGTTGAACTTGTGAATACTGAATATGGACGAAGTAGGCACAAATACCTTTTATGTCCGACTTTTCCAGTGAGGACCACATCTTTTCATTGTATTCACCTGGGGTGACATGACATAACAGCAAGTCTTTAAATAAAATCCACAACAATTGCTCTCCACCAGATTGCTTGGTTTTAAAAGTTGGAGAAGCTGAGAAACATGCAATGAACCCGATTTAAAAAGCGTCCCATTCTACAGATGTTTTTTCAAACACTTACACCTTTTCATACAGTTTTACAAATGCATGAAAAGATACAACAGTTCAATTCCTTTTTTTAATGAGAAATATTTTATTGCCTAAAATGCAAAAATGTAGTAAATTTGAACTAAAGCTAACGCTACACATTAGCCAAAATTTTGTTTACAGACAAAGGTATTTTTATGTTAAATGAGAAATGTACATATTGTTTGTACAGTTTTGAATTTTTCTTTTTTTCCCCCCATCAGAAGGCATTTTGAGTCTGTATACTGAAGTTAACAATTAATAGATAACTAAACTAATTTAGTTCATTTCATCGATTCATCACTATTAAACACGTCGGGTCTACTTAAAATTAAAATGAAACTACCATGATGTATGGATGTTGCCTTTATATTTTAAATGGTCATTTTCTGTATTTATAGTCACATTTTCTATTATTTGGCAACTTAAAAACTTGATACATCTTGGTAGGGCATCAGATTTTCTCTTTACGTGCGCGACTCTTGGTGTTTGCTGGTTTAGAGAGACTGCGTGTGTGTGTGTTTTGGGGGGAGGGAGGTACTGCTGTTTTCCATTAGGAGTTAAGAGCATTTAGTTTTGTCATGTGTATTAAGGGTGACGTTAATGTGAACCATGTGTGACAGTTCCTTCCTAATGAGAGCCGTCGCTGACGGACGTCTCATGCAGCACAGTCGGCATGTAAAGGCCGAGGTAAATATTCATATGCATACAGGGGGCGGACAGGGGAGTGTGAAAACATCAGGAAAATGAAGGCACTTGGGTAGGTGAGTTATTAACTTAAGACATGACAAGCAGTAAGTGTCGGTTTTAGAGTGTCTGAGTGTCTTTAGGAGGTTTCATTAAGTAAAAAAAGCTGTATAAACACTGCTGGTGGCTGAGGTGCAGGGGAGGCAGACTGTCAAAGTTTCTAACGTGACGGCAGGGAGACAACTTTTGAGGGAACAAACGCCACAAATGAGAGAATAAACATATTTACAAAAAACACAAAAGAAACCAGTGCCAAGACAAAGGATTAATCTGGTGTGGAGTTGTTTGGCGTCAACGTCTGAAGCCATTTTATGAATTTGGATTTAGAGCACTTTGTAATCATTTAAGTAGAAGTTCGTCTATCTTTGTGAGTCGTTTAAGGAATGTCATTATCATCAAAGATAGTGACTCTGCCGATCAAGATAGTATACAGGCATGCTGAAGATGACTTGCTGGAATGCAGAATGAGGTGGAAAATGGATTCTGAATGTTTGTCAATGGAAGACGGGGTGGTCTGAGCATTTCAACACTGATGATTTACTGGGATTTTCACATTCAGCCATTTTCCTGCTTTCCTGAGAATGGACTCAAAAATGACAAAGTACTCAGTTTGGGGCGGCGGTGTGGAGAACAACATGTTGTTGATGTCAGAGCACACCACATGTGGCTGTCAAGAAGATCAGGAGGTAAAAGGTCAAGAAAAGTCCTCAAAATTTGATATTATGGTTCAGACTTTTTACTAAAACTTTTGTATAGACCAATATATCTATACCAAACGTATACAGAATCACCTTGCTTAAATTCATAGCTGTATTAAAAAAAACAAAAAAAACAACAAAATTGTAAACTCACCCAATTGGAAAAAAATTTTTTTTTTAAAAGGGATTTCAATTCTTACAATCAGTTGTGTACTACAAGAAGTCATTTGCAACATCGGGTAACCATAAACAATTTAGTTTTACTGAAACTGATTAAATATAAAGGAACAATTTTCTCTTGTGACGGCTTTTAGTAAAAAAAAAAAACAGAAGAAAAAACCTAACATCTTACAACTGTAATTTATTCAGGAATTCAAATGGCATTAAGCTCTGCAGCTAATTACTAACTGATCTGGTAAATCTTTGCATGCTGTCGACTTTGACAGATACCAAACATTTCCAACATCGTTGTGTTGTGATGAAAAATGGGGATTTGCCTCACAGGGAGCAGAAACCTCAGAGGCTAACGTGGTGCTTTAGAGCTCAAAGGGAACCTGCTGCTGACATTCATCTGCCTTCTGAAAGTGATGAAGTTTATTTTATTAACCGTTTAAAATTAGAGTATGGGTTTAAAGTTACCTTTAAAGCGTTTGTATCTCTTGTACCAGCGCCCAAACTCGTGGCATTTGGAGGTGGAGACAGTTGCGTAGTAGGAACTGTTCACAATCGCTGAGATCATACTCTTAGGGGAAAAAACAAACAAACAGGAAAACACATTAGCCTGAGCTCATTGGTTACTGAAGCTAAAGGAAGGCCTGACTACAGTGCTTTGTGTTCAAATAATTTGAACCAGTCTGTCAAATTGCATCCAGAAATGTCAAGGTCTGAAGCTGAGACAAGCGAACAAAAAGTAGATCATAACTGAGGTTTTACAAATAAAAACATGAAGTGTGCAGTATGCATTTCCATTCAACCTTTTAAAATCTGACACCCTTGAATAAAATGCTGTTGACAAAACGAACTTACAGTACAAATACATTTTCAGCAAGCTACAGGAGTTTGTTTTAAGTAAATAATTTCTTAATATTGACTTCTTGTTTATTTCATGTGTACAAGCTTTGAATATTTTACAGTCTTGCTCTATCCATCACCTGAAATGGAAACATTATGGCACTAATGTGGAGCTCTGACTAAACTGAGAGACCAGACAAGAAGAGCACAAACATTGCAAAACATTCAACACCTCCTGCAGGACAACTACACATACTGGATTAGATCAGATTATATTCATCTGTTAGAATGGACCAGTCAAAGTTTTAAGCCAGGGGTGTCCAAAGTGCATCCCAGAGGGCTATTTGTGGCAACACAAAGTATTTGTCTTTTTACGAGTAGGCTTTTTGCCTCGTCTTTAATTTCATAGTAAATAGGACCACATCTATCCAGAGACTTTTACTCAAAAAAGAAAAAGACTTTGATGCACCCAAATCTGCGTTTAATTAGCTTAACTTTGTTTGAAAACAATTGCTGTATTTAACAAAGAGCAACCAAAACCCTGTTATTTCTGAGAATAGACTGTTCCTGTTTTTGTTTCCTTAAAAAAAAAAAAAAAAATGGAGCCCTTCAAAAAAAATTCGCAAACTGGATATTTTTCTTCCAATAAGGTAAAACGTCCAAAGCCCTTTGAGTTTCGGATCTACCTGACGTCCAAGTCCATTTCCCACCAAAAAAAAACTGGCAAATGAAATAGCTTGTTGATGAGAGTATAATTCAAAGTATATTCAGATGTTCTCCATCCAATCTGACTGAGTTTGATCAATTTTGCAAAGAGTGATGAAACCTTTCAGTCTCTCGGTCTGCAAGCCTGATGGAGTCATATCTTAAAAGTGCTGTCTCAGCAGGGCAGAATATGAATTAAACTCTTGGAACATTTTGGTTCCTCTTTACAACCAAGCAACAATTGTTTGCACTTCTGTCACGCGAAATCGCTGCAAACAATCAAGTTTGTGGTTGTGACGGGACAAAACGTGAATACATTTTCACAAAAGCGAATCTATTTTACAGTTCTTTAGAGGATGTCACTCTGCAGTGCTCCAAAACTCATCTTTGACACCACTTCACCTGCGTATTTGTGCTGGGAGTGACGGTATTTTGAGACTCGGTGCTGATTTATTAACACTTACTGCCCTCCCTTCCTAATATAACCTGTGGTCACCTCCGCAGAGCAGGGGATGCACAAACTCAACATGGGAAATGCTGAAGATGAAAACTCACATGAGTCAGGCTGCGAATGTACACCACCCACACGCTTCCCCTAATCACTAATTACATCATGACTAAGTCTTGTGTATAAATCACAAGTCGAAATGACACACTGGAGGCTAATGACTACAGGGTGTGTGTGAGCAGCAGGATAATTGAGGTGTGCGTGCTTGCATCCTTTCCCATGGGATGGTATCGATATTTTGCGCGTGTGACTGAGTCAGATTACATACTGCACTAAGTGTGTGGTGAACTGATGATGAAACATGTGTTTAGAGAAAATACTTGGCTATCTCTGCTTGCACATTTGTGTGAATCGAAACCTAACTCCACCGCCTCGGAATGCGATATCCGAACGGATTGTTTTTGTTTCTTACACCTGTCTAGAGTGTAGTGTGGTCTTGCAGCAGATACCTGGGACAGGGGACTCTCCTTAGCCACAGTGCTCTGGTTGGTTTCTCTGAGGAGCTCTTTGAGCGCGTTTCTCACTGTGGCGTGGGTCCACTGCTCCGACGGCAGATCCTCCAGCCGAGAAAAGCTGCAATATAAATATTCATTTGGAGCTGACGCGGAACAAATATTTCACATTCACACAGTTCTTAAATTAGTAAAAAAAGGTTGGAGACTTAATTGGTGAACCACAAAATAGGGCTCAGGATATTTGTGTTGCAGTAATTGGGAGAGATCTTGGTCCTAAAGTCAACCTTTTATTTGTAAAACCAAGAATTTCAGCCAAGAATTTAGATAATCACAATAATGATTGAGTTAATCTTCTTTTCGGTCAAGTTTTAAAAGTTACGGCAAACCGTCTCACCTCTTCTAATATGTTTAGGAATTAAACATACACTCAACATGAGGTTTTAAATGATTTATTTCAACTTTGCCTATTCTAGTTTGGTATAAGTCAAATATAAAATTATTTTTAAAAAGATTTGAGAGGACTTTTTTAAAAAAAATTCTTTTCTCCAATCCAAACAAGGTGGAAATTCAACATTATGGCATACTGTATATCTATTGATAAGCTGCACTAATATTTTGTTGGTTTGAAGTTTCAGAGAAACTACACACTTTTCAGTCAACAACAAGCTTCTGCTAGATTTCTGTTTGATTTTTAAAGGGCTAAGTGCCAGGGAAACTTAGCCTAGTGATCTGCATGTTGTTGACGTGTTTCAGTCATGTAAACTTTGCTACATTTTCCACCCTGGTCGTTCCTGACCTTTAAATTAACTCCTTTCGTTTTGGGACAATTTAGGTTGGTAGTGTTGAGGCACCATCATTCCCCCTGCTAGCTGAAGTTGAAACTTTGACCCAGTTTCCCTGCAGTGAGCTGACCTGTGCAAGAGAATCCGCAGCGTAACCATGTGGTAAACATCCAGCAACATGTCCGCCACTGTTGCTTCTGGAGCGTCCGTCAGGTAATGGATGGGCATCGGCTTCCATCGTCCTACTTTAATAATGCCTGCAAGAAAACACAAACAGAGCTCAAGTGTAAAAAATCTCCTTTAATCGGAACGTGCTTGTCCTGGCCTTGGAGCGTCGCCCAAACGCTCACCTAGCCTCAGACCGACCCTCGACTGGAAGCACAAATGTAAACACACCTAATCACATTAGGATCTCCAGAAATCAAACACAGGCTGTGTAGCCTTGGATGGCCTTGTTTGCGTGTGCATGGACGCTTCTTTTAATTGCAAGGAGGAAAAGAGAAACAAAAATACTGTCTATTTGGACTCTAGTTGATTAATCAGAGGAGAAATATGAAATCAGTGCAAAGATCAAGGAGTGAATCAAACCTGGAATGTGAGCAGGTTTCATCTATCTGCACCATATCTGCTTCTCATTACTGGCAATGAGAAGCGCCTGGAAAATAATGCTTCCAGTCCGGTCTGTCTTTCTGCTGGCAAGGTGCAGCAACAGGTAGGGGAAGGGCAGTGTTGGATTATGCTACGCTCAAATCGAAGGATGTGCAATATGGATTTATTATGATTTTATCACAATATTTTGTGGTATAATTGCGAGACCAATAAAAGTGACAAGAATGATTTGTTAAGACTTTTTTTTTTGGTAATTGTATGAACAAATACTGCCTGACACAGCAAACAAATACTGCTCTTTAAAAATAAACATTTGTAATACTCTTCTTTAGGACAAGTCACATAAAATGCAATTCATCACCAAACTGCACTTAATAAATATATTTTTTGATTTGATATTTTTTGATACTTTCTCTGGAAAAAAAAAGTAATAAAACAAACAATCCTGACAATACAGATAGATTTAGTTTTTTAGAGAATTTTTTGCATCATTTCAGAAAAATCTTGAAATTCCAAAACTTTCTTAGTAAAAGTCTTGAAAATCATCAGAGCTTTATGATAAAACATTTCAGCAGTTTTGAAAAACTTTAAAAACCCCGTCTGGCACTGAAAAAGACAATGAAAAAAAAAAAAATACAGACAGACACACAAAAAACAGAGTTAAAAGGTTACATGTAATCAAATTAAGTTTGTCAAAATGTTCTCATTCTTTAACATGACAACTTAATATTCACTTGGACAAACTTTACTTGATTACTTGTAGCAAATAAATTTTTTTAAAGCTGAATCACTTGCTTTATTTTTCCCCACTGCAGTGACTCAGCTTGTTTCAGATAACACTAACTTCACATTTTGTCAACTTATCTTATTTTGACTGCTTGGCATTTTAAGCAAGCCAGAAGAAAATGTCCAACTGCAGGACAATTCGGGATTTTACTGAATCGTATTTAACAGACTGGTGTAAGAAAGTTATAAACCTTTGTACTGTTAATCTTATGTAAAGACTCCTCAGGTAGTTTTGTTTTCTCTTGGAGCTGCTCATTCAGCGGCTCACTGAGCCTCCAGTGGGAATGTTGGGCAGCTTTACATAAAACTTCAGGACAAATAGTTTCCTCTGTGGTCATTACTCATTAGAAATAAGGGTCTTAAGTGAGATTCATTTTGGTTTTATTACCTTTATTTGTCACCTCAGCTTATACAAAAACCAGAAGCGACTATTAACCCCCCGCACCCCCAAGAAAAGAAACGGCTTTTTTTGTGGAACTACAGGAAAATCCCAGTGAGAATCTGTTAGGAGTTTAAAAATAATCATCCAGTCAGAACCCTGCAAGATGCAATTCAATCACGGAAGAAAATAGAAGAGACTCTGTATAATTTTGGTTGCAACCACACTGGGGGAAAAAATGCAAGACTCCAGCCAAAAATTATTTATTTGAAAAGAAAAGGCTTATTTTTCAGAACAAAACCTAGCTATTTAGGAGAGGTGAAGGACAGGGGGGAGGAGGGGACGGGTCGCAGGGCGTTGGCCACTTGGTCAGAGTGGCCTGTGTTTACGGGACACCAGGAATGTCAAACTGCTCTATTTTATGTGTGTGTGCCCTGTGCACATGTCTGTAGGCTTTTCCTTATCACAAATTGAACACCATCGTCTTCTAGGTTGGATCTCAGACTGATTGGGGGAGAAAAAAAAAAGAGTGGCGTTTGTCTGATATAAGCTTATTGTTGGGGTTAGCCATTATGATGCCGAGTGGGCAGACCGGACTGAATCGCAGGAGGAGATAAGGAAAGAGAAAGCAGACAGGTTTTATCTATAAAATACCTTTCCTGCATGTTTCATGTCGTCCGATAAAGCCAGCACATCTGGGAAACAGTCGCATTTTAACTCAGCCGCTTCCGTTAATAATTACTCATCAGCAACAACACAGTGGTAGGAAAAACTGTTTTCCTTTCAAGTGGATAAACTGAGCAGACGGCCACTTAATGTCTGGCATGTTGGTGGTAAAACTTCATATGCTGCCAAAGTACAGGCAGCTAAAAACGGTAGGGCCAAACCTATAGGGGAGAAAAGCTGTAGTTTTTAAAATAAAGCACTCCAGCTACATTTAATTTAAGTAAGGATGACTGAAAGCATCAGTAAAGATTTGATTTTTCATTATTTGTTACTTTGTAAAACCCAGAAACGACCTGCAATGGAGTTTACTTAAACTTTGGGGTTGCTTTGTTAAAGAAAAATTAAAAAATCAAAAACTCATAACATTTTATTGGAACAGGTGCAAAAAAGGATCCTAATGACTAGCTTTAGTACATCTTTTAGTACAAGCTATAAAAGAAATAATAAAAAAATTAAGACTATTTGTATCTTCCATCGACTTACCTCGAGCCTGCGCTGCTGAGTTGTGCGAGTATCCCAGGGCAACGAGTGCCGTTTCCACCAGCTGCGTAAAGAGCACGTCTTTACGGACCAGCACAAACTCGGCGTGACGGTCGCTGCGGCTGTCGCAGTCGCCGGCTGCGTCTACGTGCTCCACCACGCAGTAGATGGGGATCATCAAACCTGCCGTGAAAAGAGGCGTACACACCTTTCACAAATGGGAAATTAACACGTTTTAAAGGAAATGTTGCACTTTCTCCCACATTCCAAGTCTTTAATTCAAACATTTAAAGAGCTAAACGTGAGATTCCAGGGACACAAATCAACCTGAATTTCTCCTTTGTGGGACAATAAAGGTTGTTTCTATTCTAGTGTTTACAGCAGACTTGAAAAAGTTGAGATAAAACACATTGTGCTGCCCCAAATAATCAGATTTGATCACGTTACATGCAAAGGTTTCAGTTTTATGTGGCAGATTCATAGAAAAATAAAATAATAAAAAAAATTTCCAACAAAGAAAAATCTGAAACGTTCATATCCATAATGCCAGAAAGCCACACCAAAAGAAGTTCAAGCCAGAATAGATCAAATTTAAGCTTTTTTTGCCAGACAAAACGATGAGGGGTTGGAAAACCAACACTGTACATCGCCCTGAACACATCATCTCTACAGTGAAACATGGTAGTGGCAGCATCATGCTTTTTATGGACACTTTCTTATTCTGTAATTTAGCCCCGACTATACTTTATGATTTTTACTTTTGTGAATCTAGATCCTTCTGTCATTTTACTGCTGACTCACCTGAATTCACCCATTGAGGGACAATAAAGGTTATTTCAATTCTGTGAAATTCCTATGAAGCTGGTCAGAGAAGATGGGTTGACCTTTAAACAGGACAAACAAAACTAAACCCACAACCAGAGGTAGAACGGAGCGGGTTAGAGCAAAGCATCTTCGTGAGCATGAATGGCCTAGTCAAATCCAGACCTAAATCCAGTGATTTTAGATTTAAATACTGATGCTCTGCATCATCTTGAGCCATGTTTGAGCAAAGAAACAGCTGACAATGTTGAAATATCTAAAGTAGGGCTATAAAATAGTTGCATTTTTTAAAATTTATCACAACCTTCACCAGTATCGCATCTTTTCCTAACCTAATCCAGCAGAATATGTAGAGGAAGAGGCTCTGGCTCACTTATTCTTTGCAACATTATTTTAAGTTCATCTGTTACCAGTATTTCTCCGGAAGTCATCATTAATGTCGCCCTTTCTGTGTTTGTGTCGTCTGCTCAGTACAGTCCATGTTTCTGGAGGAAGCCGGCTTGGTGGTCTTTTTGTACAACCGGGGAGACGACTGTGTGAATGCATTTCGTCGTAACGTTGCACAACTGCATTTATGCTTCAACCACATATTAAAACCCACATGGGATAAAACTCGCTTCCAGAACCACTATTAAAGCACTTCATCCAGGACTCAGGAGCTGCGCCACAACTCCAGCGGTACAACCGGTTTCAGCGGGTTGGGCCGGACTTGGGTTTTCTCTTATACTTTTTTTTTGGGGGCAGGCACTCAGAGCGCCGAAGAGCTGTGCAGCAGTTCACACCCATCCAGTCCACCAGTCTGTCCCACAGGAGCTGTTAATTAGCAAGCTATCAATCCTTCTCCTGACGAGAACGGGACACATCAGCGGAGCCAAAGCCGCAGCAGCACCAGGCACGCCATCGGCCAATAACCAGACCGCTCAGTGGAAGGGCGGAGGGAGGCGGTGGCACAACGCGTCCATGTGTGAACAGATAGTTTGTGTGATGATGCATGATGATGTTCTCTAGATTAGGGTGTTATGTGTGTATTCTGGTCAATTTGCTGCCCTGGTAAATAAAAAAAGTGTTTTTTTTTCTGTATATGTGACTTTTACATCATCCCTTTTACCTGACAGAGTCAGAAATAAGAGTTAATGAAATTCAGCTCAAACATTTCCAGCATTTAATTTTACTTTTGTTTCAAACTTTGCTCAAAAACATGAGTTTCTTTTCTCTAACAGCACTAAATATGAAACCTTTTCAGATTTAACCAGTGAAACTTGTTTCCTTTATAACTTTTTAAAAGGAAATACACAATCACGTCTTTATAAACTTCTCTAATTTGGACTTAGTGTGGCAAATGTAGACGTAGTTCTCCGGTCATTTTTCCAGTCCTCATGCAAAATAGGCCTATCATGGTAACAAACTTTGCTGGACAATAAATTGTTTAAGAAATTATTGCAATAAAATAATATTATTTTGAGATCATTTTTTAACAATTATGATAGTATTAATGGTCTATTAATACAAGTATACCCACTCAAAGATCAAAACAACTTTAGTTTCTAAAGAAAATTTTTTCAAAAACTAAAACAACAACAACAATGAGGTTTTAGAATTGCAATAAACAATACTATTTGAGACTATTTTTAGCTAATATTATATGAATGGCTTATTAATGCAAATATAAAGATTAAAAAAACCTTTAATTTCTAAAAAGAACAAAAAAATCCCACTGGGACTGGAAAACATTTTAAATATTCAAAATAGAAGCAACTGAAACTAAGTAAATTCGATTATGAAGTTTCAGTAACCAAAATTGCATTAAAAAAATAAAATAAATTAGTTTAGATGGGGAAAAACAAGCAAAAGTGGCATTCAGTTCAAACTAACTGGGTGTCAAATATTTGAAGCGTTTCTCAAAACGATTTTCATCGATATTAAAAGGTGAGCATCTGCTGAATATTGCACTCATGTTAATTTATCATGTGATTCATTGATTTATTGCTTATGCTCAAGTACATGAGAATTTCACATCTAAAAAAAAATCTATATATTTAGATGTTCGCGCAGGTCTCTGTGTGGAATCCTTGACACCTTACCTCCTAACGGTCTCAGCGGTGTGCCGCCGTTCTGCTGGATCTGCGGGTTAGCCGGGCTGCCGTTCACCTCCAGGCGGCTCATCTTGCACTGCGGGGGTCCGCTGCAGGCCGGGCTCTCGGGTTTTGCCCCCCTCTCCTCCGGGCTGGCTCGGTCAGGAAGGTCCGGGCTCTCCGGCCCCCCTCCTGCTCCTCCGCACTGCTCCATCCCAAGATAACCTTCGAGAGGAGCGCCCAGCACGGTGTAGGACGCTGGTGGAGAAAGGGGAAGATCTACAGTCGTAACTCGAGAAAGGGCCCGATAATTACAGCCATTGTATGAGGAACAGTCTTAAAACTTAAACACCAGCGTGATTTAATAGCATATGCAGAACCGTCACTTCTGACATGAGACTGCTCGTACGTTTACTCACAGAGGATATATAATCTTACTCTGCGTTTTTTCTTTTTTTAGTCAATACAACCAACCAATATCTTAGTTATTTACAGAAAAAGGAGGCATGGAAGGCCACAGCAGACTAAATACAGAACTGTTTATTATCCTCTGTTTAGACACAGGAGTACACAACAGGCTACCATGAAAGACGTGAAGGCGTTTAAGGCGTGGACGGAACATTATAACAATGCACTGTAGTTACAAATAAATACAACTGAGCTCAAGGAGTCATTTTAAGTCTCTGTATTTGATCTTCACATTTCTAGAAGGATTTCTTTAGCTACAGCTGCACACAGTAACGCCAAAGTCCAAGTTCCTAATCCTGCTGATAGAAATCAAATCCATAAAGCTGTTTTTTTTTGTTTTTTTTTACCCGGAAGCATTTGTGTATGAATTTTTAATGCAATAATCTTTGTTGAAAGTATCAGTTTGAAATCTAAGACATGAGTTCAACAAATTTTTCCCCCCTCCATTGTTTCTAAACAACTACTCACCAAAACACGCCTTTGCTTTTCTTTACTTTCTAGAAAACTCAAATTGTTGGACTCGATTTAAACTTTTTCCTGCAAAAGTACGAAATACAAGATACTTTAAAAAGTGGGTTTATAACTTATGATCATCTGGAACGATTAATAAGCTCTAAATCTGACTTCAGGACCTGAAAATAACGCTGCTTTATGCTCTGACCGACTTAATTTCTGTTAAAAGAAACATTAAACAATGATGTTTAAATCAGATGCAGAAGCGGCTAAATGAGCCGCATTTGCAAAATGAGTTATAAATTGCCTTTAGCAAAGGTAACAGTTTGAGATCTCCCAAAAGATGATTTAAAGATGTGATCAAATGGCATATAAAGCTGTATGAAATGAAATTTTAATGTAGCTTGTTGCAACTCCGTGTAATGTGAACTTCGGCCAACATTTACTGTTATTCATTTATTGCAGAGAGACAAAAGACCCAATTTTTGTAAAGTTTTAACTACAAAACGGCTGTATTTCTGCAACCTGTAGTGTTTTTTAGATGCCAAAGAGGCCAGAATTTTTGCCCTTCCAACACTTGTTGCTGCACACTGCCAGATAGCTGGCTGAAAAGAAAGGGGATACTACCCATTCTGGTCACTTGAAAGAACTTAAACATTTCGGGTTGCAGTCGTCATGCAGTGATGGAGAAACTAAAGGAACGCAACCCATCGTTCATTCTTATAAAACAACTTTAAAACTACAGTAGGCATCTGACTGCTGGCTAGCTGACAAACCAAGAAGCCCAACTAACCAGCTAATAACAGTTTGTTAAACTTGCGTTACTCTATAAAGAGCAGAAAAGCAAAACAAATTCTGCCCAAATTTACCAACATTTACCAAAATATGACTACATTTAGTGGTGCTTATCGTTTCTTCTGTTTTTGTAGCAACAAAAGATACATGTCATAGGTAATCTGGATGTAAATATAATTTGTGCAGTAACAGGAACAATTTTAGATCATATCTTCTTTTGCTGAACCTGATTTAAGATCGTGACAGTCTTATACCTGAATTGTCTAGAATTGACAGAAGTCAGATCTTCTAAATTTCTTTAACAATCAAAGTCATAAAAAAACAAAACAAAAAGAAACAAAGAGCCAACAGCAAACTAAACGCTTCTTTCCTCTTTTTTTTTTGTGTGTTGTTTTGCTTCCACAGTGACAGCAGTTTTGAGTCTGTCCAAACTCTCACAAAGTTAATCCGAGCCAGACTCGGCAGGAGTTGCTGAAGAGAGGACGAGAGAGTCAATCCACAATCATCACGTAGAAATAAATGCATTTAAAGCTCTCTGTTCTGAGTCAAACACATTTTTTGATTCACTGCTCCTAAATACAATCAAATGACCATTTTACAGTTGAATTTTACACTTTAGTTGCACATTGTAGTCAAGTGTGTGGCCAATTTTTCCTTCCAAAATGTCCTCCCTCTTATGTTTCTCCACAACAGATGTTGCATCACCGAGAGGCCGATCTCCTCCTATCAGAGTCCCTCTGGGTGCAGCTGTCCATCCCACGCTGTCTTTTCTAATTCACCCATCAATCCTTTATCTTGATTTAATGACCCCTTCCACCAAAACCTAAAAAAAACCCCATCTCAAATCTTCTCCAGTCAACTCATCTCCCCTGCTCCCCTTTTTTTCTCAGTAAATCCCCTCAAATATGCATTTTAGTACCGCGCAGGAAAGGTTTGATGCAACTCAGACGTACAAAGTGCTCCCTCAGCTTGAGTTTCATCTGCTTCTAATAAACACGTTTTTGGAATATTTGGGGTAATGGATTATAATCGCCCCCCTCTCCTGCCCCTCCACTTCTCCCCTGCTTCATATTTCCTCCTCTAACGAGAGCAATTATCAAGCCATTAATGAGGGAGACATAAAATGTGGGAACAGAAAAAAAAAAAAAAAGGATGGTTGTGGTGTTTGAAGAACACACAAGGAAAGCTATTGCATGAGGAATAAATATGCAACTTGAATTAAAAAGAGTGTCGTAAAAAATTTTAAGAGGTCAAAAAAGAAAAAAAAGAAAAATAGCCTTCTTCTTTGGAAACGTCTGACACAACGATAGAAGTACTGCTGAATAAGAAGGTATGGAATCCATCAATGACACGCATTAGAACAATACAGAAGTTTTTGCCACTCATAATGTTTTTCTGGGTGAAAACGTTATGGAAATTTAAAAAAGAAAATGCTGTAAGCTTGAGTCATTCGTGACCCAAAAACATGCAGAGCAAGGCGAACTACGAGAGCCTATATCAAAACAGGCAAAATGAAAAAAAACACTAAAGGACCATTTCACATCTTATTTTCTTAAATTTTCAACTTAATTACTATCTATTTAAATGTTAAATGAATAAACACTCACAATGAAAGCCTTGATTTAAGTTTTGGGCGGCCTAAAACGCATTTAAAACCCACTTCAAGCAACATATTAGGTGGGTGTACAGCTTAAGGGACCACACACTCCCAGCACAGACTGTGTTCACTTTACTAGCACACATGGAGGACAAATGTCATGCACTCGGTAGCCACTGATTGACAAAGCGAGCATGAAAGTTGATTTATTAAGACAGGGGTCTAATGTAAAGGGTGTGTAGCAGAGGCTTGAGGGTCTTTCTGGGGGTCTGATGAAATCTCTCTTGAGTTCATATGATTTAAAGGGGATTTAATTGGACAGCAGGTTAATTAAACCTGTCAGGAAAGTTTTCAGAGAATTCAAACAAACAAGTTGGTAAAATAGCCAAGTATTTCTAATCAAAACAAGCAGTGGCTCTAAGTTGGATTTCATTGCTAGAATTGGAATCAATTATTAGATGAGCCTAATTGGCCTAGAAAATTTATATTGCTCTCCTGTGGATCAATTATAATCACACACCCCAAGCATATATCTACTTTAAATAAAAATAATATCAATATGCTGACTGAATCCACGTGAATCTATGAAACAGAGAATAGGATATAGCCTATATGGGTAAACAAATATCAAAGCACTTCAAAATTCAACATTTCTCCCCCTAATAAGCTACTTTAACTTATTTGAAATGACCAAATTCTTATATTTTACTTATATAGTTTATACTCATATTCTTATTTCAAATGCCACAGTTCATCTTTTTGTGTTCAAGCAAAAAAAAAAAAAAAAAAAATATTCATTTTTGGGTGATTCAACCGTGAACGTTTCAAACCAAAGCTATAAAAGCATCTTCACCTTTAAATGTTAGCCTTTTGACATTTTATTTTATATACGTTTAAGAATTGTAAGCAATTTCGATACGCTTAATAAGTCTCACTGTTACTTAACCTTGAAAAATTTATCAAAACAAATCTACTAGTTTTTCCTTAAATACCAAATTACCTTGAAATAATCTGTATTTATAGAGAAAAAGTCACTGATAACAGCTAATTTGAGTCAAATTAATATGTTTTACTACGCTTCCTAAATCTTCATGTCCTTGTAAAAAATTCGGCATACATAAATGCTCATTATCACTCACTGTATGATCGTCGTCAGTCGTTAAATTTCAACTGGAGAGGCAACGCCAAATAAAATCAGAGCTCGGTGTGCTACAAAAACACACAGCTGCGGCTAATAAAATCAGGCTAATAATGGCTCCGTTTGATCCAGGTGTCCCAAGTGGAGCACAAAAATTACAATGTAATCCTAATGTGAGAGGGGGAAACAACAAAACGGCTAATTATTCATGCTCAGGCGAATGCTTAATCGGACATATTAATAATTTTATTAGCTGCAGCTGCGTTTAACCAATTGTAGGATTAAAAGGAGGAGCTGTTAGTGGGTAAGTGATTGTTGACATTAAAAACTGAAACATTCAGGTTTCTAGAAGTTAAATTGGACATGTGTAAGTAAATTTGAGTGAAAACAATTTATCTTGTTGTAAAATATTCTTCACTTGAGTCAAGTTTTGGACAAAATGTTATTTATTGCCATACTGGCCCATTTTATTTTATTTTTTATTTTTTTGCTTTAAAACTAGGACTATTTAGGTTTTGAACTATTGCTCCCCCCCCCCCCCCCCCCCCCCCCCCCCCCCCCCCCCCCCCCCCCCGCCTCTCTGTTTTATGCTAAACTTAAAATTGCTGCATTTATTTTCAGAATAAACGCAGCAACTATCTTCAATATTTTCTTAAATTTTGAAATTGTGTCGACCAGAAGCAGACAGTAGGTATTGTATAGTAACCAACCATTTAAGTGTTAATAAGAATAACTGTTTAAATAAAAACTGATGACAAAAATACAATATATTTTTTGCTGTTTTGAAATCTAGAACATTTAAAAAAAACATGATGCATTTGCCTGTAGTTAGCCAAATTATAACAAATGTCAAAACACCTGACAGGTTCAATTCATTTGCAGTTACATAGAAAGAAACAGAATATTGCCATACAGTATATAAGTGGAACAATTCTTATTTTGCAGGCTTTTCTAGAAGTTCACATAAGTTCTTCATAAAAACAAAACAAGCAAATTTCTCAATTCCACGCCTGATAGAAAAGTTTCCAGCAAATACTCACTCACTTTTTAGGAAGTCACTGTGCACGCCGGGCGACAAACTCCATCCATTGGTGAAAACGAGTGAATCCAGCCTGGAAAAAATATGAATTCCCCAACGTTTCCCCCCTTTTTCTTGACAGAACGCAGAGCAGGAGATGCACAGAGGAGGAGTGACAAGGGCAGACTGCTGCTGCCGACGCGGTAAGGAGATGTAAAATGACACATGTAGAGAAGGAAGGGAGGGAGGGAGCAAGAGGAGGGAGGGAGATCCTGAGGCAAAACAACATGTATGAACAACTGCATCTTTTTTCCTTCCAAACAACAACGACAAAAAAAACACATTCTTTTAAGTCAAAAACAACAACAAAAAAACACCAAGTAAATGTTTAGCTTGAGATCTTGTAGGCTGGGATGGAATTTGAAGCGCTTCTTAATTATTTCAAACCATCAATGAGTAATGTGATGGCAGATTTAGAAAAGCTTATTAATGTCCCAGATGCTGTGATGGCAGGAGAACAGGAGGAGGAGGAGGGGGGGGAATATGATGGAAGGTGATTAATATGTGAACGTCACACCTTGATACTGTATAATTAGAAGTGGGTGCATCTGACTGAACATCTATTATTTTCAAGAAAATACTGAAGTTCTGACCATTTTTTAGAAGTTTTATCTCGGCTTCACATCACTCTCAGGCGGAGTTCTTTGTCCCCTCTGCTGGTGAAAAGGGAAACTATAAAACATACTTTAATTTCCTTGACACCACTTTTTTGGATACAAGCTGGAATGTTCATATTCCTGTTCCCTTAATGCAACATTTCCCACAATCCTTTGTGCAGTCAGTGCCTCTTTTAATTTCTGACGCTTTTTTGTAATGTTTTCTTTTGCATTCATTAACATATGCCTATATGTACATATAAAAAAAAACAACTAGAATATCGTTAAAAAAATGTTTCTCACTCATTTTGGAACGCGAAGATGAAGATGACTTCAAAACAACCTTAGCTTTCCGAACGCCTCGGCAGAACCACAAGCTCCATGCCACGCCGCATTGATGCAGTGATTCCTTTATAAGAAGCCCCAACCAAGTACAGAATGAATATATTTTTCAGAAACCTGATATTTCTGCTTAAAATATCCCTTTTATTGCTCTTATGCAATATTTCCATACTTGGATTTTTGAATTTTCATTCTCTTTGAGCCATAATAATCAATGTTACAAGTGATAAAGGCTTGAAATATTTCACTTTCTGAAATGAGGGACAGAAATTTGTTGAAACTTTTTCCACGATATGATTTTTTTTTTTTTAGGTGTACCCATAAATCAGCTGAAATGGCTTCAATTTAGTTTATTTATGTGGCTCCATTTCATCTAACTACATAGAATCTGAATAATTTGACTACACATTATAATACAGTCAGATAGAGTTAGTTAGTTACAAACCCAAAGTTAACTCTAGTAGTTCTATAAATGGCTTTATTTAGGAAAAAGACACAGGTTAACACAGTAGTGCTGAGTCAGGAGGATTTTCTTTTGGAAAGGGACAACGTTCAGAGAATACGGCTATAATGACAGTAATGGTCCTGTCAATGGCTTTCCCTGTAATAGAAACAAATATATACAGTAAAGCGCATGACCTTGATTTTTTTTTATAAAGGGCTAGTATTTAGTTTTATGATCTATTTTAGTAGGTCAATTTTAATTGCTTCATGAGTTGTTATTAGTCTTTCTGCATATTGTGTGTTTTTTTTTAGGGGAATGACTTCACAGGATCCATGTTGTTACTCATTTGCAGGAACTATGTGGCAGCTGGCCCAGCATGACTGGGAACAGAGGGGGGGAAAAAAAAATAACATGACTGGTCAGAGGTTAAAATGCCTCAGCGAATAAATCATCAAAAACATATATCCTTTTCTTTTCAAGGAGGGCAACAAAAATTAGGCCATCCTGATCGGGATTTCCCAAATATGCGCGGTCTGTTCATCGCTGGCTCGTCCAAATCACAGGCCTGCTGCTAACCAACAGCGTGGTCAGCAGTTTTTGATTTATTTAAGATGGAGGAATCGTCACCTATCATTACCACTCAGCCCGTCTGCCTCCTCCTCTGTGGTTTTCGTCGCTGCCAACACTCCACCTGTGCAGCATCATCTTAAACGTGTTTGACATTCCACCGCAAGTCACTCAGCATCATGTAGGCTTAGCAGTGGCTTCCCAAGGCTTGAATGAAAGCATGCCAGGGTCTTAACCTGCTTCAGCAGAGAGTCATGTTGTTCATCATCAGGCACTCCTGATTGTGTTTATGTTACCTAACTTACACAGTGTGTATGAACTTAGGAGCAAGCACTTAAAACAATCAGAAAAGTCAACTTCCAGTACTAATTTGCTCATTTTTATATCTTTATAACTGTAATGCTCCTCTACAAAATTG
This sequence comes from Xiphophorus hellerii, assembly GCF_003331165.1. NCBI lineage: Eukaryota > Metazoa > Chordata > Actinopteri > Cyprinodontiformes > Poeciliidae > Xiphophorus > Xiphophorus hellerii. The sequence goes on along the minus strand of NC_045695.1, from coordinate 7,027,555 downwards.
ACATTAAACATTAAAAGTCAAGTAATAACAAATTTTGACTTTTTCTTTTATTTTGTGTGTGTGCTCTACTGGCAGCACACTAAGGACATGTGGGTCTGGTTGCATTATGGTGTCAGAGTAAATCATTTTGGCTATTCCTCCAGTTGACTTACATCACATGTTGTTGAAGCAATTTTTAAGTAAAAAATGCATTAGAGATAAGGAAATAGCATTGTATATACAGAGGAGGGAATTGTTGTGTACCTAAATTTTCAAAGTTGGTCCTGATACTAAGAAAAATACTTGATAATCAATAGCATTTTCAATACCATAGGGTTATTTTCCAAAAACAAAAATGCAATGCTAGAAAAATATAATCAATAGGGCTGCAAAATAATGTTATTATCTTAATTAGTGCCAGAGGTGGGAGGCAAGTCAGCAACCACATAGATAAAAAAGAAAATTATGAAACAAATTTATATTTGTATTTATTGTATTACAGTTAAAAATAGGCATATAGGGTTAATATCTCAGATGGAAGTATGCATCTTGATTACAGTAGTACAATTAATTGGAAAATAGCTTCGTTTTTTGGGGGCTGAAGACGTTGAAGAAACTTTCTGCAGTGCTGTATGTAGCTGATGAATGGAACGTTTGGTGGCAGGAAAAACTATGGGACAAAAGCGTACAGTGGCAACAGGGATGGCAGATTAGAAGCATCTTACTTGAGGTTAAGGTGAAAAAGGCTCAGACGATTGCTCTTTTCAGATTTCATTTCACCTAAAAGATGTATGTCCCAGAGCCCGGATAAACACTGGACAGGTACAGGGTCCAAGTTGGATGGGGACCGGTGTGAAGTTTTCATAATCAGTGGTGATGGATCAGTGCATTGATCCACTACAGTTTATCATTCCACACATACAGAAGCAAATACACACAGACTGTACCATATTATTATTTAAATAACTATGGGAAAAACAGCAAGACACAAAAAACTAAATGTGCAATAAAATCCATCTGTTATAACCTCAAATATTTTTTTTTGACTCAAAAATAGAGACATTTCCTGTTTGCTGATACAGCTCTAACAAAAATAGTTATCATTTCTTCCCTAACAAATGTTCATCCAGCAGGAAACCTAAACAAGGACCCCAGACTGCAGTAGCGTTAAGTGGCCACCATAGATGGTAGAAATAGAAATGCTGCCTCACTGTGGTGACTCCGTGGTAACGACGTTGAACCAATGAGAGTGCTGCGTTTCCATACTTGGATTCATAACATGCCAAAACTGTACCTTCTGAATTTATTTATTTATTAAAAATGTCATCATATTCTTATATTTCCAGAACAAACTTTATTAAGTTTAAACAGAAATTATATAAATATGTGTTGCAGCATATTTTGATTGATAAAAGTGGGTTGTTTCCCATGATTGTTCCCCTTACCTGACATAATTTAAAGCAGTCCAACTGTTATTTTGTTCTGCTCTTTTTTTTTAATGTAAGCATAAATTTAAACAGGAAAATCATTGTTAGAGGCGTCTGTTGATGTTACGGTTTAGTCAGACAGCTGACAGGTTGATTTTTTTTTTTCCTTCCCACTGCATGAGAAAGACAACAGAGAACCTCTTTTTGTTTGAAATTGTGCAAAATCATCAAAGAGTGTGAGGTTTCCAGTGGTTGAACTTCTTTTTTTTTTTTTTTTGTGGAGTAATTCCTCATCTTCTCTCCGGGGCGGGGGGAACAGGAGCAGCAGTGGAACCATGGAGTCATATTTTGGATCTGGTTCCCATGACAAAGCACTTGTCTCAATTACAGAGGGCTCAGATGGCATAAAAGAGGCCAAAATGAGACTTTACATAAACACATGCGAATATACATCAAAGGCGACCACAAACAACAATCCTTGTGTGACCCTGCATCTAAAAAAAAAAAAAAAACTTCAGTTTGAAGGATTAAATATCTGATTAGAATACGGCAGTATTTCAATGCATAGTTGTGTAAGTGTGTAACACTTAACATGCAAATCTTGATATTTGCCTCTTAAGTCCTGCAAGTCCTTACCAGATTTATGAGTTTTTATTTGAAAACTTTATTTTCTTCTGGCTAAGCCACTGGCACATCGAGAATATAAATAATTTTGGTAGTTCGAATTAAATTAAGACAAAACAAAAGTCTAATGTGACTCAATTTGTCATGGGAATAAGGAACAAAATAGTTTTTTTTCCTATTCAGTGTATTTAAACTGCTGGTTTCAACTTTTTTGAAGCCTTTTATCGCTTCAACCATCTGGGGATTTTTAAAACAATAACAAAAAAAATCTAAACTCAAACTTAAGCACCTAATTCTGGTTTTAAATGCAGTTCACATGATATTCTTCTTGCTGCAAGGCAACAGTGTTACCAACTGAGCCACCAGGCAGTCGTAGTTACACCACTCCGGACGGAAATAGTTAAAATAAATCATTAAAAGCCCAAAGCTAACAAAGAGGAGCATCTGTAAAGTTAATAATTCAAACCTGAGGATTTACTTTCTCCAATTCCCAGAATTCCCTTAATTTGTTTCTAAAATCACTGAAGTGCCAAACCCATGAAGTAAAACTGCTTAGCAAGTTTATTATCAGATTTCATACAGAGTGCTCATGAGAACAGCTTAAAAACATCATATTTACACTGTAACATGGCAAACTTCAGGCAGACTGTTCATCATGCAGTAAGTCGTGTCGCCTCCGTCGGTTCAGATCTGATTTAAAGTCCCGTCACACTGACGGCCGTCCCTCATCGACGAAGCTGAGCTGCACATCATGCAGGTTCAGTATGGGCATCTGGGAGTTTGTTGTTGCCATGCTGGAGGTTTGGAAAAAGGGCTGGATGTGTGAGTGGGATGCTGCTGGGAGGGTCAGGGTCTGCAGCTTGGTGCCTGGTTCTGATAAATCTACCAGGAGGGGAGTGGTGACCAATGGGAGGGAGGGGATAGAGGTCGAAAGGCAGGGGTGCGACACAGCGGCGTGCTCATGAGGGGAGCTGTTGAGCGAAGGGGGAGCTGAGCGATGAGAAAGCGGGGGAGCGGGGTGGATCTGCTGGGAGGTAGGGGGAGGGGAGATGGTTAGGGAGCAACGGAGGGGATCAAACTGCCCCTGAAATTCGGCTCCCATGTCCAGCCGGGGTGAGTGGAGGTCAGCTTCGTTTCGTCTGTCCGGCGGATCCGCTGGAGCCTGTTGGGTTAAAACTGTGGGGCCTGGCGAGCAGCAGCGAGGGGACACGCTGGGGGGCGGAGTCACAGTGCAGGGCATCAGCAGCGTGGACGAGTTGTGGAAGAGAGGCTTTAGGAGGCGGGTCATTTCCTGCAGCTCCTGACTCACAGCTGTTACCTGGCGTGAAAGGATGCACATCTGGGGAAAGAGATGAGAGATGGAGGAGAAACACTGCAAGTTGTTGAGCATTTGTGCAAATCACTGGGCAATTAATGAGGTCAGACAGCAACCGTATGATGTTTTATTAGGATTTCTTTCCAATTTGCATGGCAAAAAACACAAAATATTACCAAATATTTGGTGTAGTTTCTAGTAAAAATACCTTTGTTCACTTGAAATAAGACAATAAATTAATACAGCATTTTGTATTTACTCAGATTATCTTAGTCTGATTTTATAATGAGTCTGACATCGGAAACATTTAAAGGATAGAAATGGACCTCTATCACATATTCATCCCCCAGGAAAACACAAACCTGCTCATTAAAAGTTCCTGGACACTTGAATGAACTAAAAATACATAAAGTAAATAACACCTATGCTCCTTTCTGCAAAAATGTATCAAGAAAGTGTACTATTCGCATTTTTAGATGGGGGAGCAAATTTACCTCATGTTTTAGCTTTTCAATAGTCTCCATGGTGTCCCCTCCGTCCTGGGCCCCTGGGTACACATAACAGTCCGTTGAAACAGGAAGCTGTTAAACGTAGATCGACTTATTTGTTGCTTTTTGTGGTAATTTTTGTGCAAACTGTCACCTGGGGTGGCTAAATCAGGGCTGGGGAGAAAACTCTGCGTCGCACTGGGAGAAAAGTCAAACCTCTGAGCCGAGCTGGTGTGGTTTTCAGTCTCAATCCCATCCACAAACCTGAAGATTCACAGCAAAAAAGATCTGGAGTCATCTCAATCAGTGAGCGAGAATCTAGCTTGATTTAAATAACTATGATGCAGTAAGAAAGACGTTCCACATGGGGGCAGCAGATCATTTAAAACAACGGCACACTGCATTTGACTAGAATCGAAATGTACCTTATTAATGCAAAAAAGACCCTTAGTCTCCACAGCAGACAGAAAACAAAAAAAAAACAAAACACTAATTAGATTTAGCACCAGACTTGATAGAGAGTAGAGGGTCGTCATTAGTGCTGTAGAGATGCTGTAATAATAAACCAATCCCACAGAGTTCTATTAAAGTTCTAATTAGAGATGTAATTGAGGCACAGCCAGAGACTATCAGCAAACATTTCAATTAAAATTTTTACTCTCGACTTGATTCATGATTTAATCCACTGCCTCTCCTCATGGCGGACTCAAAACAGCTTCTCCTCAGGGCTGCGAAAGCGACGTCCGTCCCTCTGGGAGCAGGAATAGCCTCAGTCAATTTATGCTAATGAGACAGTTTGCAGAAAAAAGGTGGCAGTGCTAATGGTAGCACTGTTATTGTCTGTGTAGGAATTTCCAACCAAAACATGGTTGCAAAACATGGGTGATTTCTGATAAGCAGCATTTATAGTTGTGCCTAAAATTATTTAATCCCCTACACAGAATTAATCTAAAAAGTAGGCGTTTTGCAAATAAGATGCAGTTTCAGGAGCAATAAATGGTTTTATTGGCCCCATCATCGGTTTTTGGGTTAAACACCTCAAATACCTGGACTGCTCATAGGAATATTTTGTTGCATGTTAAATATCTGGTGATATAATTCTCTAAAACATTCAGAGAAGAGGTCACAAACTGGATAAAGTCACTGAATCTTCCTAGAAATATAGTAGGAAGCATTTCTTGCTAAGAACAGTAGTTACAACTGGATTTGGCAGAGAGAGGAAGTTAACTTCCACCTGCAGATTTTTCAGGAATCACTTGGTTACAAACTCCTGACTGACTGTTAAAGACTTGTATCAAGATCTGAACATACACAGGACAGGACATACCTAAGCTTGAAGGATTTCATGCTTGAATTCCAAGCTGTACACCACTGTTGACCCAAAAAGCACAAGAAAACTCGCCTCCACTTTGCTTGCAACTACATCAATAAACCAAAAAAGGTTTTGAGATCGGAATAAAAACTGAAACTTGTCAGTTTTAAGATGAAGCTTATGCTGAAAAGAACATTGTGTCCATTTGGAGGCATGGTGGTGGCTCAGTGATGATGGGTCTACTCTGGTTCCACTGATACTAGAAACCATGCAGCCTTCCAAATGAAGTTGATAAGCTAATGAAGATACTTCTTGTCTGTGATGTGGCTGAAACTGATGGTGGAGGTGCAAAAACCTCAAATTTTTAATAACTTCCCACTCACTTTAATCACCTGGGTGGATTTGCTTCAACTTAGTTTCCTCTACCAGAGGACTGTGAGTTTGAGGATTTTGCTCTTTCTTAGCTGTTCCTTGGACTCTGATCTAATGGTTAGACCATAGTCTTACCATTAGACATGGATTCCATATAGGTAAAAAATTTTCCAGATGACATCCAGGTCATGGCCATAAAAGTATATTGCACGGACGATACCTGTGGTATCGTTCCTGCATCCTGATGTGGTCTGAGAGAGCGGTGCCAGTTTGGAGTCCAGGTTACAGTAAACAAAAAGCCACTGAGACTTGTCAAGTCTTTACAAAAGAAGAAACACTTCAGGATCCTGAAAACATTGTAGCCTTGCAACCTGCCTCTGTTTTTTTAAAATCTCAATGCCAGAGACTTCCTGCACCTGCCTAAAAATACATCATTACAAGGAGAGCTTTTCTGAGACGTTGTCCAGCTGTCAAAAGATGGAAGGTCAGAGGTCGTGCTCAGCGACAGCAGATGATGGACTGTTGGAGAGAAGCAGCACACACCTGCATGACAATTACCAGCCAGACTTCCATATATCTACAGACCTGAAGAGTGTGTCTGAGTGGCCTAGATTCACAATCCGTCTTCTGGGGTTTATGAATGGGTTTACTTCCATGCTAGACAGAGATGCGACTGTAAAACGGTAAGATATATGCAAAGGTACCCATTCTTTGCATTTTTAAAACATACAATGAAAACATTCGTTAAAGAATTTCTATAGGACTGAATCCTACTAACCCAGATCAATGCCGGGGTGAAGTTCAACAGAGATGGAAGTTAATTGGCTCCTTACCGAGGGCTGAGGTCCGGCTGCAGGCAGCTGAAGCTCACCACGGGGATCTGCAGGCTGGAGGGTCGAGCCGGCTCACTTATCGGCCTGAAAGGTCGCGGTGGCAGCAGCGGGGAACGCAGCGGGGAGCGCAGAGGAGAGCGCAGACCTCGGCCCAACCTCCCCAAGGAAGAGATCTTAGGCAGAGGAGAGTGTTCCCCCTCAGACCCGGACCCTTCCTCATCCTCCTTGATGGAGGGGAGTTTCTTCACAAGGCCTCCGTTGCTCTCATAGTCTGCCTGGATGAAGGAAATCACAAATTGGAGAGACATTCTTGACCTCTGTTCTAAAACTGATTCTCATATTCTTAACAACTTACAAGCTAACGGCTGCTGTTCGACAACCTCTTTTACTTACAGTTATGATAAAACAAGAGTAATGACCAACTATAATATAAAGACATCCAAAAACACTGCATGTAATACATATAATACAATGTTTAATTGTGTCCCTTACTTAGAAGATAAACCTTTTGGTACCGTTGCCTCTACTACATCATTTCCACGAGTGCTATTTTGTGGTCTGGCCAATTCAGAAGAGCATATCCACCACCTGTTGGACTTTTACTGAACAGGCCAGCTTAAACCCAAATACCTAACTTTTGTGACAACTTTGGTGCCCTTGTTGTTGCTGTTTTCTTGTTTAGATAGAGCTACAACAAGATGTATTGCAGTTATTACATTTGTTTACTCTTTGTTTGCCCTTTTCATAGAAAGTACTCATGCTACGAAGAAGTGTGGGGAAGAGACACCAGCTGCAAGTTTTTTAAAAACTCTGCCAGATCGGAGACAACATTAAACTGTAAGTTTTTCTGAGTTTAAACTAAACATTTTGGGTTCTTTGTCCTAGTTGAGATTACCAAGTTTCAAGTATTATTCATCTTGGCCATGTTGTGTGAATTGCTACTTTCTCTCACACATTTAAGAAATATGCCTAATTTCTCTTACTATAATCACTTACAAAAACCTGCATACTAAATGTTCCTATAATGTTGCACATACTCAACGGTCTCTTTATTGGGTACACATAGTGTTATGTTTTTTTATTCATTATTTGTTCCTTAACAGTAATGATCTCATATTTTTGAAACCTCTCATGCCTCTCACTACGGTTGCTGTCATTTCCCTTTTTAGTCAGGAGGGGGTGCAGCTGAGTCACTAAAAGTAAAAGTGAAAGGGAACGAACGCCATTCACAAGAGCCGCATTTGTGCTGATGTCCATTCAGCTTAACAGAGAGCACAGCAAAGAAGCATCTCCATTCAAAATCAAGCAGGCATGGAAATCGTTTGAGTTCTTAAGATGAAAAATGTGAAGGGCCTCGTTTAGTTTGTAAATCCCAACAAGTTGCATTAAAGCAGACCTGCAGTCATTGTTGCTACATGCAGGCATGTTATTTTTTGGGGGGGATTCTGCACATTTTCTCTCAAAGCTGATTAAAACACAGCTTTCATTCTTCCCTTCACTCTTTATCCATCTCCCTCTGTCACCCGTCTCACACCCTCTGTTTGCCGTCTTCTCCATCCAGTTCTTGGCTCACATGCCCGACTGGTATTTATAGATCACAGAGGTTTAATTTTAGCAGAGGTTTGCCTGTGGAGGAGCAGTGGAGGGGTGAGGGGGGCGGAGTGAGTGGAGAAGGGACTGTTTAGAATCAAGTGTCTGTTTATGTGAGAGCAGCACGTGCCGCCTCAAAAAGCAGCGTGCCAACACAATAATGCGTGTTTTCAGATGTAAACGCGTGCATTCTGCGAGGGTAATCATGCATGGTGACATGCAGGCACCATGCATGCTTTTTGCGAGCTGAAATATGGCCAGGAGCAGTTTCGGATTCCACACTGAGGATGAACTTTCCATCTTTGTGCAAGGACAAATCTGCCGGGCTTCGCTATGTAGGTCTATGAAACTGTAATGTGGGATTCTCTGCACAGTCACATCGTGGCCGCTGCAGTGCCATGATGTTAATAATTTAATCTCAAGGTGAAGCATGGCTTGAGGTAAGAGTAAGGGGTGAGGTTAAGCCTTCAGGAGAAGAGTCTAATAGATCTAGACGCGGTGAAGACACGGCTGTGACTCTGTGTGGTGGCACGTGAATGCAAATATCAGCGAGTTTCTTCCTCTTTTCCTCCCCTGCCACTTCCCTTCATTCCTGATGTTCTATCGTCTTGTCTCCATCTGGTTGGTGCTCTATTTTTATCCAGTTAGGGATGACCCTGTCCCTCCCCCACCCATCTGACGGCGCTATTTTTAGTCTCTCACCGCGGTCGATTGAGGATGCGCCACTGAATTCCCTGCACGTGCATAGATATGTTGCATGTAATATGCTTACTCCTATGCAGGCAATTTCCCCTTTTTCTAATTTTTTTTTTCACCCAGATTTGCAGAAGTTCATCACTGTTTTCAACATAGTCATATTTGCTCTTTATCAAATGAGACGCTGTGCAGTCGCGGTTTTGTTGTAATACTTTAAATAAATCACAAAACAAAGATTTTTAATGCAGCGGGGCTTCATATAGCACAGCCTGAATAAAATTAGAGGACTGACAGGACTCTCTAGCAGACATGAAGCTGAAGTCAGGAGATCAGCTCAGCTGGCATAAAGACGGGCAATGAGTGGAAGGAGCATCAGGGCAGAAAAGAGTTGGGTGAATAATCTCCACCTGGCTGCTGGTTGTGGCTCCAGCTTGGTTTGCACGCTTCTAAGTTCATGTTCTCGGTTTATATTCATTAAAATTGTGGTCACAATGTTTATTATTTATATTATTGCCACACATAAAGGTGTATCTAAAATTTGCTTTATTTTGTTAAAGTCCTGTAAGTATGTGTCTCAAGTATGATGTGTCATTGCTTGTATTGCTTAACCTTCTTGGGGTGGAAGTTCAATACTTTGCACACAGTCTATTAACATCCCCCAAATGGACAAAGAATTGTTTGCTATTTTAATCAGAAAAAAGCAACGTCAGCCCCTATAAGCACTTAGCATGCAGAAAACTTCATACTTCAGGTTTCTTGTATTGGATCCTTGCTTTCTGAGCGTTGCTTTGTTCTGGCTGGCAGTGTTTCAGAATAAGAGCTGCTCCCGTTGATGTGCAGTTTTTTTTTTCTTTTTAATTAAAGCCATCTCCTGCTCTCCACCTGCTTACCTCCTGGCTGAGGGCCGAAATTTGGCTCCACAACACCAAACCTGCAGGTGCAACTGTGAAATTAAACAGCGTCGTCTGTAAACAAAATAAAACCATTTGAAAAATGGGCTTCTTACTATGTTAAAATAGTAGCTGCCAATACCTTACATAACATTTCTGTAAGTTTATGCATTGTACTGTATAACTTTCTTTTTCAGTGAATCGTTTTCAGCAGTTTGGAAGTGGTTATCCACCTTCTTCTACCGCAGATTTTCCTTCCACTCAACTTCCCGTTAACATCTCTAGACCCAGCACTCTGTCAGCCTCTGTAATATCAAGGTCTGTGTGCCAGGAATCCATATCAAATTAGTTTCACTGAAGCAAAATCACTTCTTAGTGATATTTCCATTTATTGAGAATGCACCTGCACTTCTGAGGTGAAAAAATAAACCTCAGAACACGCTGCGGTGATATTTTAATTCTTAAGCTAAGGGTGCACATTTCCCTCTTTCTTCTTTCTTGATGCTTCCCTGGAATCACTGCTCTAATTAACATGTTTACTCACAGAGAAAATGTGACCTAGCTGTTTCCAACAGAAGCTATTCATTCATGTGTGGACTACAGCTGAGATCCGACGCTAGATTCCCAGCATCTGAATCCGCAGCTCGTGTCTGTCATCTGTTGGCGGCCTCTCAAGCAGAAACCGTGGATTCCTCTGCTCACCCCCCACACACACACAGACCAGATGGCTAATCCTTCTCAACTGCAAAGGCATTGTGTAAAGAAAAAAATTTAAAATTGGAGGAAGAGGAGTTTGTAGATTAGAGAAGTCTAAGATAGAGAGGGTGCTGTGAGCGGTCATGCAGGAGGTAGAAAAATAAACCCTGATCAAACATCTCCAGTTGGGCAAAAGTGGGAGCCGGATGTTAGATGTAAAGAGTGGAGAGCCGTGAATTGCCACTAGTAGTTAGAAAATCAGTTTCTCTTTCACAAATAAAACGTGGAACACCTTCCCCGGCCAACCAAAATTACTCCAGGGAGCGCATCAGCATTTGATCCAGGAGGTCACAGATGAACCCTGAACCCTGCAGACCTCACTCGACCCCTGACTAAAGACATATAAGCTATAAATTTGCGACCTTAATCTAAAGCACACTTGGATTATGCAAAAATGAAGGTTTTGGAGCACCTTTAAAAATGTTTGGACTCTTCCACTGAAGAAGGCACATTAAACTGCCACTCGTGTGTATTTTCTGAATTTGTGCTCTACTTTCATCCCTCCATACCTTACATATTTATGCTTTAGGTCTGTACTCAGTGATCGCTTGACAAAGAAGTCAGATTCCTAATTTTTGAACCCGATATGGCCAGTAAAGCAGATCCTAATTGTGAAATCCATTTGAGACAATTAGCATGACCTTAAATAAGCTGTTCATGCTTGAAAATTGTCCTTATTTAATTTACTCAACTTAAACATTTAAGTGTGACACCAAAAAAAAAAAAAAGAAAAGAAAAAACAAGAGAAATCTGTGAAGGTGCAAATCATTTCTCGATTTAAGGCGCAATCAACAATCAGCTAACAAAAACCAAAAACAAACAAAAAAAGCATTAAGAGTAATTTGGATCACTGTAATTTAGCTGGTGGAAACACTATGCATTTGCTGATTAAAATGAAAGGAGGCTATTAAAAGCTCTTGATAGCAGCAGGTGGATAAGCGATACCCAGAAAGAGCAAATGAAATGGTAACCGGAAAGTCGGTTGTCTTCGCAGTTCCAGACAAATCTTCTGACGTTTCAGCATCTGAGGAGAACACAAGAGAGCATGCCGAACGAGGAGAAAGCTGCTCAGCAGAGGTGGAACATGCTGAGGGGATTTTGTGCTCCGTCTGGCTGAGGATGGCTTTCCTCCTGCGTTTCTTAGGAGACGAGTGCAAGTTTAAGCTTGAGGACTCTGCGTTTCGTCAAGTCAAGTTTATTTGTGTAGAACATTTCAGCAGCAAGGCGGTGCAAAGTGCTTTCCATAATCAGAACATCACAGTCACCCATTATGAAACAAGCAGGAGACATTACATTTTGTCAGATGTGTTAGGGCCCCTTGAGGTTCTCCACGTTCTAAAGACCACAAACGCCAATGTACTTTATTGGGACTCTTCTCATTCTGGTTCTATTTGTTGAAAATTATTAATGTGTAATGTTGAAGAGAAAGGAAACATGTTTTTCAATGTTTTTACAAATAAAAAACAATTTTTTATTTTTTCTCCTAGTCTTTTGAGGGAATGTCTCCACCAGCTCTATAAAATAGCGGCGAACTCAGTAAGCTTGGCTCTTGCGACAAATTGTGAATTGGATTTAGATCTGGACTTTGACTGGGCCGTTCCAGTACATATGCTTTGATCCAAACCATTCCATTCATCTTACACTGAGGTGTAAGATGAACCTACACCTCAGTCTCAGGTTTTCTTCCATGTTTGCCCATCAACTTAACCAGTTCTTCTTTCTATGCTGAATGCTATCCCCACAGCATGATGCTGCTTGCACCGTGTTTCGCCACAGAGCACTTTCCATTTAGGCCAAAAAGGTTGCTTTTGGTCTCATCAGTCCAGAGAACCTTTTCATCTGTTTTTCTTCAAGCTTGTGACAAAGCACTTCTTTTTGCTTGCCACTCTTCATTGTTCCAGCGAAAACTTGAAGCGTCAGACTGAGAGCCGGCCAGAAAGTAGCAGCAGCTTTGAGAGAGTCTTTGAAACTTTCAATCAAAACTTAAGAAGGATTACGGGAAGGTCTCCCCTATTGGAAGCAAGATGTAGAGATATGAGTAATGGCTTGTGCACAGAACAGTCCTGCACACTGTGTGGTATGTTGTGATTCATTTTTCAATCTCTAACCCAGCGATTTGACCTCAAGCCTTTCTAGGAGCCAAAGTCGTCCTTATCTCGAACCTTACCTCAACCTAAAACTTCTCATTTCTGAGTTTAATTAGAAACGCGGCCCTTGTTTGTTGACATCAGTGGATTCATATTTTTACTTAAGAGCTCAGTGACTATTGCCTCCCTTGTGCTGCACCCCTAACCAATCAAAATGCTGGAAATCACCTCCACCGGGTAAAACGCAGAGCAGTCCTAACTCACCATGAACCACACATGCATACAAGTCATAGAAAACTTGCTATATTTTTAAAAATCTTTTAAAATATGTCTTGATACTGCCGTCCTTGCCAACAAAACCAACATTTTTATTTATTTATTTATTTTTTGCTGACAGCGACTTGCGGCTGTACCTCGGTGCTGTGTCCCTCTCGCAGGTTGTACGTCAGGTCGTGCTGGATCTCGGTGATGAACTTTTGGGCGTAGTCGGGGTAGAGGCAGAGCACCTCGCGGAGCCCTTTGAGGCTGATGTACTGCAGGTCGCAGTAGGTGAGGGCCTTCACGCAGGCATTGGTCTTAATCACCTCCTCCTGGGTGAGGCAGTCGGAGCCGATCAGGTCACCCCGACCTTAGAGGGAAAGACACAGGTACTTGAAGGCGAGCGTGAAAAAAAAAACTGTCTGAGAAAATCTTTTCTTTTTTCCCAGTGAAGTTGTGTCTCGTAACATGGCTTCTAACACTCGGTGTGTTGTGGTTTTTAAAGCATGCACGGCATGGAAGGATCGGTATTAAGAATACAACAATGATACAAATAAATATTGAATTATTAATACCTTCTAAAGTTTTTCTCCGTTTGCCACCTTAAAGCCACAAATTTTAATGCATATTATCTGAATCTTGTAAAGAGGAAGGATCATTTCAGCACTGAACAGAATAAATGCCATATCATACGTGGACAACCTGAAATACGAGCAAATCTGTATGCGCAATAATTTGGTTCTGTAAGTGTTCACAACCTTGAACTAATATCACGCCGAATAACTTTTTGATTCAGTTTTGGCATTTGCCGCTCTTTCTCCGGAGTCTGTCAGAATCCCACATTTTCACTTGGAAGTATTTGCACACTTTGCTGTTAGAAAGGATGTGCAAGTCCTTAGATTATGAGACCATCCTTTCTCCAGATATTTTAATTCTCCCTTAACTTTCCCTCTCTTAAAGATTGGTGTTCAACTGTGAAGATGAAAAAAAATCAAATCTCTCTTCATCTTCCTTGCACACACCAGAGGCTTTTAGGTAAAAAAAAACTGATTGGTGCTGTTGAGTTGTATTTGCAGGGGTTAGGAACAAGAACCAAAATAACTAAAATACGCAAACACTTTAGAAACCTTGTGTCAAAGTCTTGTCATGATTCCATGATGGCCAAATTTGTTCAAAACACAAGTAGTGGCTGTTCTGTTGTAAGTATTCATGTTTGTTCAGTATTGTTCTCTGACAAACCTGAGATAACATTTCAAACAACTTTTTACTCATTAGGTGACTTCCAAGAGACGTGCCAGGTTTTTATTTGTACAAAACTTTCAAAGCCACGACTGATTGTGTTCTCTCTTCTGTGCGGAGCGAAGCGTTGGAAAGCAAAGTGGCCCAGTGTTACTCGTTGTTGCTTCTGCCTCCTTGCTTTGCGCACCGTTTCCACCTGCGCCGCAAAGCCGAAGTGGCACTGCCAAAGCCGCTCAGTGCTCACGTGGTTATGTAAGGGAGAACAACAACAAGGAAGAAGAATAGCACATGCATTTCCTAATTCTCCTTTTGCACAGGAGAGAGTGTCGTGTGTGGGTGTGTGTGTGTGTTTGTGTTTCTGGGAAAACACACGAGGAGGAGGGAGCAGAAAGAGCTCAGTGCTGTTTTAATATCCACATGCCGGCGCACGAGCATCAAACTAATGAGCACGGCGTCTATCCTCTGTGGGCAGCGCTCATTTTATTATTTACAGCAGTTAGGCCTTTGGTTTAAAAAGCTGCGTTGGTAATTTTTGGTCGGCGCTCTGTATGAGGCTGAACTGTTTCCAGGACTGTTTGGGATTCTGTTTGTGCTTCTGTATTCTGTTTTATCCTTGTTCTGTGGACGGGAAGGAGTGTCAGCGTTCACGTTGCGGGACATGACCCTGGAGAGGCTCTTTTATCTGGAGGAGTAATACTGACACACGTCTGAGGCTTTTCAACAAAGGGGGAAGTGTTTAGCTTTTTTTTCCACTCATTATTTTCTTTGGTTATGAATTTTTTTTGGTCTTTTTTTTATCCTATTGAATTACAGGTTGCACTTGTGCTACCAGTTTCTTCACTTTTTGCTTTTTTTGGTCATGTTTTAGGTCAGCAAACAAATTTTTAAGATTGAACTTCAAAAAGCAGTTTTCAAATGATGATTCCATCTTTTAGGAAAAACAGCTATACTAACCAACCTGACCCTGTGTGAAAATACAAGTGCCCCTCTGGTTTATCCACAAACTGGGATTGTTTTTTTTGTTTTTATTTCAGTTAGAATTCAAGAGATTACTAAAACAACACTTGTCTTACAACATGAAGAAGGCAAAAAAGCTCTCAGAAAGCAAAACTCTGAGTTTGAGTCTGAAACTCAGAGATGAAAAACAAAAGCCCGATTCACTTTTACCAAAAACATCTTGGTGCCCAAGACTTTTGGGAAAATATTTTGTGGACCATTGAGACAAAAATGGTACTTTAAGTTTGGCATTAAGCTAGCAAAGAGCATCATACCCACTGTCAAACATGGTGGTGGCAGTGTGGTGATGTGGAGCTGCTTTGCTGCTTTAGGATTGATAATACTTTTTGCTCTCTAGCAGAAAATCCTGAAGGAGATTTGCAATGCTAAAGCAACTCTGTTGTTTTTCAGTTCAGACTTTTACTGGCCTTTTACAAAAGCTTCAGTTTAGGCTCTTTTTTTCTACTGTACTTGTCGTTAAACACTATGAAATATAATCCAATGTGCCTACATTAAAACAATTCTGCAAAGAAGAGACGAACAACATTCCTCCAGCAACGGAAAGGACTCATTGTCGTTTATGTCAAGCATCTGAGATAGATGGTAAAGAATCACAACAACATCATTGTTGTGAAGAAGGGCAGCGCCATTGATGTTTAGGTTCAAGATTTCAGACTCTGGTTTGGATTTTTCTGTTCACTCAGCATTTTTGAGCGTGACAAAGAAAGCAAAAACTGCGGAAATCTGTTTGGACCGGAGCTGGATTTGCAAACGGGAATTCATTTTCCAGTGTTGATCCCTGATACCAACATTTCGGGTTTAACCAGTGTCGGAAAGTGAGTTTAAATTTCACATTCATGCAGTTTAAAGTTTATCAGGACCTCAGGGCTCTGCTAACCATCTCAGTGAAACTCCATATTCCACTTGATGGGGCGTGAATTGTTTTTCCAGAGGGGCAGCTTAATACCAACATTACTGCAGCTTTGTGAATACTGAGCCTGTGCTTGATTAGGTTCTGACTCTCTGCAAAACATTGAATGATCAATGACTTCATAAGTGCTGAATGGCTTCTTTTTCCTCATAGGTCCTTTTTACAGGTTGCAATAATCATTCAGAAACGTTTGTCAGAACGGAGTTCATAGTGATTTTTATCATAATTGGACTCTTCTTCTTCTCGATGATGATGCAGCATTCGCTACGTTTTCTTAAGCCAAGCTCCAACGTGTCAGTTTTTGAGTCACCTTCCTACCGGAATCTAGGAGGGCTTCTTTGGTTTGGACTCCTCAACAAAAAAGACCTTCAAGATTCAGGTGGAAAAATGGCTCTGATTAGCGTCGAACGCCTGGTACGCACCGAATCTGATGAGCTTACTGACAATAGATGAAGCAGAACATAAAATCCTGGAGCTAACATGGACGTAAGCTTTTGATGACGGTCACTGTAACACGGTTTCATTTACCCAGAATGGCCAGAACGGTGTTATCCTTCAGAACCTCCATAGATCCTGAGCAGACGAAGTATATCGCCTGGAGAGCGTCGCCCTGGCGGATGAGGAACTCTCCTGGAGCACAAAAGGAGGTCTTGATGATGAGCGATAGGGACCGGAGACAGCCCCTGCTGGCTGACTCAAACAGCGGCAGCTGCAGCAGCTCTTTATTCAAGTGCATGGCTATGTCAGCTCTCAGCTCGTCCGGGAAGTCCTTCAGCAGCTGGGGAGAAATTCAGGAGAAAATCGTCACTACATGGGCTACGCCCAAGTCTTTACGTTGGTTTAAGAGACGTCTTCTCTTTCTGCTTCGTTCTCTGACCATTACTGTGTGGGAGGGGGGAAGTAACTGGCAAAATTGAACCTTTCACCTTCCCACATATTCACAACCGATACATGCATCTAGCAAACAGCTACGCAGCGTCTCCGCAGATTTACAGCAAATGCTTCAACTCATAAAACTGATTTTTATATCAAATTAAGATAACCTGAGTAAAACTAAATGCCTTTTTAAAAATAATTTCTACTTAAATACTACCAGACCTACGCTAGCACCTGTTTGACAACAGGTAATAGGCAAAAGATCTCCTGAATCTGCAGAAATCGGTTGATTTGGATAGAAAAATCATAATTTAAATCAGTTCATCGTTGATTTATATTAAAATTAGTTTGATGATCTGCCAAATTTACATGTCACATGAAGAAAAGAAATATAAATCTGTAAGGAGACAAATACTTTTTCAGAGCACTGAAAGTAAAATCGAATCTATGGAACGCAAGTTATTCCTTCTTCTTACTACACAGTCTGCTTACCATCATCTTAACGTTTAAAAAAAAAAAAAGGATTATCTAGATTTGAATTCATGGAAAGGCCCAACCAAGTCTGAACTTCATGTCTGTTCATTAATCTGTTAAATTAAGAATCACTCCAGCATGATGGGAGCCAAAACACAACCCAAATCCTCCCTGTCCACTGAAAGGAGGCCTCAGATCAAATTAATCCTACTGCTACATGCAAAGTCAATCCAAATGAAAACGTTTTACGCTTTATGACACATTTCAAAGAATTGAAGTGATTGTTGGACACTTGACCTTTCAAAAACCAAACATTTACAAACAGCTTCTCTTCTTAATAGTATTTATATTTGCTGAATGCCACATAATGAGAGACATAACATGTCAGAGTCGTTTCTGAATGTCTCGACGTTTGCGTACGATACCTCGGCATTTGGTGTCTGAAGGTGAACAGTTCCATGTCTGGCTCATGCAGTTGAGCCCTCCTACCTCACTGACGTCGATGCCGTTGTTGACGGACCAGGTTGTCTGGAAGCACTCCATCATGCGCTGCTCCAAGGCCTTCGGTAGCCGATGCACACGGATGAAGTCCTTCAGGTCCTTGGTGCGGGTGTGGTAGAGGGAGCGACGCGAGTACATCCTCTGAATGATGGCCGTCACATTTCCGAAAACCACAGCATGCATTAAGGCTACGGAGGAGACAGCAGAAGGGATAGACGGGCTTTATACGGGCTCTTCTCTTGTTGTTTTTCGTATTTTGTTTATATTCTCCTGCCGAAACCTCCAGGAGAGGAGTATTTCAAAGATTTCATAAGGCAATTCCCTTTCTGTCATCATACTTAGAGGTATGTTCAGAAAACGGCATGAATTTGCATTTGTGATGGCAGGCTGTTTCTTGGTTTTCCTCTCAAACATCCAGTTGACATATAATCTACATAAAACACCAGCAGAAGGAGCAGAAAAACTTTGGTGGTTGATATCAAGGTTTGGTAATGCCAGTGAGCTTTGGAGTGGTTGTTGTTGTTGTCTTTTTTAACCTAACTTAAAAGGAAAATCTGCCAAATGTATAAATTTTTAACAGATTAATCATCAGATTATGAAGATAATCCTCAGTACAGTTGTTGAGGTTTAGCTCACCTCCTATCAGCATGGTGCAAATCGAGAAGATCTTCTCGGAGTCGGTGTTGGCCGAGACATTGCCAAAGCCCACGCTGGTGAGACTGCTCAGGGCGAAGTACAGCGATGTCACGTAGGAGCTCCTGACAGACGGCCCGCCGCTCAGCATCATCCCCGAGCCGTTCAACATCCTCAGTCTGGTCCTGGTGCCGTTCCACTGGCTCGGGCCCGCCGCCCCCGTCACATTCAGCGCCTCCAGCCCCGAAGCGTTCCAGTGACTGGAGTTGGCGGCTGTCACTGCACCGTGAGGGGAATCCGAAATGCCCAGCAGGGAGGTGAGAGGAGTCAGGAAGTATGGCGTTCCCAGACGTTTGGCCAGTTCATGGAGCCAGCCTGGTGGGAGAAGAGGGACCGTCCAGAAGAGGTTGTTAGCTTAATGAGAATACATAGGTGACCTTTTCTTTAAGGTTTTGCAGTGAAAACAATGTTTGGAGCGCAGCAGGAACTTTGTCATGTTTGTGAATTCAGATAGACAGTAATGGCTCTCTAACATTTCAGGAGATGTCAGGATGCATTTATTTTTGTACACAGATTAGATTGGTCACCTTTTCCTTTCAGTGAAGATGCAACATTTTTATTTGTTGTTTGGAAGGAAACATTGATAGAAATGAAAAAAATTAGTTAGGTAGATACATACAGTAAGTAAATAACTTCCTAATACCGAAATGGTAAAAAGTTTGCAGCCTAAGCAAGCTCAGTGGGTGGAATAGAGTCACTGACTTTGCTGCAATCCCTTCTTTTGGTGTGGAAACAAATAAGAGTTTTACGGCCTTTTCTATACCAAAACTCAAAGATTTCTTCCTCAAGACTTAACGGTTACTTGCCAACTACTTTCCTGGAACTTTCTGGCTCTTATCCCAGAACTTAGCAGATACTTTCAGAAAGCCCTTAAGTACTTTCCAAGACTTACCATTCCTGAAGTTCCTGAAACTATTACTTTCAGTGAAGTTCTGAAAAGGAACATTTAAGAGCCAGGAAAGGATCTGGTGTCATTCAAGAAAGTTTGGGGAAAGTACAAGGTAAGATCCAGAATGCATCTGTTTGAGTAAAGCTGCTGGAAAGTTCCGATAAAGTCAGCAAGTCCAATTAAAGTTTCAGTA
This sequence comes from Xiphophorus hellerii, assembly GCF_003331165.1. NCBI lineage: Eukaryota > Metazoa > Chordata > Actinopteri > Cyprinodontiformes > Poeciliidae > Xiphophorus > Xiphophorus hellerii. The sequence continues at coordinate 7,008,136 of NC_045695.1, read as the reverse complement.
AAGTTCCTGGTAAGCTGCAAATTATCTGGAATGTTACAGGAAAGTAACTAGTAAGTTCTATTAAAGTGTTTGCTAAGATTTGGGAAGTATCTGGTATGTTTCAGGAAGTTCTTGGTAAGTTTTGGGAGAATTACTTTGGAGGTTTTAGGAAAATAAGCAGTAAATTCTAGTTTTTGATTGTAGTACTGGCACCTCATGGTCCAGACTGAGATACGAATTTGCTTACCTACATTATTTCTTTGAACCAAAACAATATCCTTTTCAGTGTAATGATTTATAGTGTGTAAATATATTTTCCACATTTCCTCATGCGATGGAGATTATTATTATTATTATTATTATTATTATTATTATTATTATTATTATTATTATTATTATTATTATTATTATTATTATTATTTTGTCTTGCCTTTAAATTAAGAGCTTATCTTGTCTTTAGATGGTTATAGTTCAGTGTGCTATGTTTTTAAAAAGACTTGCTCACTTTTATCACAATATGAAAGCAGCTGAGGGTTACAGATGAAGGATTCTGAATTTGTGATTGTATTTTGCGACATTTTAAAAGCCATGCATCCACATACTCATTAACCCTGAGTGTAGGAGCACTGCTCTGCCCATCGGAAGCAGTTTTATCTTGCTCAATTACACACCCTCTGATTAATGGCTGACCCTCTTCACCATCTGCGTTGCAGCCCACCCCCAGTTTATGGTCATATTTGCATCCAAGGAGAGACCTTTCCATTTGTTTATGACCAGTCGCAACCTTTTTTTTATCACAGTTTTCTGATTTAAATCCCCAGAGCAGTACAGCCACTAGCTTCACTTACGCCTTTATCGTGTTGTTGTTTAGCACTGGTGAGCGCAGTGGGAGGGGGAACGGATCTCCAGAATTAGAAGTGTTTTCTCAGGAAGAGAACAGGCAAACACCTAGTGCCTGGATGCTCTGCCGGAAAGTAATTCACATGCTACAAACTATGAAGGACCATCTTACGTCTGGTGATACATGAGCTTTCTGGGAAGGTTCAGCAATTGAGTTTCTAAATGCCAGAGACAGCCACTGAAATATGTACGTCAGTACTTTTGACTTTTCACTGAGCCTCAGGGAAAAAACTTCAGACTTTAAACAATAGAAGAAGAAGACAAGAGTTCAGCTAAGATGATGGTTGATCATCAGGACGAATGATGAGGGGCTTACTATGTTAGACGTACTATGATGGAAAGACATCCATCCATCCATCCATCCATCCAAGCAGACTGATAGACCAACCTATGTCCCAGGAGGCGGGGTTATTGGTCTCAATCTCGCTGCGCCCGATGAAGTACCAGACACAGGCCATCCAGTGTGCCAGGAGGGCGAATGTGGACATGAGCAGCGTGAGGACCACGGCGCTGTACTGGGAGTAACGATCCAGCTTCTGCAGGAGGCGAAGAAGCCGAAGGAGACGCACCGTCTTCAGCAGGTGGACCCCAAAGTTCTGGGAAAAGGTTGAAGTCCAATAAAATTAAACAAGTAAGAAGAATTGGATATTAGGAAGTGATTAGTTATTCTGAGATGGAGTACACTGTTTTGAGTGACTTTAATCAGCCTGCAGTCAGAAAACTTTAGTAATTTGAATCACTCCTGTTTTTAATGACACTTAAGCATTCAGAAATGCCGTACAGACTTACAATAGATTAAATAAGCATCTGATCAGAGATTAGTGATGGATAAATATGTTTATACTGAAACTGGGACCCTGTTGCAGTTATCATAGATCGGATTTTCCTGCAGCATCATGTGTTTTTTTTGAGTAGCAACAGGTGGTCAGAAAACTAAATCTGCTTACGCTGCAGCTGAGCCTGAGCGGTGGATCTCTGCAGCTATTCCAGAGCTACCATGGGCCTCTTGGCTGCTTTTTTGATTTTCATTGGCGAAATGCACTACGTTGTGTCGGTTTATCGCATAAATCCTAGATAAAATACAGTCAAGTTCCATTACTGTGACTCAACATAATGTGGAAGAGTTTCAGGGTTATAAATTTATTGTATATTCTCTGATGTGTAATAATTTCATTGCCATTTATTTTGTAGAGATCTAAAAGATCTAGTGATGCCTCCCCACAGTTCAGTTGGCATTTTCAACAGCTTGCATCCGCTTGGCATCATTTATTTAATCTGGTTCCTTTAAACTGTAATTTATCCTCAGCCTCCTCATTTATCAGCCTAATCGCCAGCTAACTAATGAGGAGTTACACAATGAAGCTTGAAGTCTTTGGTTTTTTTCTGCCTTGAAGGAACAGTAAAACACATTTTGAAAGGGCTGGAATTCAGGGAAATATTGTTGTCCACATTCTAATTGCGCGCACTTGATATAATTTTGTTGCCATGGTGTTAGCCGAACATTTGCAGCCTTATTTAAAATCTACTTAAGTCAATGCCTGTAGAGAGACTAACAGCAGGGGGAGGCTACTGGGGGTAAACTCGAATGACGTCTGCGCACTTAAACGCGGGGAAGTGAAGGAGTGACCTTTTGTGTTTCCTACAAGAGAGGTCTGCCAGCTTACGGACGTCTTTGAATGCGTCAGACTCACCACACTGATGTTGAAGGCGTACAGAAGGTCAAAGGGCAACGCTGCAATCAGATCCACAGACAGCCAGGAGGTGACGTAATGAATGCAAATGGAGCGGGCGTCGTACACGACCTGCCCCGATGTGCTAACGTAGGTCGTTCTGAAATTTAGGACAATATCTGCAACGTAAACACAGTGTATGAACAGAGAGGCAGCGACAATCACTTACTTCTGCGGCACAAAATATTGGGACGTACGCTTATTTTTAAAACTTATTATTTTACCATATGGGGAATGTTCAGCAAAAACTAGTAGCTTAGCTTAATAAAACGAGGAGGATTGCAAAAAAAAAAAAAAATTCTAAAATTTCCAAACCAAAACCGATCAAATCTAACACCACCAGAAGTAAAAAAGAGCTGCCAGATAACCTAAATTTAAATTTACACAAACTTCCTGCAGCAGCTTTAGAAAAGAAGCCATTGAAACTCAAATAGAGCCAACAGGCGCTTTACAGACACCATTTATACAACTTCCTGTGGCAAACAGTAAAATGGTGCCAGTGTATGTAGTGTGGTAAGGCTGTGAACAGTTAAATCAGCAGCACATTATAGATGTACGGTGCTGTAAAAACGTAATTACACTCTCACGCACTTCTTCTGTCTTTGAAATTTTGCGTCTTAGATGAACAAAGCTTTTATGTCATACAAAAATAACTGAACTAATTCAGCTTTCATTTTTTATTTTATTTTTTTTTAGTTATTTTAGTCCCAAGAAACTCAAAAAACATGGAAGATTTCATTGCTTTATGTGTAAGACAAGTTATCAGTGAGTACTGAGTATTTCTCCTTCCCAAACAGAAGTTATCTCTTCATACACCTGGTCAGGTACCACAAATTTCACTCTCAGGTTGACCCAGATTGCAAATATGAAAAAATAAAACTCAGGGGCAAACTGTGTTCACCCAGTCTTGGAGTTTGTTACGGATGGGATGTGAGCTTGACCTGGTTCGTGAAATCGTTCAGGGAAATAAATCACTCAGACAGTCAACGGCAAATTGTGACAGAGGGAGCTGTTTCAAGGGCTGAGGGTAACGGATAACATATGCTGCATAAACTGTACAGCACTTCAACGAATCCGATTACATGGCACACCTCAGTTTTGCCATGTTGGGAAGGAAATAATAAGATGTAGGTGGAGTACGATCCATCATAAAAAGATAACCAAGGATGAAAGATCAGTAATGCTTCTGCCAAAGTAAAATAATTGAATAAGTAAATGCATATGAGACATAGAAATCTTACCGATGATGAAAAGTATCTCCACCAAGATGTCGCTGACACTCGGAGGGTTTCTGGCCGCTGAGGCGCCGTCTTCCCGTATCTCTACAGCGGTGAAGCAGACGTTGTAGGGAACAGTGACGGCTACGTAGAAGGTGGCCAGAAGGATGAGCCAGTCCCAGCCGGCCTTGAACGCACCGTAGTGAAGGAGGATGAAGCGGGACTTTTGGACGTCGGCCACCTTATACTCTGGGACTGGGTTGGCATTGGCTCCGAGAACACTCTTCAAACAGAGAAGCACGTGTAACCAAAAACTCACCCTAGAGACCATAAAAAGTTGGAAGGCTCAAAACAAATACTTGTTCTAACGGGTCACCGCTTCAATCTCTACCACCCATCCACCTGGATTACAACAGCGCTTGGTAAAAGATGTTCAAACACAGTATGTCTCACATTGTTGATTTTCAGTTTGCTCTTGGTTTTGTCCTGTTTCTGGAGATGACCAGAGAGATGGTAGAGGACGGCACGACTGCGCCGGCGCTCCATGTTGCACCCCGGGGGCCGATTGACCTGATGGACCTCCAATCCCTTTTCCTCATCTGAAAAAAATCCACAAAAAAGTCCAACAAGCCAAGTTATTCATTGTTCAGTATTCACGTAAAACCACAGAACAATTTGCAAATACTGAACCACAAATTGTACATGATACATTATTAAATCTTATTAAGTCTTGTCTCCCTTGACTTCCATATAAATACTTTTAAAAAATGAATATATAAAAAATATTACGGTTTTAAACAGCACCCCCAAAGCTTTCATTGGTCTCAGTTTCTGCATTTGCAGGCCTTAGCTTGTCTTTCAGTGTTGCATTTATCAGTTGCTTCTTCTGACTGCATTACAAAGGCAGGAAGCAGCTCTGTGGAAACGCAAAGCTATCTTCTTACAACCCTCTGCTGCTGTTGCAGGGATTAATTACTATGGTTGTCAAAGAGCCGAGCAGCATCTTGCAGGAATGCGCAACTGTTGACTGCGGAGGGAAGGACTGGGGAATCCGGAGCGTTGATGAAAGTTTTCCTGGCCTTTCCTCACAGGGAAAGGCCAGATTTTCTCGCGAACAAGCCATATCAAATCAATCACATCCTCAGAACAATCCCATTCCTTCCGGAAGTATATATTTGCAAAGATTTTGGGTGAGGGAGAAAAGCTTACAGAAAGAAATGTTACATTTTCAGAAGTTTGTATTTGAAGGTGAGTATTTGATGGTGGTGCACGTTCATAATTTAGGTCTCTTTTGACCATCTTCATTCAGTTCTAATCCCCAGAAAGAAAGGATGCAGACTGAACTTTTCCTACAATTCCTGTGTTTGCAAATGAAATACCACAGAATATTTTTTTTTATTGCACAGTGTCCACATTTTAATGTATTTAGCATATTGGCCTGGTGCAAAGTGGTGCACAAATTTCACCACTTTGGCATGTTTATTCACCAAAATGGGAGGAAGTCCTGAGCAGAAAGGAGGATTCATGACCAAAGAACCCAATATATTTCTGAAAAAGATTTGTTTCACCTCTTACCAAACTCCCTTCTTAATAAAAGCTCAGCTGCAGTCCCTCCACTGAATCATTTCATGTGAATTACAGTGGAATTGGATTTTTTTTTTTTTCTTTTTCTCATTTTCTCGCTCACCGATGTCAGAATCATTGCTCTGGTCCAGGTCCTTATTTTCTGTGATGTCCTTGTGCGAGACCAGGAAGAGAACCACCTCGCTCTTCTCATTCTTGATGGGAACTATGTCCAGCAGACACCAGAACTTGGAGCCTTTTGTTGAAGAAGTGCAAACATGAACATCATTTTTGCAGTGATACTGTATATACTGTATATATACAAATATACATAATAGTGTGAGTGTGACAGCTCCTTCCCCTTACCGCTCTTCTTGTACAGAACGATCTCAGTCTTGAACTCCCGCCGTTCGTCCAGAGCCTTTTGCATCTGTGAGGTGATCCGGTCGCTGGTTTCGCCGCCGTACAGGAAGTGGCACATGCAGCTCTTCTGCATCAGCTCGCCGCGGGCGAAGCCGGTCAGCTCGCAGAAGCCATCGGAGCAGTAGACAATGGGGAAGACGGACTGGACTTGAGCGTTTCCCAGAACAAAGTTACTGTCTGGGTAGAGGGAAGAAAACGAAAACACCACACAGGGAAGGAAAAGACAGTTAGTGGTACCACAGGGTTAATTTTTTTGTTATTGTTGCTTTTGTCCCTTCACACTTAGTTGCTTTAAACCACTCAAATTTCTTTTGTCAGACAATGGTAAGCTAAATAAAACCAATTTTTCTTTTGGACAGATGAGTCACAAACCTACTGATACAATCAAAACCAAACTGACAACATAAAGTCGACTGACAGACCAAATTCAAGAAGAGATGACAAAAAAAATATTATTAACAGGTCTGCAGGTTATCTGTCATCTGTTCTTGAACTTGTTCTGTCTCAGCTAAGGTCAGAGTTCAACAATAAGGAAGATAGACTATGTGGAAGTGGCATCCTAAGGAGAGCTCCAATGTTCATTTACCAAAAGATTTCAATGATCTTCAAGGCTTTTGGGAGAATTTTTTTTCTGTATTGATGAGACAACAATTGATGTGCAGTGAAACCGTGTAAATGTGATGAAGAACAAAAACAATAGCATCATGTAATACTGTGTTTACATGACAGCGCTGAAATGCGTAATTTTCAGAAGAAACATCTGGGTTTTCCTTCCCGCTGTTCATAAACAAAGCCCGCCGGATGAATGTGGGGCAATTGTGAAGCGCCTCTTTAAAGATGAATTGCGCTACTCGCGCCGTCATTTTCACGCTTTTCATGATTTATGAAGTCGAGAGGTCTTGACCTACAATTTCCCCAGGATTTCATGCTAATTCACAGAAGGCAACATTTATGCAAAAACGTCTTCTCTTGGTCTCCTTCTGCATTTGGGTCTAAGCTCTGGAAAGCAATTCATCCCACTTTGAAGGCGAGTCTTTGATGAGTATTTAGCAAGCCTCCTGATTTTCAATGAACTCTACATTACTACCATACTCTCTTGTTTCTCTTCTTATCCATTTTAGTTCACGTCACCTCTGCTCTACCACCTCTATTCCCTCTACAAGGCTTTATTTTAGAGAAGTGTTGCTGCAAAAATCCGAAAATATATTGCTCTGAGCTACAAAGATAACCTGTAGCTATGGGGCAAAGGCGGTTATTAAAAGTAATCTGTGCATGTCATCAGCCTGCAGCTATGATAGCATTAACAGTGTTCTCAAGGTCGGAATTTGGAAATTGTTCTTTGAAGAAAATACTTTTTTTGTGCTCCATCGTATTATTTAATCTTTATAACTTAAATTTAACATTTTGCAATTCAGTTTTCATCCACACATTTATTCCCACACTAGCAGAGGGATTTTCTCACCGAGATCCTTCATTCAGATTTTATTTATGGATATTTTCATACAGACGAAGGGCTTTCCTGAGGCTAAAAATAGACATTTAATTCCAAGATACACAACAAAATGAACAAAGTCCACACACAGATAAACAAATATTGGTCATTGATTTCTGCCGAGTCTGAAAATACAGTACCACTTGAAACTCCATAAATCCTTGTAGAAATATGGACAGTTTTGACATAATTTCTACATTTTGAACTCAATCACTTTCAGCAGACTTTTTTTAGTTTGGAAAAGAGTCAGAGCAAAAACAACAATATTTTTAAAGCTTTCCGCTGGCACTGATTGCGAATCAAAAAGATTGCGTGCTCTTGAACAACTATAAAGTTATCAGGCAGCGATAAAAGCCGCAGTTTTGACGAGCGACTTGACAGCCTGAGGTATTGGAACAATCTGGACTGAGGACATAATGAAATGTAAAGAAGTGAAGCCGACGAATCATTCATTTTCAACGGAGATAATTAAAGTCCCAACATAAATGAATCCGGATTGACATTAGCGCTCGCTTTGAAGAATGCAAGCAATAAAAAGTCAGGCGGAACAGGCAGGAGCATAAATGATGGGAGCGAGAAGACGAGCGGACAGAGCAGAGATCAGCAGAGACGATGAACGGCGGATAATGGTGTTTTATGATTTGTATATTAACAAAGAACGTTAATCTAAACATGAGTCTGACAAACAGCCTCTCAGTGCTGAAGGAAGCACATGTGCAAGGGGGACGTTTTGTGGCTTGTGTATGAGAATTGCTCATTACAACATAGTTGACTTGTAAGTGATACGCTTCTAAAGATTTTATCTGTGATTTTTTTAGTTATGAAAAAGCAAATAATGTGTAATCCTAGAGTTTAAAGTAAATGGTATTATTTCTACAGGAGCTGATCATGGGGTATATGGTAAACGGTTTTCTTTTGAACAAAAACAGAGGCTGAATGCAGTGCAGTGCACACAAACATGTCAGATTTGACCTTTCACCTACTTTAACAACTTTTTTTTTAACCATTATAATATTTCTTTACCTTCAGTTTTTATTTGGTCTGGGTTCAACTGTGACCTTTCTTTCCTTAAAAAAAATTAAATACTGGACCTTAGATTTGTCAAATATTTTATAAAATTTGTCCAGGCAGGATTTTGAAAGCATCATCCACGCCTTTATTATCGCTTGCACCTAACACTGTTTCATGTCTGTTTTTGACTTCATCTGCTATTTTTACGTTTTCTCGTTATTTACCTCTCTTTGATCAAACATTTGTTGCTTTTAAACGTGCTTGGCGAATAAGTCGGATCGGATCTTTAGCCTCGAGGAAAAACGGATCTGAAGCAGATGAAACGGTGACTGCTAGCATCCTCTCCTCAAAACCCCACTTAAAAAGGACCTGACTTGTCCCTGTTAGATTCACCCGGTTAAAGTTTCATTTTAATAATTTTCTGTGTGAGCTATTAATCTCTTTCCCAGCTCCTACCTACTGCTCAGGTCTTGCAAATATAATACAGGTCTCCAAGCAGTAGATCTTGGCACAGAACGCAAAGTGCAGTGAGTCAGACGGATTTATGCCGACAACAGCGACGGCGTTGTCGTCTCCTTGAGCGTGTCATTTCCACCAGGTGTCCTAAATAGACGGGGAAAGGCTGTAATATTGTCTGATTGTTCAAGAGGTTGTGTGTTGAAGCAGGGGGCGGAGGCTCACTGTGACTCTGAGCCATAAGTATGACGCCGCCAGAGACTTTAAAGAGTGTGAGAAAGTATAATAGGATTGGATGAATCACTTTGCAGAGAAAAAAAAAAAAGTCTTGTGCTCTTGGGATGATTAACTGGCAGAAAAGATGAACATTGTATTATTTAGGGAAAGTAACCCAGTCGTTGCTTGAATTGTGGCTTAATGATTGTTTTTTTTTTATTCTTGAGAATATGTCAACCAAATTATTACTGTTTCATGTCATAGTTCAGCCAGGCAAAAAAAGAGCATTTTAAGAGATTATTCAGATTTTTTTTTTTTTACAGTGAGCTTCTCTTGAGAGATTATGGGTAGTAAATGTCTTACCTGTAGCAGATAACTCCAAGATATCCATGTTAAAGATGTTAAAGTCTTAAAATTAGCTTCTGTTGTTTTCTCTAAAGAGCAATATTTTTTTCCAGGTTCAAATGTTGATATTTGACCTGTGATTTTATTAAAAAGAAGAATAAAATTCTGTCATCATATGGGGTATTAAAATAAATTAGGCTAAATGCAAATAAAAGCCACACTTTTCAGATTTTTACATGAAAACCATTCTAAAACAATGAATCTTTTCTTTCACATTTCACAAATGCACACTCCTATGTGTTGATCTGCCATGTGAAATCCTAGAAATATAAATTACATTTTTATTTTAACTCCTGCTGAAATAAATGCAAGAACACGCACTAGTACTAACTCAGATCTTTGCATTTAAATATTTTAAATTGTTTTCCACTCATTGAGCCATTTGTTTTGTTTTGGGTTTTTTTGTAAGAAAAAATCTGGTCACACTGTTGGTGCGCCATTACTTCCCTCCTGGCTTTTGGTTCTGATCATTTCTTCTTTCATTCAGCGCCTGCTCTCTCCCCAGACGCCAGGCAGGCCCGTCCCATCCCCACTGCAATCCGGGCGTAATAACGACGAGATGAACTCCAAACCCCCGTCACGCTCAGCCGCTGAGCTCCGGGAACCCCGATAAACCCTGGTGCTTACACTGTGGCTGTGGCAGCCAGGCTCGCGGCCGACCCAATACACCACCGCAATCGATGCAAAGAACTGAACAGTTTGAGTTTGGAGGTGGGAACATCGTGATTCAGCATATGATGCCACACGTAATCAAAAAAGAAGAGAAAAAAAATCTATTCAGGTCAGTTATCGAAACTCAAATATGATCCATTACGCACAGTTTCTTTAGATGATAATTTGAATAACACAAATTCACTTTCTCAATAAGTTCTAGTTACATAACACCAATAAAAATACAGAAATGTTCAGGCCACCCGCGAGAAGGTCTGTGCTAAAATAAGCTGGCTGTTCACAAGCATATGAGTGGAAGATCGAGTGGAAGGAAAACGTGTGGAAGCAACAGCTGCAAAAATGTATGATTTGTGGGAGATCTACAAGGAATGGACCGACAGTTAAGCATGCCGGTGGCAGTGTGATGGTTTGTGACGTTCAGTTGAAGCCCAGTGGGTTATGTAACAGAACAATGATCTGCAGGTTCACCTCTAAACAGCCTGAAACACTCCCAAGTGTGACTGATTTACAAGGATTCTGTAAAGTAGAGTGGGCCAAAATTCCTCCACAGTGATTATCACAATAGCTTGAGAGCAACTGTTTCACTTCCTTTATTAGATTTTTAAAATAAGATGCCTTTTCGATGATGAAGTTTCCCTAGCTTTCCAAAGCAATTGCAAAACAATCCTCTTGATTCTACCAGCGCTAACAGGAAATATGTTGTGTTAGCATTCATCCTCACCGCTCTGTCTCTAATGTGCGACCTACATAGCGACGTAAAACTGTACGTTCGCCTTGTTGGGTTGCCCTGGGTTGCATCATGCACATTGGAAAAGACTTCAATCGTGATTTTTTTTTTTTTTTTGCTGTTATCTCAAACATGCACAGCGTGCGGAAATCTTTGCACATCAGATACTACGCCGTGTTTAAAAGAGATAGCAGCGGTCGCTCAGCATGGCATAGTTTGGAACTGATACTGCGGTTCAGCTGCACTGGGTACGTTAGAGTCTGAATTAGAGATCCTAAATACCAAACATGAGTGCTGATTTCCTTGTTAACAGATCAGATTGTTAGTTATTTGATCCATGGTGCACCTGTTCCTAACCAACGCTCCAGGAGAATAGGATTAATTTCCCTTCGGGATCAATAAAGTACTTTTGAATTTAATTTGATACTCGGCTTGATGTAAAGACCATCTTGGTGGTCACTTGATTATACTTTTCCATGACATTAAACAAAGGAATAAAGTTGGATCATGGTTTAACCAGTATTTCAAGAAATTGCAAGTTGTTCGCATAAAATCCAGTTGGTGTTCCCTGGCTAGACTTTTTTTTTGTGTGTTATCCCAAATCTGTTGTGTCCCATTTTTCAGATGATGGTAAAATAGTTGAAGCATCTTCAAAATCCTAATAATTTTAATCTTTTGAAATAACATATTTTCACCATTTTAGTGAATTACAATCAGACGCAGCCTGTGTCAGAGTGCTTTAAAATTTCTCTATAGGTTGCTGGTGTGTTAGGTCTCCAAACCACTCCCCGCTGTTATTTCTCAGGACTTCCTCCTCCTCACTGGATAAATTTTAGTTTCTACAAAACAAAAATTTGTCTTGGAGATTTTCCTCTCACTACTTTAGCCTTGGCTGTCATTTTAGTTTTGCTTTGATCCCCAAGTTCAGCATTTCCAAAGGTATCATCCCCACGCTTCCGCAAATTAAGCTGCTTTCTTGACTTCTTTGTGCCTTTTCTTTTCTTTTTTAAAAATACTTTTTCAAAACATATCTCAACACAACTACAAAGGAAAATGACGATATAGTCTTTTGAAGTATTGCTATCTGCGCTCATCGTCCAGGTTTCTAACTTTTTCAACCCTCATTCGTATCACACAGTACAGATTTGATCTGTTTTGTTTTTTTTATCCAAACGCAAAGTCAAACTGACACTTTGAATGACATCGTTTGCATTTTTATCCTGCATTTGCATCTAAAATATGTACATCTACATGTTCTCTGGATGCAGATCAAACGAACTTTAGGGATGGTGAAAGTCACAGCGACAAACTCGTATTGTCAAAGTTGGACTTCACCACTTCAGGACTTCATCTCTTAGGTAACCAGCACACCAACCTCTCAATGCAGAGTGAAGCCTCTTTCTGATTAAACACTTCAAAATGAGAGAGCTGAGAAGCACATTATGGAGGAATCCAAATGAATCAGAGGAGGCAAGAGCCAAATTATCAGCAGCCTTCTCTTCGGGCTCTTGGGAGTAAAAAATAAGCCTCACTTATCTACCTGCAGAAAACACCTGCAGTCTGTCCAGAGGGACGATTTCATCCCTCGGGGTGATGCGGGGGTTAGCCCGGATAACGGCTTCAGTCGGTTTTTGCTTGCAGCTGACTGCAGATGTGCGGCTCTAGCCACATCTATGTCACCAGGAATTGAGGAGGAAAGAAGACGGATTGTGATGATCCAGATATGAATTTAATTGAATGAACTGAACTGAATTAGGAAGACTTGTGGGTTTAAATTCCCAAACTGGACTGTAGAACTCTTTTTGAGAGTTTTTTAAAGATATTTTGACACAATTTACTAAATAAAGCTTTTAAAATTGCTCAGGTTGCAAAATGTATGAAACCATTAATATATCTAACAATGAGCACAGAAGACGTATGATGTAAATTAATAATTGACAAAATTATTTAACTATGCTCAATGCTGAATAAGCGGGTAGTGATTATTGATTAGCTTCTAAGACAGATAGAAAACAGAATTCTCCCAGATATCCCCGATTATCAGTATTTGACTGATTATTCCATTTTATGAAAGCAAAAATATGACTGTGGCAAACACCAGCAATGTTTATCTTGTATATAAATTTATAAATATACATTTCCTTTGGTTTGGATCTCCATTTCAGAACGGAGCACCTCCTTGCTTGTTGGCATGCGCCTTCAGGACCTCGTTACGTAAGACGCTTAAACTGAAACAATGACGGTTTGCGTATTGATTGACAGGAGTCTCTTTACACTAAATGTGGGGTTAATACTCAGAGGGATGAGCTGGGATTTGCAGCGAGTGCAAACCAGGTGAATAGTATTTGGATGAGAGATGTTTGGCGGTGTTAATGAATGACCCCTCATTGTGTTGATTCAAATCTGCTCTGTCGCTCCGATGATTGTTATTTTTGGAGCCAGGAATTTCCAAGTCTTTGGCGAGACTAGGAAATTTAACTCCGCGGATGTTCTGACCGAGAGGAACCGGTGGAAGATTTAAGTCTGCAGATGTGCGAAGCTGGCAGGAAACTCACAGCCAAGGCTTGCGGCCGACTCTGCGGCGAAGGCTGACTGAAAGTTGATAAAAACCGGAGTCAAAAGTGACTCAGGACATCGCCAGATCGGACAGGAAATGATTAAATCTTTGAAAAATGACACACTACGACGACAGAAGTGGGAACAAGCTGCTAATCGGAGCCTGACAGTCAATTTCAGTTTCCCACACCCCCTACCTGTCCTGCCCTGACAACCAACCGACTGCCTGGCTGGCATGTTTGGATGTGGATTAAAAGCGGCGCTGTGTGGAAGCATGACGGACAGTTGTCATGTTCAAACATTTCAGCATACGCTTTAGAATAAATTACAAATCTGCATTAATTACCACTATAGATTGAAAGGACAGTAGTACATTATGCAGGAGCTGAATGTATTCTCACCACAGATGCTGTCAGGAGACCACACATTTGCATCGTAAAAGTGATGACCTGGTTTTTCCACTGAACTGAGTTTTTGTTGGGGGGGGGGAACCAAATTTGCTCTCAATTTTAAAAGGTAAGACTTTGACAGAGTGGCAGTGGCCAGGCTGCAAAGCCTCAAACGTGTTCTGGTTTGTCTTCTGATTCTGAAACCTCTGTTTCTATGGATTGTGTTGGATCTTATACCTTAGGTTTGTGGTGTACTGACTTTAATATGACTATAGTTGAATGTAATTTGCATTTGATGAGATAGACCAACACAAAGAAGTGCGTAATTGTGACGAAGCTGGAAAAGGATACATAATTATTAGCATTCTGAGTATACAGTGAATGCACCTTGACCTTTTCTTTTTGTGCATTTCTATTAACTTTGTGGCCAGTATCAATTTCTCAATTGTATTTAGATCCAGACTTTGATTGGACCATTCTAAATGCTTCGACCTAAGCAGTTAAATAAATTATGGTTATTTTCCTGCTAGCCATCATGATGCTACCGCCACCGTGTTTCACCATGTGACAGTTTTTCCTCTTTAATCTAACAGCACTTTCATTTTGCTGTCTTGTTCCCCCTCCATGGCTTGTCTTACGGCTTTTAAATTACACACATTTAGACTTTAAATTATTAATTAGGTTATCGCCTTTGTTGGCGAAGAGAGTGTGCACTGACAAGGAATTATAATATGTATGAACACTGTTTATTTAAATAAAGATAAGTTGGAATAGTTGGTTGCACTGGGTTCTCTCTAGAGGTATACATGCCACACTTTACAGATTTTTATTTGCCAAAACGGCGTTCTTCACTACTTTATGTTGGTTTATCACATGCGATTGCTATAAATTGAGTTAATGTTGGTAGTTTAAATGTTGAAAAATATATGATTACTACTCTCCATTCTATATTTTTTAATCTTTTGTGAAAATCCTTGTAGATTAGACGGGTCACTTAGCACTGTCCATTTTTTAAAAAGAATTTCACAACTTATTTGCAGCATGCATAAGTAGGAATCTCTCTGTCTTCATATTAGCAACCAGACCTACACAAGTTTACATCTTTGGATTAATTCACCATGATTTATTTCCCAAATCAGCAAGTTATTTTTTTTCCCGGAGTTTCATATTTCTACAATAAACAAATCTGGCCAAGAACAGAAATAAAAGAAGTCCCTAAAGTGATAAAAAAAAAAAAAAAAAAAAAGGTGGTTTCGCACTGAAATACAGAGATTGGTGCACTCACGGGTCCCATCGAACCGAGTGGCGATGGTGTCCAGGAAGGTGTTCTGAGGCGCAATCAGACCCCGCATCACCGGCATCCGGGAGCGCGTCGAGCCGCGTCTTTCCCTGCGCTCCGAGCCATGGCTCTCCGCGGCGGTGGTCACGAAGCCCGGCAGGAACCTGGAGGAGTTCCCCGGCGCTCCTCCCAAGCCCTGGAGGAGGGCGCCGAGCCGAGACAGCGGGGACTCCACGGTCCGTGGTTGTTTCCGCCGAGCACCGCGCGGGTGATCCCGGCTCGCAGAGGCGGAGAGATGGAGCCGCTAGAGGCAGGCAAAGGGGGGCGAGGACGGAGGGGATGGAGGGATGGAGGGACCGCGGCGAGGATGGTCACATTTACGCACGGATGTGCTGCAATCCCACCCCTCTCACCTCTCTGCCTCTCTCTTCCTCTCCTCTTTTTCAGCTCAAACACTTTCTTCACTCCACACATTCGCCCTCCTCAGCATGCTGACTGAAAAAGCTTTTCCTTTCTCCTTTTTTTCCCTCCCCCTCCCCCATATTTGAAATTCAGTCTTTCCTCACCTCCCATTCTTTAATCTCCTGGTGAATGCTGCTGAAAGTTTCATAATTATTATTATTATTGTTGTTATTGTTATTATTATTGTTATTATTAATAATAAATTACTACCATCTCAGTCTGTCGCGTTTCACACTTGAAGCTGCTGAATTTGTCACTTCCAGAACAAAATGAGCAACTCATTCAGGATTTGGCATATTAAAAAGATTCATCAAGATTAAATTAATTTTGCAATTAACGACTGAAATATGCGTTATGTATTAATTTTAATTTTTCATGTACCGGTAGGTGTTTTTAGAGTCACTCCAAGGAGAACTTCCAGCTTAGGTGTCATGATATGGAGATGTTTCCATATTATGCTGTTTGACCTATGATCTCAGGGATTATGGATTATGAACCCATGAAATCATGTAGGACGGGTGAGAGGAAACAGGTGATCTGAATAAGAATATACAGCATATCAGGAAAAGAAAAGCTGCAAAAAGGTGAGGATGTATGGGGCTGAAATGAGGTCTGGTTTGACGTCCTCTGTAACATTTATTTTGATAAAAGTAAAACTTTTAGCATCAGCGGGCGTTCACAAATTATAACATTTAAGAGGCTAATTTATTCACACACCAGATAAATGATCTTAACATAAACTCATCATTCACTGCAGGACAACAATCAATAACATGGAATATTTTAGCATTATATTGCAATTTTTTAGACGCGGAGGATGGATTCCCACTGCGGAATTTCACAAAATACTAACTTTTTAAAAGCGCACCAAAGAAATAAATCCAATACTTCTGTTTTACGTTTATCCGGGTTGACCAGCTGGTGTTTTGATGTCGATTCTGAAGCTTTCCATTTGCTTTCCAGGTGCGCCTCAGCGTGAAAGCATTCGATTTTCGTTCCTGCTTCTTCCCTCTGCAGTTGACTCGGATGATGACGGTTGAGGCAGCACAGCATGGACCCACCTGGTAAGGTTGGGTTCATTGTATAGCATAATATATAGAGTTTCTGCCAGGCGACCAGTTTTTGAGCAACAGTAGTAGATAAGACAGCCATTCTGCAGGAAACATCAGGACTTCTCGTCTTAATTGCAGACACCAACCAGATTTCTATAAGTGTTTTATTGCGACTTGACTCGAAATGGCTGCAAAAAGACCTTTGATGATAAACTTTGCCAATTCCAATATGCCGCTTGATGCTCTTCACAAACTACTTCCATGTGGTTTATTGTTGCCAGATTTTCCTGAAAACCATTCAGAGTTGCCGCTCAACGTTTTCCTGCTGCACAACAGAATCCAAATAAACCTCTCCGAAGGAAGACTTTAATTAAGTACTTAATTAAAGAAGGAAAAATTCAAGTAGGACACAAACTGACACATTGAAACAGACCGTGATTAGTTGGTTTATGCCTCATGTGATGTCGTCAGAAGGTTGATTTGGGAGGGCAGATCTTGTCTTGATTGAGTAAAGAAAAAGTAACTTCAGTTCATCCGTACCAATTGTGTTTAAATTTGTATTTAAATTTTGCTCATCTTCAAATGAAATGAGACGTTTGGTAACCAGCCTTTTATGACATCAATTCTTCACTTTGACAATAAAATGTATTTAATTTACACATTTTTAACTAAGCAGAGGTAGTGAGGATCCAAATTATATAGTTCTTTGCGTATGGATTTTATTTTGAGCAAGAGACAGCATTTTCTTTTGGTTTCAGCTGACAAGATCCCTTCTAGTCAGCTGGTCCTACATTTCTCTCACCTACAAAAAAAAGAAAGAAAATAAACATGGAAGTTTACAGCATGATTATCATATTTATTTTAAGTTTCTGTGAATATGCCATAAAACTGCCCGTGGCTATTTTGGACTGACCAGAACCTTCATCCATTTTTGTAAGAAAAACTCATGTGGGAATCCCTGCTTGACTTAGAATGTCTCTTATATAACAAAAGCATCACTTTGTCATCACTTCAGAGTGTCTGGGACATCAAGGCTCTAAGGTTTTCACACCTGCTGCACTTTAGCTACTTCAGGATTCCCAAATGTCTCTAGGAGAAGAAACCAGTCTAAGTGAACTTCTGTTCCAATCACTTTCAAAGGCAAAAAGCGAGTTATGTTTGATGTCACTGACTGCTTTTCTCATTATAGACACATCGACTCATGTTGTGCTGTGAACAAGTATTAGCTGTCTTGTAGTAATTTTCCACCACACAGATTTCTTCTTTTTTGCGCTTTTGTCACACTTGAATGTTCAAAAGAACTTTAATGTCCATGTACAGTCATGTCATGTCACAAAGTCAGGTCTTCAAACACGGCAGATGCTAAATTGAACGCTCTACACCTGCTACACCTGCTACAGACCTGCAGCGGCTGTAAGAATTAAGAAAAAGCAGGCGCACAGGATCACGGACGTCTTGCGGGTCAGAGGTGACTTCCTCATGAAGGACAGGCCTCTCAAATGGGGGATAGAAGACGGAGACTGGGCTTGGGGTCGTGGTGAGGAAAATTGGCTGCTGGTAGGTTAAAATAAAAATAGATTTGCTCAACAGATTCTCATCACTCGTTATTTTGCTCCTCTTCATGGCATCTGCAGCCCATAAGTTGTATTGGCAAGGATGTACTGCCACCTGCAGGAAATAACGCACAATTGAAACGAATGTAGAGGTGGAGAGCTCAATGTATGGCAAGCTATTGGAATATTTATTCCGTAATCACTACCAAAAGTGATGTCTAATATCTCACTACATTTAATTAACAGGAACAAACAAGTGGAAGATTGTTTTGTGATAGTTAAGTATTTGGGTTAAAAAGCCAAACATGTAAGCTGTTCTACCCAAATTCTGTCAACTACAAGCATAATGTCAACTTAAAAACTATCAGCTATGCAATATACATTGTGTTGGTATATTACAGAAAATCTGAATAAAGTATGTTTGAGGTCGTCTGTGTGTAAACATATAAAAAAACGTTTAAGGGTTATTACAACTTTTGCAGAGAGCATATTAAAATCCAAAGTAAAAAGATGATGTATATTCAAAAGTAAAAAGGTGAAAATATAAAGTTGAACAACAGTCTGCAGTTCAACAGTAACTTTCACCTTTTTTTCTATTTGAAAAATAAAAAATAACAATAAAAACTGATCTCTTTTTGTAGTTGAAGCTTTCTACCAGTAGAGGTCAGTGTAGGATTGATCGATGCTACAGTGCACTATTTTTGGCATATTGAGCCTACTCATATTTTATTCTCATTAATATTTATGTGATTATTCTGCATTACGGTTTTATCCTGAAATAATTTGGCCTGGTTAAACCATTTTCTCCACATTTAAAAAAAAAAAAATCCCTTGTACTCACAATTAAATTAGTTTTATTTTACTTCAATTAGACAAAATATAATTTTCATCTGGTTTTCCTCAGGAGATTTATATATTTTATATTTATTTTATGTTTGTTTATTATATTTATTTTTACTTTATATATTATATATTTGGCAAATTGACAAAGACAATAATACCAAATTTTCAAACTTATTCTGTTGGCATTTTATTGCATTCTCAAAATTGTGTTCAGCTCATTCATGGCTCAATAAAAGGCCTCTAAAGAACATTGACACGCTTACTTTGGACACTTTTAATTTACAGATTTATCAAAACTTTTATCTATTTGTTTCTCTTTTCTTTTGACAAAATATGTTTTCTTCTTGAAACAATTCACCTATTTAATTTTTTATTGTTTTTAGCTTTAATAATTTTGTATTTTAGCCCATAAACAAAGTGAGAAATATACAATATTTTTCAGAATACTTTGTTTTGATGTAAGTCATCTGGCCTTGAGCGCGCGCTATTGGACCAGCATCTGGCGCGCGTCCGCCTCCCCCTCATCACTCCAGCCGCTCGCGCCCGCTGAGGTTGCGTGCGTCGGAGCGTCCTCGCGCCGCTCTCCCCGTCCCGAGCTCGTTTCCTCCTCTCTGAAGCAGAAAGATTATCTCCGCAGACGCGACAACAATGGGAGGACTGGACGCGTGTGGCGGCTCCCGCTCCATCTTACTATAATTCACACCGTCGCACTTGGCTTTATTCCCGGCGAAAATGGCGACGGGGGCAGGCTGGCAGCCTCCGTACAACACCTCGACTAGCAACAGCAAATACACCCAGTCTCCAACAGGGTCCGGCATGTTTTACGACGGGAGCTTAACGCTGGAATACACCCCAGACCTGCACCTGAAGATGAGCAAGAAGATAGCCCAGCTAACAAAGGTGTGTGCGTGGAAGTGAATGGATGACGTAGGGTGTAGTGGTTAAGTCATTTAGAGCAGGTGGGGATGTAGATGGAGTAGTACTGGTGTGGGATGCAATGCCATTTGTAAACACGGTCTTCTACAGTTATGAAGCTATGTAAACATCCTAACTCTGCAACATGCATCATTTTTAAAAGCATATTTCCATGTTTCTGCATTAAGCTTCACCAATGAGATTTAGATTTTAATTGGTGTCTATTTGTTAATTTTGAAATTGGTGCAACACAATGTAGGAGTAAACCTAAATTTGTGCACATCATAGTTTACTCTAATCACATTCCATATAGTCAATAAGCCATAGATGCAAATATTTCTCGTGACTTCAGCTGCTGCCATATCCCTGCTTAACCTGTGTGTGGTTCTCCTCCAAAGCCAGGAGGACCGATCTGAATTATGTAATCTATGGAGGGGTTGCAGGGGCTCGGCTGAGCTGCTTCTTTGTTGTCCACACCTGAAAACCGTTGGAGGATGCAGAGATAGTATGAGATTCAAGGTGGCAGCTCCGTTTAGAGCTTCGGGGCTTCTGGTGTGATGGCGTTGCACCAAGAGAGGCAAGAGCAGGAGTACAAAACGGGAGATTTACATAACAGTTACGGTGATATTATAAACCCGAAGCGGGCTTGGGGATGACGATCTAGGATTAGTGTCTGGGTAGCGGCACAAAAAATGAAAATTGACACTTGTGTGATGATGTTGGGATTAAAATCACTTCTTGTCTGGATGTTTTCCACGTGTTTCCAAACAGTTAAAAGGAAGTTCAACTTGGAAAACCCTCCAATTGATTAAAATGTTTGATAATAAACTTCTCAAGTTGCTTCATTTTTAGTAAAATAACTGACAGATTTACTGCTGTTCTTTGTAGAATTGTTTTAAGTTAGTCACATTCCATGGTTTTTGGGCTTGAGTGTTCTACTTGATCACACGCCACAGCAGATTTAAGTTTGGGCTTTGACTAGGCCACTTTAAAAAACATTTTGTTGGACTTATTGTGTTTTGAATTAGGTGAGCTTAAGATCACCAACTGATTGTTAGATGGTCCTCTTCAGATTTTTTTATTTTTTTTAGAAATTACAACAAATTATTCAGATCCTGTAGCAGGAATGTCATCACACGACCATGTGAACTACTTTCCATGTATTGGGATGTTTTATTTCTGTTTTACACTCACGTTTCCCAGTGTGAGTTGGATTATTCTCGGTAGGGGATCCCCAGTTATAGACTCAGTGAAGGTTTCTGTCCTTCAGCTTTTGTCCACATCTTTCAACTTCATATCTAGGCTTTGCTCACTTCAGTGGCTGGCTTGCAGCTGTGGATTCCACTGGAGCAGCAAAGCGGGACATGCTGCGGGTTTTAAAATACGGGACAACAGAAAGCAACATTTTGGAGAAATTCCTGATTCGCTGTGTAATGCATTTCAGTCTGAAAGGTTTTGGTGTCAGAGGTTTGCTGTATGTAGCTAAAAATTTCCATGATCTGGTGCATGAAAACATTGGACCAACAGGCATCTCCCCCTGAGAAACGGGCTTTCATTAATCCTTTAATTACTGAATATGATGTTAATCCTCTGAAAACAATGAGAGCACAGACGTAGAGTTGCATTAGAGGCACATGCTGCAGTTGTTCTTCTCCTCAATATTTGTGGCCTTTCTCTCGAGCTCAATCAATAGCCGCTGACTGTGGCCTCAGAAGCCTCCCTCCTCGGTGAGCTGTTGTCATTTTTCTTATTCAGCCTCATCCATCCTGCGCAGAGCAGCTCTGTACCTGACATCTAGATCCTGATAAAAGTAGCACGACGCTAAATCCAATTTATTATCGACGCATTGGATGAGAGTATGCTATTGGCTGCTTTTTTTCTGCTTTTAATGAGAGGCCTAGTTGATTTGTAGGGTCATAATCTATTAAAAAACACTCTGAAGCCTTCCCATTGAGAGATTTCTATCACAAAGCTATCTATTTTGATCTGTTTTTCTCTAAAGGTTAGATGACTATTTTAAAAAAAAAATCTGAAAACAGATGTCAGTTTTAGTTTAATTTTATTACTTTTCAGATTTAAACATTTCCCTTTGTGCTTATTTTTAAATTCCTCTTGCATCGGCGGACAAATTTTATTTCATAGCAGTAGCGACAATTGTAGCTCTTTGAATTGAAAAGATTGCTGAGCCTTGGCTTACCACATTACCAATATGTCAGTCAACACCAGATGGGGATGAAAAAACAAAATCTTAGTACTCCTTCTGCCATTTTCTGTCATTTCTTGGGGATTTTTCTACTAAAATATATGCAAAGAAACCACGAAGCACCAGGTCCAAGCTGGACTTTGAACGCTTTGAGTCGTATTGTTTGAAAAATGTTTGAGCTCTTTTTGTTTTCAGCCTCTGATGACACGTTTCCTGTCGAAACTCCAGCTAAAATGGAGAAACAAGATTCCTGATTTATGTTTATGAGAGAGATTTGAAAAAACTCACTGGCATTGTCTTCAGAAACCTAATACCATGACCTTCCTTCTTCTTCTCCTCCTTCTTTGTTCTATGGAGAATTTCTTTCAGAACATAATTGTTTTCATTCTTTTGTGCTTTTTTTCTCAATTACATTTAACGACAAAATGAAAGTTTGCTCCAAAAAATGAAGTCCAGACCACGAATCCAAATTGTTTTCTATGTTCACATTGAACTCTTCCGCTACATCGACATGCTGCAGTACGACAGAGCGCAGGATAACGAGTTCAGTCAACAGCGGAGTTTAGGATACCAGGGGATGTTTGATGGCTTTGCCAAATGATTATTTGTTGAGCGGCGTTTATCAGGAATATATTTCACTCTCTAACAGGATTTAATTGCACTTGAATTGAGAGATTGCGGGAGAATATTTATGCAAAGCCAGCTTTAGCCCAAAAACCACTGCAAGGTGCCTCCATTCCTCTGAGATGGTGAAACAAAGTAGAAAGAGAGGCTGGAGAGAGAGATAGAGAAATAAAGAACAAAAAGAGGGAGAGATAAAAGGATGAAAGCACAGGGAGAGTGAGGAGCCGGAGATGAAAGCAGCAGGCACGCCAGCGTCATTAAAATAATCATGTATAATTGAAGGAACATTTCCATGGGTGACTCAAAGCTTGGAATCTGAGCTCAGAGTCAAGGAGAGGAGAAAATCCACCTTCAGTTCCTCTACTGAGCCGATCCACGATTCACCACTGGAGAAGAACATTCGAGCAGGAAATCCACATCAGCAGAAATCTGTCTGCTCTGGATGTTGAGAGTATATGAGTTAAAGTTTATAGGCTGTTGATTCGCTGCTTTCTGTCTTTTTAAGACTGTAGAGGTAAAGATGTTTTCTTTGAATCTCTTGGTTCTGACTCAGATGCCCATAAGAAAGAGAGATTGGGTGGGTTTTTTAAAATAATTTTCCGTTTTTGTTTTATGTTGTCATAGAGATACATCCCCACTACCTTTCGTTTATTTTTTTTTCATGGAGATGTGGTTTAAATTGTATTCATGGCTGTTAACTATAAAACACAAAGAAGGACAAATGCACTGTTTTTCAATTCGAGTTAGTTTGTTCCTGTTTATACATCTTTTATGTCCTTTACGCATTACAGATAATTTTTTCTGTTAAACTCCAATCAGTGCTGCAGATTGTATGCCAGGGTTTTCCCCAGTGTCATTCATCCACGGGCCGCTGGATGACTGACTGCTAATATACATTTGCAGACTAATGGTGGAAGGTTTTAGTTTTGAATGGAAATCTGATCGTCTAATTGGTGCATCTTGGCTAAACGTCAGAGTTAGTCATCAAAATATCCGGAGGAAGTGACAAGTGAGAAAAATTTTGATTTTTAAAAAAAATGTATATTGATAACAGTAATATGGAGGCCAGATTTTGAGCTCAAATTTGTTGCAAACCCGGGTTCAAAACAATCACATCAGTGGCTTTGCTTTTCACTCCCTGTTGTCTTTCCATCTATGATTTCATTAGGATTTTTTTAAACAGATTTAAAATATTAATAAATACTATCAGACCCTCCATTCCCTCTGGAGTAAACTCTGTGAGAAATGTTAAAAAACTAGGACACCACGCTGCCTATTTTCAAGTCCTCAAACTCCTTAAATGACAAGGAAAAAATTAATGGTCATAAAGTAGATGCCTAAAGGTAACAATATGCATTTATAACCTACAGCAATGTAGCGTTACAGGTTGAAAGATGGCGCCTGTCTGGTGTCAGCATGTTGTTTTCATTCATTAGAGACTTTAGTTCTGGATGGAAAACTTGTGAACATTTCTTCAAAAGCGATTACACGTTGAAGTATTGATGTATTGCGTCGTCTCAGAAAGCTTTTACGAAACTGCCACTGCTGCATCGCTTTAAAAGTGGCGTTAAATGTCAGAAAGTCATTCATCTTTCTTCTCTAGAGGACATCACAAGCCTGTCTAATGCATGTCGTACAGTATGTTTAAGTGAAAACCCTTTTTAACTTCACCTATTACCGGAGCAAATTTTGGACCGTCTGGTTCCGACAGGTCCGCGTTTCAGCTGACCGTGACCGAACATTAGCTGCTCTCCGGGGGCTTCAATTTGCTGGAGCTTAAGGGTTTTAAAGCTTCTGCATATCATTTACCTCCAGCACTCATAAAAACCTGCTTATATTCCTGAGAGCGAGCGCAAGCATGACTGACAAGATGTTATTCACTTAAGCCTGTGCGTGGAGAGTGCAGCAGGAAAAGGAGGGGATATCCTGTATCCATATTGGAGCTTGTGCCGGGCACGAATTTCTCCTCATGTTTTGTCATGTCATCATGGTGACTTGATTGAGTCATGTTAATCTGATTGGTGGTGAAACGTCCACATCTTTTCCAAAAGGATGGAGTGAAAAATGTTGGGTTTTATTTTGCATCACTTAGTGAGGCAAAGCTTTGTCTGCCTACAGTCTGGAACATGTTTGCCTCTTTCACTGATGTTATTGGTATTGATTTTTGCACAGTTGATCTTCTTTTTTCCCTCCCCCATCCTTCTCCGTACAACTATTGATCCTATATTGAAGCTGTTAATAAGAGTTTTTGTTCCCATCTCCATGCTGTCATCTCCTTCTGCCTCTAGGTAATTTATGCGCTCAACACCAAGAACGACGAACACGAGGAGGAAATCGAGTCTCTGAAAGAAGCCCACGAGGATGAGGTAAACTTTCCAGTCTCCTCTCTGTGTGTGTATTATTTTCCAGAACTGTAACTTTCTAATATTGAACTATTCAAAGAAAAGTTGAGTCATTTGGAGCCACTTTATGAATAAAAGATATATGGAGAGCAAGAGTTTGTCTGTACCTGCTGGGATTCATTTTAATTCGACTTTTGAGAAACAAAAGTTATTTTTACTTATTTGTCAGCGGCGCAGACGGCTTGTGGTAGAGAAGTGAATATTTAATTTATGAACAGCAGCTTTGCTTGACGTTACTGTAACGTGTTGTAATCAGCATCTTGATACGCCACACCTGTGAGGTGGATGGATTATCACTAACAAAGATTGAACAATATTTGTGTTTGTAGAGGAAGTCTCAGCTTTTTCAATGCTGGATTTATATTTTCGTTGGATATATGACAGCAAATTATTGGACAATAACGGAAACCTTCAGATTTACTTAGCGTTTCTGGGTTGCATTAAATATATTAACATGTGATTTCAAAAACTTGAGCATTAGGATCTTGACATCTTAAAATCGTGAGTTTTTCAATCAGTTATCACAAGAAAAGAAGTTTGAGAGCTGTCTTACAGATACTGATATAAAGAAATTCATCTAAATATAACAAGCTAATTAATTATTTCCTACTAAAATATATAAACTTCTTGTTCTTGAGATATAATCTTGGGATATTGAGTCTGTAATTAAAATATGAGGTAAAAAAATGTGATTTTGTCTGGAAGCCAGAACTTTCGTACCACAATTCCTAAAAGTTATTGTCACCAAACATCTGCTATTATCTGGAAAAGATCATACCGACAGTGAAACATGGTGGTGGCAGCATCATGCTGCTTCAGTTTTTTTTAGTTTATTTTCAGATGGAAGTAATTTATCTTAGATTCAATCACAATCTGTTCCAGATACTAGCCAGTTCTGACAGAGCATACATGCAGTTCAGCTCATATTGCCTCAGGCATTTTGTTTAAATGTCACCTACTACAACACAATAGCTGCAGTAACATCTTCCTCTATATGACTGTTCACTCATAAATCTCATCAGTGTAGAGAGTCCAGAATCAACCCTAAGCCCATAAAATGTAACGTACAGGCGACTGTCTGTAGTGGTTTGCCTCTAACACTTCAGTTTTATTAAAGGAGCGTAGAAGCAAAGGCTTTTTGAGAGTTGTTTAAATGTTCATTTTTATTAGGATTTACTCCCAAGAGAAGCTTCAAGTTCACCATGAAATATGGTGTTTATGTAATTTGTTCTGAAACTTATATGTTTTCAAGAAGAGGCTTTTCTCTCCTGCAAACATTTCATTAAGGCGACAAGTCCTGCGTGTTGCTTCTTTAATTATATTTATTTCTTATTGCCCAATTCTTATTTTTTATTTTTAGTTGTGCCAGCTATGTCAAAACAAATTCCTTTTGCTTTTTGCTCAGGTCCAACACATAGTGACAGAAACCAGAGACAAGATCATGCAGTACAAGAGCAAAATGGCGGACGAAGCGGACCTGAGGCGGCGGCTGGCCAGTCTGGAGGAATCTGTGGAACTGCACGACCACATGAAGAGACAGGTCACAGAATGCCGCCGGCGTCTATGGCTTTGCATACATAAAACTTCACGTGTGGGTCCTGCCTGATCTCTTTTTTTAAATTTTCATTGCCAGGCCTTGGCAGAGTTCGAGATGTACAGGCAGAGGATGGAGGACTCGCAGCTCTGCACCGAGGCCCAGCATACCCAGAGAGTGGTTTCCATGAGCAGAGAGGTACGGCCTTTTAAAGAAGATTCAAGGACGCAGTGAAACCTTGAGGCTGCAGAGTACGAAAATGGATTTGTGCCACGCTATTCATGCTTAAAAATCATAGCAATGCTAAAGTTGAGTAATTACGCAAGTGCATTCCAGCAGCAGCGCAATTTGAATTGGCAAAAATTAAAAAGAAAATGCACAAATTGTACAAAGATGAGCTGCTATTGCACACAGTGCCAACTCTTTACTTTGCAGAAATAGCACCACTAACTTTCATTGGCTCTGCTGGTAAAGATGTGTAAACAAACTGACATGAAAGTCCAGGAGGACCTGGTACAAAACCAGTGATAATTATAAGCTAGAATGTCATTGATTTAAAAAGGAAAAAGTCCTAAAATATTGATTCATTACACACAATATGACACATTTATTTCTCTTATTTTGGTGTTTATGGCTTACAGGTAATAAAAAACCCAAATTCACACATCCAGGAAATTAGAATAATGACTAAAAACCGCTTTAAAAGAAGGATTTGTAATTGACAAATGTTATGTTTTGGCCCTATCAAGTCAAGATAACTTCAAATATTTACTAATAATCAGGGAGAATGTTAAAAGAAAATAAGTCATGCTGTTCCACACTTTACTTCCTGTATTTTCGAAAGTCCTAATGAGCCATTATGTAACCCTTAGTGGAATATTTTAACTACTTAAGAGCCAAAAGTCAGTAAAGAAACATAAGTGCCCCAGAAAACAAGCTTGGCATATCAGAGGCAGCTTTGATCTCTCCCTTTGCTGCTTGATTCCTCCTTTTTTTATTATTATTATTTATTTGACTCCTAAAACTGAATTGCCGCTTTGAGCAAATTTGTATAATTTTCAGAGTGTTTGTTTACACGATACTTCAGGCAGGAAGTGGAAGTTTGTTTTGGATTAATTTACTCCAGCAACTTAAAAAAAAAGAAATTAGTTGAGAGTGATGACTGGTTGTGAAAATTGCGCAAAAGTGGATGAGAATAAAAAGCAAGAAATATCACATCATATCATATATCATATCACGGCACCTGCAAAACAATCATATTGTTTGATTTGATGACAATTGGACTAAATGGATAATTTAACTGTATTCGGGTGCAGCTGAGTAGGCTCAGTTCACTGTCACTGTGTTGGCAGCAGTGTTCGTCTTGTACCCCATCAGAACTTCATGAACCGGAACCAGCCTGCTCAGGTCACAAAGCATTACATCACACGTTATATTTTTACATGTTTTTCATTTAGACCTTGAAGGCAGCAGGTAGGGCCGCTGAGCAGCTTTCAAAATGTAACTATAGTGTCACACCGCTTGAACTTTCCCTCTTTTTCCACAACTTTGAAAAGTTTTTTTGTAGGATTTCATGTTTTTTCCTCTTTAGAAAAGTATTTATATTCCCACACTATATTCCCTATTCAATTGTCTAAATGTGTCCTTTCTTTCATCCTTCCCTTCTTGATTCCTTGGTTATGTCCTTCCTTTTGTTCATTCATTTTTGTGTCTTTATTTAGTTCCTTTGTCATCTTTCTGTCCATGTCTGCTACCGTTTCTCTCTTCCTACCTCTGTTCCATCTGTCCTTTTTTCCTTTCTTTCATCCTTTCATTCCTTTTTCCCTTCTTCTTTTCCTTCCTTCCTTTCGTCCTTTTTAAAGAAACTTAAAGATAAGCTGGATGTTGTTTTTTGGGTTCTTCCTTCCTTCCTTCTTTGTGCCCTACCTCCCTTCAACCTGTCATTTCTCTCCTTCCCTGTGCCCCTCTGTGCCCTTTTTCTTGTATCCTTTCTTCCTTTCTGTTTCTTTCTTTTCTGTTCTTACTTCTGTTCCTTCCTTTTTGTATTTTGAAATCACTATAAAGGACTAAAACTGGATTTTGGACATAAAAAATGTGCTAAATCTATATAGTATTCAGCCCTACAAAGTCAATACTTTGTAGAATCATCTTTTGCTGCAATCGTTTGTACGCTATCAGCTTTGCACATCTGGAGATTGAAAGTTTTTGACTAATACTTAGTCAGATTGGATGAACTATGAACATCTACTTTCCAGTTTTTCCACTGATGCTTTGACTTTTTGGGTTTTACTTTGACTAGGTCATTCAAGCGCATAAATATGCTCTGATCTAAACTATTTCATTGTATCTCTGGCTTTATGTTTATGGTTGTCGTTCAGCTTGTCAATACTGACAAAAGTCTCTGTCTCTGCTGAAGAAAGCATTAGCATAGTGATTTTAATCTGTGGAAATTGTGGAAAAGCTCGAGCGCTGTGAACGCTGAAGACCCTGCATGCACTCATGGCACACAGAGGGCTTTAACCTTCTTATTTCTCTTGGTCGTCAGTGAAAGTCCAAACAGAATAGATCATGTTTCGTGGTTTCAATAGGTGGAAGAGATGCGTCGCGATTTTGAGGAGAAGCTTCGGGTGTTCAGCCAGGCTCAGGCCCAGTTTGAGGCAGATAAGCGGCGAGCGCTGGACGAGCTGAGGGCCACCCACCGACACGAGGTGGAGGAGCTCCGCAACAACCAGCAGAACCACACCGCCACCTCTGCCGAGGACCAGGAGAAACTGGCCGAGCTGCATAGACAAGAGGTGGGCCACGACTATGAGACACAGGGAGCTATGTGTGCAGTTAACGAGCCACATTCTTGATTGGCTTGGCTTACTGCGAAGATCCTACGCTTAGTAATTTAGCTGGAATTGCTGTTTTTGAGGATTTTTTTTCTTTTGTTTTTTAATGAAAACTGAAAAAACAACAGCTTTACTGGTGCTGTTGTTGGTTTATGAGCATAACTTAAACTAAAAGTGGTTGTAATTTTGATCATAGACCTCTCGTTTTTACGCATGTCATTCCATTTTTTTTTTATCTCGCCTCGTTTTATCATATGCCTTAAAAAGCATTAGACGGAAATAAAACAGTGGGCAGACCTCAAATGTTTTCTGGTTTAGTTGCCGCAAATCTCCGATTGCATTCTGGCAGCCTGGAGCTACTGGCACGCTGGAGTACAAAAACAGATTTTCTTTTCACTTCTCCCACTCCGTGTGTAGGTGGAGGCTTTGATGGAGAGGGTGGAGGAGCTGACGAAGGATAAGGTCCGTCTGGTGGAGGAGTACGAGGCCAAGCTGGCCAAGGCTCAGGAGTATTACGAGCGCGAGCTGGAGGCCATGAGGCGGACGCACCAGCTGACCACAGAGAACCTGCTGGCTTGGAAAAGGACGGAGGTGACGGGGCAAAACTAAAACAAAATAAAACAACTGATTCTTCTTCTTTTGCTGTGTGTAATACGTCTCCGCTCCTGTTTAGGTGGAGCTGCGGAAGGAGTTCCAGGCTCAGGAGGCGGCGCTGCAGCGGTCGCTGTCCAAGCTGAGGAGTGAGCTGCAGAAAGCTCAGGAGGAGGCCCGGGAGAACCGGGACAAAACCAACAGGCTGCAGACATCGCTGGCCAATGCAGAGGGAACCATTAAGGTGCGTCAAAGTGAACAAGTCATATTTATTCTGACTAACCAGACATGTGCAGGTCCTTTTGCCAAACAGGTTATGGGCTTTGTGAAATTGTGGCAAAAAAGCTATTTTGAAAACTACAACAGGCCAGTTTGTAGTTTAGAGCGAGCCATGCAGAAAAATGTGTTAAAAAAGAGGCTGTGGTTTGTCTTGTGTTGTGGAAAAAATAATGCTTTTCTGTTTTTGCAAGTGTTAATGTCCTTAAGTTGTGAAGCACCGGATTTATTTGTTTGAAGATTTCCTTTTTATGTATTAGAACAACCTAGTCAAATCGCCGGCTTAAATCCAACTGAGGATCTTTGGCAAACTCCACAAAGAAGACTGAACAAAAAAGAGAGAGAAAAAGGAAACTCAGTTTTCAAAAAAATTTGAAATCCATGTTTTATTTTATTATGCACAATTTATGTTGACAAATTTGTTGCCAGAGACAAAATGGATTGATTTTCAGCAGCTAAAACATCTGGGCCAATCAAAATAAAAACATGTATGAATGAAACACCAAGTATAGCAACAGTAAATAATAGCAACAATAAAACTTAGTGAAATAGATCGAATTTGGTTGTTTTAGTGTGAAAAACTGCTAAAAGCTTTAAGAAGTATAAATACTTTTACAGACATGGTATAGACACTCAGATCTGTTTGCAATATCACGAGTATTTTCCTTTCTGGGCTCAATTAGGTTGTCATTTCACATCAAAAATGCATAAAATTGTGCAAGAATCCCCCTTTATCTGGTTACACTCTGGTGAAAGTGGGTTAAATTGAATGAAAAACCACTACTGAGAACAAAGGCAGAAGTAAAAGCCTCGGGGTGGAATCTGTTTCCGAGCAGGAGGAAAGGTAATGTAGTGTGCTCTGACAGAGCTGCAGGCTCGTGTGCACAGGAGAGGCTCGAACGGTAGCATCACGAGTGTGTGTGTGTGTGTCGGGGTGTGTGTGTGTGCGTTGCAGAACCTGCACAAGCAGCTGGAAGAAGCCATCCAGGATGGAGAAATTTGGGTGATGCAGCTGAAGGACACCGAGTATGAACTGGAGAGCAGCAGGGAACGGGTGCAGCAGCAGGCCACAGAAATCCTCCACAAAGCCAGTAAGACGTAACTCTGAAGTAGATTTCTGAGTCTGGACTGCTCATGAAATTTTGTCCAAGATGAGTACTGGCGTTTAAAAGCTGGAGACAAATCACACACAGAAAGCATCGGTAGATTTATTATGGGGTTTACATTTTAATCTAGAGAAGAGTTTAAAAAAGGGAGGCTGAATCTGAAAGAGCATTTCTAACTCATGTAACCAGTCTGCTTATGTTAAAAGGAAGCACATGAAGAATTAAAAAATTATAAATAAAAGCATTCATTATGTTATGAGATTGCAGTGATTATGGTTCATCTGATGTTTTATATGTTTGTAGTTCATATTCTGTCTTGATCTGAACTTCTGCATGGGGAAGAATTTACTGTACAGTCGACAGTGTTTGCAGATTTTTTTGTGCAACGTAACTTGAGATTATTTGTGTTCAATTCGCAGAGCATTTTAGAAATATTTGCTAATTGATTTATCATAACGTAAATTTACTTTGAAACTGTTACAGTGGTTAAGTTTAAGGTATATTTGGTAGATCTGTCTGTTTATATCCATTCTGGGTTTTTTTTCAGGTTCCTCATTTAAAGCTTGACATCATGAATAAATGGTTAAGTTTGAATTAATACTTTAAATACTTTAGTTACGCCATATAATCCTACATAGTTCTGCTGAGATGACTAAACAGCAGCTCTAGACACATTATTCGCTTTTAGTTTCCCATAAGCACAGATCTGATCTGTATCCACGGCGACCCATCAGCTTAGATCAAACAAACCTGGCGTTACATGTCGGAATGCATTTGATAAGGTATTAAAGTTAGAGATGCACCATCTAATATCTGCATCGGTTCCAATATTGAGAAAAATTCTAGATCTGGTATCTGTGGCAGTTTACCCTATATATAAGAACAGATCTACAGAGTGTAATTCTACGCTGAACCATTTCACAGAGAAGGTTTTTATTTTTTACGTTTGACCAAGGTAGTCAGCCTACTATTTTTGTCAGTGTGAGTTTCTTCATTATTTATTTTACGTTTGCTTTTCTACTCCTAATTGCGCTGACTGAATAAATGAAAGCTGTTTTTACATATTTGACCAAGCTTGTGAAGCTATCTGTGTGTTTCATTGTGCTGTACTGGTGCAGAGTTACCAGATAAAGTTGTAATTCAGTACATTTATCTCTGGGTTTAAAAAAAGGAAAAAGTCAATTCAGTTGTTTTTCTGTATCAAATCGGTATTGGCCGATACTGATCCTCCGGTATTGGTATCGGTATCAGAAGTAAGAACAAGTGTATCAGTGCATCCCTAATTAAAATAAATGTTAAGAGTTGAAAAATATCTGGTTTTATTGCATAAGACACACAAACTAGAGGGGAGAATAAAGATGCTGTTCAAACCACAGAGCTAATTATGATTACTTGCAATTTAGAAGTATAATTTGGGAGCGTAAGTATGAGGTAACAGATCCCAAACCAGATATCTGAAGGGCGCCACAGGAGAACTGAAATGATTTGTTATGGTCTGGTGTCTGATTCTGGTTTTTGACTCTGATGTTTCCAGGTCAGATTGGTTCCTTGCAGGCCACCCAGATGGCCCATGAGGCGACCATCAGGAACCTGGACCAGGAGCAGAGTCGCCTCAAGGAGAAGATCGGACGGCTGGAGGAGGAGAGGGAGGCCCTGCTGAACCAGAGCCAGGCCGCCAGCGACCAGCACAAGCAGCAGGTGCTCAAACTGGAGCAGGTACGAGCTTTCCCCGTCCGCTGCCGCCGCGAGAGAGAGAGATGGAGAAAACTGAACATTCAAATGCATAACTCTTTTCTCCATGCATCAGTCTCTTCGGGAGGAGCATCAGGGCTATGAGAAGGAGCTCTGCAGGCTGAGGGCTCACTACGAGGAGGAGACACTGCGCTTTAAAGAGGCTCAGGTCCGAGTGCTGGAGGAGCTGGAGGAGAAGCACCGGACGCTGAGGGAGGAGGCCCAGCAGGAGAAGGAGGACGAGAAGAAGCTCCTTGTTACGGTGAGGCTGATATAGGGGTGGGCGGCACAGATTTAGAATTTTATCACAATATTATGTGGTACTATTGTGAAAACAAAAAAATAATTTTAAATGCTATGTATGACTTCTTTTTTTAGTGTCTGTATGGCTGTGACTGCATAGCGCAGCTTTTATAACACCAAAACAACAAATATTGCTCTAGAAAAACATTCCCATCTGAAATATCTTTCTTCATTTAATTTAATCGTATTTTCCTATTCACTGACAAACAATGGAAATAATAGTAAAAATAACATAATACTATCAGTTTTTATTATTCAAAATTAATTGAAATGTATTGAGACACAAAAAATCTAAATTCATGTGACTTTCACTTTCCAAATTTTAGCGCATTTTACTGGTTATATGATTGAACAACACAGAGTACATGGGAATTTTTAGTGGCCAAATCAAATTCTTGTTTGTAACAGAATGTGAAAAGTGTATTTAGCTTGTTTATCATGCAGCAAAACCCAAAAGACTTGCAGCTATAATTGCATTTAAACGCAACACTCTACAAAGTATGAATTCAGGGGGGAAGAAATGCAAATGCATGCAAAAATATGAAAACCATTCATTATTTTTCTCCCACTTCACATCTGCGCTCTGCTTTGTGTTGGTCCATCACAGAAAATCCAAATCCAGAGTTTGTTTTTTGTAACCTTCGAAAAAATGAGAAAGTTTAAAGTGGTGTGAATTTGAATGTGATTTAAAACAATAAGTCATGTTGCGCAGCTGTTTCATTTTCCCCTCACATCGTCCTGATCTGTTCCAGGAACTGAGCAAAACCATCAGCTGGCTGCAAACATCTAATTAGGTCAACATTAAAGCTAAAGCTTGAAAAACCACATCAGCCTCCGTTTGTTTCCCGCTGCGTCTTTCACCCTGTCATCAGTTCCGTCGTCCTTCCCTCTCTGTCTCTCCCCCGCCCTTTGCATTTTTCCTCCTTTGTGTCTCACAGTTTTAAGTGGCTGTGTGAGAGGAATACAAATGTCCTCTCTGCTGGAGAAGCGGGAAGAACTACTGATCACATTATGCAGGTTAAATTAATTTAACCTGGACCATTTACCGTGACAGTGTCTTTTTTTTTCTACCAGCACTGGAACATCGGTGCTGCTTTTTCTTCCTTGCCGTTTAATCTGATCTCTTATAAAGAAGACAAGATCACTCTCAGCTGTTGTCGGTCCGCTTTTGTACTCTTATTGCATTTCATGTTTCTCTCTGAATACACAATATATATTTACTAGAATTTTTTTTTGTACTTTACGAATACATTGAGGTGACCTAAGTTTGTTTACAACAGAGAGCAACAAAATTGAATTTGTTCATTTTTGTTTGTCCTTTTTTATGATCAACTCCAATTCTAAAAACAATCCAGATCCAAGAAGACGTTTTGGTGTTTGTTTTGTAAGTGGAGATCAAATTTAAATTGGGTTAGGATGAATCACAGTGCGAGAAGCTGTAGATTTTTTACTCTCTGTGCCATTTCATTTACTGTAAACAGTGTTTCTTTCTCATTAATCTACTGGAATCAGGAACATAAAATGTGCCAAGCTTTGTAAAAGTATTTTAACATAACATTTTCTCTAAGCCGAGTTGTGGATTTCTGCTGCTCCTCCAAAGTTACCAAACAAGATGTTAGTGGCTAAAAATCGGACAGCAGCTCTTGAATAAAGAGCCATATTGTGGCTGTGAATTAACCAAACACTTGTTGAGTTTCAAGTGCTTTTCAACCTGTCTCTGCCACATTTCTCCCCCCTACATCCCATCTCTGAGCTCCTCACAATTTGAATTTAGTTTTGATTTTCTCTTACTCATTGCATTTTCTGCTCCAGTTCTGACTAGCATTGTTATTTCTCTGATGCCCACCACATTGCTCCAAACAACCGTCATCTGAATTTCTTACAACAGGGAGGCAAACAAGCACTTTTTAGCACCACCTATAACTCTGTAAGTCCATCTCTGCAGCATGTCGTTTGTCTCTAAAGTCCTTGTAAGCTAATGTGTTGGATGGAAATGAAGTTGAAATTCTTCCTCTGCATTTAGCTCATTTGCTACATGTGTTTTTCTTACCTCTTATGCTCCCAGTGTATTATAGCCACCTAATTTTTATTTAAATGCCTGTATCCATTTTAAAACCAAATGGAAAAGCGGATTGAGATTTAACTCTGGTTTTCTAAAATATGGTGATAAATGGACATTAAGCTTCTGCAGCTGCCGTCACACAGAGCAGGACTTAGCCATGTTGAAAATTTGAGTGCTACGCTTTGAAGCAAGGCCTCTGCAAGGACACCAATGCATTTCAATGAGTTAGTCCATTGTCAAAATGACACAATAAGCCACAAAGAGCATGTAGCTGAGGTGAAACTTGCTAAGGGGCAAGTATTTCGACATGCACCCTCAAATATATACACATGAATATACATGAGCTTAAGACAAGAGCCTCTGTTGTCACTTGTGGTAAAGATTTCTGCTCAGCTCCCATCTGGCCTGCATGAAATGAGCTCTTGCTTTGCGGTTTGTCCACATTACAGACAGAAATACTCCTGCGGTCACACCTTCGCGATTCAGAGCGTTAGCTGTGTTTGTAAATTACTCGCCGAATCAATATTTATCCAGCTGAGGCTGCAGACTTTCAGGGATTTAAAATTGCACAATAAAACACCCAGATGGAAACGGCTGTTTTGCGGTTTCTCCGTCTAGCTGGAAAAAAAAAAGTCAAGGTGGATCTAAGGCAGCAGTTTGCAGTCGATTTTTATGCATAATGTCACATCTGCTTCAATTAATCCATACAAGAAAACACATTAAGGAAGAGCAAATACAGCAGAAATGACATGAATAACATGAGCAGGATAAGGGGTTTTACTCGCGCTCATAAATATTTAACGACACGAATTCGGCTTAATTAATAGTATCCGAAAGGAAAGAGGAAAAACCCGCTTCTGCAAAGCCCCTGTTGCACATAAATGCTTTGTGTGTTTTTATAAAGTAGCACATATGGTTGAATTATCAGGAATAAATAAGAAACAGTGAGAAGCGGACATGAGGAGGAGATTTTCACGAGAGAAATTCCGAGTGGCCCAGAAAAGGATTTGATGCTTCGGCTTGAAGGATTAAACCGAGTTGTCGCTTCCACCAGACGGCCGTTGAAAGTGTAAATGGCAAGTCATGTGTCTCCTCTGTATCCAGTAAGACTCTGCTTCACTGAATGGCTGCCAGGCCGCTACACTACGTCACAAATGGGATTTAGAGTAGGGGCGGCTTATTAAATTTGCTGGTGTTTTTTTTCAGTGTAGATTTTATTTTTAGTTTATTGAAGGGTAAACGGGCCACCAAGCCTTCACCGTCTGTGCAGGCAGCTGATAAATTGTATCAGGATGATGGATGAAACGCTCCTTTCAAGGGCGATTCATTTAAATCTCACTGCTTCTTCTTCTTGTTTTTTTTCCTGTTCTGTCCAGAAAATGAGTCAGGAGTTTGAGATTAAACGTCTGTCCTTAGAGGAGCAGAGAGATCGCCTTCAGCAGCAACTGGACAACTTGAAAGAGGAGCTCACGGCCAAACTCAACATGGCCAATCAGGAGGTGGGAAATGATTCCTACGTGTCCGATACTTTCCCAGTGACAATTTGCTAACCTCTTGGCCGGTGCCTCCTCAGGTGTCCCACCTGCAGGAGATCGTGAGGGAGGGGGAGCAGAACCTGAATTCGGCCCAGACGCAGATAAACTGCCTGAAGGAAACCCAGGAGAAGCTGCGGATAGAGCTGGACGCAACCAGAGGCCGCGTGCGAGAGACAAGCAACCTGCTCACTGACCTACAGGTGAGCGTCGGCGTCACAGTTCTCCAGACGTTCCTGATTTTCATGGTTTTTACTCACTTTTGGTATTCTCATGTATATGTACATCAGAACATTTTATTTTTATGTCATGCATATCTGCAAAGTAACATTTAAATTCAAATTTTAATATCAGAAGTGGGTAAAGTTCCCAAAGATTGTACTTGAGTAAGAGTAAAAATGGAGTCATCCAAGAAATTACACATGTAAGAGTAAAAAAAAGTATTGGGTAAAAAGGCTGCTCAAGCTGATCAAAACATTAGTCATTTAATATTTAAAAATTACAGACTCAGAAAGACCAAAATATAAAATAAATAAATACATTTATTTGTACATCCATTTACAATTACCACTAGGTAAATCAAAGGCTTTGCATGAGATAAAATGTATAAAACACAAGAAATAAAAGAGCATAAAACAAAAGAAAAACAAAGTCATGCTCCATAGTATTAAAAGCCATTTTGAACATGTATGTCTTGAGTCTTGATCTGAAGAGGCCCAGGTCTGAGGTCAGAGGTCAGTCTTATTTCAACTGGGAGTTAGTAGGTACTTCAAAGACCAAAATGAAAATAATTCATATCTATAACATAATTACACAATAACAAAATTAGGCAAAATAAGAATTTTTTCTCATCAGTTTCCTTCAATATAAAACTTATGAAACTTTAACAAAAACTGCAGATATGTCTGGTGATTTTTTTTAAACAGCCTTGTTGTTTTTTTTTTCATTTACTGAACTTACAGAGGAAAAGCATAATGAAACTTTAGTCAAGTAAGAGTAGCAATACTTTATAACTAAATTCCTAAAGTAAAAGTAAAAAGAATGGCGTAATAAGAATATTCCTAAAGTATCTTTTTAAAATGTAACTAGTTCTAACTCTGTTTAGTGTGATTCTGTTGTTCTTTGCACACGTATGTAAAATGTGTTGCTCTATCGTATCAATATTTGGACATACAAGTTCAGGATAATCAATAATATGTAAATAATATGTTTTTCTTCAACAGCAGAAAAAGAAATATATTGTTATATCAAAGTGCCACACTTGGATATCTGTGATTTGGAGTTCATAGAAGGAGAAATCCACTGGAACAATCCTGTAAATGGGATTTTCCACTAAGTAAATCTGAGAAATCTCTCCAATCCTGACCTCTAAAGTCTCCCATGGCTGTATCTTTCTCACATAAAACATCAGCACAGATTCTTCCACTAAAAACAGAATTAAGCTTTTGTGAATCTCAAACTGTGTTTTGTAGAATCGCTGCTAAATTTGTAATTTAATTTTAATTTAAATATGTTCCAGATCTGGATAAGTATGTAAAATAATAATAATAGTGTTCAAAAAGACTTGTGTAATTTCTTCTTTCTTTCATTTTCATTCCTTCCTACTTCTTTTATTTCCTTGCATCACTTCATCCTGTTTCCTTTCTTTCCTCTCATTGTTTCTTTTCCTTCTTTCCTTCTCTCTTCCCTTCTTCTTTCCTTTGTCACACCAAATCCCTCCTTCAGATTTGAAAGCAATAGAAGCAAACTAATAAAATATTTGTAGCACCAGTTATTTGCCTTTACCTCTTTCTTGCATCTATAATTAAATTATAGATGCATAATTGTTGGCAAACTTAGTAATATTTTGTAAAATATTAGAAAAGCTTTGGTCTGCTGCTAAAATGACTCTGATGATGAGAAACATTTAATAAAGTGGACATTCTGTGCAAGTTGCACAAGGCAGAATTATTAATATCAAAGTTCACTGTTGTATTAATTATTTGTGTAGTTTTATCAAGTTTAATCCAACAAATCTAGACCAGGACATGCACCTTGTAACTCTTGAGAAGCGCCGCCGCTTCCTTGAACGTCTCCTTCACCCCTCTCCCGCTGATTTGATTCAAACTTCAAGTTGCAGACGTTCAGTGAGTTTGCAGATGATGGGTAGGGGAAGTTTCTCTGTTCTCAGATGCGAAAAAGAGGGGACTGAAAAGTGGGGAACCGGGAGGACTGAAACACATTTGGAAAGCAGAACCGGAGGAAATGAAGGAAACACGTGCTGCGCTGAAGTCCAGCTGTGGGATAATGATGATGAAGCTATTATGAGTTGAGTGGCCGCGTGTCTGAAAGGAACTCTGTCGGTGCGAGCCCTGTGAGCATATATGTAGTGGGGAACGTGCTGTTTACAGAGGACAGACTGTATATTTTAATGCTAATTCTGACCATCGATACCATAGTGCGTTTTTGCTCCATTATAATAATTTTCCTGCTGCTTGAATGAAAAAGTAAATGAGGGAGATGTGGATTGCAACGGAGAGAATGAAGAGGGAGAGATGAAATGAGAAGCAATAATTAGCTGAAATTGCAGTGGTCTGTTTTTCTGTCTTCATAGTGCCTGTGTCTATATAAAGGAAGGGATTTGGCAGAGCTGAACGCAGGATTTTACCTTTTATTCGTTTTTTAGCTCATTGCATTTTAGACAAAAGCACAAAATCGACTGGGGCCAGATTAACTTTAAAATTAGAACATGCTTTTGTTTTGTGGGGACTAAAGCTGGTTGGTTCTGTAGGATGAACTGAAAAATAATTTATTTTTAAATTTGAACCCTCTTGGTCCAAAAGCAACTAAAGTGATTGGCTTGGATGCTGACAGTAGCTGCGTTTTCATTACAAATGTACACAAAACTTTGTAATATTTCAAAAAAACGCAATTTTGCTATTATGTTGTTTCCATTAAGTAAGAAATGCAATTAAAATCCCACATGAATAAGTTCGTTCACGCGATAAGTCATTAAAAAAACATCATCCTCCAACTACTTCCTGTTGTCGTCTTCATTGTTTGCGCCGATGACAACTTCCGGTTGTTGATCACGTGACTCGTGTGATGCGAAAAAAGTGTTTCCATTTCTGTTTTACCAAATAAACCAATTTCAAAATACACACCTCACTCTTGTTCCAAAACCTTTTATTGATAAACGAGTCTTTTCAAAAGTGGCGTGTTTTTACCAGGGGAATGTATTTTGGAAAAGTCGAATTGTGCATCTGCATAAGTCAATGAAAACGCAAGTGGTGACGTCAAAAAGAAAGAGATAAAGCCGAACATATCGGACGTGGTCCAGAGTGCGACTGCAGCTAGCGATTTATTTTAGTAATGGATTATACTATTGATTGTTCAGAGGATTAATCAGATGTAAACAATTTTCACATTCTGCAGATTTTTTTCTGTTTTTTAATACAATATTAGAAATACAGTAAGAACTCCATATAAATAATTTCATTCCTTGCAAAATCATAGAATTCCTTAAGTGTAGCAAAAGATGCATCTGCAGAACTTGTTCACAGAGAAAGGAGGGATTTTTTTATCTTAAATGCAAAATGTACATATACATATATATTTGTGCAGTTTTGGCTTACTTACTGCTCCGATGGTGTTGTCAGAGCAGTAATTAAGCTAACGACCTTCTCAAGTAAGAAATGGGTGGGGAAAAAATTGAACACATGCATAATTGCAGCAATGGTTTAGTGATGACTCCTTCTAATCGGGAGATAAATGCAAACACACAAACTCTGGAGTGAGAGCAGCTTTTCTGGAAAATAAAATGACTATGCATTATTAATTGCTGCAATAACTCTCCAAATGATTCCAATCATGATAAAGAGCTAGTTTAACTTAAAACAGCTGAGCTCATGGAAAAGAGGAAAAAAACAACAAGCACACAGAGATGACGTCAGCATGTCTCCATAACGGACTTTCTCCAAGCATATAATGCATCTATGCAGAAAGAATCATTTTCAAGCCTCTCTGCTATAGGTTTCTTGTTTTTATGTCTTTTTCTTTATCCTAAATGTGAAATTTAGATGCAGCAAAATGTAAAATGTCATCCCGTCATAATTAGTTCTCCGAAGCAGCAGAGTTTGGATTTACCCACTCAAGCAGCGTTTCCCCTCGCAGCTAAAAATAAGAGCATTTAAAGGTTTATAATGAGCTCATCAGCACATAAGCTCTGAATCCTCTTCAGCTGCTGGAAATGACTGACCTGATGAAGTTTGCATCAAAACCAGCACTATGAAAATGAATGTGGAGGTTCAGGTGGCGTGCGTCGCCCGGCAGAATTTTATTTTATTTTTTTAAAAAGCTGCTTCTGCTTAATTCGGAAAAGAAAGATACAAGAATGCAGCTGAATTTCCCCCGTTTGTGTTCATAGGAGGAGATTGAGACCCAGAAGCAGCAGCATGATGCCAGGGTGATGGCCATCCGCACGGAGGAGAAACAGAAGATTGACAAGATGGCAGATGACTTGGATCAGAAGTGGAGAGATGCTCTGCGGTGAGGAGGAAACGAATCCCATCTCATCCCTGTCAGCCTGTCGGTCTCAGCTGTCTCGTTTTGATTTTTCTATTTGTTTTCTAATTCGTGTCTGTCGCTCTTCACCCTCCTGCTACGGTCATCCTTATTATCAGAGGGAGACAGCTTCTTGCCCAAGAATGGACGGCAACTAATGAGACGGAATAAAAACAAACTCCTAATTTTCCAGACTGATGAAATATTTGCAGATCGCCTTATGCCAGCTGGAGAATAAACACACAAGCACAGAATATTAACACAGACGCATCTCAATAATTTCGTTCGGCGGATAAAGCTTTTTTTTATTACGAGAATAAAGTCAAAATTAATACATTATTTTTTGCATTATACGAGTAACACTACTACAACTTGTAATAGTATGTCATAGTATTACGAGAAAAAGTTTACTTCATTCTCATATGACTTTATTCCCATATTATGACTTTATTTTCATATAATTATGACTTTATTCTCATAGAACTTGATTCTGGTATTTTAACTTTGTTCTTGTAAAATTATGACTATTATTGTACAAGTACATTCTCACTATACTATGACTTTATTCTCATGATATGGCATTATT
This sequence comes from Xiphophorus hellerii, assembly GCF_003331165.1. Classification (NCBI taxonomy): domain Eukaryota; kingdom Metazoa; phylum Chordata; class Actinopteri; order Cyprinodontiformes; family Poeciliidae; genus Xiphophorus; species Xiphophorus hellerii. Next base: position 6,965,970 of record NC_045695.1, on the reverse strand, counting down.
CTAGTTATTTCATGACTTTATTCTCGTAATTTTATGTTTTTTGTTTCTTTTTTCCCTTAGTTTGGCCCTAATATTACGTCATAAGTGTACAGTATCGCTAAAAACCTAATTTGTTTCAGTAATTAAATTGAAACTGTGAAACTAATAAAAAAAACTCGTTAAATATTTTAGACTTTATTTCTGAAAAACCGAATTTAATCTCTCCAAAAGTTAAAAAAGTCACTTAAGACCAACAGACGGGGATTTTTAATACAGGAATGTTATTGTATGTAATGTATCCAAGGATACTAATGGAAAGTCCAGTGGAAGAAAAATCTGTATTTTGAGCTACAAGTCACAATCATCAAAATGAGCTAAAAAAATGTCACTCTGTGTGTAATGTTTCTATATGAAATATTTCCACGCCATTCTCCAGGGAGGAAGTGCGTTTGTTGAAGGAGGACCTGAGCGAGGAGTACGAAGCCGACAAACAGGCGGCTCTCAGTCGGCTTTCCCAACAGAAGGAGCTGGAGCTGATGGCGTCACGAGAAGCCTGGCAGAGGAAAGTGGAAGATCTGCTGGAGCAGGTAAAACATGGTGGCACTAAACTCACTCAGGCTTAATGAAATGTTATAAAGTCTAAGGTCGTGACCCCTACTCTTCTGCATTTTTGCCTCTAAATTCCCCCAAAAAACAAATGGAAAATATCTCTGCAGGAAGTGAAACAACGAGCAAGTTGATTTGAGGAAACAAAGCAACTCTCTCTATCTCTCCCATTTCATTTTCTCAGAACACGAAGAAAACCTCAAATGATTGCAATTTAAATCTGGACCAAAATAAAATAAAAGCCAGACGTTTGACACTGAGCTCTGGTTTCCCTGAAAAAGTGGGCAGTGAATTATTCCACACTGAATAAAGTACGAAAGCCTAAACAAGCTAACAGGTTTTAAAAAAGAAATTAACTTCATATGAACCACAAAACTGGGATTTTGTTTCTGCAGCAAAAAATGATTATAAGGAACAAATGTAGACAAAGTGAAGGGCTGCTGGAAATAGAAAGCTAAATTTGGACCAGATGGGAGTGGGAGGACGGATTTCTTGATCTTTTCTTTGGTTTTTCTGAACAAAGCGATAACCTTTGACCCCTCTGCCTCGTTGGGAGCGTCTGTGAGTGACGGCGCCACTTGATGTCGCGGTCTGTTGACAGGCTGAGGCAGAATGGCCTGTCAGAGGAGACAGACATGCAACCAATCTCACATTCACAGGCTTCCCGTTCTGCTAGTGACTTTATTAACTCCAGTTTTGTCATTTACATCCAGCGACTGTCAAAGCAGCAATAAATTAGTGAGAAAAATGAGGGATTTAATTTGTTGTTTCAAGTTTACTCTTCTTCGCTCACAGCGATGTATAAAACCTTGTTTTTATAACTTTTTCTTTGCCAAAGCAACATGTTTTTAGCTCTGCATGCTGCATGTTATCCTAAAGAAGACCTGGAGTGTGTGTATGTGTTTGAAACTGTTAGTGTATTCGTTTTCTCGAATCCCTGCAGCTACTGTTTTGCTTTTTTATTAGAATTTCAAATTAGCAGAGGAAGGACGGTTGGAGGTGTTGGGGTCGTTTTTTTCAGAGGGACGACTATTTCCTCCTCTGACTCGCATCACTGTTCCTGGGACGCACGCTGCCTCTGGGTAATTCAGAACTCCACTGAGTCACAGCGGAGACTTGAAAGAGGCACGTCTGGATTTTACCACAATGCTGCCTGCCACCAGATAAACATTTGACGAGCACGATTTCAACTTCTGTTAAAGAGCAATCGAACACTTGAAGGCAATTGTTTTATTTTGCAGAAAGCCATACAAAAGATTGGTTTTAGTTAGTTTTTTTGGACAATTTCAGTATATTGCAGAAAAATTCCATCTTAGGATATAGATCATTTGCAAAACACACACATTTCTTTCCATTTGTCATTTTGTTTTTGGTCGAGGATTTCTGTAAATTTGGACTTAAAAGCCTACTTCAGACAAACTCGATGTTGCTTTTTGCATTGAGCATTTACTATAAAAACGATAAATAATTTAATTTTCGTTTTATAGATAGAAACTGAAAGATGTTTGTCCTGTCTGAAGGATATCGTGTTCTCCTCCTGATGATTTCTGTTGCCAACTTTTGGTCCTTTTGGCATTTTTGTGTAAAAATAAAATATATTTTGCAGATCAAATAGGAGTAAAAGAAATATAAACTTTCATGTCAAAGATTGGAAAATGACTTGAAGAAATAGACCCTTTTTTATCTATAATCTATATAGAAATAAAATTTCATTTCTGGTGAATGAAAAATGGTTGCAGGGCTTTAAATCACTTTTCTCACTCTGAAAACAAGATTAGATTAGACCATAAAAATTATGTTTAAGTTAGTTTCATTAATATTCAGTTCATTAAACATAAACCTTTCTATCTGTGCCATACAGTGTACTTGGACTATTTAGGACTATTTAGCTTCGGTTGAGAGTTTTCTTGCTCGATTTAATCATTACTAAACAGATTTTGGTGTTGCTTGTTGTAAAATCAATTATTGATGACATTAATTACTCATCCTGTTTACATCTCGGATTCTGTGAAGCTACAGTCGATCTGGTTGTTGTGTTTGCGGCCCGCGTAGCAGCTGGCCTCTGCTCTGCGCTCTGCTCGTCAGCCAGAAACGAGACGCTCCGACTCGACGCCGAGTTGAGGGAAACGTGCTCATCCGTTGCGTCGCGTTGACAGTTGTTGACAGCCGCGCACAAAGCTGCCGTCTTGCTTTCAAGCCTCCATTCATGCACGGATCAAACAAGAAAGCCGTCGGAGAGATGTCGTTTGCTTTCACCGAGCCAGGTGGGAGATTTCTGCTGCTTATCCACGAAGATTTCCAAAGTACGTTTTAAATCCAGATGTAAACACAGCTCATGTCTACTCGAGCATTAATTAAACACCACGAGAGAGAGAGAGAGAAATGCTCGACTTCTGTCTTGCAGCTTTCCTCTTAGCTGCAAACAAATTGTACAATGCACTTTCAGACTGGATATAAATATTGTATCGTGTGGTGGGTGCAGTGATCTTAACTGTATTGACCTAGTTGCAGCTCCGCAGAAACACCAGCAGAACTCAGAGAGTCCTTTAAGGCAAAAATAACCTCATGACGACATGAGCTGTTGGCTCTTATTTGTTAAATCAGGCTCCCGTCTTCACATGATCTACATTTGAGGATTTATCTCTCTGCACTATTGATTCCGTTCACTAAATTAATTGTTCCAGGAGTTAATTAGCCGTGCTTTTACATCAGTGATGCCCACGTGTGGCAGGCTGAACTCGCAACCCCGACTTCCTTTTATGCTGTTCATTTCACCAACGGTTTCCATGGAGACTCCATAACATGATGAGTCAGGTTGATGTTTACATCCAGCATGAATAAATCACATTCGTTTTGGGCTTTGATGCAGCAATAGTACCATTGCTTATGTATATTACAGCCTTTGGCTCTAGGGATTTTTAAAAGCAAGGGATTGCTGTACAAGTTTGAATTTGTTGGGAGATTTCTCTGACACACACTGGGTCAAAAGTTTACATGCTATTAATAGTTGTTTAGGATATTTAGCCTAAGGCACATTTAGGTTAAATCTGGTTTCAAGTGTTGCCTTGGAGCTTGAAAGTTAGGTGTTTGAATCTTAACCAAGGTGGATTGGCATATTTTCTTCTTATTTCAAAGCCATATTCCCCTTTCCCATTGTCTAAATATTCCTTCCTTGCTTTCTTCCTAACCTATGTCCCTTTACTTTCTACGTTGCTTCCTTCTTTTCTTCTATCCTTCTTTCCTTCTGCCATCTCAGCTATGTGTGTTTCAGTGTTAAAAGAAGTTATTTAGAGAACATGAAAGTCTTCCAGTGTTGCAGGCATGGCTGGATGTGCCATGATTATCTATAATGACATCTTTTTCATTAAGATATTTTAATTACCAGAGTCTCACCCCAGGCTGCAGCTTGGGTGTGTGTGTGGGTGTTTGTGCTCTAGAGTGTGTTTAATTATAAACCAGAAGCTTCGAGGTTGCCGAACATATTTGCTTTATTCTCCCTGTGAATTCGAAGGACTTTTTGTAAGGCGAGCAGGTCAGCTGGCTGCTCGTCTTTAAATCTCCAGCCAGTGAAGAAGCTCACAAACGTCTTCTCAATCCTAATTTTCCCCCATCCTCTCATTGGGGCCTGCCATGCAAAGCAATGGCAGGAACCTATTACTATTGTCGGAGAGAAGCGTCTCTTTAATCTTTATTTTTCTTCCGTAACCGTTAATGCGGCTCGTACCGCTGGGTGCACACCTACAAATGAGGTATCAAAACGTGCAGAAAATTCACACCATTGGAGCTATTACTTCTGGTGGGATTTGGGCTTAACGTGGCGACATAATTCGCAAAAAACTACGAAAAAAAACCCATTATAAGTCATGGAAAAATCCTAGAAATACCCTATTTTTGAGGATTTGCTGTGTCGTCACAAATTCACCTAGAAATGCCATTCAAATTTCATTTTGTAGATACGTCTGTGATCTCTTCGAAAGTGAAGACGCTCGTCGATACCAGTTATGGTTTGTCCACAATTTGCCTCTAAGCGACCCAAAGTTTCTCATTTTTGCTCAATTAGAGTGACAAGCCGATCTAGGTTCAGATCTGGGCACAACATTTCTTTCTCTCATCGCTGTAAATGCTCTGAGTGAGGTACAGATATGAATCTCGGGACTATCGCAGAAGACACATTGCCCTCTCATACGCTCGAAACGCTTTTCGAATATGTATTACGGTTCCCGAACAAGAAGGATTTGTTTCCAATGCTTTTTGTCAGTAAAACGTGTTTGCTCAAACACACAATTGTGTGTTTGAGAGCTCAGAGCTCAGAGCTCACACCCTGCTGAGACCATTATTTACCATAGCAACGGATCTCAAGAGGCTATTGGCTGCTGGTTAGGACTACGAATACGCATCACTGTAGTTCTATCTATCCTCAGTTGAAACAGATCAGGACTGAGAACTGGCCTTTAGAACTACGTGCTGCTATGGGCTGTATATAACTGATTTAACTCAGTAACTGTTACACATGGGATTAGTTTGGAACATTAAAATTAAGCATACTGAAAATTTCAAAATAAAAGCCTTGAATATTGTTACATCATGTAATTGCTCTTTTTGGCTTTGTATGACTTTTTCATCCAAAGCAATGTTACACATGGGATTAGTTCGGAACTTTAAAATGGAGCATAATAATAATTTCAAAATAAAAGCCTTGAATATTTTTACATCAGGTAATTGCTGTTTTTGGCTTTATGTGACTTTTTCATCCAAAGCACTGTTACACGTGGTATTAGTTTGGCCCTCTGAAATGAAGCATACTGAAAATTTCAAAATAAAAGCCTTGAATATTTTTACAATCATGTAATTGCTGTTTTTGGCTTTGTATGACTTTTTCATCCAAAGCACTGTTACACATGGGATTAGTTCGGAACTTTAAAATGGAGCATAATAATAATTTCAAAATAAAAGCCTTGAATATTTTTACATCATGTAATTGCTGTTTTTGGCTTTGTATGACTTTTTCATCCAAAGCACTGTTACACATGGGATTAGTTCGGAACTTTAAAATGGAGCATAATAATAATTTCAAAATAAAAGCCTTGAATATTTTTACAATCATGTAATTGCTCTTTTTGGCTTTATTTGACTTTTTCATCCAAAAGCACTGTTACACATGGTATTAGTTTGGCCCTTTGAAATGAAGCATAATGAACATTTCAAAATAAAAGCCTTGAATATTTTACATGACGTAATTGCTCTTTTTGCCTTTATTTGACTTTTTCATCCAAAGCACTCTTACACCTGGTATTAGTTCAGAACTTTAAAATGAAGCATACTGAAAATTTCAAAATAAAAGCCTTGAATATTTTTACATCAGGTAATTGCTCTTTTTGGCTTATGTGACTTTTTATCCAAAGCACTGTTACACAATGGAATAGTTTGGCCCTCTGAAATGAAGCATACTGAAAATTTCAAAATAAAAGCCTTGAATATTTTTACGTCATGTAATTGCTCTTTTTGGCCGTATATGACTTTTTCATCCAAAGCAATGTTACACATGGGATTTGTTCGGAACTTTAAAATGGAGCATAATAATAATTTCAAATAAAAGCCTTGAATATTTTTACATCAGGTAATTGCGCTTTTTGGCTTTATGTGACTTTTTTATCCAAAGCACTGTTACACAATGGAATAGTTTGGCCCTCTGAAATGAAGCATACTGAAAATTTCAAAATAAAAGCCTTGAATATTTTACATCATGTAATTGCTCTTTTTGGCCGTATATGACTGTTTCAATCCAAAGCACTGTTACACATGGGATTAGTTCGGAACTTTAAAATGGAGCATAATAATAATTTCAAAATAAAAGCCTTGAATATTTTTACATCAGGTAATTGCGCTTTTTGGCTTTATGTGACTTTTTCATCCAAAGCACTGTTACACATGGGATTAGTTCGGAACTTTAAAATGGAGCATAATAATAATTTCAAAATAAAAGCCTTGCATATTTTTACATCAGGTAATTGCGCTTTTTGGCTTTATGTGACTTTTTTAATCCAAAGCACTGTTACACATGGGATTCGTTCAGAACTTTAAAATGGAGCATACTGAAAATTTCAATCCATCTTACCTTACAGCCTCTGCTCTTGTACTTCTACACCGATAAATCCTGCCGGGGATTTAATATCCGGCGGCTGAGGAAACAGAGCCGACTCTCTCAGAAACTCTTGCCAGTCAGAGCTGCTAGCATCTCGTCAAACCAAGCTGTTTGTGCACAAAAAACCCCACTTGGCTTGTTATTCAGGTAACTGCGCTACCGCTGCTCCTCCGACTGGCTATTAGAACAATATGAAGAGCAGTCAAATCCCAGCTTTTAGCTCTAATCTATGCGTCTATCAACATCAGTGTCAGAAATCTGGACTATCTCTGATGAGGATTATCAGGTGCAGGAGCGAATCACGAAAATGTTGATCTATTTAAAGGAGCTGCTCTGCATTTTCTGAAAATCAGGCCTTTTTCTGCACCAAAGAAGTTCAGAGTTAGCATATTTGCTCCATATATTAGAGGTGTTTCTTGTCTATAATTTATTTTAATTCTATTTCAGGCATTAAATATGTTTTGTGTTCCTTTTTTTGTGCAGATATCGCTCCTGAAACAGTCCCTGGAGCTCCAGCTGTCACAGTCTCAGTCCGCTCTCCAGCAGCTGCAGTCTCAATTCAACCAGGAGAGGGAGCTGCTGAGCCAACAGCTTAAAGGTTTGTCTGAAAACCGTCTTAGTTTCAAGATTATTTATTTACCTTTGTAAGTTAAGCGCAACACTAAACGCGCTCAAACTTTCATCCCACATATCAGCTGGAGTCATTTTTGCAGAAAAACAGAAAGAAATTTGAAAAATAAAGCATCCATCAAAGTTTAAAATGCAAAATAATGTTTTGCAAATGTTTTCATTTCCCTTGATTACATGTTACGAGCAACAAGTTCAGCATTTGGTGTGAGTTTTATGTGATCAAAGAAGTGGAAAGAAAATCACAATTTTTAAAAAATGTTGAAAATATTATCTGAAAAGTGTGGTTTACAAATTCAAATATCACATAAATAAGTTTTATGTTGGTCTATCACATAAAGCCCTCATATCGAAGTTTATGGTTATGATGTAGTGAAATATAAAATGTCCCCATCACGTTAAATCTTCGTCCTTTCGGCCGTGTTGCTTTGTGACGCTAACTGCTGACAGAAACCGAAACTTTTCCCGTTTTCCATCTGCAGAGATGCAGAGGGAACATCAGAGGAGGGAGCATCGGTTGCAGGAGGCCCACTGCTGCGCCCTCAGCACCATGGAGGAGGCCCGACAGCACCAGATCAGAGTACGACGCTCCCACACACACACAGAGATACCTTTAGACCACATTTCACACAAATAAGCTCTTACTGCCCTTCGCAGCAGCTGCTGCACCTCTTCTATCTGTAATCAGCAAAAATCAGGAGAAGGTAAATCCCATTTATGAGAGTAAGAAAAAAAAGATTAGCTGGCATCCAGCTTAATTGGTTGCCTCAAGAGGCCTCCAGTGAATGATATCAACCCGAAGTAATTTCCTTCTGAGAGGAAATTAAAACCTCTTTCTGTCTGGAGGGTGTAATCGTCGCTGCTGCTTTGGCAATTTTTTATTTTTTTTTCCCAGTTTAGTGTTAAAGTGTCATGATTGTGTTTGTGTGGAGCAGCTATGGGAAACAGCTTCAGTAGGAGATGCTGTGCAAACAGCTACAGGCTGAATAAGGGAGACGCTTCCCCGTGCTTTAGTGTTTTTTAATGAAATGAAGACAAATATTCATGTTGCATTTGGCAACCCTCAATGGAGATTCACCAGTTGGCTATTTATTGGTGCCTAAATCCTAAAAATGAATGTTACTGAGGTATTTTGAAAAATATATTTTACCTGAAGTATAAATGTGACATGCCTACTTTGGAGTACAGTGTAGGATGTGTCATGCTGTGGGCCCGTTCGTCTCCCAAGAACCCTAGAAACAAAGTCACAGCGAACATGTAAGGAGATTTTAAATAAAAATCTGCCAGTAAACTGAACATTAGGAGTAACTGGGTATTTTTGGAGAATAAAATAAAATAAAAAACAGCAGATAAGGATGTGCCAGCTGTCTGTTTTATAGTTTAGTTTGTCCTTGTAGAGACTGTGTAAAAGCAAATGCTCATTTATGTAAATGGGTTATGAAATTGATCTTATTTGAGCTGCGGCTTCATCTCTGTGGGTCACAATTACAAAGAGGAGTCTCAACTTTGATTTTCGACCTTGGCGTTTCTTCTCTGCCCTCTGCAGGCTCTGGAGGAGCGTCTGAAGCAGGAGCAGAGGGAGGAGGTCCATGCTCTGAAGGAGGCCCACAGGAGAACCCTGGAAATCCTCAGGCAGCAGTCAGAGCAGGAGCTGCAGACGCTCAGATTTGAACTGGAGGACGAGGGGAAAGCGAAGCTGGGTAAAAAGAGCACTTCCCTTTTAAAACTTCACTTTTGACTTTGATTAGTTTTTGTCTCACCACGATGATAGTGTTTATATTCAGGACAGTTTTAATCCACTGAACTGTTTCCGCTTTGACTCAGGATGTTTCTGTATGTGCTCGGATTAAATCCCTGTGATTTGTTTGAAGTTTTCACCTGCTGTGTGCTCAGATATTGTCAAAGAATCCACCTTATTTTCCTTTTCCTCAACTACAGCTGAAGAGGAGCACAGCCAGACTGTGGCACAGTGGAAAAGTTAAAAATATATATACATTTTAGTGACTTGATTTGCTTTTATTACTCTCCTGATTGGAATAGTGCATGTGTGTTGGGATGGAAGGTGTGGAAATCACTATGTTCTGTATGTAGGAGTCTCTAATCAGCTTTCATTCTGATTAAAGACTGTTTTTCATTAATTCTGCAGCTCCGAAGCAGAATGGTTTGTCTTGTAGATTATTTAATCAACAGGGAGCAGAGTTATTTATTTATTTTTTGTTTTAGGTGTTGATTTTACCTGCAAGTTGTGGTTTGATCTCTTAAAGCAACTGCTTTTCATCACACTTAGATAATTTGATCCTTGACTTTATCTCTGTTTACATCTGTCTGGCAGCATCTCTCCGAGCTGAACTGAACCACCTCCACGCCACGGCCATCGAGCACCTGAAGCAGATCCACCTCAAGGAAAACAGCGCAGCTAAGAGGGAACTGGAGAAGGCGATGGAGCACAGCCACCAGCAGGTAACCGTGAACATTTCTGTTCGGACCTCCCGGGTTCGTCCGGAAGTGGTCGTTTGACAGAATCGATCTGCTCGTTTTACTTTTCAGGAGCAAGAGCTCCTGGTTCGCATCTCCAACCTGCAGGCTGAGCTGTGTTCCCGTAGCAACCGCATCACCGATCTGGACCACGAAATCCACTCTCTTAACGAGACCATCAACACTCTGACCAGAGAGCTGGAGATAAAGGGCAAAGAGGTGCTGCGAGTTCGCAGCGACGCCAACCATCAGATAAGGTAGAAACTCCTGCAGGTCGCCTGGCAGTCACCATCATATGTTTGGTTAAAAAGTGCATCGTCGTGCTAGCCGAGGAGTGACTCGACACTAATTGACCCAGTTTGTAAAACAGAAATCCGAACACAAATCATAGGGGAGTAATTATCTGAAGAACACAGCATCCAGAGATGCTTTGAAACTGCAGGTCTTAATTACAGCAGGAAAAGAAGTAAATGAACGCTGGGTTTCTCATCTTTTTTTTTATGAAGCTTCAACTTCAGAACATGTTCCTTCTGTTTGCACAGAAAGCATATAAAACCCAAACATGCCCTCATTAAAATGAAAAGTTTTTGTGTGGAAAAACTGGGAATAATTTCAGAACTTGTTCCGGCTTTAATTCCATACAAACGCTGTGAAAAACAACCAAATCGGAGGGAAAAATCAAAATTTTCTACTTAACGTTTATTGAAGCAACATAAAATTAAACCCCAGTTTTGAGTCTTTCTTGATACCCACCTGTCTTCAATTAAAGAGAATCTGCTCTGTCGAAAACAAAGTTTAGATGTCCTTGTAGTGTTTTCTCTTTTTTTTTACCGTGGCTAGACACAACAAAAATACTCACATTTGGCTGAGGAGCAAGGACGAACAGAATAACTCCAGATTTTCAACACAGAGACTGAACGATTGATGAAATCCTTGAAAAAGAAAAACAAAAGTTAGTATCCAGCCGAAAATCTCCTGAAGTGATTCCAGCAATCTGTTTAAAGCTGCAGGCTGACATTAAAACACGACACAGGTTAAATGGAGTATGAGAGGCAAGAGATAAATGTATATAATACAGTCGTTATCCATCTTTAAGCACTAAATGGTGCTTGTTTGATATCATAAATACTCTTTTAATGATTTTTTTTTAGCGCATGTTGTGCAGCTGGCTGCTGCTCTGAAAGCACAAATTATTTAAAGACTTTTCAGACACTAATGGTCAAGCAATGCTCAGCAGTCTGTGTTATTAACCTGCCTTCAGTAATTCAGCCTCTTCTGCCATATGTGACTACGCCATTTATTTTTTTATTTTTTTGCTCAAATTGCAGACAGGCAAATTAATACCCTGACACAGTAGCCATGGTTACCACTTCTTTTAAGCTCAGAGGGACTAAATTCGCTCTTGCTCCTTTACCTTCCAGCCAAATTCAGTTTGCAGCTGCACATCTGCTGTCGCCCAGTAAGATTAAATAAAACGTGGTAATTGTTCCCCAGCTGGAGTTTAGTTAAATTAGATCGACCAAAATATCATAACGGTGAATAAATCCCTATTATGAAGTGTAAACTTTGCTCGAGCAAATCTGTGCCTTATTTCTGGGGCTAACGCTGAACCATATCCTCCTCCGCCACAGAGCGCATGAACAGGACCTCATAAAGAGGCACGAGAGGGATCTGGATGAGCTGAAAGTGGTTCATCACAGAGAGGTTCAGATTATGCTGGCTGACTTCAACAAGGCCCAGGAGGTTCTCAAAGACAAGATTTCTGCTCTGCAAATCCTGTAAGTCACAATAGCTCTCCTCCGTCATGGCGGTTACCTGTCTGTTCAGAGCTGGGTTTTATTTAGATACAAAGTTTGTTGTATTTAAATGTTTCTTTTTTCTTTTTTTTTTGGCTTGTGTTTCCTTCGTGCGCAGGTTGGAGGGTACGGAGGAGAAGTTGAGAAACAGAGAAAGCCGACCGGAAGATCTGCATCTCATCGCAGAGCTCAGAGAGATGGTGACAGAAAGAGAAGCTCTGGTCAAGAAACTCGTCGTGAGTAGACATTGTAGCAGTCTGGAAAAGTTCTGAATGCGCTTTTTATCATTTTCCAAGTCTGAATAAAACAGAAACAAAATTAGGGTTTGCTGGCTATATTCCTAAAATATAAAAAATTAAAAGATGAACATCTGAATGACAAAGAAAACCGAGTCCTTTGTGCATGTATTTATAGTTAAATGTCATCTTTTCAGCTTCATTTCAGTTGGGTTTGAACTTGCTGCTCATGATACTTGTGATAAGTATGTATAAATATTCTTTATAGCTAGTAGACCTAACAAACCGGCACCATACAGAGGGTTTTAAAAGTACTCTACTTGGCTGTAATGGTAGCAATTTTTGAAGGAGTTAAGACTAATTGATGGTGGTAAGAGTTTGGATTCTTTGTAACGTCAAACCTGTTGCATCAGGATGACAAGAAGTTCTACCAGCTGGAGTTGGTGAACAGAGAGACGGGCTTCAACAAGGTCTTCAATTCCAGTGCCAACGTTGGTGTCATCAATCCTCTTATCAAGGTGAGCGCTCTCTTCACGTTCCCTTCGTAGGAAATCAGATAAACTACAGTCGCTATGAAATATGGAAAAGTATGGAGTTGGTGTTCTCCAAGTCAGGATAGTCGAGGAAAATTTGAAATTAATTAGGAAAAGATTTACCTGATTTTATTATTCTGAGCATAGTTATTGCACTTTGGTAAATAGAAATTGCTAAAAAAAAAAAAAAAAGTGGAGGATTGTTATACTAATTTTGCATAAGAGATATTAAGGAAAGTGAGCGTGTCTGTACAGGCAGTGATTCTATTTTATCACAACTTTACTCCTCTTGTCTGATGGAACAAGCCTTGTTGTTTTAATAACAGATTATGTTGTAAAAGCAGTTTGTGTGCTTCACTTTCTTTTCTCTTCATAACATTCAAGCTCAGCATTCCGTCTCATTATGTCAATAAACCATTTGTCTCACTGCGATGTAAAAAGACGAAACCATAATAAATAATCTCAAAACTTTTTCCACAAAAACATGACTTTTATCTTGTAAAATACAAATCAGCTAAAGGGAAATCTTACAAAAATGTGCATTAAACAAGCCGTATAAATTACATTTTCCTCTCAAAACGTAATTCTCTTATTGATTTCGATACATGTGGAGCAACAGGTCTAACTCCGCCTCTTTTATCACATTGAAAGCACATTAAGCTGTGCTAAGTTTAACAGAAAGTGTTTTGTGCTTTAAAAGCATTAATTCTTGCATTATACCTGTAAGTAGCCAACTGCCTTATTAAAACCAAACTGCATGTCTTTCTTTGTCTTTTGCAGTTTAAAAGACTTAAAAATGTCAGGAAATGTTAAAAGTTTTGTTTTAATTTCTTTTCATTTAACTTGTTTTTTTTTACATATTTGTGACAAAATACCTACAGAATACCTACAAATGACTTATTTTCAACAACATAATACAGAAGCACAAAAATAAAGCATTCCTTTATATTGTACTTAGATTCTATCTGCCAACTTTTCATTATGTTCTCCTTTAAATTGTCCAGATTTGTAGTGAATTACTGATGTTCAACGCTTTGCAATTTCAACTGTCTGTCAGAGACGCACAATGTAAAACACACAGAAACACATGCTTATAATCTCTGCAGCTCAGGCTTTGGCACCTTTTGATGACAAATAAAAAACACTCACCGGAAGATTTTTCACCATAAAACTTAAAAAAGGGGAAAACATCCACATTTCTCCGCTTTGTGTGCCTAGTTTATTTAGCAGTCCTCCCAGGATCCCTTCCATCATCCAGAACCATGGCTGTCATTGTGAAACATAGCATAAATTCCCACCATTGATCCGCACGGAACAAGAGGAGCCAGAATCATAGTTCATCTCCATTGATTAAGCTACTGTATTATATTGAAATCGATCGCCTCGAAATCAGGAGACGGCCTGAACGTTCATCTGCTGCTCTGATAGAAAAACGAAACACTCATTTTTTGTTTTTGTGCTTTTGATACCCGCATGTCGTCTCCACTGCGAAGCACAAATTGACGTCGTTTTGCTTCGAATCCCGCAGCCTTTGCGACGCCCGCTCGCATCCTTCCATCAAGTCTGTCGTGAGGTCTGATATCGGCTTACAGAGCTGCTCGTCACCCTTTCATGTGTTTGCACACAGCTGTCACAGCTGATGCCGCTGAGAGACAATAACGCTTGATTTCGAGTCACAGCATCAGCTCATCATCTCCTCGTTTTCTGTCCTCCCTGTCCTGTGGGCTGCTGGTGTTGAATAACATGCATTCTCCTTTTTCTCAACTACACCCCCACCTCCAAAATGTAATAGAAAGTTACAGAATTTCTGATGAAGCTCTGAGAGCTTTCTTTGCTGCAGCAAGGAAACGAGAAGATTTTAACCTGATTTATGCGAATCAAGCAGCATCTTTGTAAGTTGTTTGCCGTTTTCCAAATGTGAAAGTTGAGAGTAAGTGCAGTTGAGGTGTTGCATGTAAGCCCAGTAAGCAAAAGATCACAACCAGGCCCAGTAGGTTAAGTTTTCTGTGTGTTTGTCAGGTTTTCTCTTTGCCATCCTAGCTACGTCGCCGCTGGTAACACCGATTCCCTGCCTCTGACCCACTTTTGTCTCACAGAATATCAATGTTGAAGCTGGTTCTTCGTATTTTGTGCTGAATTTGGAGTGAAGAAGTTGCTTGTGAAGCTTGGATTTCAGTCTTTGCTTTATTATTTCTCTCTATTTTAATCAGTTTTTGCCCTTCTTCACATTTTGTGATGTTGCAACCAGAATCGTCCATGTATTTGTTTCTGTTGGGACGGCCGTTTTTAAAAATAATCTGCAAAAACTGTACAACCACATGTTGGTTGGGTTACATTTTACATCAAGTTTCACTGATGCAGCAAATTTTTCTTTATGTAAATCCATAACCAACCCTCCTCCTCACGATACTGCTATGATGCATTAGGCGATTAATTCACCCCCTTCGTACTGCTTCTTACCATTAATGTTGAGCTCATCACAGATGGCAGGAGGTAAAAACCTTGTGCTGCCTCTTTCGATTACACAAAGTTAATGAGATGAGGAGGAACTGGATTCATTTTGTACGAAGCGAAGCTGAAACGGAGCAGATGTTGGAGGGTTTTGCGTCACCTTAGAGGAATCTACGGTAACGGCGGGAAAGAGGGTCCTCTCAAACTCCTCCTGCTTCAGCTCGGACTAGAAACAGCTGGGCTCTGCATCATCACAGTTGTCATAGCGTCATCCTCATCGACATGGGAACATGAGGGTCAAATCTGAAACTGGACAGCATCAGTAATCTAGAGCTGCTCTGTCAAATCTGAATTGTGAAGACTAAAGTTTGCAGCATTTGCAACCAGTTTTAGCGGGTTTTAGGGTTCATAAGCCGTCTGGAAAAGTGCAGGTTCCAAACTGAATGTTGGACACAGTAGAAACGCCTGCTGTAGATTCATATTTATATATATATATTGTGTTCAAGCCTTAAACCTAGACAAAAGTAGTTTATGGAATTTTGACTTGAAAAAGGAGGATAAACTCTGAATCTAAGATGATCTTCCTGTGATACATAAGGCATTAGATGCTGAATTATTGTATTAGTCAACTGTATTTCTTTTTAGGTTGACAATTTTTTTTCTCTGTGACAATTTAACTCTGCTTTTTTTTTTCCTCCAGAGTTTGACATTCATTCACAGTTTGGTGCCGTTTTTGTTTCCATGTTACACATGTGACAAGTCTTCATGTGCTTTTGTATGGAGATGGGGAAGAACAAGATCGTAATTTTGCACAAACCTTTTTATCGCCCATGAATTTTAGAGAATCTGATCAAAGCAAGGAGGAACAGAGCTGTGAGTTTGCCTGAGGCTTTAGAAAGCATTAGAAGAGCAGATAAATATTCCATTTACTGAGACGATTCGCCTCATGAGAGCGGAGGTTGTGTTTAAATCAGAAATGTTTTGCTGTCAAGTCCAATTAAACCAGCATTTAACCCAAATCAGCTAGCTAGTCAGCATTCATGTGTCGCCTCTCTGTGTGTCTGTAGTCAAAAACAGGCAGCCAATCAGATCAGCGCCTCACCAGCTTCCCTAGCCATTCAGCTCTCCGATTCGTCAGCCCTCCCACCATGAGCCACGAAGGCCAGGAGGAGGGGAGGTGGGAGGAGGGAGAGGTAGGACCAGGAGGCCGCTTTGCGCTTCCTCACTCCCCCCTCCAGAGGTCCCTCCCAAGACATAAGAAAGCCCTGCCACTGTTCAGCCCTCTTCCTCCTCCTTCTTCTTCTCCTCTACCTCAGCATCCTCTTCCTCATCCCCCACACCATCCCATGCCAAGCCTCGCTCCTCCTCATGCTCCTCAGGATCCCCTCGCGCAGCATCAGGGCCTGCAGAGCTGTGGGAGGTGAGAAATGATGTGAGTTCCCGCCGCCGCTGCAACTCTCCACTTTGGTTTTCACTGCAAACAGATCATGTGTTCACGTCCGCCACCTCCACCACCCGCATCTCTGACATCACTGGTCTCGTTTAGTTCTGTCTTCAATGCCCAAACTCTCACTGAGCAGCTTACAGGTTTACTGAACACACAGTCGCTTTACAGAAGCTTCATTCCTCCTGAGACTTTTCTCATTTATTTACGTTGCAAGCTGAAGTTGCAATGGATTATTCTGAGGTTTTATGTGATAAGGCAACAGAGTGGAGCAGTGAAGTGAAAGTCATCATCAATCCGTCTATCATCCGTCCATCCATCCATCCGTCATTCATCCACCCATCATCCAACCATCCATCATCCATCTATCCATGCAACAAATTATAGCACAGTCTAGCCATCCATCCTTTCGTCAACCAACTACCTGTTTGTCATCCATCCATCCATTCATTCATCCTCCCTCCATATTCATCTGTCCTCCACTGTTGGCCTGTCACATAAAATCATACTAAGCCTATTAAGGATTAGTTTATAACAAGAAAAAAAGTAAAGTCCCAGAAGACATGAATAAAGTTAACACATTGACCACTTTTTGTGCAAGTTTAAATGTCCCAACCGGCACCAGTTGCATCGTTCAATCTTCAACTTTCAGGTTTCAGGTCAGCAAGCTCGTTAAGTTTTAAGACAAAGTGCCAGCTATATGTAGTCCTTTATGATCACGCTGAGCGTTAAACAGTGTATCGAATCTAAAGCCAGGCGGGATTGAAATTGGAATTTTAATTTGGGCCTGGAGCCATCACAGAGCCCGGCTCCGATCGACTCATTTCACACAGCGCTGCAGTCTTTTGCAGCCAGACTTCATTAGATCAGGGTCAATACACAAAAATAATGAATGCATAATCCCCTATTTTGATCCGCTGTGTCTGAACATCCCGTTTTTTTTTTCTTCTCTCGTCCAGCCTCCCCATTTTGACACCACAGACAGTTTTGCCTCTCATCCTTAACTTTCATCTCCATCTGCTGCTGGTTGCAAATAAATAAAAGAGAAGATAGGTGGGGAAACTCGAAACTTTGCAAGTTCAAATCAGTCTCAGTGGGACCTGAAAGGGAGAAAACTGCACTGCGGCAGCTTAGGAGTTGGAAAACTTGAAAGAAAGAGAAGGGGGTGAAGAAAAAAGAAAACAGCAGCAGCTGCTGCCTCTGTCTTCAGTGGACACAAAGCAAACAGATGAAGGAGCGCTGCTTCCTACTGCTGATTAGAAATCACTGGAAGGTTTTGCCGTCGGGGGGAATAGACTGCAGCTGACTCGAAGAGTCGGTGTGAAACCTGAGGATTTGTTTATGGGCCACTTTTAGCCATCTTAAGCCCTCCGTGGATCCTGCATCACTGTATTCTGTCACCGGTTCAGTCCACAATTACAACACACGAGCCAATCACCGTTACTTTCTGCCGTCTCTGTCTTTCTTTCCCTCCCCTTCTTCTTAAGAGCTGTTATGTCTCTTTATTTCCCCGCAGCCTTCCTGAAGCCGGCGTTCCCACGCCAACCGACTCGAGAGGGATCGAGGCAGAAAAAGTCAAAGAATATGTCCCAAAAGAGGAAGACTTGTACTCGCTGTACTTCTCTTTCTGACTGGCAAAAAAACACCCCAAAAAAACACCCCAGTTCTGTCAAAAAATTTAAATAAAGTAATGGGACAGGGAGCTAAAGTGTGACGGTGAATCAAACTGTGCGATTCGAGTCGCTTGATGGGTTGAGATAACAGACATCCGGTCCTCATACGAGCATTTCATGTTTCCAGTCTGATTTTTTTTTACCTTTGGGCTTCCGTACATGGTGAGCATGAAGAGGAGCAGTGCCTCATCATTATTAAAAGATTGTGAATTTAACAATAAGGTGTCTGTTGAAACCAGATTATTATCTTCACTTTATTTAAAAGTACACTTTTTTTTATCTTGCATCAAATTAGAATAAACTTTAAGCTGTTTCGGGTAAATTAGAATTAAAAAAACACATTTTTCATTTATTGAATGCCAGAAATTGTGAGTTTTAAAAGTTTGTTCACACATTCGACCCCAAAACACACTGATCTCTGGGACACAGAAGCCGTCTCCTTCTTGAACAGCGTAACATTGAAATGATTAAAACTTATGAACACGTGTTGGATTAAAGTCTAAGAATTCAGCCAACCACCCCATACTATTGATTTTATTGATCTGAACAAAATGCTGCTCTCTTACTGGTGAATTTCTTCTTGAAACTCTCATTTTAAGAGCACGAACTCTCCAGTGTAAGATTACCTGAACGGTACAAGTTTTACTGATTAACTGAAACTGATCCATAATCCCTGGAATGTGTTAAATCGGCTTTACACGATAGTGTGTGATGGATTCCCATACCATGATGCCTAAATCACCATGTTACCCACTGTACTGTGGTTTGAGGTCTTTGAACAAACCATTGGCAGCTCCTAGCCACAAAAAGTAAAATCTTACCTTCATCTGCTCACAAAAGTCCAGGTGATTTTTTTTTGTCTTTTTTTTTTTTTTTGTCAATTGTCATTTCAACAATAGATTCTTTGATCATCCTGGAGCTGATTATTGATTTTGTCTTTGTCACTTAATCGATTGGCAAACTGACAAAACAATTTTCTGTTGGTGGTTTTTTTTTCCATTTGAAAGCATTTCAGATGACCTTCAGAGCGTTTTGTCACCCATTTTATTCAACACGTACAGCGTTTGTTGCCTTCATCCTTAAGTCTTTTTAAGGATTTTTAAAAGAAATGATTGAACAAAATCAGCTGCTTTTACCTCATGACTGAGTCTGTTGGTTTTCTATCACTCTACTACACCTAGTAAACTATTTTCCATGTGATTGATCTGTTTTGTTTCTTTAACTTGGATCTGTCTGCCTGCTTGCTCCTGTGTGTATTTCTGACTTCATCATTCACGTTGGTTCTGGTTGTGCTTTTTGGCCTCTGCAGTAAAAACTACACCAGCAAACAAACAAACAAAGTAAGAGCCTCACATCAGCTCGCTGTCCCAGTGCTTTGACTGTGTACATACAGTACATGTGTGAAGGTCGTTTTCAAACGTCGGAGCTAGCCGAGGGGCGCTCGGTTTACGCTTTCAGTCGTCCATAACAGTCTCAGGAGGAGAAACGCGCAGACGAGCTGAACCAAGCGTCCCATGTATTTTTATTATTCCCACTATTTATAACGTATGAACACTGTTTTTCCTGTGGTCTGTTTGTTGCGCCACAGGACCAGAGACGTAAAGAGGAAGAGTTCTACCTTTTTTTTTTCTTCTTTTTTTGTTATTTAACGCCAAGGAGGGTTTAGTCCAAGTTTAACGACAAGCGTCAACGTTTGGTGTCCGGGTCTGAACTCCTCTGCTGCATGTCTCTGGCTGTGCGGACAGACCACAGAGCATGTGAAAACAGACACGCACATGCTGCTCTCATTCACTTGAAATACTCATATCTTCTCGGTGTACTGTCCCATTTTTCTTTCTTATTTTTTTTTTTTTACAAACTCAAAGGTTTACGTAGTCATCGTGCTGGGCTCCATTCAGAAATCTGTGCAGTTTTTCCAAGCTGCATGCTCATCTTCAACCCAAAAGAGGCTTGGTTTGTCCTCGGAAAGAGTTTGACGCGTAAACGTTTCAGTTCAGTCCGATGTCTTCCTTTAAAGAGCAAGTAGACGCCGCAGGAAGTCAGAAATCAGAAAATCTGCTAATTTAAACGTTGTCTGATTAGACTCTTATTTTGATGTTTCATTAAATGATTTAGCACCCTCCATGTTTTTTGGCGCTCCTATTCTTAATAATTACTACAACCATCTGAAAAGTAGTATAGCACTCGGAAAAACCAAATCATGACTTAGTTTCTTAGCGTTTAATAGATTTTCGATTTAAACAGTCTAGAATTTTCCCCACTCAATAAATGCATCTCATGGTTTTTCTACTTTTTTGAAGTCTTAAAGTGTTTACACATCTTTACTGGAGGTGCCAATGAAAAAAAAAACAGAGGGTGCTGTCTAAATTTTCCCGAGCCTGATTCAATACTTCCTGAAACACTTTAAACATCACAGAGGGCCCAGAAATCTGTCCTGTATGTCATGAATGAAGCATCCAGTCTCTGAAGTTGTGCTGAATGTGCTAACCTGGTTAAATTGTAAATACTTCTATGTAAAAACGAGGGAATAAAGGAGAGTTCAGAGGATCTTAATGGTATTGAGGTCCAGATATACTGAACCACAGCTGGTTCATTGCTCCATGCACACTGTGAAGTTTAGATTAATTTAATGACTATATAAAATATGGGCATTTTATCTTGGATATCTGCACTGTAATGTGCAGAAGTTCTTAATTTTTTAGCGTAATATATTATCTCAACAGTTTTTGCTTTTAATTTTCCTCCTGAAGCTCCTATTATGAATGGTTAAAGGACCATTGGGATTTTTGTAACGCATTTTCAAACCGTTATATTTAATGTTTTAAGATGTTGTTTATTTAATTGCATTTTTTACTCTTATTTATTTGTTGTTTCAAAAGTTTACAGAACTGAAATTAATACAATTGTTTAACTGAACTGGAAGTGGTCTGAAGTTAACATGAAACTCATAATTGCATATCTGTCATGCCCTTTTTGAAGTAAACACATTGCAGTTATAACAATATTTATATTTATATCACTTCTGTTGTATGTTATGGAACAATAAAACACTGATTGTGAGAAATTAAATAGTTTGGGCTGTCATTTTCAGCTATAACTCCTTCCTGTAGAAATTATCATTAAAAGCTTTTTATTCATGGAAATGTTGCAACCCTGGAGAAAAAGATTCTTGACACTACAAACGACGACTACGGTTTATTTTCAAGGTAAAGACTTTAATTTTCTTACAACTCAGGTTTTTTTAAGGACATCCTCCACCATAGCTGGGACATAATGAAGAAATTGGGGATATTTTTATAATTTTGTCACATTTTTAAAGTTTAGTCAGAGCAGTAGATGATTTATGACATTTCAAAACGAAACCTGCAGCATCCTTCAATTTAACGTTTTGCCACTAGATGGCGCCTATTAGCTTTACATTTTTCCCTGTGGCATAGTTTTGTCCTGAGTGTTGTTGTAAGAAGCCTTTTATGGCATAAACATAAAGGACTTAGTTGAAACCTTTTATGGATGTTTTGTGGAAGACGTTAAAAACAAAACAAAGAATTTTTTTTCTCTATGACTTTCTTAAATTCCGCTTCCTAAACGCATCTTAAAAAGTTGCGTTTTTCAGGAATAACGTTTTAAATTGGAAATTTACAACCCGCTGTTCACTGCTGCGCCTCCACTTTTAGGTATTTGCCTTTGGGTGGCGCCAAAGTCAGATTTTTTTTTCCTCCAATAGTTCATTATTTATATTCCCCCAACGATGTTATATCATGGCAGCAAGTACTTGTGAATGTTTACATTTTTATTTTCAAGTCAGTCTCTGCAACAGATCTTGTCAAACAGTGAGATTAATGACTGTTGGGATGAAACTGATAATTTATAGCATATTTCTCCTCATTTCTCAAGTTGTTATTACATTAGCAAATGTTTGGTCAATCTTTTCTTGTTATCCACATTGCTGTTTGTTTTATGTGACAAGAACTGATATATTTTAGTTTCCATCAGACTAGGAAAAAATTAGCTTCAGCTGCTCTACTCTTCTTTTTCTATTTTGAGAATCCTCAACCTTTCACCGCTTTAGCCATGCTTTGGACCTTCTTCATCTTATATGTCGCTTGTGTACATTTTATCGCCACCTTTTGGATGCAGCTGTATTAGCATTTTTTGATTAAAATCAAAAAATGATTTTAATCATTTTTTGATTAAAAAAATGATTAATCAAAAATCATTTTTTGATGATTTTTGATTTCATTTTTGAAATCTGTAGATGATTTTTGAAATCATCTAGTGATTTTCACTGTAGATGAAAATCACTGTAGATTTTCATCTACAGTGAAAATCTTCACTGTAGATGAAGATTTTCTCAAGAGGTCCTGTCAGTTGTTTTTATTTATTAGTAGTATTAGCTGTAGCAGCCATAATTAATGTGTAGCTCAAATTTTCCAGATATTTATTTTTCAAAAAAAATTTAAGTATTAACATCCCAGTTCCTTAAATGAATTAGTCATTAGTTTCTGAGGGCAAACAATAAAAATGAGACTTTAGCTCTTAGCTGAACAGTGCAGTTCTTTATGTTCAGTTTTAATTGTCAACTGTCAGCTATTAATTGAGATTTTTGTTTGTCCACTAGGTGGTGCTGCTTTTCATACTTTTAACGCATGTAGCAAAATTCATCACATTTTTACTGTTTTCTGCAGAGGTAGGTTGGCACGGAGAATGAGTGTGTGTCACTGCTGATGTTGCATAGTTGTGTATTGCTGTTTTTTTAATATAAGAATGTTTAACATATTTGTAATGTTGGTTATTTTCAAGAAGACCCTGGAGGAAACACATCAAACCCAATGACTGACCGTCATCAGAACTCATCGAAATGTGTTTCATGGAAGGTCTGTCAGTATTTATTTACTCTACTCCAATGAAAATGTGGAGTTAAGTAAACATCATTATATTTTTGGGTTCAAACCCCAAAAATATCATTAATATTTGAAACTGAAGTAGTTTTAAAACACCAACATGTTTAGGGTGGGGTGGGGAATCAATTCATAATCCTTTTACAATAGCTTTTAGTAAATGCAGTAGGGGACATCTTGGGGGTTGAAAATCTGTGCAGATTGTCTCCCAGTCAGAGCAGACAGAGAGAGAAATGTTCATGCAACAGGAAGCAAACCTCAGAGATGCATGAATGTTTTCCACTTCATGTGCATCGTGTTTAATGTTGCTTATACACAGTGGTCAGAAAATGCGGTGCATACACACAAACAGGATCAAAAATGATAAAACGGAATAAGAGAAGCAGAGATATAATTACTTATTTTTTTAAAAATCTGATATTTCTCCGAAATCCCCCCTTTTTTTCAGCGGCTGAGCTCTGCCAGGCTCTG
Organism: Xiphophorus hellerii; assembly: GCF_003331165.1. Taxonomy (NCBI): domain Eukaryota; kingdom Metazoa; phylum Chordata; class Actinopteri; order Cyprinodontiformes; family Poeciliidae; genus Xiphophorus; species Xiphophorus hellerii. The sequence goes on along the minus strand of NC_045695.1, from coordinate 6,942,639 downwards.
CATCTGTTCCTTTCTGCTCTCAGCTGCTCAGCAGGACAATGATGTAGATGAGCAGCAGGCAGATGAGGATGAGTGTGAAGTTGACAAAGAGCTCCTGCAGGTTCCTCTTGGCCTGGGGGTTCACCTCGATCTGAGATGCTCGACGGATGGCCGACTTGGTCATGTGCTGGACGCGCTCCATGAGGGCGGCGGAGCTGCGGGTCAGTGGGGGTCGGTGAGCTGGGGCGGTTCAGTTCGGCTGTTGAAGCTGGAAGCGGTAAACTCTCTTGTCCGCTCTTTACGTCGTCTGTTATCTGTTTCAAAAAAGAGAGAGAGGGGGAAAATGTTAGTCTCTGGTTCACAATATAGACACGCAATTTGACATTTAGATAATCCATCCATCCATTTTCTAACACCCTGGTCCCTAGTGGTATCGGGAGGGATGCTGGTGCCTATCTCCAGCTAACTTTCCGGGTGAGAGGCGGGTAGACCCTGGACAGGTCGCCAGTCTGTTGCAGACATTTAGATAATAAATTTGCTTATTGGAAAAATGGCAATTTCGAAAAAATATTTTGTTTCCTAAGAATTTTTGGCGATGAGATGGGGCTTTTTCGGGGGGAGGGGGAGCATATTAAAATTGGTTTATTTCCCGAAACTGCAGTGGAAACACTTTTTTTTACACAACAGAAGTCACATGATCAACAACCGGACGTTACCACTGGCTTAAACCACGAAGAAGAAAACAGGAAGTAGTGGGACGATGAAGGTTTTGCATGTTTTTTCATGACTTATTGAGTACAAACTTACATGTAATTCTAATTATGTTACTTACTTAATAGAAAGACTGCAATTGCAAAACTTTTTTTTCTTTTTTGACATTAGCGAGAATACTGACAAAGTTTCCCACACATTTTGTAATGCAAACATAGCTATCCTCACTTTGCTTCCTTTTCATTGCAGCCTCTCCAGGTTGAGATACGTGACCCCCGTGTCCTTCGGCGCAGGGTGTGACGATAACAGAGCTGCAAATGTGCACCAGCCAAGGCCTGGTGAAGTGCTAATCTCTGCTCTGTCTGGAGAAATGTCAAGACCACAGAGCGTTGGAGCCATTGTTGCAAGCAGGCATGCAAAAGGGACAAAGTGCCTGGTGATAGAGCCGTGCTTTACTGCGATTCTGTCGTCTGAACTGGGGCTTTCCTGGGATCAGCGCTGTCAGGTCACTGTGGTTCCAGTGGTTCCTGCTAACCACTTGTAGGGTAGCATTGAGAAATTTCTATTTATAACTAGAAAAGTAGTTATAAAATGGTGGATTTAATTTGCACTACACCCCCTGAGGAACTAAACGCTTGTCCGTACAGGTTTAACGATTTGCATCTGACTTGATTTTTGCCGCAACTATAGCTAAGTGGTGATAAGAACCGACTTTTCAGTTCCCCTCCACAAGATTTCAAAACATCCTTTTCATGCTTTCACTTTTCTTTCTTCCTTCCTCGCCTAATCTGCCTTCAAGTCACTTGTTAACACTTAAGACCTTCATCTGCATCATCACCTCATGAAATGAGGCGAAGTTCAAGAGAAGTCGGTCTTCCGTAGGAAGACACTCAGAGGGTTTTTACTCTTAAGCAATAAACACTTGTTCTGTAAGCTGGAATATGATGACGGCAGAAACAGGCTGTCGCTTTAGGTCAATGCGTTTTGTTTTCTGTGAGATTGTCTTAGAGATTACCACAGTCCTGCAGGAGGGATTTACTTCAGTCTTCCGAGCCTTTATGCTGCCATTTATGGGATTTTCATGCTGTCCTGGAGGAAAACCTGAATATTTCATTTTCACAAAGCTCTCCCATCTCTTTGGAGATTTTTTAATTTTTGGGGCGGGGGATGTAAAATGTGTTGAGCGGCGCGATACTCAGGAAGAACACATACTGAGAAGATTTTGAGCCTTTCATCTCAGAGCTGAAGCTGAGATTTCAGATCCTTAATTTGTTTTTTGTTTTTGCAGTCCTGCAGGATAAATAGCTGTAACAACTCATATTTTACATCTACTGGTGTCAAAAATATCCCCCCTCCTTGACTGAAATCAATACAGGGTAGTGCATAAATGTGAAAGGAAGGATAAGGATACTTTTTTTTTAAAAGAAATAATAATCTGAAAGTGTGGCATGCATTTATATTCTGCTTTACCTGAGTGGAGTACGGAAGAATTGTTCCCAATTTTTTCCAGTTATTTGGAAAACAGCTCAAGCTCAGTCTGTGAACACAGATTTTCAAGTCTTGCCATTGTTTTAGGTCTGAACTTTGACTAGGCCATAGTAACACCTGTATAAGATTTAATGTAAGCCAAATCTGCCTGTATGTTTGGAAGGTGAGCCTCAAATCCCAGCATTCCTTCCAGTATCTTTTTATCTTTAGCACGTTTTACTGTAATACGTTCTTTTTTTAAGGTCTTTAATTCATGTTTGGAACTTTTGTTTTCATCCTGGCGCCATCTAGTGACTTGTAATGTAGCAGTATTTGTCTTTCTACCACCCATCCATCCATCCATCCATCCATCCATCCATCCAAAATCCTTCATCGTATCATAAACTTTATTCTAAACTCCGTTTTTAGTTTGTGTTGTTTCACGATTAGTTTCTAAGGTTACATTATAAACTGATGGATTAATACTGAGCACTTTATGTATTTATTTATGTGTTTTTTTTTCTTTTTGCTCTATCCCAAACCGTTTCCTTGTCATCACTCGGCCCTCTGCTCTTTTGTTTGCACATCTCGTGTTTCAGAGGATCAAACGGGCACAGCTGCTCTGTCTGCAGGGATCGGCTCGTCTGTTAATAACCGGCGGTAAAACCGAAGCGCAGGTGGACAAATCGCAGCAACTGCAGCAGTCAGGCGGATCGCAGAGGATGGGCTGCCCTTGGCTTCAATGTTAGGTGAGTTAACACTTCGCTACATCGTCCTGAGGCTCTGAGAATTCCTCTGCTAGGAAAACGGAGGCTGCTGTCTGAGAACAGACGGGTCGGCGCTGACCCTGACATTTTTCTTTGACTTGAACTTTCTAACTTTAACTGCTTCCAGCCACAAGTTAAGAGCTGAACAGGAAGGACATCAGAGATTATGTAAATAAGCGTGTGAATGATGTGAAGAGTTAAATATGTGAGGAAACTCAAATAATTGGAGTTTATGTCTATTTCCAGACTTCATTCCCTTTGCTTTGTCTAAATTTTACATCCTTCCATCTTACTTCCTAAATTGATTCCTTTGTTTCTTCCTTGTCAACTTCTTTTCCTCCTTTATCTTTCCTTCCTTCCTTCTGTTAATTTTTTTTGTTTGTTTTTAACCTCCCTTCTTTCTGTCTTCTTTTTATTTCCTTGTCTATGTTTTCTTCTCTTCTTCCTTTCTCCTTCATTTCTTTCTTTCCTTGTGTTTCCACTTCCTTCCTACAAAATCATTTGTAGATCAACACTTTAATCTGACACCTAATCGTGTCAGATTTTCTGTTAGTTTGTCTTTTTTTTTTTAAATTCCCTGAAAAGATCCACTTTTGTCTCATCGGTTCACAGAACATTTTTCCAAAAGTTTGAATATTTTTTGATAAATGCCTTGGAACTCTCCCATGGGCGCCATTTTTGCTCAGTCTCTTGAGTGTTGAATCGTGACCTTTGACCTTAAGCTTAGGAATGCCTTTGTAACTCCTTCCAGACTGTTGAACATGACATTTTCTCACCTTTTCTGAAATGTTCTGAAACCTTTTACCCTACTTCATGTTGTCAGGCAGGCTCTATTTAAGAAAGTTCTTGATTCCATAGACCTGGATGTGACCAAAAGGTTTATTTATTCAGTTATTTTAAGGATTAACAAAATGGTGGTCACTGAAATGCTTCAGGCCAACATTTGAATTTGACAAAAGGCAAAAACATGTATTTAATCCCTTTTAAGTATCATATTTGCACTTTAAAGAGTTCTTTTTAATTTTAGATAAATGTTATCGTGAAAGCACGCCTCTGCAGAGTTACGCTGAAACATTTTCATGCCGCTCTGATCTGGAGCACCCTGAAGTCTCCTAGATGCCAGTCATTCCTCCGGTGTGACTTTTATCTGCGTGTGTGTCAGCACATGCGGCTGTTGTGTTGAGCTTCACACACGCACGCCCCCACACGCCCACACACACAGGTACAAATCCTGAAAGCATTGCTGCGCTTAACCTACAAAACATTTAGTGTGTTTGGTTTGATGCGTTTGTTGGCAGGAACTTTTACGCATCAACCTGACCGACGCGTCGGGGGTATGTAGGTTAGACAGATGCTCGTACTTTCTGATGCCGACCTAATATTCGAACTGGGGCAGCACTAGGTTTGAAGCCAGCTGTCAGGATGTCATTCTGCGCACCCGAAAATTTCAAGAAACCAAATGTTCATCAAACGGATTGTTCTGTCTAAGACGACTTCAGAGAAAAAGGTCGTCCAAATCAACCCCATTGAAAAATGTGCCACTCCTGTTAAGTCATAAATAAAGTAGGATTGATGACATTTTTTGGTTCAGTATGAATCAGCCACATATATCTAATTACTGCCAGACTAGTTGAAATTCAAGAAGAGATGATTTATGAGTCTGGTAAAAGAGTCACAAATTAAATTTGGGACTCCAGTGAACCTCAGTAGCTGCATTCCCATTGACGATAAAATTGCGCAAATTGGAATTATGAAAATAAGTTTGCTTAATGTAAAAACCTCCTGTTTTTGATAAAAAGTTTTATTTTTGGCTGTATTGAAATTAGTGTAATTTGAAAAAACTGCAAAGGAAACACTTTTTGCATCACACAAGCCATGTGATCAACAACAGGATGTTACCACTGGCGGAAAAGGCAAAGAAGACGACAGGAAGTGGTAGGAGGATGATGGCACTGCATGTTTTTTAAAGACTTACCACATGAACAAACTTATTCATGTGTGATTTTAATTGTGTTCTTATTTAATTGCAAAAAAATTATTTCTTTTGTTCTACATGAGCGAAACATCAACAAAGTTTTGCGCACATTTGTAACGGAAACACAGCTGGTGAGAAACATTTTCTACAAATGGAGAAACCATGCGTCAGTGGGGAAGCTTCTCAGTGGTGGATGACCTTCCAGAATTACTCCAAGAGGGTACCGACGACTCTAAGCAACATCTACACCCCTTCAGGCCTCGGATAAGGTCAGAGGTCACCTCAACAAGAAGATAGAGAGACAAAGGACCTCCATGGAAGAGTTAGAAGAACGTCATTTTGCCCACATTTACCAGAAAACGTCTTGGTGATCTCCTAGACTTTCAGGATAATTTTCTTTGGACTGATGAGACAAAGGTGAAGGTTTTCTGAAGTCATGAAAAGAACATCATGAAAACCACCAGCAAGGTCTGGGGCTGCTTTGCAGTTTCATTAGAAAACCCTGAAGCAGAATGTCCAACCATCAGCTTGTGACCTTAAGCTCAAGTACGAAGGAGTTACGCAGAAGGACGATGAGTCAAAGCAAACCAGCGAGTCCAATTTTGAATGGCACAGATAGAGGTTTCAGTGTCCCAGTCAAAGTCCAGACTTTAATTCGATTGAGAGTTAAACAGCTTTTGCGACTGTAGAGTGAGCCAAAGCTGTTCCACCGTGTTTAATTTCTATTAGCAGTTCAAAGTTTAGGAAGGTGAACACTTTTCCACAGCTGTGTAATAATCATCTTCACTCATTTTTTTATATTTAGCTGTGAAAACATTTAATCTTGCAATCAAAATCAAAAGGTGGTCATTGTTGTGGAAGAGACAAGCTTCCCACTGGACTCTACAAATCAAAACCAAGTGCTCGTTCTTCAGCTTCCAACAGAACCGTGCAGTGAAATCTAATATGATTTCCTTTCCTTAAGAATGTAGAGATTAGATTCAGCTGATTTGGCTCCTCGTCGCTCCGAAATAAGATCATGTGCTCATTTTGGGAGTCCAGGGAGCGAGTGTTTATCCCTCTGGGAGGTTCAGTCCAGTTTCCATCCCCCTGCTGCTCCTCTTCTGTTTACTCTACGTGAACACGGACACTTTTACAATTCGTCTCGACATCGCAACGTTAAACCTCGCCTCCCTTTTCTTTTCTTTATTTACCCGCCAGATCAAATCTAACGTCGTGCTGTTCCTCGTTTTCCTGCTCGTCCCCCGGTTAAATCCGAAGACGTCTCCTAACTTCCCGAAATCGAAGGGGGGCAAAAGTTGGTAGAGGATGCTGAGTCTTACCTTGCAGAGATGAGAGCGGAGCTGGTTGGAGCTGGAGACAGTAATGTCAGATATGCAGCGCTCCGCAAGGCTGGAAACACTGAGGAGGAGACAGGAGGAGCAGAAAGAGAGAGAAAGAGAAAGAGGGAGGGACAGGAGGAGGGAGGGAGGACATCCCAGAGAGGATTTTAAGAGAGCCAGGATACCAAATTTGTATTTGCTGAACTGAACATGCTGGACTGAGGCGCCACTGCTCAGTTTAGCTGAATTGGAACAGAGAGGAAGCTGGAATCAAACCCACTTCTTTACCCACTGACTCCACAGTCACCCCTAATTTTTATTTGTGAAAACGTTTGGCAATTGTTGTTAAACCAGGAATAATTATTCTTTCGTTTCATGTTTTTCACCCATAACGAGAACCACTAAAGAAAGAAAGACCACTGGTGGTATTTCTGTTTTAGCGACATTTGCAGTCATCCTGCACTTTAATTTATGATCTACTCCACTACGACAAAACCAGAAACAAAACTTTACACACATATTGATGTGTGTAAAGGTGGGATCACTTTTAGGAGTATCTTTTACTACAGTTTGCATTTTATTTTTACTTGGGTAATTTATTTTTATGACGTGTATCACTACTTTTGAGTCAAATTTTCACTCTACCAGTGAAGTGAGTAACTTCACTGTGTGAAGAATAGACTTGTTAAAACTAAAACTTCACCAGAAACAAACACCTGCAGGTGTTAGATAATCTGACTCAAAACAATCTTTATTTTGCCTGATTTCCTTTTGTACTTATTTGTATGAATTACTTTCATTTTGATATTTAAAAACATCAAAATGTCCACATAACTTTATACTTTCAGTCCACCTGCAGTAATTGTTAAATATATAAGTCGCCGTTCAAACTACTGTTGTTTCTTGATAGTCTTTTTAAAAAAACGTCGTTTTTTTGTCTCATCTGATTTGCGCTTCAGAGCCGTCAAAGCTAAAAGTTGGATAAAAAAAATATATATATAGATATATTCTCATCTTGACCCGAGTTTCCTCCTCGTGTCCGCCCGGTAACAAATGGGTCACTGTGTTTGTTTAAAGCGTCCGCTCCATGTGAGCCGGGCAGCGGCGCTGACGCATCGCAGAGATCCCTGACAACCTGGCGCGCAGTCAGAGATCGCAGCTGGACCCTTCTCTATTGTCTTCATCCTCCGGGCACCCTCCCCCCCACCGACATGCACGGTAACGCAACAGCTGATGACACGTCTAAATATAAAACTGGACCGATGACCGCACCGATAAACAGCCCGGGTTTTTTTTTTTGTGGTGATCCTCTGGGACAGCGGCATTGTTGAGGCACCGAGGCCAGATTCGCGGTCGGCTTAACGCGCAGACCTTTCTCGCGCTTGGATCCAAACGCACATGTTCTGCACGTGCGTCGACGCGCGTGGAGTCCTGGACAACGTCGCTGGGGGAAAGAGAAAAAAAAAAGTAAAACTGGAGAGAGAGAGAGAGAGAGAGAGAGAGAGAGAGTCGAAAAAGTCCGGAAGAAGTAAAAATAACCCGGACGACTCATCCCAGCTGCCTCTTAAGGAAGACCGTCAGTCACGTAAAGCGCAGTCGGATTATTGCCGATAATCGCTCACTTCTACCTGTCACACTGATACAGTGATGGGGCAGGGGGAGTATTTACACCCTTAATAGATTTCTCGTGGCATTTTCACTTTAAGTCTAATTGTACTGGCAGTTACTTGAGTAAATACTAAATGCAGTTTTGAGAAGATCATTTTTTAAAAAAGCAACAAAAACGAACCACACCTACCTAGTTTGAAATCAAAAGCAAAACCCCAAAATATTGTGGTGGCAGTGTCATGATGTGGGACTGCTTCGATGCTCTGGGATGTTGACAGCTTTGCATATTTGGTGCAACCACGTTTTCTGGCGGGTTATCTAGTTGGGAAAAAACAAACAAACTTGAATTCATATTTTTCAATTTAAAGATTAGAATTGACAGAGAAGAGTAGAGTTTTTTTCACATATATTTTATTGTGTTGCCAGATGGGTCAGGAGGTAAAACTTTTGCTTTTCTTAGTTGAAGTGACAGGACAGTGGTTAGTGATGGACCCACGGTGAAGCTATTTTAGAGGAACTTCCTCCAGTCCAGGAACAGAGGAGGTGTGAACAGTCCAGTTTTAAAACAAACAGCAGTAAAAGGTTCAAACGAAAAATAATTACACCCCCGTCTCCCCCTGACGCTGTGTCAGGTTCCTTCTAGGTGATAATAAACACAAACCAAAAATATCTCTGGGTTTCCTTTTTAAATCATCTTGCTCTTCCTGTTCCCTGTGACCTTGCGAAGACATTTATTTTCATAGCGAAAACATAATTACACAAAGTCTTACCAGGAGGAAAATTGTTTTCCCTTCACTTTTTTTTATTTCTTTCCTTCTCTTTTCGTTACTCCTCTTTTTTCAGTCAGAGGAGCAGCTCGGCTCTGCAGCCTTACATGGTGAAATACCACACAGCTCAGAGCTGGACTGAAAACAAAGAGGAAAAAGGCAGAAAACTGCAGTCGGCTCAAGAAAACAGACAGCGGCGATAAGGGCCTAGTCAAAGACTGATCACCACTGATCAAAGTGCAGCTTACATAATGAAAACTAGAGAGGGTCTTACTCTAATTTTTTTTTTTCTAACTCAGGAAATTGTGCTGGATGTTTGCAGAACTCACAGGAGCATTCTGCCTGTTTTCTCTTATGTTTAGTTTGGATGTTCATGCAATTTGGACATTCACAAAAAATGTCTGCTTCTTCTGCTGACGCCAGCTTTGCGGTGTTTCTGACTTGCGCTGGGCTTCTAATAACATGCCGACAATTTGTCGCTATAATCACACTCAGCTGACTCTTGAATGCAATTTCACAAAGATTGAGTTATGGGAAGACTGAATTTCAAAACTCGTGGATTTTTGAAGACACTTTAAGTTGAGACAAAGACGTTTTATTAAACACGGCGGCACAGTCGAGTCTAAACAGCTTTTAGGGATTTCGAAGCTTTTAGATAGCAGTTTCCAAAAAAATCACATCCTAATATTTCCAATGTCAACAGCATATAGATAAATACTCTGCATCTATTGTTGCAGAACTGCAGCTGTGCTTCAGAGCTTATAGATGGAGAGGTAATGTCAGCAAGGGGCTCATCGAGATTAATGATGCCAGATCTAAGAGATGAACTGTTGCGTCAGAGCACAACACACAAACGTGTTGATAGAGAAGTCTTTTGCTTGAATTTGAGTGTATTTAGTTACTCTTGTTTCCTATGGAACCAATTTTTGGGGTTTTATGAGTTCTTGAAATATGTCACTTTGTGTGTAATTAATCTTTATCATGTGAATATCATTTTTCAGTGACAACCTGATTTAGGTGCAACAGCTTTCTGAAAATAGTGAAGTACACGTGCATTTTACGGTTTGTAATTTAATGTTCTGCTGCCTGTCGAAACATATCGTTGGATCAACATTTGGCAACAATTTGACCACATATGTTCAACCCAAGACTCACAAACCAAACTAGCCACTGTTTGATCTTACGCTGAAATGTGACTAAAATAAAACGTCACTACGAATGCAAAAGAAAATTGACTTTAAATAGTTTTACCGATGCACAACAAAAGCTAAAAGTAGCCACTGCATTCTGTGTCCGCAGCACCATTCCAGCACACTCCCACCTGTGTGTTTGGACCGTGCAACAACACTGCAAAAAGCCACTGCTGCTCAAGGTCCAAAATAAAAGCCCACAAAGCCCCGGCACCTGATCTGTGTGGTCCCGTCGCTAAAATACTCACCCAAATCCAGGGCCTCCAAAGGACGGCATTCCCCAGTGATGCTCGTCTACAATCAGTCAAATTCACAATGCCCCCGGACCCGGGGGTCCCTAAAAATAATAACACTAAGCCGGTTCTTAGACACACACTGTGTTCCTCCAAAAATGGAAATCCAGACGCACTGAAAGTATTCAAACTAACCCAAGATAATTTGACAGTGCTCCTCATTGTTCCTGTACGAGAAACAGGACTTGAATGGGGTTACCTCAGGTTCGATGTGCTAAGACGTTGTAACCACACAATGAAACATTGTATGGTTATTTAAACTGAACCTAAAAATGTGAATAGTCACACTTAAGGCATGTTTCGGTAAGCAACAACTAAACAGGGTGAGATTAACTTAGAAAACTTTTTTCCCCCTTTAATAAATGACATTTTGAAAACTATTTTGTATGTACACAGGTTATTTTTGTCTGATAAGGACATTTATTTGATGATCCGAAACATTTAAGGGATTAAAAACACACAAAAAAAGAACCAATCCATAGTCTACAATCAAATGCTCTTTTCTCTAAAGTTAACTTAGCTAATAAAGCAGAGTATTATTAAGCAGAGTGCCAACAAATCTGTAGCTTTGTTCCTCCAGTGAAGTCAGGGAGGATTACAGGAAGCATGCTGCACACAGCCCAGGAGACTAACAATGTAACTAGCTGCTCTTATCGGTGGCCTTCAGTGGGCATTCTTTCCACTGATACAGTATTGTCATCACATCAGACCTATTAAAAGACTCCCTATCCTCACCAGCCGCTTTAAAACACAACAAGGCAGACTGGATAATACCAAGTACCTGTGAAAAGACACTCTCATTCTGGAGTTACTTTGGGTTTAGAAATCGTTACTTCACATACGGACTCGCTTTGGAACAGTATAACTTCCTAATGCAGACATGAAGGTAGCCTTCATGGTAGGATTATGATGGTATGTTAGTGTTGGTAAACCAATCTGCATATCTTGCAAACACACTCTTTCAAAATGCCAGCTTAAAATTCACCAAGATATTCAATATTGAACCGCCTATAACATTCCAATAAACTGTAAAGATGCTGGTTTCAGTAGACTGTATGTAATCTATATAGTATAATCTATTCACCATTATGTTTCCTCTCCTCAAATGCATTGAAATCTGAATGGAAATCTGAAATCTAGACCACATAAACAGCTAGAACTGCTGCACCACATTTTTTGTCCAAAATACCACCAATACATCCACTTTTTCCAGATCTCCCCAGTGGGACTCTCCAGCTTACTCTGGAGGATCCCAGCGCGTTCCCAGGCCAGAAGTGACATATAAAGTTTGACCAGTGAGTTAAAGGTCTGCCTTGGGGTCTTCTCCCATTGGGACATTCCCAGAAAACCTCCAAAAGAAGACATGTTTTGGCCATGACCCATAGCTCAAGACCGTATGAGGTATGGCGAGGGAACGTAGACCAATAAATCAAGACAATCGACTCTTTGCTCGGCTTGTTCTTCAGTTACCACAGACTGAGCCCAAACTGTCTCCAACTCTCCTCAACCATCACTCAACAACAAGACACTTAGACTCTCCATCTTGAGGTAGAGACTAACCCAAATAGAGAAGCACTCCTTACTGCAATCTAACACCGTGGCCTCAGACTTACACCAATCAGGCTATACTAGAGGTGCAGAGCATTAGGAATGTTACTGTTGAGTCTTGCTTCCTACTACTCACTCGCCACTCTCATTCTTTCATCCTCATCCTTGTCTGATGAATGCCACACCACTCTCCCCGAACTTCCTCTGTCACTGAGATCTTCATCAGGTGACAGTTCATCCAACAGGCCAGATACGTTACTGGAAAGCCGCCATGCCTGAAGGTAAGTGTGAAACTCTGGCACAGGCAACAATAACAGATGCACAGCATGAATGGAAAGAGGAGTTTATTTGTTAATAGGACTTGAACAGGTGGAAAGAGACCAGCGGGGAGGAACGACTAATGTTCACGCTTTAATGGAAGGTAAGTGGTTACCTTTGAACCGATTTTGCAGGTTAGGAGATAGTCCAAAGAGCGAGAAGCTGGACGAAGAAGTAAGTGAGTTCACTAAGATAGCGTTCAGCAGAGAGGTGAGAATGTTAACTGGTTGGTTGTTTTCCTGTTTTAGGTCCTAGCCAGTGGTGATGGTGGTGAACTTTGGACGATGGACTGGCAGAGGAGGAGCTTAATGGTGAATACTGAGTGGTGAGAAAAGCTTACCGCTATCCTTTATTTTGATTCCTATAAATGAGTGGTGCCCAAAGTGGGTCCTCGAGGGCCAGCGTCCTGCATGTTCTAGTCCCTTGTTTAATGCACCTGGATCAAATGATGGTTCATTAGAAGACCTAAGAAGAACATTGACATGTTGAAAAGGTTGTTACTGCCACCCAGGAGAGAACTAGAACATGCAGGATGTCGGCCCTCGAGGACCCACTTTGGGCACCCCTGCTGTAAATTATATATTATCAGTTTGCTGTGAACATGTGAAAACAAAGTCAAATTTCTTGTTTGTGAACACAGTTTTGACCTTTAAAGATTATGTTTTCTCTCTAGTCTGATGAATGCCAGAACCTATCATCTTTCGTTTCCCAATAGATTACTGGCTAAATTATTAATAGCTATGAAGATGTTGCTGGTTACAAGTTCTCTTTCTTCTGACTTTGCTTTGCTAACCCTGACTCCTGCATCCTGAGAATAAGTAACAAAAGGAGCAGATATGAATGTATCTATTGTCTTCACGGGTCTCCAGTTCGACACAGGACTTGAAGACGTATCTTTAGTCTCCGTCTTTGATATTTCTCTCCTTTTTGAACTTTACTTATTCCTCCTCTTAATGTTCTGACTGTAACTTTTTTTTTAAAAAAAACCTTTGTTAATGAAGAACCTTTCTGTTCATCACAGCTGATGAGAGACTGCAAGCGACGCGGTTTGACGTAACACACATCAAATATCTGATTTATTGTTGTTATTCAGAGCTGTGTGATTAGATTAACAGTTTTTTAAGAGCTCTGGTTGGCTGCTCACAGCAAGACAGAGGAGCACGATTGGACGATTGGTTTGTCTGAAGGGTTTGTGGGGAGTCTTTGACTTATGTTCGGACGAGTTGGACTGGACCAGTGGAAAAATATCTGATCTATTTATAAAGGCCCATTTAACTGAAATGGGTCATCTGTGGCCAGCACAAGAACACAGTCCGCATGTAAACCTCCATGACGAATACGTTTGTTGACATAATGCCACACAAACAAGTCACAGATTGTCCCAAAGATGTTCCTTTATGCTTTTATTTTCACATCCATTATTCCTACAGTCTGCTTGGACTAGCTTGGACTTTTTCTTGAACTTTTTCCATATTTTGGCTCATTGCAACCACAAACCCCCACATATTTTAATGGGACTTTAGCAGGTGGTTTGTGTTTCACTGTAATGTCGAACAAAAACAACTTCTTGTTTTCAAATGTGAAAGCAAACACCTGAAAAGTGTGGCACGCAGTTGTATTCCACCCCATTCATACCCTTTAATCAAATCCAAAGCAACCAGTTTCCTTCACCAGTCACTTTATTTACTTTATACCCAGTTTGCAGTTTTCAAGAAACCATATAAGGGACACAGCAAATATGCAAATGTTAAATTTTATAATCTGAAGTCCTTGTTGTAAAGCAAAGCTACTTTTACTTTATTCATAATCTGGTGTTAAGCTGCTCTCAGGTAGGAGATATTTAGCTTTTTTCTGCTTTAATATTATTGTAAAGTTAATAATTCAGTAGTTTCACAGACATGAAGAGGAGTTGATGTGTTTAAATAACAAAGGCCGGTAAATAAAAGTGGGTTCATGTCGTCGCTTTAAGTGTTTCACATTAAACTTTCTAACTATAGTGAGAGAAAATGAAGTAGTGCTCCACAACACCGAGAAACCAACACACTGTGACGCAAAGTGCCGACCCAGAGCAGTCAGTGGGTCGTTGACTTTCACAGGCTTTTAAAAGTCTGATTTAAGCGCACCTGAAATTAAACGCGGAGCCTTACAGGATGTTTCACAGAAAACTTTGATGGATTTTTTATTTTGATTTTTTTTTCTTGCTGCCACACACAGTCACCACTTCAGAGCAAGTTTCTGCTCTGTGCTACACTTAATTTCTAATCCGGATTATTGTTTTGAACGTCTTAACTGCATGCAGAGGTGGTAAAACAGCGCCACCCTGAGGAGAACAATATGAACTGTGTTGGTGTTTAAGGTGAAGTCAACTTTTTGCTGCTTTTTTTGGTTTTCTGTTAAATGTATCTTTATGTTAAGTTATAATATGATGTGCCATTTACTGTGAGAACCTCACCATGGTTCTCTCACTCTTATGATCACACTTTACTCAGAACAAAATGGTGCAATGACAGTCTAACACTAATATGCATGAGTCAAAGTAGTAGTATGTATTTTTGCACATTTAATATTTGACAAAATAGCAACAAAATAATCATATTTGTCAATGGTTATTAATGGGTGGCTTCATGTTGCTTGAAGAAGATGCGCTCTCTCAAATTTCATCCAAAAATAACAATGACTCCATTTTTCTTAGAATCATCGTTTAGAAACTTGGAAGAGTTTCAGCAAACAAAAGGGTTGGTCAATTCACGAATTAACAGCAATGAGTTAAAAAAAAACGAAGCAAAAAAGAAAGAAAAAAGATTGAAGGAGGGTAGCACAGCCTTTTGTCAGCAGACGTTTCCAGGACGGTCCAAATTTGGACTTCCTTTGTGAAATCGCACCATTTATATCGAACAGAATAGAAATGGAAATGTTCTTAATGTCCCTCAATGGGGGAATAAATAAATCTAATGGATTTGAATCAAGCTAAACAGAGACGTTATTGTCCGTCATGCATAATGAGGCTGGAAAAGAAAAAAGAAAAAAGAGGAAAAACAAAGAGAAAATGAAAGGTTTTATGAGTTAAATGTGTAACCAAGACGACGGGAAACCAGGAAACACAAGCCTCTGAAACCACAAGGAGAATCCTACTTCATCAAAACAATTGAACTCGTGTGAAACTGAAGATCAGGAAGAACCGAAACAGAAAAAAACCGAACATTTTATGTAGAACCGAACATGTACTTATTATTATTGGATACTTATTATCCTCTCAAAACATCTTAGTTGACTTCCAACAGCAGCTGGTTGCGCTTCAGCTCAAACCCTGTGTCGCACTAAAGGCACAACAAATTACTTTATTTTTTTTTTTTTTTTTACTTTAACTCATAAAAAGGTTGAAAATCATGCGTCCATCAGCTCAGCCCCACTTTCTGTTGGATCGTCACTTAAAACCTCGAGAAAACACGTCGACGTTCGCGGCGGCAATGTGGCAAAATGCGAGAACTTCGAAAGGAAAGCCACGCAAGGCCGTGTATTTTTATTTTTAGTTTTATGGGGTTTGTTTTTTTTACAGAGCAACACAGATAGGAAAAACAGGCTTCACATCTGATGGCCTGGTTTAAGCCGTGAAACCACAAGCAGATCATTTCTAGTTGAGTCTTGCAAGGGTGTGAAAAGTCTCCGTTCACAGGACACTGCAACCAACAAGTCACAGTTTGCAACCACTCCAACTATGAGATATAAGGCGGGTAAAGTCACTGTAATTCAATTTTTATCTGAATATTGTATTTTTTTTAGACTTTATTGTACATTTTGGTCAACTTTAATAAATTCTAGTATTAAAATAAAGCTTGCTTTGCTCTGCATCATTTTAAGGTCTAAAACGTTCATGTTGATGCCTAATAAAATATGCTTGTTGATGATGTTTTCCTCTTTAAGACACCAGAGGAAGTGTGCACTGTAAAAAAAAAAGAGAGAGAGAGAGAGAGAGAAAGAAAAGAATCGAGCATCACAGCACGCGTAAAGCGGCAAGACAGGAAATAACCTCAATGTTGGAAAGTTCTGCTCAAAGCGATGAGGAGGATGAAGACGATGGCCTCGCTGCTGAGCGTCTGTGTGTTTCTGCTCTGCTGCTCCGCCGCCGCCGTCGCCTCCCCAGGTATGAAATGTTGGACTTTGTAATGAGAATTGAAAGAAGCGGATCGGATGATGTGCGATTGCGTTTTTATTTGTCTAACTTCACGTTTTTATCTGCAGATCTTTGCTCTGACGCGCCTCCAAAGCAGGACCTATTTTTCAAATTAAGCTCAGCGAACAGAACTGAACTGTAGCTTTTAAACAAGGAATCGTTGAATATAGGCAACATTTTACAGAAAAACAAAAACTCTGATTATTTTTTCTTTCATTTGAACAATTGTGTAATCAAACGCTCTCAGTTCACAAACCTGAATAGGACGTTTCCTGTGAGTTGATGTGGTCTCCAGGTGTTGAGATCAAAAGAGTTATTATTTTTTTTCTGAATTTATTTCTAGACTGTCATAATTCTGATGGTTTTACGTGTGTATTTAAGCTTTCATGTGAATTTTTGATCCCTGGCAGTGCAACAGACTCATCTTTTTCTTAAATAAAAAAAAATCAAAAGTTTTTTGTGGGGGAAATAAATGAAAACATGATCAATAATTTCACATTTTTTTTCCTCCTTTACTGTCTTTCATATTTTACTGAGACGCACACAAATCAGATAGGATGCACATTTGAAACCAGAACTGTGCGGCGACGTCAATGCATAGATTCCACCCCCATATGATAACTTTAGACTTTTAGCTCAGAGCATTTGAATCTTCCTCAGGCGAAGACCGGCTTCTGTTGAATCTCACATATCTCTTTTCGTCTTCAGCGTGAACTTTTTACAATTTCATCCGCTTTGGAAAACAGGAACAATTCAAAGGCCTTCTGTAAATAAGAGTGTTATGCCCGTGTGAAAATGCTCTGAGTTTGAGCGTAGGCGGAGAACATTGCAGATGTGAAAGAGTCAAAGTCGATTGCAGAAAGTTTGCGTTGGTCTTTAAATGTCATTTCTAACACATTTCTCTGGACACTATAATTCTTACTTTGCTGAGTTCACACTCGATGCCAGGAATGTAACATTTTGGTGTTGAACTAAACACAGAACTGATGTTTCTGATCACATTAAAGAAATTATTTCCTGTTATTGAGTTTTAACAGTGTCACGTCAGCTGCTTGGATGTGATTTCTAGTAGAATCAATGAAGGGGAGGACAGTTGGATCATATCAGCGTTTTGTTTTCCGGAGCTGGTCGACTGTGATGTGATTGAAACCTGTTTTTACTTTCGTTGGTCTTTCTGGCTTAAAGGTTGCAGCCATTTTGTTGCAACAAGCTAAAGCGTCACTGTTTCTCTGATATAAACTGAAGTCTACTGATGAACTGACTCTGCTGTTTCTCTGATCCAAAGGTTGTGACCAGTTTGCTGCAGTGGGTGGAAACTTCAATGTTTCTCTGGGATACAAACTGGGATCTACTGAGAATCTGAGGTGGAAGTTTAAGGGCAACCTAATATTTTATAAAAAACCAGACAAATTAATTAGTGGTAAAAATGAAGATATTAATGATGATGGATCCCTCAAACTGACAAATCTGAAGAAGGACCAAGCAGGACTTTACACCAGTGAGGTTTTTAATAGCAATGGAAAAGAACTGGCCTCAAAGAGCACAAATCTATGTGTACTGGGTAGGTACAAAATTGGTTACATATTCCTCAGTGAGTCATCGATAACCTCTATTGCTCTTTTTCATTGTGTAGCTATTAAAGGACTTTAACTTCTCGTCGGCTCATGTTACTCTGGTTCCTGAAGCTGTCAGACGTGTGCCGCTCACTGTATTATTTTTACGAGGTCACTGTTATTAATGTCTCGTGTTCGAACCCACACAGACCCCGTGAAGAAGCCCACATTAAATGTAGCCTGTCTGGCCTCAGAGGTCATCTTTACCTGCAGTCATGATCCGGTAAGGACAAATATTTTGGTCTATTATTTATCAAAAAAAAAACAATATGGTGTTCTTTCAGGTCTTTTCTTTTACATAACCTTAGAGAGCTTTAATAATCCAGTCAGATATTAATAGAAAATAACTATCCACAATGCAGTAACTAGAACATCTTGAGGCATTTTTACAATTTCATGTTTGCAAGGGACGAGAAAAATGAAACAATAGATTAAAATACAAATAACATATTTTCCTGATTGTTATTCTTCATGACTTTCTAATTTTATATATTTATATATATAAAATATATATATATATATTTTTTTTTTTTTTACATTTTCATTATTCTTTTTATCAGCAACCTGATGGTACAAAACAATATGACGCCATACATTACAAATGGCTCCAGGATGGCAATATGATCAGCAATGCAACAGAAATCTCTATGACAAGAAAAGTTGCAGAAACTAAAAACCTGCTCGTTTCCTGTGAAGTTGGCAACAAAGTCAGTTCTGAAACAAGTGACTCTTTGACTCACACCTGCATTGGTAAGAACATCACAGCCAGTCGTCGCTGCTACATCTATGAGAAACTAGTAACACGTTATTTTGAAATAAATTAAACCTGAATTAATCTTCCATCCTGTGTTTGATCCATCAAAGCTAATTTAATTTCCCTATTCGTTGTTGTGAAATGAAGTTAATAAAGAACTACAGAGGTTTTGACATGCAGAACATCAGAAGCTCGCTGTATTGATTGTCATAATTTTATTTATTTTTTTTATCAATCTAAAATGTTTTTTATCTAATTACATTAGAACCTGTGAAAAAGCCTGAAATAAATGCATCATGTAAAGATTCAAAGGTCATCTTTACCTGCCTTGCAGCTCAGGTGAGATTTTATTTTACTTCATTTTTTTTGCTAATAGCAACCTTGGGGTCTTCTTGTGTAACTTTAGAAGCTTTTGTTCGGCCTCAAATTCTCAGGAATCATCTGTGATGTACATTAACATTTTCCAATACTGAAGAGCAACCCCATGGACGCAGACATCTGCTTTTACATTCTGAAGTTATTTCTTCTCATTTAATTCCAGTTGCTGTTATCCTGAAATGTTTTCCTCTGTTTTCCCTGAACCTAACCCGACTCCTGATGATCTCTTTAACCGCGTTTTGACCTCGTCCTCCTGCAGCAGCCCGACGACGCGCAGTACAAGTGGCTCCAGGACGGCAAAGTCGTCATCAACGAAACAAAAATGTCTCTGACCATAAACTCTGCGGAAAGCAAAAACATGAATTTCTCCTGCCAAGTTTACAACCAGGCCAGTTCTGAAAAAAGTGTCTCTTTCAGTCATCGCTGTGTTGTCTCTAGTAAGTGTATGCAGCATCTATTACACTATAAATGTAGATTGTGGCTCAGCTAATAGCCTTTTCTACATCTATAAATTGGAATAGTCACAATAATAAACCATATGTTATATTAAAATGAAGTGTGTTTCTAATTTTATGCTGTGATTTTTTTATTTAAGCTTTCCTGGCCCTCCCAGAGGAGATCTTTGGAGTTAGCATCTGGATTGTTATTGCTGGTGGAGCAGGTCTGTTTCACTGAAATACACTCAAATGAACCTCAACAGAAGAAAACCTGTATAAATCATATATTTTTATACATGCATCTCTGATTATTTTGTGTGTGTGTGTGTGTGTTTTCATCATTTTCAGGTCTTTTAATTCTGATCATCATCATTATCATTTTGTGTTGTGTTCAGTGTAAGAAGAAAAGAGGGAAGAACGGTAAAGTGTTTAGTCCACTTCTATTGTAGTTGTTTGAATTAAAAGTTAAAACTCTCAATTAATGCAGACTTCTTAAAATCAGCTTAAGCTCATTTGATTAATCCACCATCATCCACTGCTTCCCATTAATTTCTGATATTAAATCGGCCCACTTTTATTGTTTGCTCTCAGTAATTGCAAAATTAAACAAAAAAATATAAAATTTTGCATTTTTGTTCAGACTTTTAACAGGAAATTTTACAATGTAACAATTTCAACCATTAGGTATTTTGTTTAAACTATGATTAATTGGTATTTCAAAAAGGTTACAATAAGTTGAACCAACAACAAATCAAAAGCCTTTTAGTCTTAAGACTAATAATAAAGTTAATAATATAAAAATGCATAAAGTTTGTGGGATTTCAATCACAGTAAAACATATTAGAAAATAAAATATAGGTTTAAATTCATGAAACCAAATGTTGCAAGTACATATTTGCCTCACTGAATGGTTATTCTTGAAAATCTTGGCTAACCATTATGTCTACCTTCTGGTTTGATCAATAAAAGTTGATCAAATCATTAATATTCATTGTGTCAGAGCTAGAAAATAAAAACTCTGCTCTGCTTCACACTTAAGTTTTGATTTTTAAATATCCTTCCTCTGTGACCGCTGATTATCGCCTGCTGCTGTTTTCTGAACAGATGAGGCGGAGCTTGAGTACCGAGCAGGACAGTCTTCATCGCCAGCCTATTGCACTCATTGATCACCCTCCTCTTCATCACCATCATCACCTGCAGCAGCTGGGCGGAGCCTCTGCTGAAGCTGCAGCTCTTTACAAACATTTCCCTAATATTTTATGGAGTTACCTTTTACTTTGTATGACTTGAGTCGAACACTTGCTGTAGTTTGCTGAACGTTTGACCCATTTCTCCTGACAGAGCTGGTGAAACACTCACTAATTCAAAGATAACTTTTCTTATTTTTCTGGCATTTAGCGAAGTGGAAAGTTGTTTTTTTTTACGACATATATGTAAATATCTGGGTTCAAACTATGCATATGTTTATATATACTGTATATTCTGTGAGGACCCCAGCTTCTTTAGCAGACAGAGTCCTAACATTTTTGTGTTATGAATATTTTTAATTCATTGAAGGCAGTGTTATAAGATTCTGTCGATTTTATTTTACTATTTTTAGCTGCAAGCTTTGATCATCAAACTTAATGTGAATAATGACTTTGTGTGTATATCCCTCCATGTAAAATACTCCGTTTTTATTCTTAATTATTCAAACTAGTTTCACAACGATGACGAATTGAGGTCTCTGTGTTGTTGTCTTGTGTCGCAATAAATAAAACCAAAAGTAAACTTGCAATTCCTTTAAATGCTGTCGAAAATCCTACAACTGATTGCATTTAATAAACACATGACAGTGCTGCCATTTTGATAGGAGCAGCTAGAGAGCAGCAACGTCTGCCTCAGTTAAGAAAATGTTTTGAAAGTTCAGAAATATTGAGAAACAGAGAGCCAGTGCTGACTAGGAGGTTTAGGTTCTGGATAAATAACATGATTTTCCATGAAAAGCAGAAGCAGAACTCTAGAGTTGCTACTGAGATGGGGGGGAAAAAATGCTGTTTGCAGTGTTTTTTCTGTCCAATCTGATATTTTACAAAACAGGATTATCAGAGATTCTTCCTCCCTGCAGCTGACAATACTGTAACCATCACCTCTCCTGTAAAACTCTGTAAGTTGTTTACATCCTTGACATTATTAGCAGGTTTATATATATAAAAAAAAATAAATAAATAAAAAATTCCCTTCTCACCCACCGCGGGTGGTTCTTATCCTTCTGAGCTCGGGTCCTCTACCAGAGGCCTGGGAGCTTGAGGGTTCTGCGCAGTATCTTGGCTGTGCCAAGGATTGCACATTTCTGGACTGAGATGTCTGATGTTGTTCCTGGGATCTGTTGTAGCCATTGGTCCAGTTTGGGGGTGACTGCCCCGAGGGCCCCGATGACCGCAGGCACCACTGTGGTCTTCACCTTCCAGGCCCTCTCCAGTTCCTCCCTGAGGCCCTGGTATTTCTCTAGTTTCTCGTGCTCCTTTTTCCTGATGTTGTAGTCGCTTGGTATTGCTACATCTATCACAACGGCTTTCCTCTGTTGTTTATCCACTACGACAATGTCTGGTTGGTTCGCCATTACCATTTTGTCTGTCTGGATCTGGAAGTCCCACAGGATCTTAGCTCTGGCGTTCTCCGCCACCTTTGGGGGTGTTTCCCACTTTGATCTCGGGGTTTCCAGTCCATATTCTGCACAGATGTTTCTGTACACTATGCCTGCAACTTGGTTATGTCGTTCCATGTACGCTTTCCCTGCCAGTATCTTGCACCCTGCTGTTATGTGCTGGACTGTCTCAGGGGCCTCCTTGCACAACCTACACCTTGGGTCTTGTCTGGTGTGGTAGATCTGGGCCTCTATTGCTCTGGTGTTTAGGGCAATAGAGGCCCAGATATATATATATATATATATATATATATATATATATATATCATCTCGGAAATAGCCTGATTACTTTTGCACCAATTTCTTTGTCACTTGCACATTTCAGATGATCAGTTTTCAGGCATGAAATCCACAAAACTTTTCACCTGAGAACATTTCCGCTTTTCTTTCCGATGTTTATTTGACAATTAAATTGGTTTTACTTTTCCAAAACCTTAATCGAGCAGAAACCACTAAGTTGTTGACGAGGAGGATTATTGAAATGTTTTTTTTTTTGTTTGTTTGTTTTAATCTTTTGCACCAAGGGAAGAATTTATGTCAACCCACAGGAAGTAGTTAGAAACATGTAATGGAAATAGACCTGAAGTCGTGTTTTGAAGTGTTACCAGCTTTTCCAACAAGTTCTGAGTGCAGATTGAATGTAGTTGCAAATAAACAGACTTGCCTTTCTGGCAGTTTTATTTTGTTGAGAAGTTGATCTCATTATTAACGCTGTTGGACTGTAAGTTTTGTGCTGCTCTGTGTGTTCTCACTGCGTTCAAATTGTGGCTTTGAGTTCCACTTCCGCTCAAAATCAAGAGCTTGTGGATATTAATGGTCGCGACAGGAAATGTTCTTGATGATGGCAAGTTGTTCTTGTCAGTGAGGAAGATGGCATCGGACTCTGTGCTGTGTGTGTTTCTGCTCTGCTGCTCCGCCGTCGCCTCCCAAGGTACCGATTTGATTGTTGATTCTATGTTGCATGACTTTGTGTTTTTGTGTTTGTTATGATGTAAAGCACTTTGAAATGCCTTGCTGCTGAAAAAGTGCTGTACTAATAAAATTTGATTGATTGATTGGTTGGTTGATTAGTGGTAGACTGTTAGGTGAGGTGCCATCTATAAAATGTCCATCTTCTCTTAACCCTGCTCTTCTTCTGCTGTTTTATTTTTCTTTCTCATCCAAAGATTGTGACCAGTTTGTTGCAGTGGGTGGAAACTTCATTGTTCCTCTAGCTAGGATACCAATTAAAACCTACTGAGACTTTGAGGTGGAAGCTAAATGGCAGCATAATATTTTATAAAACATCAGAAAGGCTAATTGTTGGGAAAGAAAGTGACGTTAATGCAGACAGATCCCTTAGACTGATAAACCTGAAGGAGAACCAAGCAGGACTTTATACCTCTGATGTTTTTGATGAAAATGGAAAAGTTCTGGTCCTGAAAAGCACAAAACTATGTCTACTGGGTAGGTACAACATGTGTTCCAGTTTCAGCTGTGAGTTTTTCTCACATTCTGAAACGGATCAAATGTAGTCTGTAAACAAACTGAATTTTTCTTTTAAAACGGGTCAGTTTGAATGTATGTTAACGGGATGCACATCCGGTCATTTAAAAAAAATAAATAAAAAAGCTCAAGCAACGTCTCTTTCCAGCTTAGTAAACTGTGAGGTGATTGTTGTCTGTTGTCCATAAAGTCTCCATCTTCTCTGAACCCTGCTCTTCTTCTGCTTCCTTTTCTTTCTCATCCAAAGGTTGTGACTTGTACGCTGCAACGGGTCGAAGCATCAATGTTCGTCTGGGATACACACTGAAATCTGACGATTCTCTGAAGTGGAAGTTTAAAGACCAAACAATATTTTTTAAAAAATCGTCACATATAATTGCCGGTAAACCTTCTGACATTAATGTAGATGGATCCCTCAAACTGACTAATCTGAAGAAGGACCAAGAAGGAGTTTACACCCCTGAGGTTTACAATAACAATGGAAAAGCACAGAAAACGGTGACAACACACTTATGTATACGAGGTAGGTACAAAATATTGCATGTGTTTTTTATAGTTCGCCAAACATTACTGTTCATATTGAAAGCCCCTCATGGATCTTCTTTTTAATTTCCTCGTTGAAGATGTCAAAATATTAACAATTAAGTTGATGTCAGCTTATGAAACCGTGAGTTTATTGTTTTAATCCACTGGAGGAGCTTAAACATGTGCAGAAATTCAGCAGATAATATCTTTCATATTCCCTCAGTGACGTCTGGAGAGAGATATATAGGACCCCTTCTGTCAAATTTTAATCGGAGTTTGATTGATGAGTGATTAATGACCCGTGACTAATTGATTTTAATTTCCGGTCACATGATGCCCCTCCCCCTATCCGGTCACATGATTCCCCTCCCCCCATCCGGTCACATGACCCCCCATCCGGTCTCATGACCTCAGCATGCTTAACACGTGTTACACTATATTCCCGCTAATTTCAATTCAACCAATAGAAACAGAGACAGGCTCCGAGTTTTATGAGTAATACAATTAAAGTATAAAAGAACAATAAGTGATAAATAATCAAGAATAATATACGATATAATATATTTAAATAGAATGTTGTAATTAACTCCGGTTTTGCTCACCAACCCGTCCGTGTTTGTGCGTGTGTCCGGGCAGAATACTGGACACACATGTCCCTCAGGATGTCTCAACGCCATACATTATTTAAGGTGAACTCCTTCTGGCCTCTATGAGTTTGAATTAGCCAATAGAAGCAGAGACAAGAGGGTTCAGTGTTAGAAAACCAATAGTAACATACAATATAGTATATTCAAATAGATTTGGATGTTGTAACTACATCCGTTTTTTTAAACGGAAGGTCTTTCTGATATACTGCCTGAAGCGGGACAGGTCCCAGCCATCAGGAAGACCCTCATGACCTCCGGTCATCATGCGTGACACGTGTGGCTCTCTATATTTCCAATCATCTCAATTGGGTCTCTATCGGGGGTTGATTGATATGGTGTAAACGCCAGCACAGGATTCATTCTCGTGACTTTTTGGAGGGTGGGGGTAGGAGGCCCCATGACAGTGCTGCTCACCAAGTCATTCGTGTGCGTGTGGGTGTGTGTGTGTGGGTATATAAAGACATATAGAAACAAAAGTCCCTAAAGAAAACCTACAGTTTAACTATTTTACTGCATTATTTATGGTAGCACAATTAGCCAGTGCTGACTATGAGTTTGTGATTTCCTTCATCACTTCAATTTTAAACTCTAATAGATTTTTTTTTTTCTGTAACACTTGCTAGTGTGATACATTTCAGTAAATGTTCCTCATTTGTACACGTACTTCTTAAGAATATGTGACAGACAGTAAACAGGCCTACTCAAATTTAACTTTTATCTTTCCGCAGTTAAAGAATTTGTCCAGACTTTTCCAGAATTTGGCCCGGCATCATTGTGAATGATTTTGTTCAGGTTTTTTTTCTTGCTGTTGAATCAACGCTGATCTTCCCACTGCTTCATGTTTTCTCCAAAATAGTAAATCCTGGTTTAAATACATTTGAAACTCAGATTTTTTTTCTGTAACACTTGCTAGTGTGAAACATGTTAGTAAAAGTTCCTCATCTGTAAATTTATTTCTGAACAATATCTGACAGGGACTAAACAGGCCTCGGTGAGGTTCCCTTGGATTTCTATTGATTTATTGAATGTGTAAATATTTATCAAACTGAATGGTCATTCAGGTTTTATATAGTTTTTTTTTCTTTTGGTGTTTGTTGCACAAATTTAAATATATGCTGGCTATCAGCAAAAAATTCAATCAGTGAATTTGTGTTTTTTCTTAAATACTCCCTCTCACGGAGACTTACTTACATCTTCTGACAACTAGCCCCACTTATAATAACATTGACTAAGTTTGCTATTGGTACACTTTACCTAAAAATAAAAATTAAACATACTCACTACACAACCATGCTCCAAGAGTTGCTCATAACATGGTGAATTGTTTTGTTACCTTTAAAATGATCCGAAGCTTTTGTTCCTTGGTCCTAATGATGATGTTCACTAATGTTCTCTAACAGACAGTTCAACACCTCTTGTAATTGATAAGCTTATAAATGATCAATGCGAAGCATCAGTATGCGCTAAAGAAGATCATATCAGTCAGATTAAGTAAAATATCATTATACTCAAAGCAATCAAAATTATATTTCTCTGAAAGGTCATTTTTCCTTTTCAGAGAGTTTAGACTGTATGAAAGGAATCAGTGAAATATACTATGAAATATTTTATCTGCTGCATCCCCATAATAAAACTTCAATTGTGAATTGAATGATTACATTGTATCTAGACACAAAAGAATCAACCGTTAATTAGTAATCATACTGACTAACAAGATCTGATCAAACAAGAAACCTGACAACCTCAAGGGATTTCTCACATTGGAGAATAAACCGTCTGACTTTCTTTAGCCACTAAATTTAACCTTACCAGAGTTTAGCCTTGGAGCAAACAGGTACTGAGTTTGAAGCGGATCAGACGCCTTCAGCCATCTGCTAAAGCTAGACTCCGGCCTTCCTCACTGTAAAATAAAACATTAGACTTAAACAAAAAGTTCAAGCGAACATCACTTAATTATCATCGACTTGTTGTTTGTACTCATCTTAAACAAGTGGCAGGGACATTTGGATATATATATATAAAAAAAGCTTTATAAGTTAATCTATTTAAGTTGAGTCCATGCAACAAGTAAAATAAAATAAAAAGTGAACTATTTGAAAGTAGTGAGGATTTTGGGTGGTAAAAGTTGAACATCTTAACATGCCCAGACACTTTCTGCTCAAGCAAACCAAAAGGTTTTGAACAGAACAACCATGTCAAATAATGAGACCGTGAATCTTTAATCTATGTAGCAAATATATTGCTGCTGCTGCTGTAAGCAGAAAATAAAAAAAGTTTTACGGAGAATAATATTTTGGATGAGTTTAAGAATATTGTTTGCCAAAATCACACGGTGTAATTACACTTGTCTTTTATATGTAGCAGTAATTGAATCTTTTGAGGCAATTGGTTGCATAAATTAAAGTAAATACGACCTATTTTCCTGCTCCACGTACTTAGCTAGCAATGTGCCAGTTAGCTTCCCAGTCTGAACTTCTGGGCAATGTTTTGATTCAGTCAAATTTTCTATCTTGTATCTCCTGAACTCTGATATTTTGCTTGCTGGTCTTCATCGTGCTCTGAATGCAGTATCTGGTTTCTCTTACTTTAACCCGCCCAACTTACACCTGATTGGCATGTTAGCCTTTTGATTCCCTCCCAGCGAGGCGGTGCTTCACAAAGCAAACTGTTTGTCAAACTGTTGATCTGCCTGATGGCTGTTTTAGAAGATATGGTGACTGAGGTTTAGACAGTACTAGCCAGCTCATGCAGCTTGTTTTTACTAGATGGCTGTCCTAAAAGTACATATCTTTAAAATATGAATAAATACGTACAATTCCATAATTATTCGATCCAACGGTTATAGAAGTTTTGTAATAATGCAATTCAGGTATTTTACATTTTCTGGACTAAAGGAGGATTTCAGTTCAACACCTGTGGTTTCTTAATGTAAGTGTTTCTGCTACTGGACAAGAAACAGGGTTAAAAGAGGATTTAGAAAGCAAAATACAAAGATGATAGTTGTTTTTACCGAGAGCAAGGCTGTGACTAGTTATCAGGACAGCATGAGACCTGTAAAACTGTTGGGCCAATATGACCAAGGAGGGAACCAGTCATCTGCTCCAACAATTTATTAATCTTTAGGAAATATTTTTTGGACACAGCCATCCGCAGGAGCAAGATGAAGCAAGAACATCGCAACATCAGATGTATTTTTTCATCCTTATATCCGTGATTTAAAATTATTTTTAATTTTGTGTCATCATTGTTCCCCTTTTCAAAGAGTCAATTATCTTTTCACCCATGGAAAAGTGTAATGTGTTTATTATGAGTAGGATTAACCAAGCTGAAGGAAAACAAAGAAAAAGGAGAAATAAATATTCATTGATACAGAACCGAATCAGCAAATATGAACTTATGAAACTATTGAAACCTTCAAGAATTTTATGTTGTGTAAGATATTTAAGAAACTAATATTGAATCTGCGCTCATGAATTTCTTTATTTGGTTGTTATCTCTAAAATACGTTTACCTTTTGTTTTGTTGAACACCAGACATCTCATCTCTTTCCCACAGTTTTTCACTTAGTTCCACTACTGCTGTGGATTTTATAGTCAATGTTTAAAGCCAACAGAGTCTGAAGCGATGGAGGAGATTTACGTCAATATGGAACCTGTTGGAAAAACTGCATCTAATCACACAGGTAAGAACAAAGTTACAGAGAAATTTAACATGTATTGAATTCAATTTTGCTAAGGTTGAGGTTTTTGCTAAGGTTGAGGTTTGTGTTAAGGTTGGAGCAGCTCCGAAGAGAGGCTCTGCCTCCGTGCGGCTGTCTGTTTGGGAATCCTGAATGTTTTACTTTTGGCTGAACTCATCGCCCTCAGTGTACACAGTGAGTCTTGTTCTAGTAAAAAGAGTAGATTTTATGTTTCTGTTATATTAAAAAAAAGTCATTGTTCCCCTTCTAAAATCAAACTGATCAAATAGCAAAGGTTTAAAACAGAATAAAACTTGGTGACTCAAAGTTTTGCAGAGAGGTGAAACATTACACTAAGTTACATGAGTTTGATTCATTTTCAACAATGGTTGCATTTGCAGCCATTTAGGTTAGCGTGTCTTTAATATCTTTTCTTTTTCAAACTATTTACCCAACGATTCATTGTTCAGTGTTACCTCAGTTTAAATTCTACAGGTATAACCAAAATCATGAAACTATTTTATAAGTCTTAAGTGAAAATACAATGCCACTTCTTTTTGCAAACATGTTTGTTAATTTTATTTTTTTTTTTCAGCTCATGACATGACAGCAGATTTTTCTGACATCAGCAACATTCTGACCGAGCAGAACAGCAACAGCAAGTTTCCCTCCATGAACGCTAACTTCACTGAAACGGCTCCACGAGCTGAAGACACTTTAAGGTTGGTCAAAACTTTAAAAAATCTGGATCTTGTTAAAAATTGAATTCTACTCTGAATTCTAGAGTATAACTAATAACTTTCCTTTTTGGTCTAAATGAATATAATGTAAATGAACAACTTTTATTTTAATTTATTAAGTGCTCTATCATTTGCGTGTGCTGAAAAACAACAATGTAAAACAAACTAAACTTTGTTTGTTTTCTCCTTAAAGGGAAATTGTGTCCTACAGAACGAACAAACATCAGTTGTTCCTGTTCATCCAGGGGCTGCGGAAGAAGAGAAGAACAGATCCACTAGTGATGGATGATTAGGATCTGTGTTCACTGTGATATTATTCACCAACAATAATGTAGCTTATTAGTACGGTGTTACATAAAACCCTAAAGATAAAATGTACACTTCCAACTGTTGTGACCTGCATCTAATAACGCAGCAATTTTATCGCTTGTACTCTGTGTTTTTCTTTCTTGTTAAAACTCTGACATGATAAACAAATGGTTTTTTTTTGTTTGTTTGTTTGTTTTTTTTGTAGTTTTGCGGAGAATCGGTTGATGCGTTCTGATTGTGTATTAATTTTTGCGGAGGATCGGTTGATGCGCTCTGATTGTGTATTAATGTGACTTTTACTACGAAACTTTATGGAGTTCCATTTGTGCCCGGTAATAGCGGATTAAGTTCTATCTTGGTAGAATTATATTTCTACATTTCCAATTATTTACTATCATTTGTAATAAAGTGATGCCAACACCACTGATTCAACAGTGAGGAGTTTGTTCAAGTCATCTTAAAGATGGAAAGAGTCAATGTTGTGCTGATTCTGAGTAACTGAATGACTTTTTATTCATTTCAGAGTTCAATCAGCGAGGTTATTCATTTTGTGATGGTCCTAGTCTATGAAAGAAAGAAACAAAGAAAGAAAGCAGCAAATGTACATGTTGGTTCCCCTGAAAATATGGATAAATTCAGTCATTGTAGGGTTAAAGTAATTTGAAGAGGGAGAAGCGTATAAACAAGTCAAGTCAATGACGAGTCAATGACTTGATGCAATCTGCATTTTTAACTCGGTTAACTTAACTTTTTGTTTTTTTTACTGACTTTAATACATTTAAATTGCTACGTTGTTTGATAAGTAGAATGGAAATGACTTTTTTTGTAAATGGTCTTGTAAATTAGCGTTTTAAAAATCAACTGAATTGAATTAAGAAATTTGACCATCCGATTGGACTGAAGAGAAATGATGAGCAATGTTTTATGGGTGGATGAAAGCAAAGATTGGTATTTTTAATTTTTAATTTTTTTTGTAACATCAAAAGTTCATTTTTGAGGCAAACAGAAAATCCAGCTTATTATAGTTTACTGGGACTAACAACCCCCGGACAAATTTGGAAAAAAATTCAGCTAAAGTGGGTGGTGCTTTAAGGAACAATGAGACACAGCCTAGTGTGGGGATAGATGGTGAGGGGATAAGCAAGGCTGTAGTAAGCGCCGTTACCAATTTGGTACTTTGTGGTTATAGTTTTCTCCAAGTTGCGTTTGAAGAAAGTATGAACATGGGCAAAACTGAGAAACTCTATCAATCAACCAACTGGATATTAAAGTATGTCACCGGAGATTTATTCTCCTGTCCACGCGATGAATCCTTGGCCCACTGCATCAGTGAAGACTGTCGCATGGGAGCAGGCATAGCGGTAATGTTCAAGAAGAAGTTTGGTCGAGTCTCAGAGTTAAAGGAGCAGAGTGAGTCAGACTAGTTACTAAAATCTTTGTTTTGGAAAAAATGTTTTATGTTTTTGCAGTTCATTCAAATGTATGATTTCAACAGCAAGTGCTAAATCATATCCTGTTTTGTATTTTTTTTTGTATGTCCTAATAGAGAAGCTGCCGGGGCAGTGTGCTGTCCTGACACATGATCAACGTTTCATCTACTATCTGGTAAACATACCACAATTATACTGCATAGGACCAAAACCTGCTTCATTATTCAATCTGGTAACTGTATCTTTCCTATTATGTGTCTCAGATCACAAAGAAAAAAGCCAGCCAGAAACCCACGTATGTCAACCTAAGACAGAGTCTGGAAGACATGAAATCTCACTGCTTAGAAAATGGTGTCAATAGGATATCAATACCCCGGTTTGTAGGAACTACTGTGAATAAATGACTATAATAAATACCCTTAAATCTTCTTCTTTATTGGGAATAATTAATCAATTTGCTTGTCTCGTATCTCCTCCCTCAGAATTGGCTGTGGCCTGGACCAGCTGCAGTGGTCAAAGGTGTCAAAGATCCTGGAACAGATCTTTAAAGAGACAAATATCTCCATCACAGTGTACAGCCTGCCCTGTGTTGGGTCAAAGCTTCAAATGCATGCCGTGTAGTACATTTTCATTGGGGTTTTTTTAGCTTTAAATCCTTTATAATCCCTTAAAATTTTGGATGAAATCAACACTCCTTAAACAGTTTTAAGGAAACAATAAATAAGGAAACAATAAAAACCTCCCCAAAAGATGTTTACATACAAGACTTTTAACATCCCACTGATGTAAAAATGATGTTTCTTGCCATTAAAGATACGAAACTTATTGTAAACACTGATGTTGCACTCTGTCACTATCGTACTACATGATGCTACTACTAAATCATGCTACACAAAATGATCCAACAAATCACCTGAGGCAGGTAAAATACAATAGTTATGCCTAAAATTTGTTTTTTGTTTTTCTAAATCTATATAGTTGTTGAAAACGTAGCTTTTCCTGTGAATCTGTAAATCTAAAATGTGAAAGAGTTTGCTTCTCTAGCTTTATTTTCCTGACCCAAATTCAGGAGCAAGGTTGTTGTCACAAGATTTTTTTTTTGTCATGAGTTTTTAGTGATTCTGATGCTTGACTTTTTTAGTATTTGTAACCTGTGAATTATGTTGTACAGAATATTAGGACTTATATCTTTGTAAATAAAATTTAAGATCATGGTTTTTGACAACCTTTACCTGCTATAACACCAGGCAACGGTATGGAGGAAAATCCATCCATCCATCCATCCATCCATCTTCTTCCGCTTATCCGAGGTCGGGTCGCGGGGGTAGCAGCTTCAGAAGGGAGGCCCAGACTTCCCTCTCCCCAGCCACTTCTTCTAGCTCCTCCGGGGGAATCCCGAGGCGTTCCCAGGCCAGCCGAGAGACATAGTCCCTCCAGCGTGTCCTGGGTCTTCCCCGGGGCCTCCTCCCGGTGGGACGTGCCCGGAACACCTCACCAGGGAGGCGTCTAGGAGGCATCCTGACCAGATGCCCGAGCCACCTCAACTGGCTCCTCTCGATGTGAAGGAGCAGCGGCTCTACTCTGAGTCCCTCCCGGATGACTGAGCTTCTCACCCTATCTCTAAGGGAGAGCCCAGCCACCCTACGGAGAAAACCCATTTCGGCCGCTTGTATCCGCGATCTCGTTCTTTCGGTCATGACCCAAAGCTCATGACCATAGATGAGGGTGGGAACGTAGATCGACCGGTAAATCGAGAGCTTCGCTTTTTGGCTCAGCTCTCTCTTCACCACGACGGACCGGTACAGCGCCCGCTTGACAGCAGACGCTGCGCCAATCCGCCTGTCGATCTCCCGCTCCCTTCTTCCCCCATTCGTGAACAAGATCCCGAGATACTTAAACTCCTCCACTTGGGGCAGGACACCCCCCCTGACCCGGAGAAGGCACTCTACCCTTTTCCGGCTCAAGACCATGGCCTCGGATTTGGAGGCACTGATCCTCATCCCGGCCGCGTCACACTCGGCTGCGAACCGCTCCAGCGAGAGCTGCAGATCACGATCTGATGAAGCCAAAAGGACCACATCGTCTGCAAAAAGCAGAGATGAGATCCTAAGGCCACCAAATCGGATCCCCTCAACACCTTGGCTGCGCCTAGAAATTCTGTCCATGAAAGTGATGAACAGAATCGGTGACAAAGGGCAGCCCTGGCGGAGTCCAACTCTCACCGGAAACGAGCCCGACTTACTGCCGGCAATGCGGACCAGACTCTGACACCGGTCATACAGGGACCTGACAGCCCGTATCAAAGGGCCCGGTACCCCATACTCCCGGAGAACCCCCCACAGGGCTCCCCGAGGGACACGGTCGAACGCCTTCTCCAGGTCCACAAAACACATGTAGACTGGTTGGGCGAACTCCCATGCACCCTCCAGGACCCTGCCGAGGGTGTAGAGCTGGTCCAGCGTTCCACGACCAGGACGAAAACCACACTGCTCTTCCTGAATCCGAGGTTCGACTATCCGACGGACCCTCCTCTCCAGGACCCCTGAATAGACCTTGCCAGGGAGGCTTAAGAGTGTGACCCCTCTATAATTGGAGCACACCCTCCGGTCCCCCTTTTTGAACAGGGGGACCACCACCCCAGTCTGCCAATCCAGGGGAACTGCCCCCGATGTCCATGCGACATTGCAGAGTCGCGTCAACCAACACAACCCTACAACATCCAGAGCCTTAAGGAACTCCGGGCGGATCTCATCCACCCCCGGGGCCCTGCCACCGAGGAGCTTTTTAACCACCTCGGCGACCTCGTCCCCAGAGATTGGAGAGCCCAACCCAGAGTCCCCAGGCTCCGCTTCCTCA
The DNA here is from genome assembly GCF_003331165.1 of Xiphophorus hellerii. Classification (NCBI taxonomy): domain Eukaryota; kingdom Metazoa; phylum Chordata; class Actinopteri; order Cyprinodontiformes; family Poeciliidae; genus Xiphophorus; species Xiphophorus hellerii. The sequence continues at coordinate 6,908,984 of NC_045695.1, read as the reverse complement.
GTGGAAGGCATGTTGGTGGGATTGAGGAGGTCTTCGAAGTACTCTGCCCACCGGCCCACAACGTCCCGAGTAGAGGTCAGCAGCACACCATCCCCACTATAAACAGTGTTGGTGCTGCACCGCTTCCCCCCCCTGAGACGCCGGATGGTGGACCAGAATCGCCTCGAAGCCGTACGGAAGTCTTTCTCCATGGCCTCTCCAAACTCCTCCCACGCCCGGGTTTTTGCCTCAGCAACCGCCCGAGCCGCATGCCGCTTCGCCCGCCGGTACCCATCAGCTGCTTCCGGAGTCCCACAGGCCAAAAAGGCCCGATAGGACTCCTTCTTCAGCCTGACGGCATCCCTCACCGAAGGTGTCCACCAGCGGGTTCGAGGGTTGCCGCCGCGACAGGCACCGACAACCTTGCGGCCACAGCTCCGATCGGCCGCCTCGACAATGGAGGCACGGAACACGGTCCACTCAGACTCCATGTCCCCCACCTCCCCCGGGACGTGTTCGAAGTTTTGCCGGAGATGGGAGTTAAAGCTCCGTCTCACAGGGGATTCCGCCAGACGTTCCCAGCAGACCCTCACAACACGTTTGGGCCTGCCAGGTCTGACCGGCTTTCGCCCCCACCACCGGAGCCAACTCACCACCAGGTAGTAGTCAGTGGACAGCTCCGCACCTCTCTTCACCCGAGTGTCCAAGACATACGGCCGCAGATCCGATGAAACGATGACAAAGTCGATCATCGAACTGCGGCCTAGGGTGTCCTGGTGCCAAGTGCACATATGGACACCCTTATGCTTGAACATGGTGTTCGTTATGGACAATCCATGGCGAGCACAGAAGTCCAGCAACAGAACACCGCTCGAGTTCAGGTCGGGCGGGCCGTTCCTCCCAACCACGCCCCTCCAGGTCTCACTGTCATTGCCCACGTGAGCGTTGAAGTCCCCCAGCAGAACAAGGGAGTCCCCAGGAGGAGCACTCTCCAGTACCCCCTCTAAGGACTCCAAAAAGGGTGGGTAATCTGAACTGTCGTTCGGCCCGTAAGCACAAACGACAGTCAGAACCCGTCCCCCCACCCGTAGGCGGAGGGATGCTACCCTCTCGTTCACCGGGGTAAACCCCAACGTACAGGCGCCGAGATGGGGAGCAACAAGTATGCCCACTCCTGCCCGACGCCTCTCACCCTGGGCAACTCCAGAGTGGAAGTATGTCCAGCCCCTCTCAAGGAGACTGGTTCCAGAACCAGAGCCGTGCGTCGAGGTGAGACCGACTATTTCTAGCCGGAACCTCTCGACCTCACGCACTAGCTCCGGCTCCTTCCCCACCAGAGAGGTGACATTCCACGTCCCAAGAGCCAGTTTCTGCAACCGAGGATCGGACCGCCAGGGTCCCCTCCCTCTGCTGCCACCCATCCCACACTGCACCCGACCCCTTTGGCCCCTCCCACGGGTGGTGGGCCCATGGGAGGGGGGGCCCATGTTTCCTCTTCGGGCTGAGCCCGGCCGGGCTCCATGGGTAAAAGCCCGGCCACCAGACGCTCGCCATCGTGCCCCCCCTCCAGGCCTGGCTCCAGAGTGGGGCCCCGGTGACCCGCGTCCGGGCGAGGGAACACCAAGTCCAAAGTTTTCCTTCATCATTGGGGTCTTTGGGCTGCTCTTTGTCTGGTCCCTCACCTAGGACCTGTCTGCCTTGGGTGACCCTACCAGGGGCATGAAGCCCCAGACAGCATAGCTGGAGGAAAATGCAATTTGAAATTTTTATAAATTTCTTAGTTTTGCCTCAAAAATGAACTTTTGATGTTACAAAAAAAATTAAAAATTAAAAATACCAATCTTTGCTTTCATCCACCCATAAAACATTGCTCATCATTTCTCTTCAGTCCAATCGGATGGTCAAATTTCTTAATTCAATTCAGTTGATTTTTAAAACGCTAATTTACAAGACCATTTACAAAAAAAGTCATTTCCATTCTACTTATCAAACAACGTAGCAATTTAAATGTATTAAAGTCAGTAAAAAAAACAAAAAGTTAAGTTAACCGAGTTAAAAATGCAGATTGCATCAAGTCATTGACTCGTCATTGACTTGACTTGTTTATACGCTTCTCCCTCTTCAAATTACTTTAACCCTACAATGACTGAATTTATCCATATTTTCAGGGGAACCAACATGTACATTTGCTGCTTTCTTTCTTTGTTTCTTTCTTTCATAGACTAGGACCATCACAAAATGAATAACCTCGCTGATTGAACTCTGAAATGAATAAAAAGTCATTCAGTTACTCAGAATCAGCACAACATTGACTCTTTCCATCTTTAAGATGACTTGAACAAACTCCTCACTGTTGAATCAGTGGTGTTGGCATCACTTTATTACAAATGATAGTAAATAATTGGAAATGTAGAAATATAATTCTACCAAGATAGAACTTAATCCGCTATTACCGGGCACAAATGGAACTCCATAAAGTTTCGTAGTAAAAGTCACATTAATACACAATCAGAGCGCATCAACCGATCCTCCGCAAAAATTAATACACAATCAGAACGCATCAACCGATTCTCCGCAAAACTACAAAAAAAACAAACAAACAAACAAAAAAAAACCATTTGTTTATCATGTCAGAGTTTTAACAAGAAAGAAAAACACAGAGTACAAGCGATAAAATTGCTGCGTTATTAGATGCAGGTCACAACAGTTGGAAGTGTACATTTTATCTTTAGGGTTTTATGTAACACCGTACTAATAAGCTACATTATTGTTGGTGAATAATATCACAGTGAACACAGATCCTAATCATCCATCACTAGTGGATCTGTTCTTCTCTTCTTCCGCAGCCCCTGGATGAACAGGAACAACTGATGTTTGTTCGTTCTGTAGGACACAATTTCCCTTTAAGGAGAAAACAAACAAAGTTTAGTTTGTTTTACATTGTTGTTTTTCAGCACACGCAAATGATAGAGCACTTAATAAATTAAAATAAAAGTTGTTCATTTACATTATATTCATTTAGACCAAAAAGGAAAGTTATTAGTTATACTCTAGAATTCAGAGTAGAATTCAATTTTTAACAAGATCCAGATTTTTTAAAGTTTTGACCAACCTTAAAGTGTCTTCAGCTCGTGGAGCCGTTTCAGTGAAGTTAGCGTTCATGGAGGGAAACTTGCTGTTGCTGTTCTGCTCGGTCAGAATGTTGCTGATGTCAGAAAAATCTGCTGTCATGTCATGAGCTGAAAAAAAAAAATAAAATTAACAAACATGTTTGCAAAAAGAAGTGGCATTGTATTTTCACTTAAGACTTATAAAATAGTTTCATGATTTTGGTTATACCTGTAGAATTTAAACTGAGGTAACACTGAACAATGAATCGTTGGGTAAATAGTTTGAAAAAGAAAAGATATTAAAGACACGCTAACCTAAATGGCTGCAAATGCAACCATTGTTGAAAATGAATCAAACTCATGTAACTTAGTGTAATGTTTCACCTCTCTGCAAAACTTTGAGTCACCAAGTTTTATTCTGTTTTAAACCTTTGCTATTTGATCAGTTTGATTTTAGAAGGGGAACAATGACTTTTTTTTAATATAACAGAAACATAAAATCTACTCTTTTTACTAGAACAAGACTCACTGTGTACACTGAGGGCGATGAGTTCAGCCAAAAGTAAAACATTCAGGATTCCCAAACAGACAGCCGCACGGAGGCAGAGCCTCTCTTCGGAGCTGCTCCAACCTTAACACAAACCTCAACCTTAGCAAAAACCTCAACCTTAGCAAAATTGAATTCAATACATGTTAAATTTCTCTGTAACTTTGTTCTTACCTGTGTGATTAGATGCAGTTTTTCCAACAGGTTCCATATTGACGTAAATCTCCTCCATCGCTTCAGACTCTGTTGGCTTTAAACATTGACTATAAAATCCACAGCAGTAGTGGAACTAAGTGAAAAACTGTGGGAAAGAGATGAGATGTCTGGTGTTCAACAAAACAAAAGGTAAACGTATTTTAGAGATAACAACCAAATAAAGAAATTCATGAGCGCAGATTCAATATTAGTTTCTTAAATATCTTACACAACATAAAATTCTTGAAGGTTTCAATAGTTTCATAAGTTCATATTTGCTGATTCGGTTCTGTATCAATGAATATTTATTTCTCCTTTTTCTTTGTTTTCCTTCAGCTTGGTTAATCCTACTCATAATAAACACATTACACTTTTCCATGGGTGAAAAGATAATTGACTCTTTGAAAAGGGGAACAATGATGACACAAAATTAAAAATAATTTTAAATCACGGATATAAGGATGAAAAAATACATCTGATGTTGCGATGTTCTTGCTTCATCTTGCTCCTGCGGATGGCTGTGTCCAAAAAATATTTCCTAAAGATTAATAAATTGTTGGAGCAGATGACTGGTTCCCTCCTTGGTCATATTGGCCCAACAGTTTTACAGGTCTCATGCTGTCCTGATAACTAGTCACAGCCTTGCTCTCGGTAAAAACAACTATCATCTTTGTATTTTGCTTTCTAAATCCTCTTTTAACCCTGTTTCTTGTCCAGTAGCAGAAACACTTACATTAAGAAACCACAGGTGTTGAACTGAAATCCTCCTTTAGTCCAGAAAATGTAAAATACCTGAATTGCATTATTACAAAACTTCTATAACCGTTGGATCGAATAATTATGGAATTGTACGTATTTATTCATATTTTAAAGATATGTACTTTTAGGACAGCCATCTAGTAAAAACAAGCTGCATGAGCTGGCTAGTACTGTCTAAACCTCAGTCACCATATCTTCTAAAACAGCCATCAGGCAGATCAACAGTTTGACAAACAGTTTGCTTTGTGAAGCACCGCCTCGCTGGGAGGGAATCAAAAGGCTAACATGCCAATCAGGTGTAAGTTGGGCGGGTTAAAGTAAGAGAAACCAGATACTGCATTCAGAGCACGATGAAGACCAGCAAGCAAAATATCAGAGTTCAGGAGATACAAGATAGAAAATTTGACTGAATCAAAACATTGCCCAGAAGTTCAGACTGGGAAGCTAACTGGCACATTGCTAGCTAAGTACGTGGAGCAGGAAAATAGGTCGTATTTACTTTAATTTATGCAACCAATTGCCTCAAAAGATTCAATTACTGCTACATATAAAAGACAAGTGTAATTACACCGTGTGATTTTGGCAAACAATATTCTTAAACTCATCCAAAATATTATTCTCCGTAAAACTTTTTTTATTTTCTGCTTACAGCAGCAGCAGCAATATATTTGCTACATAGATTAAAGATTCACGGTCTCATTATTTGACATGGTTGTTCTGTTCAAAACCTTTTGGTTTGCTTGAGCAGAAAGTGTCTGGGCATGTTAAGATGTTCAACTTTTACCACCCAAAATCCTCACTACTTTCAAATAGTTCACTTTTTATTTTATTTTACTTGTTGCATGGACTCAACTTAAATAGATTAACTTATAAAGCTTTTTTTATATATATATATCCAAATGTCCCTGCCACTTGTTTAAGATGAGTACAAACAACAAGTCGATGATAATTAAGTGATGTTCGCTTGAACTTTTTGTTTAAGTCTAATGTTTTATTTTACAGTGAGGAAGGCCGGAGTCTAGCTTTAGCAGATGGCTGAAGGCGTCTGATCCGCTTCAAACTCAGTACCTGTTTGCTCCAAGGCTAAACTCTGGTAAGGTTAAATTTAGTGGCTAAAGAAAGTCAGACGGTTTATTCTCCAATGTGAGAAATCCCTTGAGGTTGTCAGGTTTCTTGTTTGATCAGATCTTGTTAGTCAGTATGATTACTAATTAACGGTTGATTCTTTTGTGTCTAGATACAATGTAATCATTCAATTCACAATTGAAGTTTTATTATGGGGATGCAGCAGATAAAATATTTCATAGTATATTTCACTGATTCCTTTCATACAGTCTAAACTCTCTGAAAAGGAAAAATGACCTTTCAGAGAAATATAATTTTGATTGCTTTGAGTATAATGATATTTTACTTAATCTGACTGATATGATCTTCTTTAGCGCATACTGATGCTTCGCATTGATCATTTATAAGCTTATCAATTACAAGAGGTGTTGAACTGTCTGTTAGAGAACATTAGTGAACATCATCATTAGGACCAAGGAACAAAAGCTTCGGATCATTTTAAAGGTAACAAAACAATTCACCATGTTATGAGCAACTCTTGGAGCATGGTTGTGTAGTGAGTATGTTTAATTTTTATTTTTAGGTAAAGTGTACCAATAGCAAACTTAGTCAATGTTATTATAAGTGGGGCTAGTTGTCAGAAGATGTAAGTAAGTCTCCGTGAGAGGGAGTATTTAAGAAAAAACACAAATTCACTGATTGAATTTTTTGCTGATAGCCAGCATATATTTAAATTTGTGCAACAAACACCAAAAGAAAAAAAAACTATATAAAACCTGAATGACCATTCAGTTTGATAAATATTTACACATTCAATAAATCAATAGAAATCCAAGGGAACCTCACCGAGGCCTGTTTAGTCCCTGTCAGATATTGTTCAGAAATAAATTTACAGATGAGGAACTTTTACTAACATGTTTCACACTAGCAAGTGTTACAGAAAAAAAATCTGAGTTTCAAATGTATTTAAACCAGGATTTACTATTTTGGAGAAAACATGAAGCAGTGGGAAGATCAGCGTTGATTCAACAGCAAGAAAAAAAACCTGAACAAAATCATTCACAATGATGCCGGGCCAAATTCTGGAAAAGTCTGGACAAATTCTTTAACTGCGGAAAGATAAAAGTTAAATTTGAGTAGGCCTGTTTACTGTCTGTCACATATTCTTAAGAAGTACGTGTACAAATGAGGAACATTTACTGAAATGTATCACACTAGCAAGTGTTACAGAAAAAAAAAAATCTATTAGAGTTTAAAATTGAAGTGATGAAGGAAATCACAAACTCATAGTCAGCACTGGCTAATTGTGCTACCATAAATAATGCAGTAAAATAGTTAAACTGTAGGTTTTCTTTAGGGACTTTTGTTTCTATATGTCTTTATATACCCACACACACACACCCACACGCACACGAATGACTTGGTGAGCAGCACTGTCATGGGGCCTCCTACCCCCACCCTCCAAAAAGTCACGAGAATGAATCCTGTGCTGGCGTTTACACCATATCAATCAACCCCCGATAGAGACCCAATTGAGATGATTGGAAATATAGAGAGCCACACGTGTCACGCATGATGACCGGAGGTCATGAGGGTCTTCCTGATGGCTGGGACCTGTCCCGCTTCAGGCAGTATATCAGAAAGACCTTCCGTTTAAAAAAACGGATGTAGTTACAACATCCAAATCTATTTGAATATACTATATTGTATGTTACTATTGGTTTTCTAACACTGAACCCTCTTGTCTCTGCTTCTATTGGCTAATTCAAACTCATAGAGGCCAGAAGGAGTTCACCTTAAATAATGTATGGCGTTGAGACATCCTGAGGGACATGTGTGTCCAGTATTCTGCCCGGACACACGCACAAACACGGACGGGTTGGTGAGCAAAACCGGAGTTAATTACAACATTCTATTTAAATATATTATATCGTATATTATTCTTGATTATTTATCACTTATTGTTCTTTTATACTTTAATTGTATTACTCATAAAACTCGGAGCCTGTCTCTGTTTCTATTGGTTGAATTGAAATTAGCGGGAATATAGTGTAACACGTGTTAAGCATGCTGAGGTCATGAGACCGGATGGGGGGTCATGTGACCGGATGGGGGGAGGGGAATCATGTGACCGGATAGGGGGAGGGGCATCATGTGACCGGAAATTAAAATCAATTAGTCACGGGTCATTAATCACTCATCAATCAAACTCCGATTAAAATTTGACAGAAGGGGTCCTATATATCTCTCTGTCTGGTATCCTTTGTTCTCAGATCCTGTGAAGAAGCCTAAAGTAAATGCAACCTGTCAGGATGGAAACGTGAGGTTTCACTGCTTTCTTGGTCAAGTAAGTATTTATTGTCACATCTTTTTAACCAAAATACCATAAGAGTCATAATTAGTTTGTTAAACCAGTTATTTCCGTCTCACGTGGCCCTGTCAAAGTAAAAGTCACAGTAAATCATTGCGATGTGATACAGTTTGGCCCTACCGAGGTTGAGGTAATTGGTCCTGAACAGTTTGTAGTAACCATAGCACAATGGGCGCCATAATTTGTTTCTAAACAGTCTTTATTTTTCTTGTCCCTATTTCTATTTACTTTAGCAACCTACGGACGCAAAGTATGAATGGCTTCTGAATGGAGCCAAGATGGAGGAAAGTAATTTGAGTTTTGAGATAAAAGCGGCAGAAAATGAAGCTCACCAGTTTGTTTGTAAAGTCTTCAACGAAGCCAGTTCTGAAACCAGTGAGCCTGTTGCTAATAATTGCGCTAAAATAGGTCAGTATTTATGTTGTGGTCATCATGGCTAAAAGCTGCACAACATGCTTCAGCTAGTAACTGCTGTCTAAAACAGGATGGAATAGCATTGAGTAAAGTTAATTTCTTTTGGTTATTTATTGTTTTTTAAAGGTTTCCCAGATGAACAGTGTGGAAAATGTTTCTGGGTTTTTAATGGATACAGTGTTGGTATGTTTTTAAATTGACATAAATACATAAAATACACTAAAATGTCCATAAATCTTGAACATTTTTAATAACAGTCGTGCTGTAATGTTTCTAGTTTTTCTTCTTCTGCTGACCATCACCACTACTGTTTGCTGTGTCTGGGCTAAAAGGAAAAGGAAGACGCGACTGAAGGGTAATGTGTTATTTCATTTTATTGATCAGTTGTTCAGAATAAGAACTTTGCAGATTAAAGGAGAACTTATTAGAAGCAGCTGCAATTATCTTTAAGATCTACAAAGAAATAAATTACAATCAGAACGAGTGTTTGTCCTCTGACTTCCTGTCAGGTTTAAAATAATGTCTTCACTGAGGCTAATTCACAAATAACTAGCTAAATATTTGGCTTTGAGTCCTAATTTCTGCCTGTCTTTAATCACTGAACAGACGATGTTGAGCTCCCTTTGCAGCGGACCGATCCCGAGCAGCCATTATCATCGCCGTCTTCCTCCTCTTCCTAACCATCCTCCTCCTCATCACCACCAGCCATGAGCCAAACAATATTTCTGTACGCTCAGCCGGTGCTGGACAAAGATCTGTACATTAGTGAAAGCATTTCTCCTTTTCGTAGAGGGAAGTTAAGACTCTCAGACAAATAATTTTGTCCTTGTGGGATTGAAACGAGCAATAAAATGTAATGAATGATAATAAAAGTAAATAAAAATACTTGGTGTCACATAAATGTAGACCTGGGGGGCTTTTGTGTCACTTCCTTTCAAAACTATCAGTATCACTGACAATAGAGATGTGAGCTGTTACAGGAAATAAGCTCAACGAGGGAAAGTTCTTCTTTTTGGTCAAATGTGACGGTGAAGACCAAGACAATGGCGTCGCTCTCTGTCGTCGCTGTGTGTTTGCTCTGCTGCGCCGCTGTCGCCTCGCAAGGTACCAGTCTGCTATTAAAATCACTTTTTAATGTTGCTGCAGGTTGATTTTAAGGAGATCTGGCTTTTCTAGAGTCACACAACCTCCGTGTTCTGCATTCCTCATCTCCAGCTGCACATATTTGTTCAAATTTAATGTCAACAGGATTTCATTCAGCTGTTGAAAACGGGAAGCTCTAGAAAATGGTCCGACTCAGTTGACCTCCTGGAAGTTTCTGTGAAGTTAAACTCATGGAAAGCGATGAATCAGAAGGACGCGTATCCAAATCTACGGGCAAATTGTTTATTTATTTTCATAATTCAAATGGTCTGTGGGTATTTTTACATTTATTTTGTCATGACAAAACCAGGAACAAGTTTTGCCGGTGGGTGTTTTGAGTTACTTATAGATTCTAAAATAATGTCAAACACATAGCAGTAAATAATAATAATATCAATGTTAATATTAGTGAGCAAACAGGCTTCAAAGTTTGTCTTTTTACCCAGTGAACTAACAGGGGTGTGTTTTTTTTGTTTTGTTTTGCTTTTTATTTGACCATTTTCTTTGTTTCTGCCATGGTGACTTGTTCCATTTGCTACCACATTGACTTTTACATGCTTTATTACACTTTATTGGTGGACTTTGAGATGATTGTCTGCCATCTAGTGTCCATTTTCAAACAATCCTTCTCTTCTTTAGCTTTTATTTTCTTTCTCTTTTTCTGATCCAAAGATTGTGACCAGTTTGTTGCAGTGGGTGGAGACTTCATTGTTCCACTAGGATACCAACTAAAACCTACCAATACTCTGAAGTGGAAGTTTAATGGCAGCATAATATTTTATAAAAAAACAGAAAGGCTAGTTGTTGGGAAAAATGCTGATATTAATGATGATGGATCCCTCAAACTGACAAATCTGAAGAAGGACCAAGCAGGACTTTACACCTGTGAGGTTTTTGATCAAAATGGAAGACCTCAGACCACGAGGAACACAAATTTATGTGTGCTGGGTAGGTACAACAATATTTCTCCACAGCTTCCTGATCATCTATTCACATTTGAAATCTTGCGCTTGATTTATTTTTATTTTTTTTCTCTATTTCCTCACTGTTGTTGTCCAAATGGTAAATATTAAGTTCTCTGAAAACGTTAAAACTGTGACGTCAGGCTGTCGATCCACCAGAAGATCTTAAACACGTGCAGAATATCAGCATATTTCCTAAATATCGTCATGTATTTGATCTAATTGAACGTTCTCAGATCCTGTGAAGAAACCTGAAGTCAAAGCAACATGTCAGGATGAAAATGTGATCTTTCATTGTGTTTCCGGGGCGGTAAGAACTTGGTTTTGCATCTTTTTAACTAATAACCACAAGACAGTTCCTAGAACGACTAGTCACATTCTTTATTCCTAAACATTTCAAGTACCTTGCTGTTTAGCTGTACTTAAAATCAACGTCTCACATGGCCGTGTGGAAGTAAAGACCACAGGAAATTATTTAAATGCCAGACAAACATGTCATCGACTGATTTTCACCCTGGTTTCCGTTATGAGCTGCGTTTTCATTTCCCTGCAGCAGCCTGCTGATGCCGAGCTCGAGTGGCTTCAGGACGGTGAGGAGGCGAAGGGAAACAGACGGTCGTTTGAAACGAAAGCAAAGGAAACCAAAGGAGCCCAATTTGTTTGCAAAGTGTCCAACAAAGTCAGTTCTGAAAGCAGTCAGCCTGTCGTTCATATCTGTGCAAAGACGGGTAGGTTTGTCGTCTTCACCGTGGCTAATAGCTGCTGTTTGACAATGTGTAGCTAATAACCACTACCTAAAATAAGATGGAATAAGCATAAGTTTCCCTCAAATTGTGTGGCTCGAGGTAAAAATTGAAAAGTTTTTCACATGTATTGTTTTTATAGGATATCCAGATGAACTGGTTGGAATAAATATCTGGATTTTAACTGGTGCCAGAGTGGGTATGTTTGTAGATTTCTATTAAGTTTTAGTTTATTCTGAAACATATCAGAATAAACTATACTGTATATATATACATACGTCACATATATTTTTGGTAGTACAATCTCTAGTGTTTTTTTCCCCGTCATTTTTCCAGGTCTCATTGTTGTGCTGACCGTCCTTGTCTCCGTTTGTTTTGTCCGAGTTGAAAAGAAGATGACGATGGGACTGAGGGGTGATGTGTTTTTTTGTTGTTTTTTTTTTTTCTCATTTTTAAAAAATCGGTTGTTGAAAGTAAGAACTTCCTGGAAAATATATTAGAGACCTGTTTAAATACCACTATCGACAGTTCTCCGTAAATGACCAGATCAAAACTTTTGGGGCACCCTAAGGCTCGATGTTGGGTCTACTTCTATTTCTACTTTTATATTCGAACCTGCATTGATTAATCTGGCCATTGCCTTCGTATGCTATTACTCTCAATTCAAATCGCATGTCACAGTTCAGTCTGGGCTTTCTTCCATTGACTTGGATTCCCTCCAGTAGAATTTTGACCGGGCCTATCAGCAAACAGAACAAGTAGTTGACAATGATGTCAATTTTCTGCACTGTTTTAGAAAAAAAAGGTCAAATTGTTTAGCTAACGTAAATTATGCAGCCAAGGAGCAAACTCAATATGTTTATTTTATTTATTATTATGTAGAACGCGTTGCTGTTTGCTCAGTTTTATTCAGCTTTGCATCCTAATTTTTGTCTCATTTTTCATCTCTCAGCTGATGGGGAGGAGCTTCCTTTGCAGCGGACCGATACAGAGCAACACAGTCATGATCCTCATTTTTCTCCTCTTCAACCTCATCACCTCCAGTCATGAGCCAATTTTTGTATTTCTTTTTACATACATAATTTTTCCTGTCTTTGATTTGACGAATACAATTTCTGCAAAACTCAAAACAGACTTTGTGTCGCCAGCCGTCTTAAGTTTTTTTTCTCCCCTCCCGGGGGTCTTTTGTGGGCTCTAGTGTCCCTTATATGACAGTAGGCTGACAGGAAACGGGGAAGGCATGCAGCAAATGTCGTCGGGTCCGGGAGTCGAACCAGCGACGGCAGCGTCGAGGACTCAAGGCCTCCAAATACGGGTCGCACTACGCCCTACGCCACCACGGCACGCCCCTAGCCATCTTAAGTTTTAGCAACTACAATTCTGAAACATTAAAACTCATTGACGTTTGTGATCTTGACTGATTTAAAAACCTTTTCTAGAGTTTTAACCAGTCATTTTTGTCATTTTGGATGTAGAAAAATAAAATATGCTTCTGTGAATTGTTTATTCTTTAGTGAAGATGCTATGTGGATGCTTTGAGAGTAAATGTAAGAATAAAGTAATATTTCAATTGATTTTTTGGGGACGATTTTATGATGTAAAGCACTTCAAACTTCCTTATTGCTGAAATCTGCTGTACACATAAACTTGACTGACTGATAGATTAAAAACAACAAATATAAAAAAGGTAAAAAAATAATCATTTTAAAAAAGGGCCCCAGCCCCCTACAGACTAGTCCTGGTTAATTGTGAACCTTCTGCTTCTTTCCCTGTTTAATCTAGTGAAAGCAGTCAGGGTGTACTTACTTTCCATCCTGAACTGTTTCCTTTTTTTGCCTCATCTTGGTTGACTACATAAGGACCATGTAAAATCTGTTGAGTTTTACACTTTTGACACGAGATCAAACACAGGAAAGACCATAATATTTTTATATTAATAGCAGGTTAATATACAACCGTGCAAAGCATTAACATGTCGTGACGCGTTTTTTCCGAGCCGCCCTTGAAGGAACATGATGACTGACTAACGCTAATATATCGTCAAGTTTATTAATAAGAACAGGCTACTAATTTTGTCAACCATGTTCAAAAGTGAGTAGTACTGGTTACATTTACTTGAGTAAAAGTAGTTTTACTGCACTGCACTTTTTTGTTGCACTTGAGTAACTATTTCTACTCTCACCTTTAAAGAAATTGACTTTATACATGTCACTGTTTATATCCTTATTGTGAGCTTCGTATCAATAAACGTGGCTATTTGTTTTGAATGGCTACATAAAGGTTTGTTTATGGTTTTTATATCAGAGTAAAAAGATTGAAATACTTTACTGGGAGGTTTTGCAGGTAACTTTCAACCTGCAAGATAAAAATAATCTACTGTATCTTAACTGTGTGGCCATAAATAAGGAAGTTTCTTAAAAAAAAAAATGTTGATGCCAATCTTAGTTCTGAGAGCTCAGAACACCAAAGGAGCTTTAATAGCTTTAAATAAGATCTTGAGGTCAGCAACACCTACAGGCCTCTTTCCGAGCTGCTTTTTTTTGGTGGTCGCAGCTCAAATGATCTCATTATAGTAGGGAAATAATTATATTTAGTCAACGACACGCGCCTCTTCTGTTGTTCTGAAAATGACATTTTCTACTCGCCCGCCGCCTTTGTTCTCGCTGCTTTGTAAGTAGACCGGCGGGGGCCTCTTGGATCACTTCCTTTCAAAACCAAGAGCTCTGCGCGCTCGACGTGAGCGATACGAGCCGCTGTGACAGGAAATAACCTCGATGATGGAAAGTTCTTCTTTTCAGCCAAGTGTGAGGAGGACGACGATGAAGATGGCATCGGTTTCTGTCGTCTCGGCGTTTCTGCTCTGCTGCTCCGCCGTCGCCTCCCAAGGTACTGAACTAATAAAGAAATCAGTTTTCACTGTTGGAAGGGGAGGATTTAGCATTTGCTTTGAGGATAATGTTTAATTCCAGCAGTTTGTGGAATTCTAGATCTTTAACCTCTTTCGTTTTCATGTTTCCTGAAGCAGATATTTGCTCTTTTACGTGTCTAAAACACAGATGAATTCATTTGTCATGTTTTCCTCTGGTTTTGTTTAGGTTTTCAAGTAAAAAGATGAAACTTTTATACTAAATTTACTGCCTTGGAATGATAGGAAACTAGTTCATTTCTCAAAGAAAAAGTTTTATCCCTCAATTGATGCTGGTCGATTAAGTGATTTCTATTCTGATTTTTTTCACAATTGAGCTTTTATTGAATATTGTTGTATCTTTAGAGGCTGGAGAAGAAAACATAGAGATCCAAATTTGTTTGTTTTCCCATTTCTGTTCTTCCCTATGCTTTTTTTTGGTTTTGATTTTGTTTGTTTTTTTATATATGTACTGTATATAAAAATCAGTTGGCTTGGAGTTAAAAGTGAAAACATTGGGAGAATCAGAGTTAGGGGAAGAGAGCGATAGCCGACAGAAAAGGTTCCTGCTGGTGGTGGCGTCGGTCTGAAATGAGGTTACAGCGGACAAACAGGAAGACGTGCAAAAGCAGAAATGTCGAGGTGATCCTGCAGAATTATGGTTTATAAAATATAAGCACAAATTATGTGCAAACATTAAAGAGTTCAGGGTTAAAGTAAAAGTTAAAAAACTTTAAATATAACAGACAGATCTTGTAAAACCACAATTTTCACATTATTTGTGATCCATTTTGGGTCAGCTAAACTAGGGTTGAACAATATGTTAAACTGCAGAAAGAGCAATATTTCTTTCAATATGATATTTAATGCATGCAAATTTTGCATTGCATTAATATGTCTTTATAGATTGGAAAGATTTTTAATTTTTTTTCTTTTGCACTCGAGGCTCAAAGCTTCATATGTCTTCGGTGGTCGAGACGCTAACAGTCGCAAAGTGAGATGAAGGCCAAGAGTCCGGAAATGTGTCTAACTCAGAACAGCATCATAGGAGAGACTTCCTGGTGTTTGTTTGCTAAATTAAAGCAAGCTTAATAGAAAAAATAAAAAGATTTTATAATTCAGTGTTGATCAAATCTATCAGTTTAATCTACAGTTGAAACCAGATATTTAAGTCCAACTGGTAAAACGACACAAACACATTTTTTTCTCATTGCTCGACGTTTCGGTCAGTGTCAGGAACGACTGTCTTTTGAATGTTTCGGGCTTCCTGCCACGAGTTTCTCCCAGTAGTTTGTTGGAGTTCTGGCTCATTCATCGTGACAGAACTGCTGGAGTCCATTTTGTAGGCCTCTTTACCTCGCCCACACACACACACACGCACACCTTCAGATCTTCACACAACCTCTCCATTAGACTCAGATCATGGCTTCATGATGGCCACACCAAAACATTTATTTTGTTGTCCTTTAGCCACTTTTAGCCGTTTTGGCTGTAAATTGAGGTTTATGGTCCATTTGGAAAACCAAACCGTGGCTAAGATTTTACTTGTTGTTGTCTTTTCATTTTGTTTCCATATTTCTACATAATTTTCTTTCCCCATGATGTCATCAGTTTTATAACGTGCATCAGTTCCTCCTGCTGCTTCTGCTGCTGCCACCCCCATAGTTCTCACTTTGTTTCCTGGCACTTAGAAAACAGAAATAATTTTCATGATTGTATCTCAGCAAAAAACAAGAGAAATTTGGTCTGATTCAACGTCAGTGAGGGGAGTGGAAGTTTGTGTGTATTTTTATTCAGAGTTCCTAAGTATCTACTGAGTAACGTGACGTGTTTCACGGAGAAAAGTGGGCTGGATCTTCTAGCTGAGCTGTTGCTCCTCTAAAGGTCATGGATTTCATAACTTTGCTTCTTCTCACTCTGGTTTGAAACTGAAACAAAGCGTCCGGCATCCACCGTCTTCTGGAGCTCAGTTGGAGGTCTCCCTCCAGGTTCTGTTTAGCTGCCGTCTCGTCTTGGTGCTACGAGGAAAAGAAGTTCTGCTTTCCTCAGGACGTCACGTCGTGTTCAGATTTCTCTTATTTCTCACACTTTAAATAGCTGGAAGGATTCAGAGATTGTGAGATCTGAGGTCAGAAGCACGACTGTTTTGGTTACAGCTGGGGAGGGTTGTGGTTTTTAATGAAATATCCAGAGATCAGTTGGTCAGAGGTTCCTGCTGCTTTGCACAGTTTAGCTTTAATTTTTATTCTTCTGGTCTGACAAGTCATAAGGACAGCTTGCCGCAAGGAGGAACCGTGTTCTTATTTTATGCAGCTTCTTATAATCATACTGAGAGATTTTATACGAAATGGTGACTCAGGAAATGGTTTATTCACTGCGGGTTAAACTTCACAGAGATCGAAACTCGTTCAAAGTTATTATATAATTGCGTACCATCTCTGTTCTTTCCAACTTTTTTCACGACTGAAAAAAAAGTTTCCATCCACCAGAGGAACTTTATTTTTAATATTAAGCCAGCAAAATGACGCCGCAGCGGGCAGGATCCAGCTGCCCAACAGCGAAGGGAGACTTTAAAGTCAGAGAACCGTGTGGGAGTGTGTACCACTCAGTTTCTGTGGTCAGGGCCGAGAAAACAGGATGCAACACTCACCTCATCCAACAGCGACGTGACGCTGAAACAAAAGATTCAACGCAGAAAGCTGCAGAGTTTCATTTTGACTCGAGGGCTTTGAATCCCAGGTAAACATCAAATGAAGTTGGTGCAAGAAATATTAGTGGAGCTCCATCTTCTGCATACTGTGCATCAGTAAAGTATTCACACCTCCAGAACCTTTTTTTGTTTAAATTGGGCAAGCTTGAATGTATGTTAACGGGATGCACATCCAGTCATTTAAAAAAAATAAATAAAAAAGCTCAAGCAACGTCTCTTTCCAGCTTAGTAAACTGTGAGGTGATTGTTGTCTGTTGTCCATAAAGTCTCCATCTTCTCTGAACCCTGCTCTTCTTCTGCTTCCTTTTCTTTCTGATCCAAAGGTTGTGACTTGTACGCTGCAACGGGTCGAAGCATCAATGTTCATCTGGGATACAAACTGAAATCTGACGATTCTCTGAAGTGGAAGTTTAAAGACCAAACAATATTTCATAAAAAATCGTCACAGATAATTGCCGGTAAACCTTCTGACATTAATGAAGAGGGATCCCTCAAACTGACTAATCTGAAGAAGGACCAAGAAGGAGTTTACACCCCTGAGGTTTACAATAGCAATGGAAAAGCACAGAAAACGGTGACAACACACTTATGTATACGAGGTAGGTACAAAATATTGCATGTGTTTTTTATAGTTCGCCAAACATTACTGTTCATATTGAAAGCCCCTCATGGATCTTCTTTTTAATTTCCTCATTGAAGATGTCAAAATATTAACAATTAAGTTGATGTCAGCTTATGAAACTGTGAGTTTATTGTTTTAATCCACTGGAGGAGCTTAAACATGTGCAGAAATTCAGCAGATAATATCTTTCATATTCCCTCAGTGACGTCTGGTATCCTTTGTTCTCAGATCCTGTGAAGAAGCCTGCAGCGGAAGCAATATGTGAAGATAAAAACGTGATCTTTAAATGCATTCCTGATAAGGTAAGTTCTCGTTTTGCCTCTTTATAAAAATCCAAAAAGACTAAATGCTGACTCTGATGTTTTTCTAAAGTTCTTATTCACATGGATTCCTCCAGTTTTTCAATCATAATGATCTGATAAACCAGATCTTTCCTTCTCATATGACCCTGTCAAAGTGAAAGCAGCAGAATATCATTACGATATGATACATTTCGATCCTTTGAGATTTGCGTTAATATGTGACTTTAAAAAATAGTAATAATTTTAGATTGTTCTGAACAGTCCCACTGTATCTTTCTTCTGTTTTTCTTGAACTTTCCAATCAGTCTTTGATTCTCATTTCTCTTCAGGCATCCCAGCATGTTATCAAAAAGTACGAATGGCTTCAGAACAATGTCCAGACGAAGAAAACGGTTCCGACTTTTAAGTTGACGGCCGCAGAAACTAAAGACATCAAATTTGCTTGCAACATTTCCAATGAAGTCAGTTTTGAAATCAGCGAGCCTGTCTCTCATAATTGTGCTAAAATAAGTAAGTATGTTTTGGTGACCATGGCTTAAAGCTACTGTTACTCAATGTGCTCCAGCTAATAACTGCTACCTAAAACAAAGTGAAGTACAGATTTTTTCCACTTCAAGTTGTGTAGATTAGAAGTGCTCAGTAGTGAATAATGTCTATAGAAAACATGTTTTTTAATGCTAGTCATCAGAAAAACATATATATTTTTTTCCTTATTGTTTTTGAAGGTATCCCAGGTCTCCCAGACGAAGTGTGGGGAATAAGTATCTGGGTTTTTGTAGGTGGTGGAGGAGGTACGTTTTCAGATTCCTTTGACATAAGTTACTGTTTTTGACCATTTACTGCACTACATTGTAGAGATGCTGCACCTCATGTGAAGATATGTAAAAGCTGAATTCATATTCATTTAATTACTTATGAAATAATTACATTGTTTTTGTCGAAGCAGGATAATGCTACGCTGAGAAATACTAAAATATATAGTCTTTAAATGCAAAATCTCATCAATTCGTACAGGAGGAAAATCTTTTTTTTTTTTTTTCTTGCTTTGTTTGTTCGTTGAACCATTTCTGTGTTGAAAAATGTAGCATGACTGAAAGGGAACATGTAGATAAGTCATGCTACAAGTGATTTTGTCGAATGTTTTTCTACAGTTATTCTCGACTGAAACAACTTAACCGAATTGTTTGACGTTTTCAATCTTACACCACTGACCAAATTTCTTATCATCTTCATCAGGTATCGTTATATTGCTGATCATCACCGTCATTGTTTGCTGCGTCCGAACTAAGCGGACAAGGAAACTACGCCTGAAGGGTAATGTACTTAACACAATTGACTCAAAAAAGGAGCATTCTTGTCATTAAAGGCTGACGGAAGCAGCTGTAACTAACCCATAATGAGCTGAAAAACACCAAAACACACAACTCTTCTTGGGTTATGTGATTAAATCTTCTGGAGCACCCCAAGGCCCACTGTCCGGGCCAAATATTTTACCGTCAAATTCTTTGTGCTATTTGTAAAACATGAACATGTTTCTTTTGCTTACAACAAATCCAGTTTTACACAAAATAACTAAAATGTTTGAGTTTTGTTTATTATTGACCTAGAGCAATATAATCAGCCAGTACAGTGAAAGCTAACTTTTCATATTTGATTGGGAGACAAAAAAAGTTGCATGAATATGAAAAAGTCAATCAAGTTTCCTGACCATCGAAACTATGGCCCAGTTAATTTTATGCATAAATTTGATTTCTTTTTTTTTTATCATTATTATTATTAAGTCTCATTGAGATTCTTCTGTATATATTCTTTGAACAGATGAGGAGGAGCTCCGTTTGGAGTGGACCAACACCAGTCACCATCCCAATCATCCGCCTCTTCCTAACCATCCTCCTCCTCATCATCCCAACCGTCACCATCATCATCAGCACCACCACCAGCAGCAGCAGCAGCAGCAGCAGCAGCAGCAGCAAGAGCAGCAACAGGCACCGGGCAACACCGGCCCTCGACAGAGCCGCACCAAGCAAAACCGCCAACCTCGAGCCCGAGCCCCTGAACCCAACAGCCAACCTCAGCCCAGCCCCCGAAGAACCGGGCAGGTAGGAGCCACTTGGTTCCCTCAGGGCTCTGGTTGACTGGATTGTTAAGATTCAGTTTTTACTGGACATTGCAGCATTTTCTTCTAAAGAAAATGTTTCAGTGCTCGATCTGAGCTTGTGTGTCTTCAACTTGTGTATTTTTTTTTTGGTCTGACCTTTTGGTTTTCACTTCCTTTAGGCACAGAAACCTGCCAGTGACGCCGATGACGAGCAGCCTCCTCCTCTTCCTCAGCCCAGGAAGAAAGGAAACAAACCTCAACTAGATTAAAAATCATCTGAGATAAAGTTAGACACAGACGTTTTATTCCTCCTGATTTTCTGGGCTGCTCCACTTTAATGTTTATTTTGTGTGTGGGTGGGAGTGGGTGTGTGTGTGGGGGTGTGTGTGTGTGTGTGTTCAAACTAAAAAAACTTCAGCCCGTGCAGATTAACAAACTACAACCTGCGATATCGTTGAAAAGCTTTAATGCTGAACTCAAACTAAACATGTTCAAACTCTTTCTGACTTCTGTTAAAATGTCACTTTTGATATTGATATATTGATGGGAACTTCCAGTCAGCTGGCTGAAAGACAGCCAGCTGTTCCTCGACAAACTTTACTGTTTCACTTCAAGGCACTTATGAAATAAGAGTTAAATACTTATCTAGTTAGTTTTTAATTATTCAGCAATCTCCTACAGTTAGTGCTGTTTTCATACAACAGCTAGCATGTAAAGCAATGACTCATCGAGACTAAAAATGTCCTTTTAGTGTGTGGTTACTGAGACCACACATTGCCAAGCATCAGTATTCTCTCATTAATGAGAAAATACCGAGATATATGCACCGAAAGACAAACTTAAATCTCTGAGCCTTCGATTTCAGAACTTGATCTGAAATTGATCAAATTCAGTCTTGAATTTGAAAACAACCCCAGTTTGGATTGATATGACTGAAAAATAACGCTGATGGGATTTTCTTTTTACATAATTAAAATCTGTGTGGCTGATCATGTCGTTTTTGTTTGTTTTGTTTAAATGTTTCAAAGCCAGGAGAATCTCATGCCGGTCTATATCTACGTATATTTTTAACTTTTTTTATTTTCTAAGCGAAAATGAAACCAGGACTTGCTAGGCACAGATCGAAGTGGGAGATGTATTCTGTGGACACATGTTTCAGTTGCTGCGTCAAACTATTTGAGAGTTTCTTTGTATGTGTGTAAAAAAAAAAAAAAGAAATGTTGTCATGTAACTAATGATTTCTGTTTACTTTAAGACAAACTCCTCTCAGTCCAAAAAATACTAACACGGAGCGCATCGTGTGTTTCATTTGCAAATGGTGGTCAACAGTAGAGATAGGCGGCTAAAATCACTCAATGATGTGTGAAAATTATAAGTGTCAATGTTCTTTTTAGAAAACTAAACCCTTTATCATTCTTTTCTCTCTTTTTTTTTTACCATATATTCTAGGAAAGCAAATGTTGCATTTGAAAACTTGCGATGCGTTTCTTGTTTCGAGGAAATTGTTCTGGGATGCCTGGAGGATCCAGCTTATTGGTGCGCTTCCATTTAGCCAAACTATCTAACTTTTGTTTAACTTTGTCTTTGTCTGCTTCTGTTTTCTATTTAAATGCCGCTTATGGTGCACATTAAGGTACATTAAGGTTGTTCCGAATTTTCCCAAGTGATTTTCTGGTGATAAAGGCAAGTGGCCTTTTTTGTATATTTGTTATATGCAAAAAAACAAAAGGATCTCAACCTCCATTATTTATCTTTATTGTCTTTGTTCCATCATTGCAATGCTGTAATGTTGTTGTTCTATTTGTAATTTTAAAAGTACAAAAATAAATAAAAAAAATATGTAGCATGGTAGCAACTGCGATTTGACCTTTATTCAGACCGACATTTTCACCTTTGCAAGTGGCTTCATTTTTCACATTGAGTGTGCAACCCGGTGATGTCTGCATCTTTCACCATATCCTGTGCATTTTTGCTGAAAATGTGTTTGTGGTTTGCTGCTCTGTGTGCGCCGAGCGCAAGATCGCTATCGTGCTTTTGTGTCGACGTGGAGATGCTTTCCTGCAGTGGGAGCAATCGTTTTGACCGCCATTCACATTGTGGGTTGTGTTGTTTTTTTTTCTTTTTTTCTTCCCCCCCCCCCCCCCCCCCATTAGTCTTTGCATTCTGATTACCGGTGAGACTCAACAGGATCTGGTAACTTGGAAGGAGTTAGTCACATTTGGTGCGTCGGGCTAAAATGCAGCCACACCCTGCATCTCAACACCCACACTCAAACAATGTTTAATTGTGTTCACACTTTTCAACAAAAAAAAAACTAAACAACAGAAATAGCATCTTAAAAGGCTGCGGTATCCACAGTTTGCATGTCGCTATAGAGAAACAATTAAGTGTGTCTGCCCCCAAAAAGATCAATGCAATTGTTTTCTATAAGTTAGCCACTGTTTCTTTGACATTTCTCAACCTTTTTCGAAGATAATTTAGATGTTTCTGCGCTTATCTAAAGATAAGATAAGGTTCTATGCTGGAGGACGGTGGTTTTCTTTGTTTTAAAAACATCATTTGAATACCTAACCGCCGTTAGCTGTGAAAAGACTGTCATCTGCGTAAAACAGTTTCTTGTGGTCAAAACCTTAGTCAGTAAAGTAGTTTTTCCTTTTTTAATTTACATTTTGCAAAATAAATTCAAAATATTTACGTTCCAGTTTGGTTTTACATATTTTTTAAAATCATTTCTACAGCTGTGGTAGCATACATTTTTATGCAGCCAGAGTTTTATTCATTCTGGAGGATATTCGATTGTTTCATTCAGTTTGATGTCCGCGTGTAAAGCTACAAACAGATGCATAAACGGAATATCATCCGCATGACATGGCAGATCAGATCATGTTATGTTTTGATCACTTGAGGAAGGCCCGAGGGCCAAAGCATAACTTTTTATGCTTATCTAAAAGGAAATGTTGCTACTTCTCCTGGAGGACGATGACTGTGAAGAAAATATTTAGTCGGCAAAGAAAAGTCCAAAAGTGAAACCATAAGCTGGAGTCTGGGATCTGCAGAAAGAGGAACCTTTCAGAACGAAGGTTTTATGCTGAACCATTTCTTGTTGTTGATACATTTCCATCTAGGAAGCAACATGGAGCTTGATGGGAGCTCTCCCTCCCTCTGGTGGCTGTTTTTCTGAACTGTAGCAACACAAGGAAAGAAACACTCAACTTGAGGTTAGAAGAAAGTAACAAAAACGTATTAGGGAGCAAAAACTTTCTACAAAACATCAGGGATCTTCTAATAATAGCTTTTTTTCATCCTGTAAAGTCTACACACACACACACACACACTTGTACTGTCAGCATGTAAGACAGGAGCACAAATCATGCATCTTTCTAATCATCCACATAAAAACAAACAGCATTAGGAATCACATTTTATATTACAGCTTGGATTTTATGACAAACATTAAGTGCAAAGTGAGTGTGAGAAGTTTCAGATGGTGAAAAGCCACACACTCTCAAGTCTTTTTTTTCTGTCTACTTCCTCTGCGGACTCGGGTTGAAACCAAAGGTGTCGAGAGGTGAGACTGGTCTGCTGCTTCCCGTGCAAACAAACATTTTTATCACAATCCAAAACAGCAACACTTGTGTACAAGTTTAATAAATTAGGAGCAGAGTCAGAGAGTGTTGGATGAAGGGTTGGGTGAAGAAATATTTTCTGAATAAACTTTTCAAACTAGAATCTTTGTATGTGTGCAATTTTGTTTTTGTCAGATAACTTCGAAACTCTAAAGTCTCTGGGAAAACACATAAATGCTTACCAGAACATTTTTGATGCAGATTATGACACAGGGACATTTTAATATTTTGAAAATGAACTTTTTCAAACTTTTTATTAACTTTAAATAGACTGACTCCCATTGTAGATAACTAGAATTTCTTGGAAATAATCTATTGTTTTATGCACTAATCTACGTGTAATTTAGCTTCTTTATTTTTAATATAAAGTATCCTACTCAGCTTCACAATTCTCTGAATTTTAGTATACCATTGCTAATAACTGCACACTGTGCTGTTCTTCCGTTTCTAGATTTTTGTCTTTGTGTGAATCCACTTGCTTTGACTTGTCTCTCACTTTGTTGTTGGTACACCTGAATTTCCCTGCTGAGGGACAATAAAGTTTATTATATTTTAGTCATTTTTGTACTTTTAGGGTGGGAAAAAGAAAAACTGTCTCTCAAGTGGTTTTAAGAGAACAATGTCAGTTTTGGAGTCACACAAACAAAATCATCCTCTGAGTGGAAGGCTAACTTCTATCCACATAGCGGACAGATCTGGACCAGATCTGGAATCAGGACGGCACTGCTGGCATGGCAACTGCGTGTTACTTTATTTGTGCCAATTTTCTGGTTTATGTCTCGCTTTTTCTCTCTCTTCTTTCCTCGCCATTAATTGTAAACAAGATTTACTCATTTAAAAAAAAAAAAGCTTTTATAAATGAAGTTTTTAACCTTCATTGATAAACGAATTTATTCAAGCCCATGTTGATGCATTTCAGCAATAATTCAGGAACATGGCCACTCATTATCCTGGAGGACTCACTCCCTCTGGTGGCCGTACTTTTGAACTGCACAGACGCGATACAAATAAAAGTAAATAAATAAATAAACAGCGGTTAAAAAAAGTAAATAAAAATAGCTAGGAAGCAACTTTGGTTGGTTGACAGAAAAAAATGGGCTCACTGGGTTGCATTAAAAAAAATCTTATTGTGTTGTCCAAAATCACTGAATCATAAATAAACAGCGTATATAAACACATCGTGGATATCATTTTGGTTATAATTTCAGATTTTCTTTCTTTTGCAAGTATTGTAATAAATATCTAGGTTTTCATGAGTTATAAAAGCAGAATGTAGTGCACAAGTTTCGATTTGTTTGGTGCAGGCCGAGGTGGTTTGAACATTTTCTGAGGATATTGGCAGATTAGTCAAATAAAGAGAAAAATGACGCCGCAGTGTTGCGCAACTAGTTCATAGCCAGAAGATGGCGATCTAACGTCATATCACAGGCGTATCAGAGGCGCTATCTTATGAATGAAATGCTCAGCTTTGCCTCAAATTCATTTATATCTTTTTTTAATATGTCCTATTCAAAGTATGTGCATAAAACAAATCAGATTGCGTCGAAAGCCAGAGAATGCTCTAACCTGCTGTGTTGCAGCAGATGCTAAAATGCAGGGACTGGATTCACACACACTAACACACACGTAGTGGATAGGATAAGCAACCTTTGACCCTAAGTTTGCAACCCTAAACTCCTCCTCCTCCTCTGCCCGCAGAGAGGCAGACTGAGGCATGAACTTTGACCCGTGTAGCGGCTCTGGGTAAATTCCCAGCATGGGCCTAACCGCAGGACTGGAACTGACAACAGGAGTGCGTCATCACTGGAGAAAAGGGGGGGCGGCCATTAGAGAGAGAATGAAACATGACAGCTTGACTTGCACAACAGCCGTCATCTTGGAATCTCCTTACATTAGGATGACAAGCGTGTGTTTTCCAGAGAGTGAGCTGCACCATCATACTGCCTCCACCAAAAACTGTCAATTATAGTGTACTAATGTGTTTTTGTGACAATTGTGGCTCCATTTAAGAGGGAAATAAACTGGATTTCCAATGGTAGAATATTTATTGCCAAGACATGTTGCTGACACTAAGCAATAAGTAATATTTTCAACTAAAAGTAGCATTACTTCAACATATTCTTACTCAAGTAAAAGTAATAAGCAGCCGCCCCAAGAAATTACTCAAGTAAGACTACAAAAGTAATTGGTAAAAAGTCCACTCAAGTACTAACTGATGAAATTGTCAATAATTTCATATTTGAAAATTACGTCATCAGATGGACCAAAATGACAATAATTAGGGTAAGTAACAAAAATAACAATTAGTCAAAAGAAAACTTTTCTAAATCAGTTCCTTTCAATAAATAATAATAAAAAAAACTTATGACATTTTAACAAAAACTGTAGATGTACGTCTTTGTCGGGTGAGTTTTTGGTTAAGACATGTTTGTTTTTCATTCAGTGGTGAGACTAGCGATACTTCATAATAAAATTACTCAAGTAAAACTAAAAAGTACAGTGTATTTTTTTTTTTTTTTTAAACTCTTAAAAGTAAATTTTTAAATGTAAATGTAACTAGTTACAACCCAACTTTGTCGTAATGAGTAATAATATGTCATGAAAAGTGTCAGTAGCTCCACCTGGGACCTCCCTGCTTCCTCCTTGCTCACCTAACTTCCGGCCTGTCTCTTCCTCACTCTCTCCGCGTCCCTCCTTCCCAATCAGCCTCAGTCAGTCTGTAGATGTGTCCGCGTCGCTCCCACACTATTAAAAGCAGCTCAGTCATGTCAGCGTGTGGAGAATCGTGGGAACGCTCTCGCCGGGTCTTCATTTCTTTGGATTAGGATACGCCGGGTGTGCGCTCGTTTTCTGGGCTTTTTTTTTTGCGGCTTCGCTCGGGGTGTGTGCGGAGCGCAGCGGACAGACCGCCAAGAGTTTCATTAGGGTTTGACCCTCCATCTGCGGGAGGGCTGTTTTTTCTTGTCCCAGCACAGGACAAAGGACGTGGGGAAATTAAGGACTAAAGGGGGACAGCAGAGTAGGAGAGTGGTGACCATGGAAGCCGGTTTCCTTGCACTCGCCTTTGGTCTTTTATTAATCGGTAAGACACCTCTTTATTTGCTTGATTGTTAATGACTGATTAACTCCTATGGCTCGTACCAGACTTGAAGTCACACGGAATCCCCTTTGGAAATATACGAATTTAACTCTTTTGTTATTTCGCATGCTCATGAGTTAGTACTTAAGTTATTCAAAACAAAATCGCCATTGACACAGTTCATCAGACGATTCGGCATACACTAGAAGTGTAATAATGTCTTTATTTGAATGCATTTTAAACTTAAACCACTGTTACCTGGTGGCAGCGGCGGGTAAGCGCTTCAAATTTTGGAGGAAAAGAATCAGCGACTGCAGCTAAATAACAGTGAAACTGGGCATGGTTTATTGTTGTTTGTTGTTTTTCTTTTACCCGAACTGACAATGAGAACCACAACGCAAAATGTAAGGCGATTAGTTTTAGTTTATACTAACCATTATGCAAATAGAGGGGAATAATCTAAAAATGCAATTTTCCCAAATGGCATTTGGTGCGTGAGAAATGAGCAGTTATGTCTTCAATTCATGACTGACAAACATGTAATATTACAGTGGAACCACTTTCTTTTGGGTTTGAACACATCTACCAGTTAAAGAAACCTAATATGAATCTAATAAGGAAGAAATATCGATTATATCCCCAATACCCCTTAAATTTTCTGCATTTTAAGGTTTTAAAAGAGTTTCTTGTTATCAGATGCTGGAGACCTTTTTGGATTTTAAAGGGAGAAGTTGACTACAACTAACAGTTGAGTTAAAAGCCCACATTTTCAGTGTTCTTGTATTTTATGACACAAAGTTGGAAAAAATTGAAAAAAAACACTTAAACTGAAGTAAAATGATAACATAAATAACTGGGAAATTAGTTGAATTCTTTAAGTTATCTATTCTTACTAAAGAAAAATAAAAAATAACCAATTTTTAGTGGTTTTGGGTGCATCACTTGTATATTTTAGATGTGAGAACATCTAAAGCATGCAAGTGAATTTTATCATAGAGGTGTCAGTAAGGGCATACTAAGTAAATGTGAGAAAGTAATGTCCATGTTGTGCTTTACTTATCCTAAGTCAGGTGATAAACTCATCAACTGCTGAAATTACAGAGTCATCAGCAAAACATGAGAGTAGAGCAGATTCTGCAGAGAGGAGGAGTTAATCTACAGGCAGAAATTGGGGAAATATCTCTAAACAAAGTGAGATTATCGCCTCACACTTACTTAAACTGCCCTTCTACACATCCTGTTTCTTTACCGTCTGCAGTGAGACGTTATAGTTGTTGTATTTTCCCTGCTTTTGGTTATTTTCTCAGGCTAACCTTTCATTAGCCTGTCGGACTGCGTTTCCCTCGAGACCAATTTGTCCAGAGTGAGGGGACAGGGCCCCATTAGCCAGCCTTTAGTCAAAGTGAGCTGGCCTCTGTGATGAACGGCAACGTTTGTTTCTGTTTCGCCAACACCGCCTCTGTCACCTCGGTTACAGTCCAGCCGCTGAGCCGGTTTTACCCTGCAGGAGACAAGACCGGGGACTTGTTCCCGGGCCTACCTGAGTGCTGAAGTCACCATACGCTGATGGGCGTTACAGTGGGCTTCTCCGACGTGAACGCACGTGAGAGCGGGGGAGAGTTGGCTTAAATTAGTTCAGGGAAAGACGATCAGATGTCGCTGGCCGGCTTGCGGTTTTGCATTTCTGTACTTATCCATGCGCCGGATCTCGCAGGACCCGCAACTGTGATCTTTAACTTCTAAACTAAAGTTTAATAATGTTCACAGCATTTGTATTTTTTCCTTTTTATTTGCGTGTTCTGGGTCTGGGCGCATTAGTTCCTGTTTTGTGGCTGCCAACATATCACACGTACAGTCAGATTCACATGAGAAAGAAGAAGAAGAAGCAGTCTGTTGGTCAGACTTCTGCTTTAATGTCCCTGCCAGACTGTATAATTTCTCTCCTGGAATAAACCGAGTGCATCAGCACAGCTTTTTAGTCATTCATGGCCTGAATCCAGCCTCTAACAAACAGATTTTGATGATCTTGTTATGTTTTCTCACATTTTCCTCCAGAATCAGCATACAGAAATACTAATATTGATCAAGTTTTCAGGTGATATGTGTGCAGAAACCAATAGGGATCAGGTTTTTCTTCGAGCTGCAGGAATCTATACAGTGCGTGTTTTCAAAAGCTGGTTTTTCTGAAATGGTTGGTTTGATTTTACAACCGTATTTTATGTTTATTTAATGACCCCGGGGTCAGGCCGGCGGCGCCGTTCGCAGTAAGAACCGCTGAAGTAGAGCGAGCACTTTTTGTCAGAGTTAGAAACTGAGCTCAATGAAAATAGGAGACGGACTCTGTGTAGCTGTTTGAGCTAAAATCAGAAATATGAACCAAATTTGGACCCATTGAACGTGAACTCAAATTATATAAACATATATATAAAAATCAATCATTGACTTCATTTTTAGCTTTCAGCTCAAATCGGATTGGAAAATTCAAATTTGAATTGATAAGAGAGGAATTGTGTGGGTAAAACATGCGGCTGCCAGTCTGGCTTATCAGGCCTTGGGTTGCTTCTAACTGAACAAACAGTTCAGTTACAAACAGTCCTCCATGAAGGACACGGCTGCTCTGTTTGCTTCTGTCGCTACTGTTGAAAATTTGCCTCAACTTTTTATATTTTAAAAAGTGAGGGGGGAAAACCCACTAAAAAACATTTGAGCTGTGATTGTTCAACATCACAGCCCACGCTGGATTTGCTTCCTTCGCCGTGTGAATCACGCTGTGGGCATGCTAAACGTTCAGCAGCTAAAGAGTTAAAGATGAATCCGGCTATGGGGCACCTCCAGCATGCACCGGGTTTCTTATTTTACAACATCTTGACTCCTTGGAAGCAGAAGAAGCCCACACTCTGCAGGCTCACAGAAATACCAGCTGGCTCCCTTCCATAAGCTCCAATAGAGACGAACTCCTCAGTTTCACCGAGAGGCCTCTTTATGTGGGCATCTTTAAACCAAAACCGATTTAGTTTTCAGCTTTAGACCCAACGAGGACAATCAGATGGCAGCAACTCTGTACATTTAGCATCTAGACAAGGTGAAGCTTTTTAAAGCATCCTACTGTGGTTTTTTTTCCCAGTTAAAAAATGGTTAAAGTTGACTTTAAGTTTGAAAATATGACTTAAGTAATGTGTGGAACAGTAAAGACAGAAAGTGGTTACACAGTTTCAATAAGTAATAATAATAATAATAATAATAAAAAACCACACCTGACCTAAGTCTATATATGTGTTCACATAATTACCACGCTATGTTGCTATAGAGATCCTTTAACCCGTCTTTGCTTTCACTGTTACTGGTGTATTAAAAAAAATATATATATATAATAAACAAACAATGCTCAGCCTGGTGGGGGCACTAATACAGCCTGGCAGCCCACCAGGCTTGTAATACACCGAGGCAAACCCTGGATGTGGAAAGGTGTGCTGGAAGAAAATCTGTGAATGCTGCGGTGTGTTCTGGATGATGTGCTCAGTTTGGACCAAAAATCTCTCAAGAATGTTTAACGTTTTCAGTAAAGATTGAAAAAAACTTCTAGAGGAGAAGAGTTGTCCAGCTGAATGCGTTTAATCATGTTTTCTAGAATATTTTGAATATCACGTTGGAGCAGCTCTGTTAGGTTAGTTCTGATTTGGTCTTTTTCTTAGACTTTTGCTCATCAATTCAACGACTTTCTAACCGTACCGCTAGATGGGAAATTTAAAATGTTGCAAAAGCAAATGAGGTGGGCTAGCAGTTGGGCAACAGCTGTTGAGTAATGTATCATTTGACCAGATATTAAGTTGTTAGCATGACTGTCGTGACTCAACAGTCTTTAGTCAGAAGCCCGTTTTGATTTGCTGGAAGGCTGACTGCTATCAGAGATCCTTCCTGCTCGCATTATCGCCATCCTCAGTGACTTTTTGAAGATATTTGGATGATGTGAATTACAACAACATTTGGGATATACAGTATCTTTGAGTTGAGTGCAACACACCCACTGTGCTGTGCAAAAGAACGGCGCCCGATTCAAGAAAAGCAGCAAAAGTTCAAATAAAGGTTTTTAAAGAGCGTCAGAAAGCCTGGAGATGTATCCACCTCAAAAGGCCACCTCAAAAAATTACATCAAAGTGTTGCTTCTTAGGAAGAAACTGGAACAAAATGAGGGATGACTCAGCGTAATGCGTCAGAATCCGCGCACAGAAAGTTAAAAAGTGCAGCCCATGCTCGACTGGCTTTTGCATCATGTCATTATGAACGTCCCTGGTCCATGTTTCCCTCAGGCCACAACAAGCCCAGCCTGTGTCGAGCCTCGGTATCTGTTGTACGTGTCGAAACAGAGTTACAGTGCGAAAACATCACCCGCCTCCCTGTGAAGTACAAAGCTCCACCTGTGAGCCGCTCAGGGAGCCACAGGCTGACTTTACCGCCTGTTTTCTCCGCATTTCGTTTGTAGCTTGGAACGAACAAAACGCCTTACAGAACCCTGCATAAATATCCACACACCTACTTTTAATTTTTAACGTGGATAATATGGGTGTTGAGTGCCAAACAAGTCTCTGTTGTGCATTAAAGGGTTAATCCGTGGTGTTTTGTCCGTCCTTCCAGGTGGATGCTCGGCCCGTGTGGTGACGGTGTCTCCTGGTCCGTTAATCAGGGTGGAAGGTCAGCCGGTCTCCATCAGGTGTGACGTCAACGACTATGGAGGACCTAGTGAGCAGGTAATGTTTGGCGTTTATGCTAATTGTTGTTTTTGCTCTGTTAAAAATGATTAACCACAGTGATGATAGAAGATTGTTTGACTATATGAAGAAGCAGAATCAGAAAATGGCGGTTCACCGACTGAACGTCAGTGTTGTCCTCCTCTGCCCTGCAGGATTTCGATTGGGAGATGTCCAGGGACATAACCGGGCCAAAGACTCGAATCATCTCCACCTTCGAATCCAGCTTCTCGGACCCTTTGTTCAGCAGGCGTGTGGCGTCCGGTGACGTCTCGGTGGTGCGTCTCCAGGACAACGAGGTGGAGCTAAAGATCGGCGAGGTGAAGCTGACGGACGCCGGTTTCTACCTCTGCCGAACGCCGAGTACCGACCCGATCACCAGCGGCAACTACAACGCTCAGGTCCAGCTCAGGGGTAAGAAGGGAAGAAATCTGAGTGAAGGCAACATTTTTTCAATAAAGTCTGTCCAAGCATCCCCACATCATGCTGCTGCCACCACCGTGTTTCACAGTAGGGTTTTTCACAGTACTGGTTTTCTGCCACACATAGCTGTGTTGGTTCATTTAGCAGCTTTCTCCGTTCCTCACTATAATTATCTATTTATATCCTCCTGCACACACTCTGTGTGAACGCTGGTTTTAGACAATTACTGGCATGCACACACACATTGAGCACACACTCTGGTGGTGGAGAGCAGATGTCAGGTGGGAGTATTTGGCTTGTGTCGAATTAGAACCAGGGAGATGGAGATTTGGAGAGAATCTAAATGACATTGTACGACTGAAAACGTTGGACCAAGCTGTGTCATTCAGCACAATGAGGGTTTATTTTTCCAATTAATTTCTAATTCTGTGTTAGCTAATCATTGTAGCATTTTGGCAACTTAAAAGCACGCAGGTTCAGCTCAGTAAGTTGCAAACACTTTAGATCCATTGCAAGGATTAGAGGTAAGAGTGCTAAATGTTGTCAAAGTTAGCAAAAACCCCTGAGCAAAACATTAGCTCGGATATTAGCAGATTAGCGGAAATATGGCCACTGTTGTTAGCGTTTTCAAAGTTAGCAAAAATGCTAAACTCCTAATCAAAACATTAGCTTGTCTATTAGCGGGTTAGCTGAAGTGTGACCACCGCTTGTTTCACAGTAACCTTGTTGAGTCTGGTGAAAAATCTAGCCAACGTTTATGCTACGTTGCTACGCTGGTGCTGCTTTGCATTGCAAAACATTTATTTTGCGACGCCGTCATTTTGAAATTATTAATAAAAGTGTAAGGGGAGGTCAAGAAAGGTCAGCCAGGCCCTCTCACATTACCCAAGTCAAACTACATACATACAGTCAGTGCTGTGTTTGTGCTGCTAGCATTTTTCTGGGGTTTCCTTAATCGTAAAGTTATTACGTTATAAAGCCTGTGAATGCAGTTTGATACATCTTGGACTCCAAGCTAGGCTTTAGCCAAGACTTACAGTTCTGCACTTTCTGTCTGGTTGTGCTCGTGAGCAAAGGTGCCACTGAGATAAAAGTGAAACTTTGAGCTGAAACATAACAGCAACTTTGGAAAATACCAAACATGAAACTAAAATCACTAGAGAGAAGGTTCATGTTTAATACAGAACAAGTCATTTAATTAGAGAAACTGAAAACAAATCTACCACAGTTTGTTTGCATTCATTGTAAAGAGGAAGTATTAAGCCAGCAGACCACAGCAACAACCTGTTCTGCAACAATTTACCCTCCTGGAAAAGTACTTTACTTTCTTTTTTTTTATCTGATGAATGACATATGCGACTCAAACTCGATAGGATCTCAGCCTGCCTGATCCCAGAGATCTACTGAGACTCTCTTCCTCATCTGACAGCAAAACATTGAAAACACAATCGGCATTGATTTGCACATGAGCGCCTCGGCGGATTCTGATTCGAGATAAACTGTGGAGAACTGGCCTGAAGCTTAGACCATTAACGAAGTTGACCGTGCCGTCTCCACATATTTTCAGCTGTTTCCCCTTGGTTTTAATTGGCTTTCCGTTTCATAATTAAGAACAAGCTTTCTGTTTGGTAGCCCAGGCCCTGAAAACCGAACCCTCTCCCAGCTCACTACATTTATTTCCTTTAAAGAAGCAAAAAAAAACACGTCTTGCGTGGGAGGAGAAAGACTGGATCTTTCTCGCTCGGAAGCCTACATTTTAAGAGATGAAGTGACGGAGAGCGTAATCAGACAGCAGGTTAGTTATCTCCATAATGCACCATCATGTTCAGCTGCTCTCTGCTTCCCAGCACAGCTCCCCAGACACCTTGTTAAATTTAGACCTGAATTGCCAAGGCGGCCGTGTTTGCATGCGAGCGAGCTCGTCGTGTGCATGCTAAGCATATGTATTAGCATTCGCAATGATTTACACGCATGTATCTGCTCGCTTACTTTCAAGTCACAATGAGTTAGGTTTCCACCGGTCGAGAGCTGAACAGGAACACGCGCGGCGTTCTCGTTGCTACGCCGAGGATGTTTGGTTATGTAAGAACAAGGGAAGTTTGCTGAGCCTTTTAGGCTCATTTTAATAGGCAGAACAAAACGCAATTATTTGCACCTTCCTTGTTATGTGCAGTAAACACTCGGCTCAGTGCAGCAGGTTTCAAAGAGCTCCCCAAACATCAAAATGGATCCATCTTACTGTTATTATTATTATTATTATCTTTTAATAACTAACTTGAGGCTCTTTGACGACTGGATTAAGTCTCCAGGTCGAAGCATGCTGGACATTTTGGTGCCAAATTTAGAAAATGAGTTTCCTGTTGCTACTTAGAGGGTGCCACAAAGAAAATCTGCTTTTTTTTCTTTCTTTTTTTATTTTGTTCGTTAAGCCTCATATTTTGTCTTACTCATTCAGAAACTACAATCTCTTCCGACACCTGATTGGTCTATCCTTTAGGGACTCTGGTATTGGCTTGGTTCCATTGACTCCATTTTTTTTCCCTTGACTTCCTAGAGTTTGTTGAAGTCAGATAATCCTAAAATACTAATTACAGAATCGTAAAAAAAAGGCGAGCTTGACATACTGGTATTTCAAAATAATAAGATTACAGAGAGATTATCAGGAAAAACGAGGAGAGGAGCTTGTTTTTCTGATTTAATGAAGTTGTTATGTCTGCTTCCTACTAGACAGCATTGTTTTCTCAAGTTGATGAAGTAACATGAGAAAACAAGTTATTTCTCAGTTTCTGATGCTAAAGTAAACTCTTGGTTAATATCTTGACAAGCTGATATAACGAAGCTGCAAGGAAGATGAACATGAACTCCAGATCTTGGGAAAATTAAACAGGAATCCCAGTAAATTAAATGGAAAATAAGATTTTCTCAAGCTAGTAACATAAAAAAACACCTTTTATTTGATATTTTCAGATGTTGTATGTTTTTATTGATCACTTTAGTTTAATAGATCTACATAAAGCTGTGTTTTCATTTGGTGATATGAGTTGGACTAAAAAAAAAAATTAAAAAATCGGAGTGTTGTTGTTTTTTGCATCCAAAGCAAAGTCTGTCTTATGGGATGTAAATGTGCCATCCGTGTAATTCCAACAATGCACAACTATGTTCTTCTTATTCTGGGCCATCTGCCTCTTGTTGGCCACATTTTCAACATGACTAGAATCGCTTTCCAAACTGGACAAATTTAGAGACGAAGCTCATGAACACTGGGAGCTGCTGGGACTTTGATGGGGCTAAAATAATGAGCTTCGTTCTCCAATGGAGGAGGTTCGGATTTACAATTTATATATGTCGATAACATGCATTACATGGTTGTTGTTCACTGTAGAATGCTGTGCTTTTGTCACAAGATGTTTGAATGACTCAGATCGTGAGACAAAAAAACCCTCCTTCTGTAATAAAACTAAAATGAACGGCTTATTCATGATTTTGTTCATAACTACCTACGATACTGTCAGATAAGGTGGTGGCAGTATCATGCCGTGGGAATCAGAAAAACCCGATGGACTAAAAACCAGAGTTTTTGAAGGTTTCCATTGAAATGTGCATGTTACAGTTTCTGTGGACCCACTTTATTCAAAATTTGATGTCAAAAATCAGACCTATAAGATTGATGTTGTGCTTCAACCACCAAATTCGGGCATCATGCAACACAGAAACTCTATCATAACGTGAATATTTATATAAGGATTTATCCATTGAGGACAATTGGAAACTTGCAGTGATTTGGAGACTTGGCAAACGGGAATTCTTTCCAGACATTTAAAAGCGCTTGTTGGTAAGCCACGTCTGCCGTTGATTTACCTGGGCTGAGAATGACCGCTTGTGGTGAAACTGTAAATTACAATTTGTTGCAACTCTCACAATAATCATTCATATCAAGGAGCCATTCAGTGATTTTATTTTTTTTCTTGCAGGGTTTGCTTTTTACACATAATCACTTTGTATTTTACTTGCAAGGGTTCAGCTGTGACCTACAAATCTTTCTTTTATTAATTTCTTTATCTACAAATCTTTCAACAGTAAGGTATTTAGTAACATACTGTTTGGTCTTTTTAAAAATGAAGCTTAGAGGCAAGCGAGGTTGTACATTGTTGCATCTTCAGACGACATCTGCAGTCAAATGTTCTCCTTCATGTGGTTCAGATAGAAAGAAAATGTCATTCTGTTTCTAGCTAATTTTCAATAAAAGAGAAAAGAGTTTTATCAACTTTATGCTCACAAACAACACCCACAGTCACCTCAATGGTCTGGCTATAGCCTCTGCTCAAACTTGACATGAATGATATAGCTCTTCACCAATAACTGCTAAAAGAGTATTTGACATAATTCAATTGAAACGTTCATAATGTGTTCATTGCTCTAAAATATATTTTCTCTTAAAACCTGGAAAAATTTTAAAACAGAAAAAAAATGTTAAATGTTAATCTTAAAATGTTGAAACGGAAAACTCTGAAAGACGACTGTGATCAAATGAGTGATTTAAAACGAGTGACTCATCCCTTTGCTTTTGTGCTTGTGACACATTGTGTTAAAAGTCTAAACATGTTGGTGGAGCTAATGAAGCAGAGCGCGTGTGCAGACAGGCAAACCCTACTGTGAGGTTGCCATTCGGCATTATTAACCCCCCGTATCCCCGCCGATCACATTCCCATCCTCAAAGCATCCGTCTGTTCCCTCACTTTTCCCCATTGTGAAACGATGAGATGTGGATTCAACTGAAAACGGTCATAAAGGGAAGAAAGGGAAAAAAAAAAAGACACCCTCGGTTTTTATTTTAGACTTCTCAAAGTGAGTCATGTGGTTGGTCTCGGCGGTGTCACAGGCCGCTTTGTCGGGACCTGCTCGGACGCCGCCCGATCGTCGCGTTTAGCTGCGAATTCAAAACAAAACAAGTCCAGCATAAAAGAGCTGAGCTAACGCTGTTGTGTGAAAGTGAAAGGGAGAGTTTATTAGGTTACCTGAACACTCCCTGGGTGTGTTTCATGCTACACATGCAATCAGACAGTTTACTGCCTTCTCCTGTAACCGTTTCCTTACTTTGTTTCTGCTTTTAGCGGTGGCCCTGGTCATATTACCGCGAGTAGATTTACCAGCAAAGCTTGGATTATTTCTTAATTTATTTCTTGTGAATTGTGTCTGGTTAAACGGAAAGTTGTTTAGTGATGTAGAAATGTCTAAAGGTCATCATAGTTTATGAATTCATTGCTCCACCTTGTTAATGTCTCACCAACGGCTGAGACACTGAGTCATTACCCTTCAGTTTAACTTGGTATCACTACTTGAATTGTTTACCAAAGAAATCTTCCTGTTACTTTTGGTGCAATTTATTTCTTCTGTGTATTGGATCGCACCGAGACTTATTCAAAAAATAAAAGTCGAGAGACGCACAGAAATTGTAAATGTCTTGCATTTTCCTTTTTTTTTTTTTTTTGATGCTAATGACTTAAAATAGCATTTCTAGAGTTCTGTAAGTGCACAGTGTCAACATATCAGTAGAAAAAGCCCTCACTAAAAACAAAAGACATGTTCTTATAAATGTAGTTGCAGAAGAAACTTGAGTATCAACCCGAGTGGTTGGGGAATTAAATCATTAGATCGCTCAGTTGGGATAATTTGTCAACAAGATGGGAAAACTGAATGTTATGGTCTACAAACAAATAGGTTGAGAAAAACCCTGAACAAAACAGTCGCATGAAACATGGTGATGGCAGCATCAAGCTTGAGGAAGATGGATGGAGCTAAATAACCATGGAGGGTGTCCTGTTTGGTTGTACATGGTTCTAAAATTAATGTTCATTGTCTTTTATCTGGTTAGCGTTTTACTCATTCATTCATAAAGTCCTGTCTTTCTGTTTTTCCCCCATTAGTTATCCCCAACACCCTCAAGGTGACCCCCCAGACTCCGCCCGCGGTCGTCCAAGAGGGACTCGACCTCACGCTTTCCTGCAACGCCACGCGAGAACTGACCTTCCCTTCCCTGACCTACCTGTCCATCGCCTGGTTGGTGACAACCGGCGGCAGCTCTGAGGAAATCCTCACGTTTGGCCCCCAGGGAGACGTCGTCACGGGTCCGAGGTTCACTCGCCGCTACCTCGACGGGGACCTCCGGCTGGTTCCCGGCAGGAACGGCGCGTTCGAGCTGGTGATTTCCAGGGTCACCGCGTCCGACGAAGGGACGTACGCGTGCACGGGGTCTGAATGGACGCGTGAAAGCGGAGGGAAGTGGACGAAGATTGTGGAAAGCTCCAAAGAGATGGGGGCTGTTTCCGTCACTCCTACAAGTAAGAAAATCTACCCCGAGTTTGTGTTTTTAAGTCTCTTCTTTTTACCAGTAAACTACCAAGTATGGAGTCTGAAATGGTTCCTTGTTAAAGAGTGAGCTTAGCAGCTGCCTCCTAATCACTGCTTCAGGCTTTAGGCTACATTAGACACAATTTGTGTTAGAATCTCATTCTCAAATGTTGGCAGTCAGACTGCATTGTGGGTAATGTAAGCAGCAGGCTTTAACAAATGGGAAGAATGTGTGAAAAGAAAAGATGCGTGCGACTGCACAACAGATTTTAGAGCACTGTGTTCAGATAAATGCTGCTAGTATCATCAGTTTGCTCTTTTATGACCATTTTTATGTGGACAATTTAGATGAATTCATTTTATCTGTGTGGAAATTCTTGGATTTTTTTTTACACCCAATGCTTGTGTTCAAAACTGTCACATTTCTTTTGTCATGCTACAAGTTTCAATGTAATTTATTGAGCTTTTTGTGAGAGAGCAACATAAAGCAGTGCGTGATTGTGAGATCGACGGTTTGACAATCTGTCAGCAGCTCGTAGTTGTGCAGAAATCTGAGAAATTAGAACACGGATGGAACTAAACACATGTCAGCCATGATGGAAAACCTGATGGGGGGGCAGAGGGTGCCTGGAGGATAGTGTAGAGGTGCACCGTCCATCAGCGAGAACTGTTGTAAACATACAGCCAGAGCTGGATGCTAAAAACAAATCAAAGCTCCACTTTTCATACTTTATTAAAGAAATCTTTGTAAAATTTCCTTCAAAGTTATGCTC
Source organism: Xiphophorus hellerii (assembly GCF_003331165.1). NCBI lineage: Eukaryota > Metazoa > Chordata > Actinopteri > Cyprinodontiformes > Poeciliidae > Xiphophorus > Xiphophorus hellerii. The sequence goes on along the minus strand of NC_045695.1, from coordinate 6,870,065 downwards.
CACTTTCTCTTAGTCTGTTATAAAATCTCAAAAACGTGCAATGTAGTTTGTGGATGTAAGAAGATTTGGAAAAATTAGAGTATTTTTGCAAGGCCCTGTGTTTATTATCCCTAAAAATGAAAAAAAAAAAAAAAAGTTCCTCAGAAGCATGGAGAACTCTGTAAGCGTTGTTTGTCCAAAGCAGTAAATCCAGTAACCGTATCTTTGTTGTTGACTCTGGTGTCTGCTGCTCAGCCCAGAATTACATCTTACAATCTGCTGGGATTGTAAAATGCTGGCGTTAACACAAGGTTTCCTCAAATTGTTTCTCTGGGAGGTGAAAGACGAGTGTTGAAGGAACACAAAGAAAGGGAGAGTTAATTTGTAACTTGCTTGAATGGCGTGTAGTATCAATCTGTGTCGAATGGCACTTCATCAAAAAAAAAAAGAAAAAGAGTGACTCATTGCGTCCGTTGCTCATAAGCCCAATTGCCTTGTGGAGGAAATCAATTCCTGCCGGTTTGTGCCTTGATGCTCTGTGCTTTATTGCACTCCCTGGGCTCCGTTTGTCCTTCGCCTCAAATCTGAATACCTTTTAGTTCTGTTGCTTAAAACGGATCAAAGCTGGTTGGCAGCCCGCCTTCAAAGGATGTCTTTAAATGAAAACTCTGCAGAGCGTGTCATCAAGACATCTCGGCAACAGATCGTTTTCAGATCCGGGCTGTTCGTTTTGGGGTCGCCACGCGAAGGAACGGCTCCTTGTGCCGACGAGTCGGAAGACAAGAAGTGTGAGAAGAGCGAGGGACGTGGGAGAGTTCCCAGCCCGTTGTGTGGCTCTCTTTGTTTTAGCGGGATCCTCTTCACCGAACCTCTCTCTGCTCTCCATCTTGCTCTCTCCCAGGAGGTTCATGACCCTAAAACGGCCCTCTTTCTGCCTTATCCTGTCTACACAGAGGCCCTGCTAGACACAGTCATTCACTGAAGTTGCTGTGGAGACCATATCTTCTATCTCTCTAGGTTACCATATATCCTCTTAAGTGCTGGAGAGCACCCAATGGTTTCTAATGAAACCAAACATGAACAGCACAACCAGGTCTAGGACTCGAGTCATTGTGGCCCAGTCGCTTCGTATTGACTTACTGACTTTGGTAAAGAGGATGAGAAAAGTCAAACAGAGTCTGCTTTGTCCCTTTTGTCCTCCTCCAGACACCACACAGAGACTCCTTCCCGTTTTACTTGCGTTGACGTTGCTACTAGAGATAATATTCACACCGCTGATCCTATTGATGGTGTAAAGATACACAGGAAAGACTGACGTTTTTAATATACCGGCCCTTTTCTTTTTTTTTTCTTAATCATCGGATGGGACTGTAAATGTCATCTCAAGCATCTCTGCTGAAAGAACCCAATGGGAACGAGAGAGTCTGCATTTCACCCTTCAGTTCCCAGTTTGCGATGTTGCTCTATTTTAAAGAGATTATCGGAGATTAAGTTTTGTCATTTATTGTCTGTATAGTTTCTGTCAAACACTTATGATCAAAATGACTCCTAGAATTAAACAGAATTTTCTACTGTTGCACCATTTGGACACCCTCTAAATGAAATTAGTGTTATGCTAGCCACTTAGCTAGCTTACTAGCTACAGGCTCAGCTACCGTAACAGAGAGCCTCCTGAAGTTATACTTACTTTCGGATAAGGATTATATTTATAAACTTCTCTACCATTTGTTCAAAAAACTGGTCCAACTAAAATGTGAATTCAGAACTCGTTCAGCTGGACCCACAGTTACCATAATGCTAGCTTTCATGTTTGAGCCAAGCTATTGTAATGTTTATGTTTGTAGCATTTCATTGGAATCAGAAATGTTTCCAAATCTTCCCTTTTCATTGTGAAGTTAGCATGTTGTTTTTCACCTGTTATGCAAAAAAATAATAATGATCAGTTTTGTGCAACTTTAATCTGGATCCTGTGCTTTTCTTCTGTCCTAAGATCGTTCCCTCAATGTGAAAGCTTCATCTTCGCCTTCCTCGCAATCCTCCACTTCACTGCTGCTGTCTCCCGGCAACACGCTGACCCTCCTCTGCCGCGTCTCCGCCGACAACCTGCGCGCCCTCTCCCTGGAGGTGACCTGGCTGGCCGACGATCGCGAAATCATCACCGTGAACCACAGCGGCGTGGTGAGCGCCTCGAAAGGAGGCGAGGCGAGCCTGGAGAAGACCGGAGACGGCGACTACAGGTTGGCGGTCAGGGGCGTGAGCGGCAGGGACGGCGGGATCTATACCTGCCGGGTTCAAGCCTTTATCGAGGAAGGACGCATCACAGGAGGAGGACCAGGGCGGTGGCACAAGGTGGCGGAGAAGACCTCCAACCCCGTGACTGTGAAGGTCTCCGAAATCAGTAAGTAAATCCACAGCATGTTTTTACCGCTGTGATAAGATGACTGAATGACGAGCTTTGTTTTAGCTATTTAGAGACTTGTGTACACTATATAAAAAGATACAAGATCAATTCAGACTTGGAATGAGCCAAAATTCCAGCACAGAAGGATACTTCAAATGTTTGATGGAGTTTAAATGCATTTACAGTGACTTTTAGAACTTTAATAAAGTCTAATAAAATATTTAAAATACCCATCTCTATTATTCTGGCGGTTACATAATTTTGGTAATCCCTAAGGTCCTAAAACAGGAAAGGTTTACTCCTATTTAATGCCAGAAAGAGGGAGGAAAAAAGTGGTACATATCTTTTTATACAGTGCAAGTCATCTGCTTTCAGTCGTATGTGCTGCTACATCTTGTTTCTGAAACAAGGAACGAATTCAATCCCAGCATCGTACTTTTCAGGAAGTGCTCTTACGCAGTATCTCTCCCCAAAATGCTGTTAGAAATGATGATAAAATTTTGTTTATTAATGTATTCTGGAAGTGTTCCTCTCGTCTGAGTCCTGAAGCTAGATGAATATTTAATAAGCTGCACAGCTTGATATTTTTCTTTTTGGGGAGGGGGTTAAATTAGAGCAACAGAGATGATTGCTTTATGGTGTTGCCGTGGAAGTCGCTGCGCTTTAATTGCTGGTCAGCATCGAGACTCAAGATCAGTTGTAAGATTACTGCTCTGTTTACTTTCCGTTTACTTGTAAACCAACGAGAGTACAGTAACTCCGTATTGTTTTGCGTGCGGACGTGCCGCAGAGCTGCGTGCGACTGTAGAATCTCAAGGGGAAACGCTCTAATCCTCCAGTCACCCCGTCGACTCCCGCTGCGAGGACGATTGATTAGTCATGGCTTTCCTGCTGTCTGCTACCTCTGGGTGAGCCGTTGCTGTGTGCGGCGGCGCGCCCGCGCTCTGATGCTCTGATCCTGCCTTCGAGAACGGCGATGTCAAACACGGTCGACGCAGCAATCAATTACCAGCATGGTGGGTGGTCCCACTGTCTGTGGCGGTTTCACATTTCAGTTTTCATTCCTTCTGTTTGAATCCTAACGTTCTACTGATTCTTTTTTGTTTTCCCCCCCTCTCCTTACACCAAGAAGTGGCTTTCTGGCAAGGTTATGCACGGGGGCAATTAGTTAGTGGAATTAGCTTTATTATCCCCGGCTAAATATGCAAAATAAGAGAAACAAGATCATCATTCAAACTTAATTTCAAGGTCGTTTTGTAATTGGACTTTTAAACAATCATCGGGAGAAGAGGAACTCCGTGAATAAATAGACTTTTGAGGAGTTTTAATAGAAGCACAGCTCGCAGACTTAGCTTTAGCTGTTAGCTAGCCGGTTTGGAATAAATTGTGGAAAAAATCATAGTCAACTCTGTGTGGAATATTGTCTCTGAGCTTTTAGCTTGTCACGAGGCATCCAGCCGTAGTCTTCAATCAGAAGCTTCTTGAGATTTTCTGCAACACTGACTTCTACCAGAGATCTTTTAATTTAATTTTCTTTTGGGTTATATAAAGTTTTATTTTTTTATTTTTATTGAATTGACTGCGAAGCACCGAACGTCTGTGGCTGCAAAACAAGCCCACATCATCACCCCTCCACCACCGTGCTTGACAGTAGGTAAATGGTATATTCCCGAACAAATGCTGTGTTAATTTCGACATTATAACCAAATGTTATTCATTTGGTTTTATAATCCCTTAATTGTGAACAGTAAAGTTCTGCAATACTGAAACTAAAGTATCAGCAAAATATAACTGTTTATTTTATCCAGGCTGTTTAGCCGGTATGAGTAGAAATTAACGTTTTGATGCAAAAGCGAATTCATAAATATCAAAACAGCTGCTCCTGCATTCCTGACAAATTCCCAGTCCCCTCATCTAAAAGAAATAAATTGACTTTAATGAAGAAATGTTCCTCACCATAATCACTCCTTTCAGCTCGGCTGCCTCGCTGCATGTTACTGGTTTGGGGAATTCTCACCCGCTAGGCGTTAGCTTTCACTTTATCGTTGGGAAGTGGAATTAGTCTTTTTGGTCTCCGTCTCATTTGGGTGAAGCGCCTGGCCTGGAGAGAATAAAACTATATTTATGGAGTCCGGTTTGTTTTTGTTGTGCTTCTTGGCTGCAGTATTGTCAGATCAGATCAAAACGCCTCATATTTTCCCTCAGTGGGATTTTGGGTGAATCGGTTGCCAGATATCGCCGACATCAAAAGGGAACCGGGAAATTTATACTTCATGGACACTCAGGCAACATGTCATTGAGCAGTGAATCTGTGCACGTTAGGTTAGTGGTGTTCATGCTGTTTTGTTTTTTTTTTTGCTTTACTGATTATTGATTATCATCATTAAGTCTGGATGTTCAAAGCACTTTTTACTACAATCCAAAGTAACTACTTGAGCTGCAGAAGCTCAAGCGATCTTCTTCTGCTTCAGTGGACATTGTCCGACCATGACCCTGTTTCCAATTCAATGGTTTTCTTTCATTGGTCCATTTTTTTTTTTTTTTTTTTTTGGTAAAATTGGATTGCTGCAGGCTGGGAAAACCTAACAAGAGCTCCCAGACGTGTTGACCCGGTCGTCCATCCATCATCACGTTTTGCATATTTTAACAATTGTATTAGTTTGCCCTTTGTTTCTGTTTCCAACATTATCATTAATACAGTCAAAATCAATGGCTAATCAGTTTTGTTGTTTGTTCTTAGTTGTTTTTTGTTTCCTTTATAATAAAAGTTTCATGTTGTGCCTGGTGTAGTTTTAATCAATTTGTAAAAAAAAACAAACATCTATTTGTATCTAACAAGAGCAAATCTTCCCTGCAATAAAATATTTACTAACACCCTGAGAAACATCTTTGTTCGTCGATAAAAATGGTGGAATAAAAGCCTCGTAAAGTTCACAAAGTTGGATAAGTGAAACAAACTCAAAGCTTCAGCTTGAGACAATTTGTGAAAAATACTCACAGCTCCTTATATTTTGTTTTACAAAACCCAGTTTTAATCATAAAATCTCAGGTTTGGTGAAGTAACTTGAAGTAGCTTTACAGTAAGCGTCTCGATTTTACGGCATGTATTCAACTTCTGCTTTTCCAGTGGACGAATGCTGGATTTGGACATTTGAGCAACAATTTGAAAAACACGACATGAATTTCCCTTAAACTCTTGCAGGATATTTACACAAATATTTTGCCACAGACATTCAGAATACCAGTACAGCCCTTTGAAAGGATGTATTTTTTTCAAAACGCCTGAAAAAGTAAGGAAAAACGCAAAACAACAATACAGACAACTCTGATTGGCTACCTTTTGTGATGTCGCCAGAGGAATGTGTGAATGGAAGCTTACTTTCAGATTAAATGACGATTTAATACAAAAATAGCCGCACAAAAATAAAAACTGAACATGAGACTCTGTTCTGTGGGTGACGACCTGCATCTTAAGTAAGTTTGGTTGAAATTTTTATTTTTTTTTACAGCAAACACTTGACTGGTAGCTTTAACACCATTCAGCGTGAAAGCCATGTTGGTTGCATTTTCTTCTTTTAGAGTAATTGAAGAAACGCCGGCGGCTGACACGTGCAATCATTAAACACAAACATTTTATTAAAACCACCCTGTCTCTGTGGACGAAGCTGTGCCTGCATGTGTGTGTGTGTGTGTGTGTGTGTGTGTGTGTGTGTGTGTGTGTGTGCCGGCTCCACCACATCCTGTGCTGTATGTCAGCGGGAGCCGTTAGTTAAAATAACAGCATCCTCTTCTCCGTATCCAGAAGATCCCTCCAGCCTTCAGGTTCCGTGTTACATTTCGAAATACCAGCCGGGCTTTCCGGGTGCAGCCGCCATCCAAAGTCGGTTCGCATGAGGGCAAAGCCGACATATCAAACGGCACCATCACAGTCATTTGTGCTCAATCTCGCTGTTAATGCACAGCTGCATGCATGAGTTTGTCCACGGGGTTTAAGTAGTTTGGTTCCTGCAGAGTAAATGCCACATACACTGCCTTCTGTATGCCCCACATACTGAGGGTAACCTCTTACGTTTTAGCCTGAGGGCGCGCATTCCTTCATACTTCACCCCAAACACACACACACACACCAATGAATCACCACTTCTTATTGACCAAATGTTGTGTATTAGATGAAACTCTCTGCGTGTCCACCAGTCACTTCCTGTTCTGCTGATCCGAAGCCCGAAAAGTTTCTTCCCCTTTATGTTCCCATAACGATTGACCCAGGGCACGGCCTTCCAGGGAGCGCAGGAAGACTTGGAGAACTAGTTTAGGAGGTCCCCTTTGGCAGAAACACACACATGCGTGCGCAAATCCTCGGCTGTGCCTCCCCCAGCGAAGCGTGTTGTGTCAGCTGGAGTTATTCTCATGTCACTTAAGAAAGGGCAGCTTAAAGTTTTCATATGGATGTTTTTTTTTTTGTTGTTGTGTTTTTACAATGAATGTACAGTGTCTTGCAAAACTTTTCGGACCGATTTAAACTTTTTTTACATTTTTGTCCAGCTTCAATGTATTATTTTTTATTTTTTGGGAAGCAGTGCACGCAAAAAGCGGAGCGATGTGCATCAAGGTTGGTTGGATCACACAAAGGATTTAAATGTTTAAACAGGAACGGTGCATCGTGCCAAAAGCACTGAGTTGGCACATTTTATACTCGCCACTTTGCTTAGCCATCGCTGTTCCAAGAGCAGAGATGCAGCATAGTTTGGTTAACCGATTTCAACAAGTCTTTGAAATGTATCAGACTTCCAGGTGGGAAACTTGTACAGATGGAAAACTGTTTTTTTATGTCTGAAAGTAGAACAAATTTGCTTCAGAAACATTTTTCCCCCAGATGCTTTATCTTTTTAGTTCATTCTTCTTTTAAATTATATTTTCTAAGTCTTTTTTTTTTCTTCATTGAGCAAAAACAACTTAGCAAGTGTCTGATGGTAAAGATGTTTCCCCCTTCCGCTGGCATGCGTTTGTATTCATCTTCCTTTACTTTCCCCCCCCCCCTCTGAATAAAATCCATCCTAATTAGCAACTAGTTCATCTTTGTAGTTTAATCTGTGGAATTTAATAACAAGAACTGCAAAGTACCGCAGCTGCCTGCACACGCTGCACTCGTGTTTGTTCAGTGTCTCCTGCGGCGAAGCCAACAACTTGCAGTCGGACTGGTGTGTTTGTGTTGGCGCACAGCTGTGCAGGAGGTCAAAGTTCAACCAGGAAGTTGAATGTTGAATGTTTTTTTTTGCAGACTCTTCTTTTGTTTCCTCTTGTTTTTGGTTGAATAATTTTCTCTAATCCTTGCAGTGTTAGCTAAGGAGTTAGTGTTTTTCCTACCCACGTTCCGGCTCGTTTGACACGCGTTTCCAAACAGACAGGTTGCCCGCATGCTTGCAGCGTTTCGCTTTCCGACATTGGTGGTTGAAAGGAATTTGATCGCAGGCCGTGTTAGGGGAACACTTTCTGCTCTTCTTCTCTTCACGTGAAAGCTTTCACTGCGTGCGGTGTTGCAGCTCAACCAGCCGTTGCATTATCGTCACAGTGACGTTTATTGGAAGATAAGCGTGAGCGGGTTCGGCTTCTTGGGACAACAACTTGCATCGGATTAACAAATATGTCAAAATTCAAAAAGCGCTCGGAGGAAATTCTGAGTTGAAATAACTCCGCTGGCTTTATTGGAGGGTGGTTCAGCCCCTGTTTGAGGTCATAACCCCCTTCTTCTCTGTCGGAAGAGCTACCAATGAAGAAGAGAGTCGGTGTCCACCGGCTGATATTATTAGGTGTTTGAAATATTACAATAAAAGGAAATGGAAAGCTGTTTTTGCTAGTAAGCTGACCTCATTTGTCTTTTCACCTCTTATGGTAATAAATTTAAATTTTTTAGAAACAGTGACAGAAACGAGCCTTTTCTTCCTCAAGATTCGAAGACTTGGAACAGATTTTAGCAGATAATTGTCTCGTATCATAGTGCTTGCCGATGTATTATGAATTAATTTTAGAAATGATCTGATCAGGCCTTTCTGGTCTCCTGTTTAGTAAATCTACTAACTGAGTTTTCTTTAAGACCTTGGTGGGAAATCTTGAATTATTCATGCTGGGAGTAGAGGGGATGTCACACTGTGTGAGAGGAAGGAGCGTCTATTATTGAAACACAAACTGTCATTTTGAAGGTGGCATTGTAAGCGTTTCAGTTGGCATTTTTTTATTAATACTACATACTACTGGCAAAGTTAAACAAATAAAATAAATGTCTATTGTTACGGGGATTTATATCTGTGTGTATCACACAGATATAAACTGAACAAGTTTATATCTGTGTGATACAATGCAATATTAGTGCGTAATGTGCAATTTGGAACAAGGACAAATAAAAATGTGTGATCAAATAAAAAGTCTAAAATGGTATATTTTCATAAAAATGTTAGTACTGTAATGTCTGTTAAATGGCTCCATGGTGTCACTGTGCTATAAATGATGCAGAAAAGAAAACCTAATGTTGTCTTTTTCTTAAATTAGTCTCTTTGTAGCATTAAACTATCATTTTGGTCACATTTTATGCAGATGACACTGTTGACAATAAAAGGAGCTTAATCCAGCTGATTCTCGAAGTTGATGGCTAAACGCCTTTTAGCTGAGTATGAGTTTAACTTTATTTCACTCAGGATTAGCTGTGGAAAACACTTAAGATGCTTTCCGCAGTTTCCTGGACTCGGTGGAAATTTATCCTTCAAAGTTCAAGCAGCTGAATCCCGACTTCTCTCTCGGCTGCAGGCCCGCGGTTTTTGAAATCTAAGCTTTCACCTGGTTTGGCGCCCGTCTGTCCTCCTGAAACACCTTCACTCTTCCGCGGCCGTTTGTCCGTGTCAAATGAATATTTGATAGATTTCCACATTCCACATTCTTCCTGTCGCGTCTACGAGTCAGGAGTGAAACGTATCAAACATTCGAGCTTTAGAGCATATGCGATTTAACATTTCAGTTGATTTCAAAGTGGCGAGTGATCAATATTTAATTTTTTTGAAATGTCAAGTGAAATGTAAGCCCACAGATCTCGGTGGGGTTGGATGTCTGTGTTTTGCGTGGCTTGCTTTCGTCTCTTCGACGAGGGTCAGCAGGTTCTTTCCTGTTCTTCCTTGGTGACGCGCTGCGTCTTAACAGACAGCAGGAACGACTCAGGTGGCTTTTTTCCCCCATATCCGTTACTACGTCACACACACACACACACGCCCGCACACGGCAGTGAAACCGGATCGTCTCTTGTGTCTTTTCCTCGGTTTGGGTGAGTGCGCTCCTCTGCTCTTTCTTCAACAGTCGAGAGGTCAAATCCCAGCCCAGCTCAACAACGAGAGCCAACGCGACGCTCACGGGTTCCCTCGCCGTCTCCTTTGTGATGATAGGAGTGTTGCTACGATGGCAGGCGGCCCACCTGTAATCGAGCCGGAGCGGGGAAGAAAAGGCAATCAGATTCCGGTAAAAGTCCAGGGTCACGCCTCCTGAACAAACATTCAAACCCGACTAATATGAGAATACGAACACATGGGCGTGGGTCGATTTTTGTTTTCCGTTCTAAACTTACTAAAAATCTGCGTCATATTCTTCTTGTTGAAGCTGTTTATTGAGAAGTTGAGCGAAATCCGTAAAACTTTTCGTCTTTAGCTCCTTTAAGCCGACAGTCAGCTGTGTGTGCCCGGCCGCTTATCCAACAGAGGAGGGAAAAACATTGTTCCTTTAAAAATCAAATCCTGTTTCAAAAACCAAATGATCACCACAAGCAATGTAATTACAGGGTCTGCTGTTGAAACAGATGGCCTCTGCCAGGCAGAAAGATTACCTGGCTTAGAGAGACCACAACTGTCAAAACATGAGATTTTGTTTCTGTTATTGGTGACACAAAAGCAGGAGATTATGAAATGTTGATCTGTAGGGTGTCTATAGTCTGGAAAAGTGTGAACAGGAATCCAATCTTCCAGACCTGGAAACGTTTGGGAAAACAAATGTGGAAAAATATTTGACTTTCTAGATTTGCCATTTCATGGCCACACATCGTTGATTGGCTCCATTTCATATCCAGAAGCCAAACAGTTTTGTACCCATATGTATTTGTCTCTCTACTTCAGCATTTTATTGAAATTGCGAAGATAAATAATCACAAAAAATGTCCAGATCTCTTCATTTAACTGATCTCACATTATTTTAGGAGAAATTTGTGGTCGTTTTGTTGCCCAGTTGGAACAGTGGACTCAGATGAGATATTACCTCTGAATTAATCCAGAATAACTCTTGATTTTCCAGTTGCAGATCCTCATTTCATCCCTGGTAGACTGAGCAGATTCCAGATTCTCCTCTGATTGATGGATGACGCAAAGCAGTCCGTAGCAGATGGCTTGTTTTAGGACTTGTTCCAAAATAATAATAATAAAAAAAACGAAAGTGAAAATGCTGAAGCGATCAAATGACCTGCAGCTTTCATACGCTTAATGTAAACACGGAGGTAAACCATTATGATTTATGGTTTTCTCTCACAAGGACCTTTTTATAGTGTTGAAATATGGAGTTCTTCAGAAAATTGATCATCTCATTAAAGGTTTCTAATCTTTCTCTCATTGTTTATACAATGTTCAGTTGGTTCTAAGGGTGCAAAGAGTGTCCGCTATGCTGTTATACCACCAGCAGCCTGAACCGCTGGTACAAAGCAGGACAGATGCATGGTTTCATGTCGTTTATTCCCAGAACTGACCTCTACAGCTGAAACTGAGCCTTACCGGACCAGGCCATGTTCTTCCAATCTGTTACGGTTCCATTTCAATGGTCCAGAGTGAATCATAGCCTCAGCTTCCTTTTTTCTTTTTTTTTTGCTACTCTACAGAATGTCCTACCGAGCCGTGCGTCTTGCGGGCGTGGTCAGTTTGTTCAGTTGAAGCTGGAGATAAATGGGCATTATGTGCAAATCCTCGCACTGAGCATCCAAACCTGACAACGCGAGACTCAACATCCGTCGCGAGGCCGTGCAGCTTACCTAAATAAGGCAAGGCTTCGGCGCTTGTGAGAGGGGCGCGTGGCTAATTGGCAGAGAAGCTTCACACATTCTCATTGATCAAAGTGTGTGTGTTTCAGAGCAGATGGTGACAGTGCATGAGTCAGTGTGTGTGTGTGTGTGTGACGTCCAACTGACATCACCCGCACCGCTAGCTGTGCCAAACTCACACTGGTGCACCTGTATTTATAGCTTTGATCTGTGTGTGTTTACTGACTTGTACCTGATGTGGTAAAGCTGGTTTATGTCAAGCCCCCCCTCTTCCGCTAAAGTGTGGGTGTACTGTATATACATACACACCGTGTGTTTCAGTGGAGATCATGGTGTGTGTTTCTTGCTCATTGACGTGTAAAGCTGCAATCTGGATGTCTGGCTGTGAGGACCTGCCTCACCGCCCACACACACTCACTATTAACGCTGCGATACACACCTCTTCTCGCGCAGTTAACTGTGTTACTTCAGGTCTATTTATGGTCCTCTGGCTCAGACAGTCGGCTCCACTTTATCCTGACACCAACTAAATTAAAAAAAACACACAGGAATCATTTTGCATTCATAGGCTGATGTTGAACTGCTGTAAAATGACAAAATGCTGGCATGTCGGACAGAGGGGGAAGATCTGCCGCTCTGGGTGAAGCAGGGGAACTCTGGTTGTTATCAGGTTGGAGTGTCATCATATCAGGTTCCTTGCTTCAATTAAATTTCAGCCTGGTTGGCAACAGGACCATAAAACACACTCCACATAGTCCTGAGAGTTGGAGAGAAAAATGGATCTTTCTGAAGCACAACTTGCAACTAAATAAAATTGCTGTACATCGTGAAAAATAGGGAAAAAGCATCAGCAAATTTGTGTTTGGCCAATAATTTCTTTAACATAGCAATGCATTTTGGCAGTTTGTGAAGGAAAATGTGTTTTGCTGGTTGAACAGCCAAGCAGAACTTACAGAGGAGAGGTGAGGGATGGCACATCGCTCACTGGACAAGTGAGTCTTGTCATCATTGGAGGTAAAGATTGTAGGGAAAGCAATCTGGCAGTACTGCATTTGTTGATTGACGTCATTGGCTACGCGAAGGCGATGCTTGCGGAACAGCACGTGCATCGTCAACTGGACGGGGCGACCCGCAACGAGCAAATATGCCGGGAGATTTCAGAGAAACTGGCCGCCCAAGGGCGCGCGCTCAAAACGAAACCATCGGCGCACCGACCACTGCTTTAGCATGCGCACGACTCACCCACGTAGATGCTGCATAGCAAAGAACACGCTGCTCATGAAGACACACTCAACTTAACTAGAACCAGTCATTAACCTGCTAGAGCGAGACTCAACAATAGAAAAGGGGGCGACATTGGCTGAGTTGTAACAAACGGCGCTTAAAGAGTGGGATCTCGTCTCACAGCAGTGTGTGACCAACCTAAGGACTTAGATGTCAGGTTTTTGTGGCTGTGTGTGGTTCTCCTATGCACTGTCAAGACCTCTGTTAAACTGATAGGTCTTGTTTCTTCTCCTGTTATGGCGTATCTATGCCTTTTTACGTGCAAGCATAATGTGACGGAGCTCATTTTTTCCTTCCTCACTCTTTTCTCCACAGAGCCGAACTTCACGCTGACCCTGGAAGCCGCCACGAAGCCCCAGAAGGCAGGCGAGCCCATAGAGCTCTCCTGTGACGTGACCAACATCTTCCAGCTACCACCAGGGGGCAGACTGGGTGTCAGATGGGAGCACATCGGTCTTCCTGGTACTGCACAGTAATTATCCTTTTCCTTTTAAGCTGAAAACTCTGTTCTATGTTCACTTACTGATTCTATCCAATCACTAATAGAAAAGGGGACAAACGCTCCGTCTCCAAAGCTCATTGGCTCCTTGGACGCCTACGGCAACCTGGAGTCGAATTCGGCGTACAAAGACAGGCTGGACAGCGGAGTGTTGGGTCTGAGCAGAGCCCGACCCAACACGTTCAAACTGCGGTTTCTCCGCTCACAGGTAAGAAGATAATCACCACAACCAGAGGATCCGACAACGTGGCATTAAGTTCAATCCTGTTAAAACATCGTTTTATCCCTTTGCAGAAGATCGACATGGGCCAGTATGTGTGCGCCGTCTCTGCCTGGAGCGTTAGCAGCCAGGGGGAGATGGTGCAGGCCGTCGAGTACAAAAGCTCGCCGCTGACCGTACGGTGGGACACCAAGAGTAAGCCAGATTCAGAACGCCGTCTCACGTCCACTTTTATGACCGTTTTAATTGATTTAAACGAACAAAATCCGTCTGGGATCTCAAACTGAGACGTCGAGGCTGTTCTTTTGTTTAACTTAATGGCTGCAGATTAAATCCCGGGCACTTCTGGTTCAAAAAGAGTTTTGACGTCTGCAGCTTAGAGAAGCCTTGAGTGCTTTAGACGAAATGATTGAAGTACCAAGCTAACACCAGTGAAAAGTAGCATTTTCAGCTTTTGCTCTGATTTTGTAGCTGCAGTTTCCGGACTTCACAGAGAAATCCCACAAAAGACAACTTGTTGTCTCAGCTCTTCACCCACAATGCACGCACACATTTACTTCCTGTCCGCCGAGAACTTTCTGACCTCGGCTTATCTAATCGGGCCATGATGTCATCACATTTCGAAGGCTGCCTGCGTCGGTGCCAGTTTTAGAAAATAAAAGGCAAGGTTCCTCTGTAGTCTGTAAAAGTCTGGAATTTTATTTCAGAATTTTCCAGGCCTGGAGAAGTTTGGAAAATGGAAGTGTGGGTGCAAAAAGTATTTTGAGACTTTTTTTTTACCATCACATCACTTCCTTGAACACTTGGGTCATTGCTTCCTTCCTCTTGTTCCTCAACCATCTTTCTTTTCCTTCCTTCCGTCTGTCTTACTTTATGTCCTCCTTCATTCCTTCGTAACTTCCTTCCCTACTTTGTGCCCTTTCTCTCTATCCTTCCATGTATCCTACCTCACTTACTTCATGTTCTTTCATCTCTCCCTTAAATTTTTGTTTCCTTATTTCCTTCTTCCTTCTGTCTGTCTATCCTTTCTTCCATTTTGTTCCTTGATGCGATCTTGTTAGTTTCTCCCCTCCTCCTTTGTATCCTCTCTGCCTTTTGGTCCTTTATTTCTTTTGTATACTTGCTCATTTCCTTGTATCCTTTCCTTTCTTCCTTGTATTTTTCCTTCCTATCTTGTCCATCCACCGTACCTTCCTGCCTTCTTTCCTTTATTACTTCCTTGTATCCATCCTTGCTTGCATTATTTGTCTTTCCTTCCAGTATCCTTTCTCCATTCCTTCTGTGTATTTTTTTTTCCTAACTCACATCCTCCTACCCTTCCTTCCTTAGCCTTCCTACTATAGAAATATCCTCCATGATTTCATGATGAACTGGAATATTAAAGTATTAAAATCTCAGTCAACTTAAGTTTTTTCAAACCCAGGAAACGTTGTGCTGTGACCTCTTCTAAAGTTGATTTAAGGTCTGCTTGCGATTTTTAGCCCCCACTCTCAACGTCGCGGCCAAAACCATTCGTCAGGTCTCTGTGGGCGGGGCTACCTTTGAGATGAGCTGCTCCGCCGTCACCGAGAACATCGGGGACTGGATCGGCTTCGCCGTGTACATCCAATCACAGGACGGCATGAAAGGCGGCGTCAAAACCATCATGTCCCTCAGCCCCGACAACGTTGTGCAGATCACCGACCCAGCTAGGAGGTACACACACCGTCCCTCACCTTAAACAACACACTCCGAAGTTTGATTCTAAAGTTGTCCTTCGACCTGCTCCCAAAGCGACAACCTGGTTCTTTCCAAAACCGGCTCGGGAGAGTTCCGCTTCCGCCTGGAGGGCGTCCAGGTGTCCGACACAGGTTACTACTGGTGCAACGTCACGGCTTTCACCAAACAGCAGCCCGATCAGTCCTGGACCACCGCCGCCACGTCGGAGTCCAACAAAGTCAACATCTTCATTAAAGAAGACGGTACGTCCACACGCTTCTTCTTTTTTTTTTTTTTTACTTAGTTTATCTAACTAAGCCTTTCTCCACCCCGGCAGGGTGGAAGAAAGGCTCCACTCTCCCCCCTCCTCCCATCCTTGTATTCTTCTCTGTTAATCGTTTTCTAATAGATGACTGCGTGTTTTTTAAAACCTCAATTGTTTGTAAAAGTTTTGTGTTTCTTTTTCTTGTTAAGAAAAAGAAACACAATCTGTTATCTGTTCATCTCGTAGCCTTCTAAGGTCATGGAAAAGTAGATTTATTTCAAAATATTAGTTCAAAACCTTTAAATTCTTGATAAAGTCCACATAGACTGAGATGGTTTAAGCATTTATTGCTGTTAATTTAGAGGATAAACACAAATTAAGTGTAAAACTTAATTTTACAGTCTTATGACCAGTTCAGGCTGGATCCTTGCATATTTTTTGGAAAGTTTAGTGGAAGAAAAAACTGTGCTAGCAAAAATCTGCAGGAACATCTTGGATTTTTGTGATGCATGAATCCTGAAGCCAAATCCGATATCAAGAAAAGCAAGACTTGACGTGCTGCTGTTATTTGTCCAATATTGGAGACTTTATTGTAATTTATGAAGCAGAATTTGCTTTAAGATGTTTAAAGGAGATTCACATTTCATTTTAAAGCAGATAAAACACAAGAACAGGACCGCCATCTGCTCACTGGCTCGTTAGAAACCGACTCCTGATCTCTGACCTGCACGTTTTAAAATTAAGTATCGCTTATATGGCTTCCCAGCAGGAGCTCTGTAAGAGAGCCATCTCATTTAATAAAAATCCAACAGAATCTATCATTTCAAAACAAACAAAATCCTTTCCTGTTTGCATCCGCATTCATTAATTATTCAAAGCCATTTTGCAGCCTTTCAGTGATTTATTTGCTTTCATAAAAGTCCTCAGATCATTAGTGAGTGAACTAAAGTCTTGCAGTAAGTGAAAGAAAGATGGAAGCAGCTCCTTTTTTCTGCTTCCTAACACATTACAAACACATCCTCCATCCACTCACGTGTAAAATGAAGTCCCTAATAATGTGCAAAAAAGCACACACACACACACACACACACACACACACCTAGAGCTCTTTGACGCCCACCACTGCCACTGGCCTACTTATTGTCTTTTGATCTGACTGGGAAGTTGGAAACTAAAAGAGGAAACTGGATGGGAGGTGATGGAGTGGACGAGGAGAAAAAAAGAAGAAGAAAGGTTTGTTGGTGTGAAAGTAATCCGAGTACAAGAGAACGTAGAAAGGAAGATGGAAGGGTAGATAAAAATTGGAAATGTTTGCGGTAAAGCAAGTAAACAAAGAAAATGGAAATAAGTTGAAATTTTAAGGTAAGATATTAAAATGAATAGATTTTAAGTTCTGTTTGTGGGCCAATAAGATGCAAGAAACTAACAGAGTTTGCACATTCACGTGCATAAACGTGTTTAGCGTAGGCTTCACTCATAAAAGTCTTTGCGTATTAAATGTAATCGCATTCAAACGACCCTCAAGTCCAGTGCTTACGTCTGCTTTTGTCTCAACAGGTGCAAAAAAAAAAGTCTGAACAGAAAGCTCAGAGTTCTGACAGAATCTAGACATTCCTCCGAACAAGGAGATCTTAATATTTGGGTGAAATGTATATTTTAAATAAGATTTTGAAATCAAAGAATGGGTCCACATGTGAAATTCCCTCATGTCAATATAGATATCTAGAGATTTCACGCAATTTTCTAGTCACAGACATCGCTGGTCTGTCAGAATGCTACTCTATTTGCTCCAAACGTTTAAATTACACTTTTAGTGTTCCTTGTGTCAATTACCTTATGTAATTCATCAAAAAGGTAAATATCTAAAGAATAAAAGAGCTGCATTAACCCTCATGGTCATGGCCAATGCTGTGTTGAACTTTGTTCACAAAATGTGCCATTATTATGCAGATGTGTGATTTTCTGTATATTTTTCTAGATGACTTTAAAACAGACTCGTCCTCCCGGTCAGAACGCTGCTTTGGAGCGGTTTGTGTCCCATATTTGTTCCTACACATCAGATGCCACATTTTTGAATCATCTTCGCGATATTTGTAGGAGGCAAAGACGCTTATAGGCTGTGGGACGTACGAGACACGTGGAAAACCAGATGATAAACCCAGGACTGCGTTTCGGTCTCTCTCTGGGGGAAGCGGGAGCCTTCAGCTCCACGTACATCTCACACTTTTTGTCCCTGCTCATCCATCCTGCCCCGTCTCCTCTCTCTCTCTCTCTGGGACGTCTTCAAAGCGAAGCCCTTTGGCCAATCAGCCGGCTGCGAAGATCTGCTCCGCCGCTTTCGTTTCTTTTTTCTTTTTTTCCCGTCTCCGCTCGCTTAAATGTGTGTGGAATCTTTCAAGTGTGTGTCCAAGTGGAATATTTTAAGTTGACCCCCTCCATCCTCCTGCTAGCCCACAAACACACCCACATAAACGGTGTGCCAGCGTCAATGTGAGCTGGTGGAGAGCCCCCATACGCTCGCCTGAGGGGATGGAAGCTCAGCTCTGTGCGAACATCTTCCACTCCTTCCTCCAGCCGTATCCTCAACGTTTCCGAGGTGTTGTCCTGTTTCTGAGTGTATGGAAATGTAAAACCTCGCTCACACATTTCCCGTCAAGTATTTCAGCTCGAATGCGATCTGGCAGAACCGCAAATGTGGTGCGGCTGCAGAGGAAAGACTGGATTGGTACAAAAGTGTCTTTTATTTTCTGTTTTTTATGCATTCAAAATGAACCTTCATGTGTTTTTCACTTTGCATTTTAATGTGACGTTGCTACATTTGCAAAAAAAAAGAAAGAAAATGTAGCAAGTAAGGATTTAAGATGTGTTCCCTGCTTTCGGATTCCAACTCCTTTACTCTCTTTGTAAATGTCCCCTGAGAACACCAGTGAGACCAAGGAACACAGCGGGAAGATCAGAGAGAAAGCTTTGGAGATGATTTAAAGCAACATGTTGTAAGTTTTAAAACAAGATCCCCCAGCATTTGGACGTGACGCAGCACTCCAAATGCTCTGCTGGTTTCAGACGCTGGTTTCAGACATAGCGTCTGAAACCAGCAAGCCAGCCTCTGCTTCTGCCGGAGGTTCCTTCCTGTTAAAAGGTCGGTTTTCCGCTGCATCTCCATTACAGCTGTGCATGAGACTTTGTCGAAATTCAGCAGAGTTACGCAGTTGCAGTGTTTCCATTAAATAAGAAATGCAATTGAAACCACACATGGGTACGTTTGTACGTCATAAGTCATCTTAGCGCCAGAACCTTTTCTTTTTTTTTTTTAAATCTAAAAACCTGTTTTTTATATTTTAAATTGCCGTGTTTTTCTTAGCACATTTGTTGTCGCAATTTGAGTTTGCGTAGTTTTATGGTAAATGGAAACGCAGCTGGTGAGAATGTTTATCCTACAGAAGTGACTCTATGTGATCTGTTCATTGAAAAACTAAACCAATGGACTGCACTGTTTTACAAGTGTGACTGAATTGGTATCTGTTCCTAATCAAACTGAATTAACAATATATTTTTATATATAAATTTAATCGTTGTGCCTTCAAAATTTTTTTTGTGAATTTGCTTCATAGACAAACCAAATTTAATCCAGTTTGCTACAAGCAAACCTGAGCTTATTGGTAAACTGATGGAACTAAATACAGGAAGAAAACCTGTTTTAGGCTGCATAAAGACTTGGGATTGAGATCATGTTCCTTTTAAAATTTTTACATTTGTTATTGCAATGTGACAAGATGTGAGAAAGTAGAATTTTCCAGCTCTCTGGATCCGATTTCGTAATTTAGAAACATTTTTACTCTTTAGAGCACCTTGTTGATGCCCTGAAAGCACAGCTAGCGTGTCAGGAGCTCCTCTTAGGCCGTTTTACAGCACTTGTAAATGAACTGGGTCTCATAAATTTACACATTAGAATCAGACTTTCTGTGACAGACGATTGGACTAGAGTTCACTAGTCTTATCAATGCCATTCTGCTTTTCCTTTCACTTAATGTTTTCAGTTGAAATTCACATTTTTCTATACATTATGTATCTTTTTATAATGAGTTCCTGTTTTTAAATGTGAAATTTTAGCAGTGTAAATGTTTGAGAACTACTCAAAAGTTGCACCAATGACCCAATCAAACCTCATTCTACAATGTGCAGACGCTCTGTCTGCGCTAGCGAAGGATCACTCCCATCAACGGGCTGCGCGGTTCTTTAAACTTTCATCTCAAGATGGTCGCCCTTTGTTTCAGATGCAGTCATCAGCGACTCGCATTCATAGACGGGACGGGACTTGTTTGTTGCCACAAAAAGCATTTTTTAGCAAGATACGAAATAGCAGCTTTTAGGGAAGGAAAGAACAAAATGTACCAGATTCGTCCCCCAGCCTCCTCCCTCTGACTTAAAAAAATAAAAATCTGATGACATGTGAGGTCCCACGGATCCAGCAGAAAAGGACTGAACAAACAGAAATATGAGCTTTTCACAACGTTACAGGCTTTTATTTTTTGTTTTTGTTTTAAAGCACCGAAGGTCAGCGCTGCTTTTAACACATTTCACCGTACGACTGGGCGGACTCGGCTGCACTTTCTTTCGTTCCTTCCACTGGGAGTATCCACTTGAAGCGCTCAGCATGCGAAAAGAAAAATGCATTGAATAATTTACATTTAAAACATGAGTAAAATTTAGACCAAACCCAGCAAACAGCTGAGAATCTGCAGGTTTTTGCAACGTTTAGAGCGTCTGACTGGGTGTGTTGGTTCAGAATGTTTTTTTGGGGGGGGGTTCCCCTCTAAATAACAGAGCAATCAACCCCCTTTTCCCTTTTTTAAGAGTGTGTTTACTCTCTGAAATGTGCTGATTCCCCTCGAGGGGCAACGTGGGTTTAAAAAATTCAGTTGAATTGAGTCTTTTTGATCACTTCCTCTGATGTGCGGAGGCCGTTGTTAAATGTTAAGCTGACTGGAAACGATGCGCTTGGTGTTTGCAGGGCTGACGTTCTCCGTCAAAATCCACTCCGACGCCAGCAGCGTTTATCCGTGGGAAATGGCCAAGATGGAGTGCTCTGTCGGCGTCTCCGGATCCTTGCCAAAAAGCGGTAGGTGCGAACTCTCAGACAGGTAGAACACACTTTACTGCTCCTCATTAATCAAAAAACAACCACCACCCCACAAAAAAAATGTAAAAAACTGGGTTTTCATCTTGTTTTGTAAGCTTTTTTTTTTTCCAAGTCTTCTGCTACAAAAACACAGAAGCATTTCCACTCATTACCTCTGAGCTCTTCACCTGCCAGCCTGTCGGCAGCTGTGTTCGTAACAATGATGGTACACAAGCAGTTGGTTCTGCTCAGAATGTGTTAGTGGCTGGAAAAGCAGGTTTATTACTGTGCTGAAGTGCCGTCGTTTGTTGGTCTCTCTGCAGATTGCTGGTAAATTCTACTACTTCCTGTTGAAGTGAAACCAAATACATTCAATACTTTCTTGTTCTGAGTACATTTAAAGGCAAATAAATATGGGAAAAATATGTAATTCCTGACTAGAAGTCTAGAAGTCATCCGTCTGTCCCTGTATCTGTCCATATTGTCCTGTTTCTGCATTTGTTTGTTGATCATCCATTCATCATTTTGACCAGACACTTATTCATCTGTCCGTTTATTCATATGTAAATCATTTTCACTAACAGTCTACATAGAGATCATCCATCCATCTGTTGGTCGGTCAATATCCATTTGATGATTGTCCATCCATCCATTCATACATCAGTTCATCAATCATTCATCCATCATCGGTTTATCTGTCCATCCATTTATCTGTTCATCAATCATCCATCCATCCATCCATCTATTGATTCATCAATCATCATCGGTTTATCCATCCATTCATTTATCAGTTCATCCATTCATTGATTTATCCATTTATCCATCCATTTATTTGTTCGTTCATCAGTTCCTTCATTCATCCATCTTCCCAATAATCCTTTCATCGGTTTGCTGATCAACTGTCTGTCCATCCCTTTAAAATCTGACACCTGCAAAAATATCTGCCATAAATTCATAGATAACAAAAATGTGAGAGCATTTTAACATGACAAAGTGTTGTGACTGTGCAACTGGTCATTTAGCAATGTGGAACCAAAACCTTTATCTTCCTGATGTACAAAATTACAGTGACTGCTTACTGATGCTTCTGATAAGCCAGTTAATCATAATCACAATGATGACACGCACGACTTCATCAACCACTAGGGCTTTTTTTTAGATCCAATATTTCTTGTAACAGACGACAGATGTTTAATGTTCTTAAGTCAAGCGACGTGTCCAAAAGTAAACTCCAAAGGTCCGCGTTTATCATTTTATCAGTGTGACATCAAATTATAGCCATAAAAGATTATTTGTACGGCAATGTTATTATTAATTATTGATAAGCGTTGGAGGCTCTATATGCAAAAAGGATGTACTGCAGGAAGTGAACAGTCAGATACCTAAAAATTCACATTGGAGTTGAAATGTACTGGGGCTTTCAGAGTTTGCAAACCATCTGAGATGCAGCCTTCTGTTTAACCTTTAAAGTATCTCCTCTTCCTCTTCCCCATCTCTTCTTCCTCATATGGCATCATGCTGAACTCCCAACTGCCTGCTGCCCATCTGTCACCGTTCCTCTCCACTTCCTCCTCCTCCTCCTACCTTTAGCCGAAGAGTCGCTTTTTATGTTTTCATGTGTTTTCTTTATTACGGATGCTGCCTCCATATGTATACGCGAACACGATTTGCTGCACCTGTGGACCTCTGCTGAGTGAACGCAGGGGCTGTTCTTTTGCCTGTACATAAAAACACGTTTCCTCGCAGCAGGAGAGATCTGCAGGGGTTAGCGGGTTGCTGCCTTCAAAGTGTGCACTCGCAGACAGCTGCGGCGTGGAAGGGAAACAGGCTTGTCGCTGTGACACGCGTGTGTTTAGCGTATGAAGGAAAAGGAGGCCTTTTTTGTTTTGCAGTAAGTTAGGCTAAAGTTAGACCTGTACTGAGACGTGACATTTTAACCCGAGGGCTTTTATTTTACAAGCACTCAACTGGAAACTACACATTTCCCCCCGCCAGACATACACGGTGAAAAACGTATTGTTTTACGAGGACCTGCTTACTAGAGGTGTAGTGATGCCTCCAACTCTCTAGAAAGAATGATTCATAAGATCGAGACGAGATTTTAGCAACATTTTTGACAGAAACTTGTAATACTCTCGCTTTGTTTTTTAAGATTAAAGGTTTCACAAGCTGTTGTAAAATTAGTCCACAATATAAAGTGATCTTACAGCCAAAAACAAAAGTCTCCTAATTGCCCCTTTTTGTAATTTGCCAAAAGGATTAAAGGCTGCATACATAAAAACATGAGTTAAAGTCAGTGTTAGATGTAGGCATATTTTGCTCAGGTTTAAAGTGACATACTCCTGCGTCCTAGGTGCACAAACGAGCATTATTACAGATCCTTTACAAAATACAAAATGTTGTGGCAGCTGTTTTACTCTCACTAGTGCTCATATATGTAAATCAGGGTGGAATCAAACACCAGAAAATGGATATAATCATTTATATTCTCCTTGTTCATTCATGCTCTTTGCATTTTTCTTTTATGTTCAATGATTTTATGTCTTAGCCGTGCTTTTGACTTGGCCTATTAATGAATGAATGCTTAATTCATCCAGATAATCTGCTTGTTCAATTAGAAAAATCGCTCTTATTCTTATATCGTTAAGGATCTTTAACAGCTGTGGCTCTCCAGCGTTCTTTCATCTGTTTCACATTCATACTGTCTCAGTATGTTGGTCAAAGAGCTTAATTCTGTGGCTGCCGCAGCTTCATTTGTGTTCTGTTTAATCCACGGAGATTATTTTTGATGTCAAATAAACAGTGTGGATGGTTTTACTTTGTGAAACCGCCTTGTTTGCTAATGATGGAAAAATGCTCTGCACTGTTCTAACCTGTCATCATTTTACAACTAAGGAGCAACAAACATTACAGCTGGTAGTTATTAGCAGTTATAATTAGAAAATGCAGGTTTCTGAGAGATTTGAATGGGGAAACATTTCGAGGTTTACTGATGGCAGTTCAGAGCTGAGACCGAACAATGAAAATGGTGTCATCGTAGTTTACCCAACAGAGCAAATCCAGATCTAAGTTACCCTACTTTCCCCCAGCTGAATAAATTTAGTTCATTTTAATCTTTGATGGGTACCAAATAAATTAGGAAACACTCCAGGAAAACACAGCCTTATGCTTTTGTTTGTAAAGCTGACTACTAAGATAAACAACTTTTTCATACTTTGACTGTATGAAACATGAGTTAAAGATGTAGGCATATTTTGCTCAGGTTTAAAGTGACAGACTCCTGCATCCTAGGTGCATAAATGAGCATTATTATAGATCCTTTACAAAATACAAAATGTTGTGGCAGCTGTTTTACTCTCAGTACTGCTTATATATGTAAATCAGGGTGGAAACAAACACCAGAAAATGGATATAATCATTTATGTTCTCCTTGTTCATTCATGCTCTTTGCATTTTTCTTTTATGTTCAATGATTTTATGTCTTAGCCGTGCTTTTGACTTGGCTTATTAAAAAATTAATGCTTAATTCATCCAGATAGTGGATGAATTAATATCTGGATGAATCTACAAACTTCATTGCATTTGATTTGGTAAGTAGCGCCTAGTTGTCAAGGAAAGATGGTAAATACAATGGATCCTTTATTTGTGGGGGTTGGAGACCACAACCGCCCTCGATTGAAGTTAGTTTGTCAATGCATCTCCAGAATCGCTTACAGTTGCCTATTGTAATGGTTCAAACACTAAATATACCTTAATATTCATTGTGGAAACCGTCATGGCATTAGCGCAGAAGCTAACATCTACAGTCTTCCTTTTCTCCACTCTCTGAGGTTCAGCCAATGAATGAAATGAAAAATGAATGTCGCTTCTGCCTACAGCCAGTAGTGTGTCAAGTAACATCACGCTTTGTATTTCAGCTTCCTAAACTTGATTTTTTTTTAATATTTTACCAAAGAAAATCCTCAAATAGAGCATTTTTTGACAAATAAGGAAAAGTCCATGACCAGGGGATTTTGCGTTTGGACGAAGTTCTTTAAAACTTAAAATTAGGAAAACCTGCGGTGTGTTGATATGCACCTTTTTCCTTGTCCTTTTTAGTGTTTTATCACTAAATGAAATATTTTGCGGCCCTTTTCCTTCATAAATCACCTAATTTGTAAAAAATAGTACGGCGAAGCAGCTAAAACGCTCATGGGAAGCTAGAGAATCTGTTTATAGGACAAATATTAATGGTGACCTTTGTGGAAGAGTGGAGATCGAAAGACATCAGAAGTCACATTTGTAGTGTAGCGAGGATGGATGGAGGAAAACCTGTTGGAAGTTGTTGGACTGGTTTTAGATCAAAATATGTTAATGAGTTCGAATGGCCTAGGCCTAAAGCTAACGGTTTGAGAAGTTCTGTCTGTTAAATCTGCAGAGGTGGTTTTACAAAATGACTCAAGAGGGATTAATAAAGGTGTTGGTCCATCACAGAAAATCCCAATAAAGAGCAGGCGGCAGTATCTCAGGTGAATTACTGCATACAGAGAAAGCAAATCACAGATGGTTTCCTGTGAGTCATTCGGTCATGTGGCCAATGAGGAAACTCAAATAAACTAATGTTAACAAAGGAGAGGCATTTATGTTTATAAAGCTTAAACAAGCATCGTCATCATATGCTAACACACTTTCTGTTGACGGGCGTGGCACCACGTTGTGCCGTAAAGCCATGCCTTTGTTCCTGGAAGAACTTGTTTTTGAGTATTACGAGTCGGTTTGCTTCCAGTTGGACTTGGACTTTGGAAGTCATTGTTCGAGCGCATCACAAGCTCCAGCAAAGGTTGAGCAACAGTGACAAAGTGAATAGCCGAGCAGAGAACATTCCTCTTCCCTCCTGTCGGAGCTTGTCTTTACGAGCTTATCTGGAAAACGAATAAAATATCTCCTGTGATTCGTGGTCATGGTTTTAAGGCGGCTCTTTGTTATAAAACTGATAAACGTCTTATAAGGAAATGGATTGCTCTGCGTGGCACACAGAAGGTCATTTCCTGATATGCTTCTGAAAGAAGTTCCTTAGGGTAATTACAAGATTTCAGAATGACTGAAATGTCCTTAACCTGCTGGATTGGTAACATTCAAAGCTCCTGCCCCTTGAGGTTCTCCTTTACTTTACTCTGATGCTTAACTTGACAGCATTCGGTTGTGAGATTTACCTTTTTTTCTTGTTGTTGGACATTTGGTTGAACTTCAGAGCCTTTTAGGTCTTTGAAAAGGCAAAACGTTCAAAGCTAATCGCATTACCAACCACTTCTTCTTCTTCCTTTCTTCATATTTACTGTGTAGGTGCAGTAGAGGAGCAATATTTGGGAAAAATAAAAGCAGTTGTTGTACCCAAGTGCTCCAAAGAAGTTAAGACTTTACACCATTGTATTCATCATGCAACGTCATACACTTTCTTTTTTATTAAAAGAACATAGAGAATGGAAAATATTTGAATTTCCAGATATTATCCCGTACCCCAATGCCTAAAGGTTACATCCCTCTAACTATTCATTCATTATCTTTTCATTTTTCACTTGTCCGTCCAATAATCCACTTGATGACTGTTCCCTCAAGCGCCTGTGTGTCTCCGTCATTCTGTCCGATGACTGTCCTTTCGGTCATACGTCAACCAGCTAATCTTCCATTTGTCTGTCTGTCCTTCACTCCATCCCTATTGGTCCCCCAGTTTGTCAAGGACTAAATTGACGGCTGAAGCTGATTTCAGTAGTTCCCCTTTTGCCATTTTCGAATTAGTAAATCTAAATAGACTATAGTTGTGAGTGTTTGCATCCATCCCAAACACAATTAAACCGTAAAAAAAATTTTTTTAATTGCCATAGATGTAAATTCTCCAGCGTTCTATTATAGAAAATGTTGTTCTGAACCATCCTAACAGCATGGTTAGGAGAAATCGCCTTTTTTTTTTCTAAGCCTCCAGTTTATTATTCTGGTGTAAATCCCTCTGGGAGCCTTTTTAGACTTAAAACTTGTTAATTTCCTCTTAGCACCTCCACAGAAAGATGCCCCCACACGGCAGCTGGTGCTTTTCTTGAGTCCTGTGTTGTGTGGGTGCCTGAAAGAAGGTCAGACATGATTATTAGCTTTTACTTGCGTTCAATGCTTCCACGGCCTTCTGTCTGGAATAGTCTCCACACAGAGCGAAACAAATGTGGACAAATGTGTCAGACCTGCTCATTAACTGAGGATTTGATATTCATTCTTCTCCTTGTTTGAAAATTACACCTCACCTTTGTGCTGATTTGCTTACACAACAAAGATGGCCTCTGTAAATACAAAAAGCTGCTTTTCAATGATTTGATTTATTTAAAGGGGCGGTATTATGTGTTTTCCAGTTATATGCCAGGATGTCCAGAAGGTCAACAGAGTATTTTTTAAAATAAAAAGTCTTGGGAATCATAATGATTTATTTTGGAATCCCAAATGGAGGCCATTTTTGGCCGGCTCTTTTTCTGTTTTGTTTTTTTGTTTGTTTTTTTTTTACTTAAGCATTTTTTTATACAATTTTAGAAATGCATTAAAAGGGGCAAATAAACAAATCAATTCCTTTGTAAAATGAGAAAATGCAACAACATTTCTTGATTGTTTATAACAAAGTTTGCATTTGCTGCTAAAGAAAACAAAACTTTCAAACATCAACGTGTGGAAAGCCCAGTCTTTTCTGCTCGACTTCACATCAATACAGTGTAGCGACGATCTGGTGATTATTTTTGGGGGATTAAACGATTATTAATCGGTTATTAATAACTTATCCTATTCTCTTTCTTTGAACAACTTCGATGCCTTTTTACAAAAGTCAAATCTTTTACTATTTGGTGTTTACTCCGCTTGTCAACTTTTCGTTTTGATGATCTGCAACCTTTAAGTGGGACAAATGTCCTTAATGGCGTATATAAACAGAAAGCCGTTTTACGTTTCTTCCTTCTGCTTGTTTCTTCCTTTGAGTTTCTCAGCGTGCAGCCACACGCCGACCCGGCGTTCATTACAGACTGGAATGAATGGCATGTTATTGCAGCCTCAGAAGCATGTCAAACGCTGCACACTTGAAATCAGTAGTTGGAAGGGGGGGGGGATGACATCACCGTTGGAGATGGTTTTTTTGTTTTTTTTCTGCGTTTTGAAGCACTGCCTCTGACTCTGTGACAGTTTTTTTTTTTCCTCTCTCTCTCTTTTCCCTCACTCTGAAATTCTTTTGTAAAAAATAACAGTATACCACCCTGTTCCTCCTGGGGGAAAAAATACAGCTTTGTTGCTTGCTGGGTCTCAGACACAGACTTAATGTTGTTTTCTCTTTGCCTACAAAGAAAGCAGCCGCCATGATCAAGCGTCGACGTCGCCTCGTAGTCGGGACTCGAAAACGAGACATTTTTTTCCATTTATATAAGAGCATAAAATGTGCAGATTATGGTGCGGACGAGTCAAAGCAGGCTGAAAACCTGCAGGTATTCTTCCAAGAAACGAAGGGGAGTAGTTTTGGAGAGAACTGCTGGTGAAATCTAGAATCTCGGTTCCCAGCATTCAGCCACGTTGGCTCAGCATCCAACACTGTTTGTGCGTCTGCCAAAAGTCTCCCGTAAAGCCATTTTAATTTGAAACAATGAAAGTATTGTTTGTTGTTTGTTGTTTTTTTTATTTCTTATTTTTAAGTGCACTTGTATCCCAGTTCCAGAAAAAAAGAAATCATTTTAAATCTAGATTTTGATCTGAACACTTTTTCTTTCCAACTACAGCTAAAATGTTAGACTTTATTTAGCAGATTTATTGGTTCTAATATAGTTGAAGTTCTGTTTCGCCCTTTTTAGAATCCTCCTAAGTTGCAAAATCAATAATGATACAAATAAATGAGTATTTCTGCTGTTTTCCGGTTGAATTAACTACCAACTTTGACTCCACGCCAACTTTCTTATTAAATTTGTAACCCTAAATAAGTAAATATAGAGATGAACGAGTGAAAAACCTAAAAAGTTGAAGGTCGACGCGATGCAATAGATACACCGGTGCCTCCTCTCTTAGCTCCACATTCAGTCTCTCCAAATTACCCAGCTTTCTTTGCAAGGCCGCCAGGCAGCCGTTAATTAGCCAATCTCACGCTCCGTTAGCCGGCCGGGGAGACAGAACGAGGTAGAGGAAGAATAGATTGCGAGTTGGAGAGAAGGTTGGGGTAAGTTGGAGGAAAGGAGAGGGACCAAGTGAGAGCATTAAAGGGAATGAGGGTGAAAGAGAGTGAAAAGAGGAGGCGGGGGGGGAGCGGGAATTGAAGAGAGGCTGAAGAACAGTGCGCAGTTTCCTAACGGGGAGACATGAGAAACGAGGGGAGAGGAGTGGGTCTGAAGTGGTGAGGGAAGAGAGGGTTGAAGTGGTGAGAACGGATGGCGGAAAATGATTCTCACTCCATTAGCGGATCCCACTGAACCAAGAACAGCTGGGGATCAAAAACAGGACCTGAATTAATTCAGGAACTGTCGGTTCACGTTACACTTTGTAGCTTTAATATTTGCTCACACTCTGCCGTGAAGTTCCACCGGTACGCTTTAATTGGGGAAAGAGCGTGCTGATGGGCTGTTAATAAAAGTTTTGTCAACAAATCTTTATTAAGATAGTTTAAATGAGAGGAAAGAAACTTTGGAAACATTCTTGAAAAGATGGTGAAGATTCTCGCAGTTAATTAGACGCATTTGCAACATAATAATCATAAAAAAGCATTTTATTCTAAGCTATTGTTGGATGATTCAAACCAACTTTTACTGTTAAATAGTTGAGAATAAAAATACTTTCTAGAAACTTTGGTGCAAATTTAACACGTCATCAAGCAAGCTTTGATTTAGACACTTTTTAAAATTAAATTAGCTTTTATTTATTTTTACTTTTGTTTACGTATTACTTGTTTTATGACACTTAAAAAAATTCATGACATTTTTAAAAATACGTTGTTTTTTTTATGTATGTGTTGTAGTAACTAATGCTTGAACGTATAGCTTGCTGGAAAATATTACAAAATACCTGTATAAATTTAAATTTGCGTTTTAGCTGTGAAGATGCAGTTTAATCCAGTTGGGTTAGCATCAGTCTGCTTAAACTGTAGTCATTTTCAAAAACTTTAGTGCTAAACCATCTATATTTATAACTGACTAAATAAAAGAAGCATTTTAATGTCGATCAACAGCTCAAATTTCCATTTTTATGTCCAGGACTTCTCAACTCTCATGCAGTTTGGACTAATTTAATCTAGTTTTAAGGCCACAAGTGAGAAAGAGATTGAAATTAAAAAGTTGACCATTTTTGCCTTTCATTTTATGGAAAGTGGTCAGATTAATGGAGTTTACGCCACGTTCGTTTTGCCTCAGAAGTCAAACATGAGGATTACAAAGTAAGCTAACATAAGTAATTGATTGAGTTAGAAAAATAGTTTTGTTGCTCAATGCTATTGATGATTATATAATATAGTTGGAACACATATTTTTGTAAAAAAAACAAAACAAATCCTCATTGTCTTGGATTAAATTAGCCTAAACATTATCTGTTTTAGAATTGTATGTAAAGTAAGATTGCAATTTGCAATTTGGAAAGTCAGTGATGTCATGGCTTTGTTCGGCTTTTATTGGTTAATTCAAAGCACTTGAAAAAATCAACTCAAAACTCATTAGTCACAATGAAATAAGTCCTGCTCCAGCATAAGCTGAAAGGCCGCTCTGTTAAGAAGAGCACGTTACTCCAATAGTAATTTAGGATTCAAAAATTATTTGGTCGTCACGGCTTCTTTGAACATCTCTTGTTTGTTTTCGTATAAGCAAAAGACGGCAAACGTCAAATGGCTCTGCATACGTTTTCAGAGAAGAAAAACAAAAACACACACAAAAAACAAAAAGTCGGCACACATCTGCCAGCAACCGACCTTAAAGAGGAACGCAGATGAAGGGTATAAAAGCTGCAAACCGAGAGCGAGAAGAGACGAGTGGTGACAATGAAGCGCAAATTGAAAACGCAGAGCCGTTAGCGGAGGGGGCGGAGAGGGGGGGGACGGCAAAGCACCACAATCATTTTCACTCCATTAGCCGTTTGAGTTAAACAGAAGTGGGAGACGACGACAACGCGGCTCGTTCATTTAAAAGGCCGGTTTGGGCAGCGGCAGGAAAGGGAAGACTGTAGTTTTTAAACGAAGCGTTCAAAGCAGAAAGGTGACCCGTTGTGGCAGCGGACAGGAGTATTAAAGCTCACCTGTTTATGGAGAATCGCTATGGAAATACGTGAGGATGTTCCATCACCTCAAAGAGAGGATTCTTACAAAACGCAACGCATTTTGTCGTGTCGTAGCGTTCGTTATTTCAAAATGCCAAATGTAAAACTTTGAGTCGGCGATTTACTGGCCTTTTGAGTTCGAAACAAAGTGTTCATGTCTGTTAGGGTCGAAGTTCATGATTCAAAAGTGAAGAGGGAAAGTGGACAAAAATGGAGGTCAAAGGCCAAAACCACTGAAAACCTTTTAAAAACCAGCTTGAACTTTTCACACAGCTTGTTATCTCTATACATGTTTGACACTTAAATCCATAAAATGATTTGAAACGTCTTAAAATTTGGTAGGGGGCAATCAGCTGTTCACGGATCTGTATTTAAGTTATTCATTTTCTTTCATATTAACTAAATAACATATTTAAAGTGTTTGTGGACATGATATCTTTTCCTTTATTACTCGTTTCTGTCCTGAATAATGGAATAATGGAAACCCTTGCCCCGCTAATGAGACCATTTGAAGAGAAAACGATTCGAAAGTCACATTTTTCAAACGCTCGTCAGCATTTCGTGGGGGGGGGAATCTGAAAAAACGTAGGTCTTTGCCTTCGTGAGCGAAGCGTTTTGTTGAAAGGGCTGGCGGATGCAAAATATCCCAAAATATGAAGCGAAGCCTGCCTTCGTTTGCTGGTGCTTCTCATTAAGCATGCTGCGAGTAACGAGGGAAACTCACTTTCCCAGAGGCTTTGTTTCTCTGAAGCTAAATGGTGTTTTTATAGTGTTTAGTATTCTACTCTTCCAGCACTGTCCTGCTTTATGGAGCGGAGAACACACACACACGCACACACACACACACACACACACCCCTACTCGTGTGTTCATTAGAAGCAGTAGTCGTAATTGACATTCTTTTGTGCTGGTGTGTCAGGCAGTTTTCAACTCCTCGGACCCTCCTCGAGGGATTAATCCAAAGAAATCCAATCAGACCGTCTTCATTTACACCGACGGCCATTTTAGTTTTATTAGCCAGGTTTTTCTATTAGAGACTCACTGTGGAGAGCACTCCCCCCCCCCCCCCCCCCCCTCCGACCCTCCCTTCCCTTTTCTTCCTGCTTAATGAAGCTGCTGCACCAGTTAAACTTGGGCTGGAACAACTGGGGCCGTTTCAACAAATCCAAAACCTACGCTCAAAGCCCTCGGAGGTTACACAAGCGGCGCGAGAAAGCCAGCGGTCCGGAGCCGCGTCTCGGTTTGTTTTCTGGCAAATCTCGACATGAGGGGAAGATCACAGCTCGTGGACCAAATCTCTCACCCTTTTTCTTTTTCTTTTTTTTTTTTTTATCTATGTTGCACCGAGTTGCGCACATGAAAGGTGACGGAGGCAGTTTTGTGAAGACTGAGAAATGAGAGCTTCAGGGAGATGTTCAAACACTGTTTGACGATCCGGCACGCGTTCCTGTTTTTTCTGCGCATGCTACCGCCTTTTATGTTGACATGTAACATGTCAGACTGCGGAGCAGCTATTACTCGATACGGCTGGATTCCTGTTGCAAAACTCCCAAGTACACGGCTGCTAAAGCTTAAACGTTTGTGCAAATGCACACGGCAATAATTTCAGGCTTCTTGCTGCATTTTGCTCCGAGATGTTGCGTTCGCTGTTGATTTATTGCTGCGTATTAAAACCAAATAATCTCCCCCCCGTCCCCTTCTCACTGTAAGCTCTTCTCAATCCCCCTCCCCTCACTCTCGGCTCGCTTCGCCGGTAAGAACAAAGAAAGTTACGGGCGGACTCGGCGAGAAGGCAGCGGCTTTCTAATAATAGCCCCAACGTCGGTGTCGTCACCGACACGAGCAACTGGAGTTCACACGTCAGTCCTGAGGAATTATGCAAAATGTGTCTTTGATCGTTGGGGGCTAAAGTGGGAAACTAACCTTGTTAGTATAAGGAAAACACTTCCTGCTCTTAGCTGAGCAGCTAAATGATGTAATTAGGAGAAAGTGTGGCCATTATTTCCCATAGAAACCACCAGAGGTGATATAACGCTGAAAACTGACTGGCAAAAGTTTGTGGGACCTAAATGGGCAGCAAAAGGTCTTGTTAAAGTTAAAGTTTTCTTCTTTTTTTTTTTTAAATTAGATTAAAAGTTTACTTATAGTGGTCATGGTGGATCAAATTATGTAATTTGGTGTTAAGGATTGATTTGAACCTTAAAAACCAGAATATAACTTTTCCTTTGGCAGAACTCTTAAAGGTTCGTCAACCATTAAACTCTCTGGCCACCTTGGTAGGTAAACCTGTACGGTTTCTTGTTAAAACATGAAAATAAGTCAATTGCATGTCAGCGACTGTGTATTTCAGCATCTAGGCATGATGAAGTCCAAACCTGGGGGTTAAAATGTAGAAGAAAAAAAAGATATTTAAGTGATTTTGAATGTGGATTTTGTTGCCAGATGGGCTGGTCTGAAGATTTCAGAAACCGTTGATGTGCTGTAATTTTCTCACACACATATCTCTTTGGTTTACATCAAAAAAGAGTTGGTTAGTAGCACTTTTGTAGACAAAAAATCTTCGTTTTACGTCTGTGGAGAATAAGGAGACTGATTCAAGGTCAGAGGAAGGAAAGGGTAGTTTAATTAGCCCTCGTTTCAACCAAAGTCTGTAGAAGGAAGTCCCTGACCCAACAACATGACGAACACACCCGTTTCTTTTCTTTAGACCTTTTTTCAAAGAACTAAAGTTGTTCTGAAGGAAAATGGGCCCCAACCTGGGAAGGTCTCGCCTAACAAAGTGGATGTTGAGTGTATCTTTTCAAAACATTATGTGACAGACAAAAGTGAATTTTGGTCTAGGTTACGAGGTTTTTATATCGCCTTCAATTGGGCCAAGAATTGACATCTTCTCTTATTTCAACCCAAACTAGAATTTCCAGACAGATTTATTTATTTTTTACCATAAAATATGACCACCAGTTGGATTCATACCTAAAACATATATTTTAGTCGATGATTGTTAGAACAAAAGATGAAGTTTGGATAAAGCGCTGTCGTCTCCATTGTTCTTCACCGCGTTTCATAAAGTAGGTCGCTACATTTTTATATAACTGTCCTCTTCAAGTGTAGCTTTGAGGAACTTGATGGTGTGAGAGCCCTTCATTTGCTCTGGTCAGCGAGTCTGGAGGGTTGTATGTGTGTGTGTGTGTGTGTGTTGGTCAGTTGACCTCCTTCACCTTCCCTCTTAGTGTCGCTTCCTGTTTTCTCCTCTTTGATTGGACGGAGCGCTCGGCTACTGGCCTCTGAGGAGGAAAACTCTGCCCCCTCCCCGCGCTGTCCCAACGCATCTCCATCACCACTTTCATCACTGTAACCAGCAAATTAGTGCGGCGTTAACAACTTCTGCTAAGTTTTTGTTGGATTCCTCATGCAGGAGCTGTAATATGACATTTCGGTTTGATGTTTGTTTAAGGAAAATATTATAGCGTCTCCTTTTGGCTCAGTTGGACAGAAAGTTTAGACTTTAACTCTAACTACAACCAAAGGCTTTTTTTTTTAAATATGAATTTTTCCGTTCACCCACCTGTCCATCCTTTGGTAATTGGTCCAAACGTCAGAATTTCTGTTTATGAGCCCAGCTTTCATCCATTCTTAAAAATGATGGTGACATTTTGTTTTTATCTGGAATTTATAGTTTGGAAAAATTGTGGAATTTGGGTTGTGAAAATGTCTGATTTTTATTTATTTTATTTTTATTTTTTTCTGGCTCCCGTCACATTTTCTTCCCAACTCCTTATAGTAGAACTCCGTTTAAATTTAATAAAGACAAAATCTCCCCAATTTTCCTGCAAATTCCCAGTATTCCAAGTCATTTCCATTGAATCTTAAAACAGAACCTGAAATTTTTTTTTTTTTTTTGACGTTTTTCCTGACTTTTTAATAAAAAAAAGGTTTGGGTTTTTCGCCATCAGAAGGTTGCCTCGTGACCCACCCGTCGTCCTGTGGGTTGATTTGATCCGCCTTCGGTTCGGATCGGGCCTCCTGCTGTGATCCATCTGCCGTGCCCTCATGCATCCTCCTTCCTCCGATCTGACCGAGTTTGCATCGAGTACCCACTTCCTTTTTTCCCCATTTCCACTCGCTTCCTATCAGACTGAAGATGCTAATCCCGTGTGACCTTTCCTATCCGTAGGTCGTCACCCAGACGATCGGCAGATTATGGAACATTTTCTGTCTGAGTAGATTAGCTCCTAATGGTATTTGTTTGAACTTTTTACAACTTTAAATTTGCTTTTCTGAATGGCACTATATATATATATATATATATATATATATTTTAAATGCTGTAGTTCCATTTCTAGGTATTGAAGGAACTTTTTTTTTCCCGTCCTCCTGGATAAAGTGCGGTCTTGCTGGGAGACCCTTTGCTCCCAGGGTCTGCTGCCAGACGCGGAGACAAATCGGCGGTTATTGCAGCTGCTGCTACTCCTGATTTTTAATGATGTCGCTCTTGAATATTAAAACCATTATGGAAGCGAGAGGGCGAGGAGAGAGGAGGGAAAAAAAAAAATTGCGATGTGATTTATTATTCTGCTCTGGGTGAGTCCCCTGCTCTCCTCCGTCTCTCTCTTCATTACATTCTGTCCGTCCGTTCTTCCGTCGTTCTTCCTCCCCCTCGTTTCTTCATCTCTGTCGTCTTTCGTAATTGTTTTTCATTATCGGTTTTTTGGTCTGTTTTTCTTGGATTGTTGTTGGCAAATGTTTCTTTTTATTATTTTTCTCTCTCTCTCTCTCTGTCTCTCTCTCTCTCGGTTTTGCCTATTTGTCACCCCAATGACAGAGGATGACTCAGGCTCCGTGGGGTTTTTATTCTGTATGTGTGTGTGTAGGAGGCGCTGTGCTAATAGTCCCTCTCTCCCTGACAGACTAATGAGTAGTTTGGGCTCCCGTCTATCTCGCGCTCTCCGTTTC
Source organism: Xiphophorus hellerii (assembly GCF_003331165.1). Taxonomy (NCBI): domain Eukaryota; kingdom Metazoa; phylum Chordata; class Actinopteri; order Cyprinodontiformes; family Poeciliidae; genus Xiphophorus; species Xiphophorus hellerii. The sequence continues at coordinate 6,834,320 of NC_045695.1, read as the reverse complement.
CCTTCCTACCTCTGGCTCTTGGAAATGATGAGCTCACTCGCACCCGCTTTCCAAAGACTGCACCTAATATGACGAATTCTTTCAAACTCGTGTCTCTTTTTTTTTATTTTATTATTCTCTCTCTCTCTCTCTCTCTGTTGTCATGGCTGTCACTGTCTTTGTGAAGCTCATCCATCTCTGTCTTCTGTGTAGTGAAAGGAACAGCTGGTTAACGTGGTCATTTGAGTGAAAATGCAGCAACTCAGAGCTGCTTACAGGAGACAGAGAGAGGAGTAGAAGACCTTTCTGCAAATGTTTAAGTCACATGGGGTTGTTTATAATGCTGGGAAATTAAGAAGAACAAATAAAATTGTTAAAATAGCTCATTTGAAGGACTGTTCTACCTTTAATTTGACATAAATGCTGTACAACTAGACTGAAAAAACACATTTGATTGAGCTACATGTGTCCAGTCTTGCAAAACGTCTTTAACTTATCTGAAGAAGTTTTACATTCCCAAAAATATACTTAAATTTATATTAAAAAATACAAATATTTAAGTATTTGTAATTTTTTTTTGTAGAGAATATCTAATATATTATAAAAATGGAGCTTAGGAAACTAAAATACAAAGGCACAATGCTACTTGACGTGCTATTGGACGACATTTGCACAGCAGCCAATCCAGGCGCGCCAACCATTTTCCTTGGTGCTGATTGGCTGAACACTAAATAACTGAAATAACGAAGACTGTACATGTTAGTTTTTGTGGTTGCACCGAAATGGTTTCCGATGTAGTTATTGTAGCATATTAAAGTATATTTAGTGACTAAATTTTGAGTTTTTAGAAGTATTTGTGGGTGGCTTTCATCTCCAAACCCCGCAAATATCGTAGATCTTCTGTCACCTTTCCTGTCAATTTGTAAAAAATAATAATAATTTTAGAATTCAACTTCAACATTCAGTCTGTTTTATGGCTGGAGATGTTGTCAACCTGTCGCTGGTTTGGAGCAGCTTAACACCAAGCCCAAAGGAAAAACAGAAACTGAATATCGGAGCGGCTCTTCTCGTCGCTAACTGCTTTTATTTTCTGCGTTTCCTCCGCAGAGGAGCTGGCGTACGAGGTCAGGTGGTTTTTCACCCGGCTGCGCGGCGAGCAGACCACGAGTCCGGTGGTCAGCATGGACCGCTTCAGCGTCGTGACCAAGTCCAACCGCAACTCGTCCAGCGACGTCTCCATAGAGCGCAAGGACGCCAACACCTACGCGCTCAACATTTTCAGAACTCAGGACAGGTGAGAGTCGATCCTTCCCCTCTTTTATTTGGCTCTAATATTTTCCGCTTCGTCGTGATTATCATGCCTTGAGTCTCCTCTGTGGTGTTTAACGGAGTTTTCTGTGCTTTCCAGTGACAGCGGTGAGTACCACTGCATGGTGACTCCGTGGTACAAGTCGGCCTCATCAGGACTATGGACTCAGTATAAAGATTATACCTCTGGCAAAGTCTTCCTCTCTGTCAAATTTGCAGGTGAAGAAATGTTTAAAAAAATCACCCAGACTTACAAAATAAGCTGTGTAACATAAAATCTCCTCCAGAACCTGGATTATTCTGTCATAACCAATTGTTCTCTCTCTTTTCCTGCAGTATGGGACTCCTTAAAGCTACCTCTCCTATACGGTGCATCAGCCTCTCTGGGTAATATTGCAACTAAATATCGAAAGTGATTCATTGATATTTAGTTTTTTTTTTGTCTTTCACATCAGTTAAATCCAAAAGTGCTGCACACCTTCTGTAAATAACACAATTAAGATTTATGACAATATTTTAGTTTCTAAATAATATTTCCAGCAGTTCTAACTCAAACATGTTACAAGCGTTCCTTCGTTTGGTTTTAAGAGTCGAGAAAACGAGCAAAAAGGGAATTTAAAGAGGCAGCAAAAGTATTTTTGTTTGAAGCTGATTCCTTTTGAAAAATGTTAAAACTTCAAAAACAATCATTTTTATGCAGCAAAATGCATATCCTAGCTACACATGGTATACACATTTCTAGCACAAATGCTAACAACGTGTATATATATCATTTTTTTCTTATTTTATCTTTATCACTCCCTTATTTTATTTTATCGCCACGTTTTCAAGCTCATCATCCAAATTCACTTCACCCATATCTTCCCAGACTTTTTAATACTTTACTTAATGTTTTTTCAACTTCGTCGATGCCAACCCAATTCAGATCCGATCGGCTGATTCTGCAGTGTAAATAAACTGTCCTAATGATTCAGTGTTAGCTGGCCAACGCTGAAAAATGCAACAGGGCTGCCGCTGATGCTCACGTCTTAAACCGACTCATCTTCACTCTAATGTCGCACTTGCCATAAGCTCTAGTTTTAGCTTTTATTTTGTCTCCAGGTGTGGGCGTCTTCTCTCTGCTCCTGGGTCTGATTTGCGCCCGGTGCTGCTGCCGCAACACGGCGCACACTCCCCGCTCGCGCAGCAAGCTGATGGACCTCGAGATGGACTGACAAACACTTTCCCCTGCGCCCGCGCACTGCAGCACCCACAAGAAGCACCACGCGCAAAACAGACACACTCCCGTCGACGACTTCTGGGATACGCACCTGTTTGCCGCCGACGGGCGCTGGGAGTGAGTCCGTCGTTTCGGGAGCCTGACCGACCGATCACAGTGCTTATATTTTTGAAATAAAATGAAATCTAATAAAGGTGCTTTTTGGGGGGGGACTTCTCGGCTCTGCAGTGGAGGCGCAGGGGATTTTCACGCTCGCTCGATGGAGAAATAGCCTTTCAGACTTCTGCTTCGTTTTTGAATACGTTTTTGTTTTCCCAATAGGATTTCTATCCGTTTTGAGAAACTCTGAGAAAGCCGGAGCTTCTGAGATGTCACTGCCCGCTGGGACTAGAGGACCTCTACACAGATCTGCTGCCTGTCTAACCACTAGGAATAACAAAAAAAAAAGAAGCGCTCAGGCTGGATTACTTTCTTTTTCACTGCTTTTTTTTTTTTTTCAGATGCCAAGGCTAATTGCAAAAAGAAAAGTACAACCTTTTCTTTTTATTTATTTTTTTTTAAATAGCGGATGAACAGCGAAAAAGTCCGAAGCTGGATTAATCGAACCTGGATTTGTCCGATTTTTTTTTTTTTTCTTCATCTTGAAGCCTGAGCCTTCCTTCTGCCATAGAGGAGTTTGTGGAGTAAACATGAAAATAAAAAATGTGCTTCATGTTTCCAAATGAGAGGCGTTGCACTACCATCCCAGAGTGATCCTATTTTAACAAAAAAGGAAAATAACTAACTTTATTGTCAGGACTTTCTTCTTTTTTCTTTTTTTTTCCTTCGTCATCTTTTGAAAATTGAGAGATTTTAAAGTGACATTAAAGAGACATTTTTAAGCTTTACAAAAAGATATGCAGTCGGTGTGTTTGTGTGTGAGATATACTGTACACAGTGCCAATATTTGTGGAGTGTGCTTAGTTCAGATTACCGGACCGACACTTGAACAGTCGCTACTGGCGGCAGCGGAAAACACTCCTCTTTTATAAGTATTCAGAAATGTATCCAGATGTTATTTTTGCCTGAGTCTTGTGTGTGTTTTGTACAGTGTGTGAGTGCTGTGCGACAAAGGGTTGCATGTACTGTTCAGTAACAGTATGATGTTTGTCATGAGCAACATAAATCTTTCTCCTTCCCCCACTAAAAGCCTGCTGCTTTCGAATTTTAAAAACTGGCTGCTGAAAATGCTAGCCAGCGTGAGCACATGATGCTAATTCATTATGATACAAGAAACTCAGTTGTTATTTGCATTAATCATAGTTCATAATTTTGCGTGTCCATGAGTCTCACATGTTTTAATTTTTTTTTTAATGTGCTTAGCTTGGATTTGTTTAGCATAAAGACGAAAAGCAGGAAGACGGCTAAATTTGCTTGCTAACATAAATCATATGGACAACCTATTTTTGTTAAGTGACTATAAAACAGCTTTTGGCCACTATATGAACCCCAATTTTTATAATTTTTGTAACATATATGAAACTGTGAAAGTTTTGCTTTCCAAAACTATAACTTTTTACCTCAACTAGTAGTTAGCCTAATGAAATTATGCTAGGTTCTATCCCACATCGAGCTGGATTTTATGCAACTTTTAAGATGGTCTATGGTTCAACTCAAACTAGGCTTTATCGCTGTTTAAGCTAGGCTTCATCTTACTTCAAGCTGTTGCCTGTGGGTCTGTCAAAATTCAGGGGCTACATATGAAGGTTGATTATGTCACAACAATATCCAAATTCAGAGGCCTCTCCAAATGGGCCCCACAAAAAAGCCTTTTTTTCTGCAGAGTTGAAGGACAGTTACCACTTCATGCTGTGTATCAGGATGGGTTGTTTCCCACTTCAAGCTAGGCTATAACCTGCTTCAAGCTAGGCTATAACTTGCTTCAAGGTAGGCTATAACTTGCTTAAAGCTAGGATATAACCTGCTTCAAGCTAGGCTATAACCTGCTTCAAGCTAGGCTATAACCTGCTTCAAGCTAGGCTATAACCTGCTTCAAGCTAGGCTATAACCTGCTTCAAGCTAGGCTATAACCTGCTTCAAGCTAGGAGGTGTATGGCTATGTTATATCCTGTCCAAAATATACTGTTATATACAAAATATACATCTGTCCAAAATCGCATACATATATTCAGTTTTGTTAAATTCTTCACTGATGGTTGTTAGCTGAAATGCTAACCAGAAAACATTTGGAAAATGTAACCTCTAATATTTCCTTAAATTATTTCATATGTTTAGCTTCTTCTCATGGTTTGCTCTATACCAAGCTAGCCGTGTCATTGATATTTATGTTGCAGATTTTCTTTCAGATAAAAATTTTAAAAGTAGAATCATAAAATTTGGCATAATTTCAAAATCTTATTCTTGTAGTATAAAACCTAAGAAATGTCTGTATTAAATTGATCATTTTTGACGTGGACTTGGTGTAAGTTTGTGCTGAACATCCATAAACCCTAACAATAATTCGTAAGGAAAGCAAATTATGCTTAATTATGGCTAAATATCTAATGTAATAACTTAAGACTAATTAGGATGTGTTTACTTGGAGAAACAACCAAATATAACATATTGCTGTTAATTTTACAAGTCTGTCGAAATACAAATTGGCACTGGAAGTAAAACGTGTAAAGAAATTGACTTAATGACAGAATTAGGCAGCAAATTTCAACTTTTAATAAACTAATAAGTAGAGAAGTTAGCTTAGTCTTGGGGGGGGGGGGGGGTGAAAACACACCCAAAATGTCTTAGTAATATTTAGTAAATTTGTGAAAGGATTTTTTTTTTTGTATTTTCCAAATTTACATAAAATGATTAAACGTATAGAATAAATTCATTACCTTGAACTGTTCAGTGCAAATTTTACTTGAATAACTGCAAGGTTTCTGTGAGGTCTGGAAGCCTTTTTACTTTCTGTTTTCTCGAGAAAATTGGAAGCATAAACTTTAAAGGCTAGTTGAGTTGGCGTGGAGGGGTTCTTTTCTCTGAATGTTTCTTTTTGTGCTTAATTTTATGATGAGGGGCAAAAATGTATTCGCAAGTTGGTTGAATCAGTTTATGCAACAAAATCTGATGAGTCTATTTTCTGTTTTTGTTTGTTTTTTTTCATTAGCAGTTGAATGAACTTGTGGGGATTGGCACATCATGTTGAGTGGTGTGTGTGAACACACTCTCACAGCTCCAGCAACAACATAAAGTGACAGAGTTTCAGTCCAGGCCCACCAGGAGGCAACCAGCCTCTTCCTGAACTAAGAGGAAACTGTTCATGTATAAAAAGATGTTTTTAAAGTGAATTTTAATCAAATATTTAAGAGCAATAATCAGGTTACAGCTCAGAGAACGATGCACTCTCAGTCAGAGCTATAACACTCCAAGATGAGGAGATGATTACTTTATTTACCTGTTGTCTGTTAGATTAAGAACTTTTTCTGTTCTTCTGAGACGGCAAGACAAGACGTTTTACTCCGACCACAACTCTGTAGGAATATTCTGTCAAACATTGTCGTTTGTAGGGCCGAATTTGACCCGGATCCAAAACCCAGGAGCAGAACGTTGATTTTTGGAAAACCAAACGGAGCCTGGATAATCAGTTCCTAACACGTCCTCCGCTTGGGAATGAGAGTTGGGAGGAATGCTGGACACAGTTGGTGTTTTGGCCTGATTGATGGTGACTTTTCTTTCCAGGAAGGTGTGTGTTCTTCTTTCTGCTGTCTGGGGTTTTCAGGATCAGTTTTGCGATCCTCAGCAAGCGGCTGTATAAAAATAATACTAATAATAATAATAATGCTTCGTGCCAAATGTTCCCAACTTAACACCACGGGAAGTAGCATTGATGCACACCGCCGAACTTGTCCCAGGAAGGCTTCCATATTGTCTTTTTTTTTTTTTTGGGTTTGTTTTTATAGCAGTTAATATAATAAATCATGATGATTTTTTTTAAAAATAAATAGATTTGTGATATGTACTCTTCTTGATGCTTTTTCTTGTCTCTGTTTTTTAAAATGTACAGTTAACATCAAATGTTTACATGGACGTCATAAAAAAAACATTTTTTCCTTTTGGTGGCATTAAATCAGACTAAACTCCCTGATTCAGGTCAGTTTTATTACAATTTTGCAGGACTGGATGTCTTCTGTCTTGCCACCTGTTGTCATAATCCCTAAATTGTCTTTAAAAAATGTTTTAAGAAGCATAAGCGTTACTGATTTAATACATAGATTTAACATTATAGATGTTTTGGCAGCATTCCTTATCCACTTTGTTTTTGGATTCGTCAGCGTCTTGTCTTCAACATCACAAGGACTTGTCGTTTTAACAGATCTGTACAGTTCGTATCCACTGCAGCTGCTCCGACACTGTCGGCTGACTGCACTGGGTTCGTTTAAAAAAAAGAGGGCAAATGTTTACACATTCCTTTGCTGTGCTGGCACCGGATGAAAGTTTACTCAGAAGTTGTTTCTGGGTCTCCATGGGAGTCGTTTTCGAGCCAGATTGAGTAACTGGGTTTGCTTTGGTTGTCTTGCAGAGATCCACTCCCGTTTGCCTCTTCCTTTCTAACCCAGCAGGTTCTTTTCTCTCTCTATAAAAGTGTGGTCATGTTAGCGCTGTTGCTTAAATGTTGGGCTTTCTTTGGAGAAACCAGACTGTTCTACATGACTCAGATGAAAAGTTGAATCTGAAAACGTGATGTAAATCGGTGCCACCAGGGCCGGCACAAGCCTTTTAGCGGCCCCAATCAGATTTTTATTTCGGGGGCGGGGGGCCCCCATACCAACAGATGAACACCAAGCGTCGGAATGAAGACGCTTCTTCATTCCGATACTACTCTTAAGTGTGTAACACACCTACTACCATTAGCGTCATTTGTAATTAACTTGCATCGTACCGCTGTTATGATTGCTATTCATTTTTGTAGCAAACCAAAAAATATGATTTGGATTTTGAAATTCAGAGTGCTATTTAAGTGTGCCATATAATTTGTAACCATCTCAAAGTAACGGCTGATAAATGCTGAATTTAACAAGTTTAATATTTTCTATTTCTCCATTGTATTTGCAGCAACTATAAAAAAATAATATAGAAATTGTTTTCTCACATGCAATGGCACTTAGTTTGTATTAAAGGATGCTTTTTTTTAAATAAATTAATATATTTATAGTAAATATTTATTTACATATATATGGAGAGATTTTTTTTCAGAATTTTTACTCTTGGGAGCCCCCTGGTGGTATGGAGGTCCTAAGCAGCTGCTTAACATGCATATATTTCAGTCGGCAATTGGTATTACTAAAAAAAAACAAAAAAAAAAAAAAAACATGTAGAATACACACTTTCACTATGCTCTTTGGGTTCTGAGCATCAGCTGGAAGGACCGGTGTTACTCAAATTTTCAGAGCAGAGTGGACCGGAACCAGCATGTGCAATGTTTTCTACCTGTTCTTTCAGAGCGAGCGCCCTGAGTGATTGGACTACGCCACTGTTTTGAACCCGCACGCCTCTTTTTTTTTTATCAGTTAATCTCTGCAGCTTCTCCCCTCCCCTCTTGATTTAAATGCAGATGAGCTTCCTGACTTTTAATTTTTGCACCTCTTTAACAATCTCTCCATCCACCTCTTTTTTTTTTTTTTTTTCCACCCACACCCTCTCATCTTCAGCCCATGTTGAGCTAACGGGGATGAAAAGATCCACTTTTGATTGGCTGCTGGCTTTTCCTAACATGCACTTGTTCTCTCTCAGGGTCCGTTTGACCCACTTTCCTGTCCCTGCATGTGCGTGTTCATGGGCCATTTGTTAATGCGGCCTTGTCACAACCGAACGCGTTATCTGCTTTAATTGAATCCGAGACGAGGCGCGATTAGAATATAAGCAACCGTCACGGAAGAGAGATCTCCGTTTTTCGCCGCCGATTTGGAGGTGTTTCCACCACCACCACCTCCCGCCCGTCACTTCTGCTTCATCTGGAGGGATGCTCCACATGCAAAACAGGGAGGGGGGGGGAAAATAAATCAGAAGGGGAAAATTTAAAAATTTAGCAGCACATGGAAGCGAGTAAGCAGCCCGTTCTCCCCAGAGCCCACCACAGGCGACGCGTCTTCTGGTTTTCATTGTAATCGGCGCTGATGTCAACAGCATCTCCGGCTCCACACTGCAACACACACACACACACACACCCACACACACACCGCTGCCTGTAAAACCTCTAAACACGCTGTTAGCATCTCAGATGGGGGAAATGAATAACTAACTGGAGTCGGGGTGTTTGTGCCAAACGTCTGGAAAATCCACGTCGAAACCGAAACGCTCAATTTCTTCACCTTTCCGTCGTCTGAAGCCGTCGGTGTGACATCTGCTGAAACATGTTTTTGTTGGTTTCATTTCTGACTTTTTTTTTTTGGAACACTTTCGAGCTACTGCTAATAATTTATGGATTATTTTAACCTTTTTTTTTTTTTTTTTTTTTGCTCCATAGACACTCAGTGTCTCTACTTATTCATTGACGGGTTTGTTGCCGCTGTTAAGGTTGTGCTTTTATAAAACGTCGCCCTGTTTTTAGCCGCCTCTCTTTACAAAACCGAACTGTTGATGGACTGGTTGCCGCCAGCAGCAATGTGTCCTTTTTGTCTTTTGATAGAAACGATTCCTGGCCCAGTTGTCTCTTTATTTATTTATTTTTATTTATTTTTTTTGCTATTTCTACCATCAACTTTGTAGAAAATATAGAAAGTACACATGGCCCAACTTTCTGTAATTGGCTGTAATAATTCTTTTTATATATATCCCCATAATATGGAAAATAATGTGATTTTAAACACTTACAGGACAAAAAGAATCTCGTTTTACTTAAGAGAGCTTAACAAAAGTGAGTTTCAAACTGAGGTTTTCGTGTATTTTTAGACTCCCCCTCTATTAAATGTGTTTGAAAAAAGAAACTTTATGTACATGAGACGGCGTTTGAGTGTGTGAAAAATCTGTGTGTCTGACTTTCCTCGGCCAATTCCCAGAGCAACTAATCGCCAACAATCACATCCCGGCGCGCTCCACAAAGATCTGCAGGTCAAAGGTCGCTGCGTGAACACTCGTCGGTGACTTAAGCAGGAAATGAAAGCCAGATAGGAAACTCTAATGCACTTCCTGACCTTCTTGAGTTTCAAGCTAACGCAGAAATTGTGTTTTAGGAGAAGCCAGAATGGAAAGTGATGCTCTTAAAGACAAATACATGCATAAAAAGTTATTTATTATAAGACAATGTGAACAATTATGTGAAGATTGAATGAAGTTTCTCTGCTTCATTCAACGTAGTAATGTTAGTTTTAGAGATTTTAAATATTTCTATAGATGTAGATCTAGAGGACAAATTCTGTATATTCTGAAGCTAAATGTTTGCTCTTTATTTTGGGGTACCGGAGTATATGGGGTACCGGCAGTGGATGCAATTTATTTTTTTGAAAGAAGCTAAACAGGAAAAACAGTTAAAGCTTTGCTCCCACTTTGCAACTTTTCACTGTTTTTTTTTTTCTTGAGCTTTGTGGCTGTGATGAGACAAATATTTAAATGAATAAGCTTGTAGATAAACTTGAGTAAGACACTGCGTTTGTCAAACGAGGAAGGTTCCTCGACTAAAATCTATTCTTAGTGTTATCGGAATGCTAGTAAAAGTAAGTCTATTTTAAGTAACGTGAGTAAAAGTAAAGAAATTTTGAGATTAATCTCGTAATTTTTCTAAAAAGAACCAACCTCCAAAAGTCAAAAAATTGCTAGGAAAAACAAACTTTTTTAATGTTGTTTTATTTGAGATCTCAAAATTTCTATCCAGCTATTCAGACTCTGAAACGTCGACGTTTTGGGTTTTTTTTCTAGAACATTTCTGAGAACAATCTCACAAGTCTTTCCCTGCAAATTTGCGACTTTTCAAGCTCAGAAATATCCACGTTTTCTCTCTCTCTCTTAAAAATTGCTGAGATAAATCTCAAAATTTCTCTGTTTTTCGGTGGAAATGTTCTCCTCCCTTGTTCCCCCATATCTACAATGGCTCCAACAAGCCGTTTTAGTCTCCTGCCTGGATGATCTGCTTTAAACTCAAGCAGCGAAATTGCCTGCGTGTCGTCAGACGTGTGAATTATTGAGAGCAATAAACGTTCCCTCCTCTTGGGGTTGCACGCGTCGGGGCCTCTGCCGTCGATGTTTGTGAGTCTAAAGTGTCGTGGAGGAACCGGAAGGAAGGAGGGAGGCGTAGAAAATGTCTCTTTTTTTTTGTTTTAATTGTGGAAGCGGCTGCAGCCTCTTATTGGACAGGGAGAGCTGAGAGAGTGTTAGCTGACCCCTCAGAGTAAATGTTAATACGTGTGTGTGTGTGTGTGTTTTTGTGTGTGTGTGTGTGTGTGTGTGTGTGTGTGTGTGTGTGCGCAGGAATGCAGCGGCGACCGCTCTTATCTCCATTGGCCTCACCATGGAAACTACGTCAACACACAACTTCATAGAGCTGGGGGGAGACAAATCCTGTATGAACCAATAGGTGTGTGTGTGTGTGTGAGAGAGATGTATTATTAGTTGGGAGATATTTGACCTCACCTCTCCACAGATCTCTCTCTGGTGCATTTCACCGACTGGCCGACTGAGATATGAACTTCAGCGCAGTTTAAATCATTTCTAGTCACTTTTATGCTCTGTAGACTCTCGCTCAGTCGATTCATTAAACATTAAAACACGCTTTAAGGATCTGACACTCTCGCAGACGGATGGAAGAGTAAGAAGAAACAAAAAGGGGGACGGGGTCAAGATTTCCCGCTTACACGATACAGGGCTGTGAAAAATGTTCTGTTTCCGCTTTTACACGTTTAATATAAAAAAATTAACCAGTGAATCAAACATGTAGTTTTGGTTCAGTGATTGTATTTATTAACTTTTATTAAGAACAAGATATCTAAACCAGCTATGCTAAAAAAGTAGTCATCCTACATAGCTAAATAATCATCTCTGATAAACCTTTATAGATTTCTCTAGACACGTAAAGATCTGATTACAACCAGACTTTCAGAATCAAGAAATCACTTAACTAGAACCTGCCTGGCAACATGAAGTAGGCTAGAGGGTTTGAAAAAGCAACTCTTCTTACCCTGATCTACATTCGAGAACTACTGAGAAACATACTGAGAAATATTTATCATTCTGGGAAGGCTTAAAAAGACATTTCTACGCCTTTAGGAATCTAGAGAAGCACACTTGGAAGCATTGTTCACTAAAGGAGAGAACTTGAAACAGTAGTGAACCCAGCTAGAATTTAAAAAATGGCCGACCGAGGAAAACTACTCCAGGAGGTCAAATAATAACCAAAAACTTTGCACGCCTCACTTTGTCTTCATTAACATCAGAATTAATGATCGAACAATAAGTAAGAGACAAAAATGGCGTCCAAATGCCCACCTTATATTTAACCAAAACCGCCTTCGTGATCCCCAAGATATTTTGTGGACTGATGAGACAAAATTGGATCTTTTTGGACGGCTTGTCTGAAGGTGGCATTTCAGAAAACGGATATCATATCTAGAGTCAAACAAGTCGGCGGTAGTGTGATTATTTTGGGGCCGAATGACGACCCAGATGACCTCTACGTCTTGCGCTCTATCAAAACACCCTAAAAGGAGAAAGTGGGACTGAGTTATTGATGACCAGATAGAAATCCTCCAAAGCAGACACACCAGTCCTCCAACGCTGCGCCTCTACAGCGTGGCACTGCTGCGTCTCTCCGCCAGCCACTACATCCTCTCATGTATACACAAATAAAGCGGCGTCATCGCTCTCCGCCTCCATCTGTGGCGCTCGGCCAGGGAGACGCTCACTGAAAGACGAGCCAGCACCAACTGCAAACACTGCCTCGCATCACAGGCTTGTGGTAAACTAAAACTCAGAGATGGCCGATAGGCGTGAACACGACGGAGGAAGTATTTAGAAATATTTTTATTCGAACATGATACAAATATAAAAATAAAATAGTGCACAGTAACAAGAAGTGCATAAAAAAGAAGAGAAAATATAGATTTTTTGTTTCAGTTAACATATCATGCTCAAAATGGGGTAGGAAGAAGTGAGAACTTATAAGTAATGGCCGATTCGGAATCTGTGGTCAGAAAAGGGCTGCTGGTTCAAGAGAACTCGGATCTAAATGGACCAAAAATGTCCTCTACATGCTCTGAAGGACTCGTGAATCATTTGACTCTGGGACAAGCAGACGAAATGTAACTACTTTAATGTTGCCTATCTTTGGTTGTTGAGATTCATCTCGAGTTTTACAAAGAATCTCTCGGCCAGTTTGTAGTTCCGTATTTGCAGATTTTTCTCTGTAGAACTTGACCCAAAACAGAGAAGAGCAAATCTAAAACGCTTGAGAGAAAAATGCAGCTTGGGAAGGTGAAATACCTGGACGAAACGCTACTTGACGCGCTATTGGCTGGTGTTTCAAAAGCAGCCAATCCATAAGATCCATTCACTTTGCTTGTCCGTGATTGGCTGATCCGCCCTGCGATAAGGAAGTCTGTAAATGTTAGCTAGCTTCTGTTGTTGTGCTAAGACAGTTTCCACTGTGTATATCATTGAATATTAATTTATATCTGGTGTTTGAACTATTAAAATAGGCAGTTGTAAGAGTTTTTTGAGCCAATCTTAAGTACTCAGATTTCAGCTGTTCTTGGGCAGCTCTGGTCCCCAGGCCCCATGAATACCTGGGATACGCTGCACATATCAAAAGTTGGGGGAAACCTCAACTTTCTGAACCTGGCTTGGAGTAAAATTGGCAAATTTAAAAACAGCTCAGGATAGTGAGAAACGACGCGGAGTCAGTGCGGGTCGAAGCTCCATCAATCTCTGCATTTCGTGGTAATCCAAACCCTGGAAGTGGAGCGGGGCGGGGGCGGCGGGAAAACATGTCACACTTCAAACACCGTTACCAGCCCGTAGAGACTGCACCTCATTACACACACGGCTCGCACTTTAAATTACGCAATGTAAATAGAAATTGCCAGCTGCGCGGATTCCACTGGGTCAAAGTTCCCCGTGTCTTATTTTAGCAATCTTTAAAACCTTTGGTGAATTTTAGGATTTTGCTGGCCGTCCCTCTGTAGCCACGGCACATATTACCAATTTATCAGTGTTATTAACCACAGCTTGTTTGTAATGGTTGGCCTAAAATCGTAACAGCAATTCAGGAGACCTTAAGTATTTTTGAAATTATGAAAGAGGAATAAATCCCATTTGGCTTCTGCATAGCTTTTTAAGGAGAATAAATGATTTAACTAATTACATGTATGGGCAAATGCATAGACTGGAAGCCTGCAACACTCCTCGGCTACCAGGTGGACCCCTGGGGACCGGGGTTCGGTACCACAGCCGTGGGTAGTTGTGGTCCTGTGGGCGTGTTTGAGACCCCTTCTAAAAACGGCTGTTTTTAAAAATGCAAACATGAATTATACCTAAGCATGCATTAATACACAAATTGAAAGCCATTTTAGCTCAACTGCAGAAGCTAATATCTACAGTCTCCTTTATCGCCGCTCTCGGGGCTCCAGCCAATCAGCGCCAAGGAAAATAAATGGTGCTCCAGGATTGGCAGCTTTGCAAACGCCAGCCAATTAGGATTAGGAATAGATTTCAACTTCCAAAGCTGTAGTTTCTTTCAAATATTTTACATAATCTCTGCTTAAAAAAAAAAATCAGTGAAAAGACTAATTTTCTGTGGGTCGGGTTTCCTTAAAACAATCTGCGAATAGGTGAATCCATATTTGTGGATTTCACAGATTTCTGTAAACAGAAAGAGATTACTTTATTGGTAAAGTGACGTAACAACCAAACCCTCTGGCAGCACAGTTTATGCCGCAGCAGTTTAGAATTCGCAGACCATCCAAACAACTTCTGGGGTTGTTTGTGAGCATAAAGGTGATCAGGAAAAATATCTTACACAGCTGGGGACTGGGGTTGTGCGCATCAGAGAAATACTGCTAGTCAGAACTGAAGTTGAAATTGCAATGTCAACCTCAATGGTGGCAGAATTTTAGGGGGGGGAGGGTTGTTGTTGTTTTTTTCAAATATAGCTTTTTATCCTAACCATTATTTCCCTTCTACGGTAAATTTACAGGCAACGTCGACTCATCAAGAAACGCTTTTATAATCTCTCTGCACAGGAAGCCGGTTTATTAGATCTCCGAGCTTCTGCTCTCAGACACCGTTTCTCCTGCTTCCCGTTGATTAAGTCAACATATAAATCTTTATTTTATGAACTGAAACTCAAGCTGGAGACTTTATTATTATTACTTTTCCATGTCTGCAGTTAATGTGCTGGCAGCTCTATTACTCCTGACTAGCCTCGTGTTTGTAGCAATTTTCATGATGTGAATTATTTATTCACTGACTCAAACCTTTATATACGACTAAAGCACATGTCGTCCAGGTATTTCTGAATTCTGATGTAACTTTGACTTTCATTGTGCGAATTTCAAGAGGAATTGAAAATCTATGCAACTGTACAAATGACTCTCTTTAATAGATACATATGTTGTTGTTTTTTTAAGTAGGGTTTCTTAAAATGGAACTTGTGAAGGTTTTCGGGCGTAACAGTGTGTTATAATGAAACTTTATCTCTGAATTAATGAGCTCTTGAAAATACTTAGACATTTAAGCACAACACAGATCATTGTGCATGAATTATATGACGTTATATGACTGTTTACATCATTGCCATAAGAGCTAAATGATGTGGTTAGATTTAGGAACTACCACGGCATCTCGTAGGTGGACATAGGCAACGATCCTAAGCAAAAGGTTCTCAACATGCCACCTGTGCGCCAGGAAAAGGGAAGCACAAAAGTCACAATGTAACTTGAAGTATTGTAAATAGTAAACGGCAACAGCAATGTGCAACTAACCAATAAGTTCATGGAAATTAGGCAGCAAAACGTCAAGACAGTCCGGTTCTGGAAATACTCTAGCATAGAATAGAAGTATTTACAGAAAGATGCTCGATAATTTGACCAAAGAGAACCTAAGTTTTCCCAGAAAATACTTTGTAGGTTAAAGAACAATTAACTATAACTTCCTGTATACCAAAAGTTATTTTGTAAGATTCCCTGTACGTGTTTGGGAAAGTTATCTGTAAACTTACAGGAAGTCCCCTGTGATGTTTTTTTTTTCCAAAAGGAAACTCAGTAAGACCGACCTTAATGTTCTGAGAAAGTGCCTGAATTTTAGGGATACAACTTGTAATTTCACAAAAAATAAATAAATAAATAAAATACACAAAAGCTTCAAACCCAGAGAAAGTAATCTTATAAGAGTCGAGTACCTGGTTACAAATCACAGCATGAACACAGGACAGATCCCAAATGCACTGTGGCATTTCTGTGAAGTAAATCACAAGTTTCCAGAAGGTCACCTGTAGCTTATCAAGACGTAAACATGCGTGATCTGGGAAAGTAAACTTTAAGTGCCAGAAAATACATGCATCGCCCAGTTCACCAAATGATTTTTAACGTTTATACGTCCCCATTTATAGTCTGTTAATGAATTGTAAGGCGGTGAATATTTTTGGCTTTTACATTCCAGCAAAAGAGCCAAGCCAGTGAGAGAGGACACAAAAGTTTCTGGATTCCCAGAACCCAATTTATTTTAAGGTGGCTTTGAACTGTGTTTCTGAGTGGAAAATATCTGAGAACCACTTGCAACGGAAAATCGATGAGGATATTTTGGAAGCGACTCTCACGCTCCGTCTTCCTACAAAGCGGTTGGTTAAGGTCGATACTGTTAGATCAAGAAGAAAAGAAAGCAACAAAAACTCATTTAAAACCCTGAAGATGATCATTGAGGATTCTCAAATTCTCCTCAAACAAAGCTAAAAGCGAGGTGGAATCTAAAGCGGAGGCGTTTTCCATTTGATCAGTTTCAGAAGAGACATCAGACAGCAGCTCACTGATGTTGCGTTTTAGTCACACAGCTTCTTAAGAAGAGCAAGTCTTCCAGCAGAAATGAGTTCAGATGCATAATATAACAAATCCTGCATTTTTAAAGGGGGGAAAAAATAAACCTTTTTTGCATAAAGGTTCAAACTTTCAAACCAAAATTTTGTTGAACCTTTTGATTTGATTTCAGCTGTGAGTTTGCTCCTCTCTTCAGCTGTAGTGCATCTGATGAGAATGGTGGGGGAGAAATCAGCTGAGTTTTATCATCTGTTAACTGCCAATTTTGATCCCAAAGCTTTGGCTATCTTCTAGAAAGCTACAGAATACAAAAAAATAAAAGGTTTTTCAGCTCTTTTACTTTTTATTCTCTCCTTATGCAGAAACAGTTTCACTGGCATGCATTTATGCCCCTTTTTTTTTTTTTTTACTGATGTTTGCTTTATGTTCCATTTTCTGCTAAATGATCCACTGCGGCGTCTCTCTGACAGATTCCACGGTTCGGGTCTCCCACACATCCGAGTAAAAGACGAACTGAGCCCGGGGGCGCCGGAAACTCCCGAGCTCCTTTCAAATTCAAACCGTGCCACCCGAACAGCTCCCTGTTCTCCTGGGACGTCTCCTCCTCCTCCGCCGCGGCGCCGCGCGTCCTCTAGCTATGTACGAAATAAATAAGTGTGCGGAACGGCGCCTGCGCCTGCTCCAACCTGTCGCAGCATCCCTCCGCTGTGTCAGGTGATTACGGAGGGTGAGGATGACGGAATCCAGTTCGTGACGCCAATTCCCGGTCAGAACGGCTCCCGCAGATTACGCGGACATAAAGGTGAGTCTCCCTGTGGTTTATTTCACAAACTGCTCTCTGGTCACATCCGAGCAGATGTCTTCCTAACCCTCATCGGACCAAGCTGCGAGTATCCAACCAGGAAGCCCCTCCTCTCCTCTCCCGTCCCCCCCAGTGAAACCAGTCTCGGCTCCCTCACAGCTGGAGGTTCGCAACTCCTCAACAACTTGCCTCCATGACCGGAGGACCTGTTCTAAACATAACTTCAGCGATGAGACGGAGGATGTTTTTCCTCAGCGCTCTGCTCTCTGCAGCTGCAGCGTTTTGCCGGTAATGAATCATTAAGGCTCTGAATGCGGAGTTGCAAACATCCAAGGAGTGTGAATCACTGAGACGTTTTCCTGCAGGTGCCGCACTTAAAGGTTTCCCGAGAAGAAAAGCCTACACCAAAAAATAAAAAATAAAATAAAATACACCAACATCCATTCTGAACCCCTGTGAAGGCACATATAGTGTAAAGGCGGCTGACTTTCCTCAGTTTGACTGTAGTTATTCAGTAATTAGTGCCTCAGCTGGTGGTGGAAACAATATGTTTATTATGAAGTTACATTCCAAATGTAACAATGAATGAAGCACCGTTAGTATTTATTATTCTTACTAAAACTAAACATTTAACTATGACGTAAAGATCTGTGGCAGTCATATATCTATTTTAATGATGTCAGTTCTTGCGTTAAAGTGTGAAAAAATCACACTTTTCACATTCGAGCTTTAACTGCTTCTGAAAACAGCCCAGGCTCTTTGTTGGTAATAAGTTAACGGGTTTTGTTGTTGTTGTTGTTGTTGTTTGGAAAATGAGCCATTTCCAAAACCTCCAAAATGTAACGTCACAAATCAGCACCTAGCAACCCAAGTGGCGCTCCAGCAGCTTTTGGTGTCACTGCTCTCTGTGCTGTACAATGGCTGCTGGAAAGGACGAGTGTTTTGTTGTTCAGAAACCACTTTCTGCATTCTTGGTATTTGTGCAGGGGGCCCCACTTCTGCTTTTCCAAGGCGTACAGTTGTAAAATTGCATATTTGTTTTTTGTCATTTTCACGTGCCAGTGTATACATTGAGCTGCGGGCGGGGGGGGGTCGTGGCCAGCAGCAGCTAACATGGATTTAAAGTGACAGGAGGCCCTAAAAATAACTCTAACTAGGCAGAACTGAGCAAACTAAAATGTCATTATCTAGGAAGGATTTTAACCTGTTCAAGGAAGCATAATAGGTTTCAAATACATCAATTACTAATAATTTTGTCTATTCATACTGACCTAAAACAAGATCAATTTCATCTGATTTAACTTCACACAGTGAGGATATGACTGTAGGTAGCAAAAGTTTATTCTCTTGGCTTATTGCTGATATTTTTCCATTTTGGCATCGTGTCAACGTACAACTTCCATGCACCAGACCCGCAGACTGCCGAATCCCCTGGTTTTTAATCAACGCTTGCAGACGACAAACTAATTAATACGGTGCTTTAGTAGAAAAAGCTCGTCGACATGCTTAACTTGAATCTCTGATGCATTTACGCTGTGCCTCAAAGAGCATAAATATTCGCAGCGCGCCGAGGTTATTTGAGTCCACGCGCATTCACTGTCACTGAGGTCAGCTTGCTCGCATACAGCAGCTGACTGCCCTTCGTCACTCAGATTGTCCAGATGACTGCGAGGACCCAGGAATGACTGGATTAACCCCACAGAGAGACCAGACAGAGGCCGGGTGGAGGGTTAGCGAGTCCTCCTCCAGTCTTCCTTTTACTCTTTTGCTGATCGTTGCCACTTTTTGTGCACCACAGAATCCACTCTTAGCCTTGCAGGTTGCAGGATGTCGTCTGCTTTCAGTTTCTTGGTACATTTTAATTTGGAAAAACAACCTTTTTTTTCTTGAAATGTTCTCCTTTTTTTCTGTCTTTTTTAAAACTACAAACCGCATCCTCCCTTTGATTTCCCCTTAGATTCGAAAATGATTTGTTGAATATTTTATTCCTATGTTTCATTATCTCTATTAATTTTCCTCCTGAGTGCCCTTTATCTTCCAAATAGTTAGGCTAATTAAAATAAAAAACAGGCAGATGTTCGCTTCTACCCGACGCTGGCAGGAGGGACCGGAGGAGTGCCTGCTGCGTTGAAACTATATTGATTCAGAGCAGGAATTAGATTTTTATTTTATTACTTTACAGATAATCTCATTTCTAATAAAAACGCCGCAGGGTGGGAAAGTTTAGGCCTTTCGCAGTTTCTTTCAGGATTTTCTAGCAACGTCTGCATAGCTTTAAAACTAACAAATGGTTAGTTTTATCTCTGCCTCCTTTAGCTAGGACATTGTGACCGGATCCTCAAAATACTTTTTCCACCTCCAGTCCAAGTCTTCAGTCCTAACCAAAGATGGCTGTGGGATGTCCTTGTCTTCTCTTTCTAAGTACTCAATACATTTTCCAGGACTTTCTCGATATCAACTTAAATTCCCACACCAGTTTTTGTTTCTGCCACCAAACAAACGGGCCAACAATTCAACTCTTTAGTGTTTCAGATGCTCCCAGAACCAACTCAGCCCTTAATACCTCCATCCTTAGATCAGCTGCTTCCCTCACTGCTGGAGTCGCCAATAGGTCCTCTGGTTGTTGCCAAGACCGCCAATGATCATCAGGTCGCAACTCTTGGCATCAACCCCTTCCACCACATCCAGCTCACTTCCATATGAGAGTCACTCTTCACCAGAAAGTCTGATTCTTGCACTGCGTCATTATACATACGAAACCAAACCCATTCAGATAATATGGAATATTTCTGAATAGTGGTTCATATGCGAGGTTACAGAAGAAAACAAAAGAAACGACAAGAATAAAGGAAGGATTTGATTTATACTCCCGCATCCATCTGTCAAGTTCTGTCTTTGCTCTTGGAGAAAATGCTGCGCTGGCATTCGGTTGTCAGCATATTTGCGCAAGTGTGTTGAAGTCGGGGTGTGTGTGTGTGATATAGGATCGAATGCTCCCCAGACGATAAGATGCCTATATTTAAAATAACCGAGAGAAACTGTGGGGAAAGGACAATGAAGGTGTTTCAGAAACAGAAGAAAGCGGAAGACGTTAGACCGAAGCTTCCTGTCGCTCTGTTTGCTTTCCTTCTCTGCGAGTTTTCAGATACAGGAACATACACACATACTGTATATATATAAAAGAAAGACTTTAATGTCTTTGCAGATGTGGTTGTTCAAAGGGAAAGCATCCATACTTGCTGAGGACAACATTTCCATGGCTCAACCCTCTGGGGTGGCTGCTCTACGTGATGCCTGCAGGCAGGGCAGTCAATCAAATCCACTTTGTCTATGAAGTCACCCTGCTGTAGGTCGCGCAGATTGACGTCCAGAAATGTCCTGCTGAAATAACCACAGGATCCTGGAGAAGAAAATAACTGACCTCCACTTAAGCCATGAACCCGAACCTCAATTTACAAAAGACCAAATCAAGTTTTCCAGCAAAGAAAAAAGGCGTTGCTGTGCAAAAGTGATCAACGGCTTTCTCCTCGCGTCATACAGTTTCAGGTTACGTTGCGCATGGAATAGGCGACTCTGCTGAGTGACAATGGTTTGCCAAGATTCTTCGATGTCCACGTGGGTTTATGGATGGCTGTGGTGTGGAGGGTTCGTCATAAAGTGCTGCCCTGGAGAGAAACTGAAAGGTCAAGGTCATTCAATAATCCTTTGTGCCTTCTGCGCTTAGATTTCCTCACTCTACCTGAGGTCCTGTCCACACTGACGCAGTCTGCAGCCTGTCTGCATCAAGCAAGCGGCTATTTTTCTTTTTCTTTCTTGACATGTGTCTTGCTTAGACCTCTCTATGTCAGCACTTGAAGGATAGCTTTTAAATGTGGGTCTCTGTTGAGAGAAAGACACTACATTTTACCAAGTATTTTTCTCTAGTTTCTAGTACAAATATCTTGGTACACTCGAGAAAAGACAAAACTAATTTACAAGTAACTTTCCAGCAAGACTTACCGTCTTGGACCTGGTATGTTTCTTATAAATATTCAAGAATTGTTTACTGAAAACAAGCTCCTGTTTATTGCTGAAAAGTTACTTGTAAGTTAGTTTTGTCTTATTTCAAGTGCATCAAGATAGTTACACTAGAAGCTAGACCAAAATACTTTGTGTATTTGCAGTTCACTAACTTACCTCCAGGGGGCAACTGTTTTCAAAAGTAAAAAGGCCCCTTACTACCAAATCTAGAGACTTTTCTGTTGCTATTGGAGACTGTTGGAGAACTGAAGCGTGTATTGCTGCGGGCCCCATCACTATCTATTTTCTCTTTTAGATCCATTTAGATTTAGATGTAACTTAAATATGCGATAACTCAGTGAAACCAGCAAAGTTTACGTTTGTCAAAATGCAAAATTTGTAAATGGTCAAAAATATTTTTCCTGAATGAAAGACGGAGTTTGCTCCAGCTTTAAAGGTTTATTTAAACTGGATGATATCCGTTTAGGTTCGACTAGCGGTTAGCATTAGCCAAGAAGAATAGCTACACCAGCAAATCCATGTTTATGCAAAACAAAAGATGTTGAGTTATTGTAAGTTATTAACTGCTCATAAACTCACAACATAACCCTGCTTTGACAAAGTGTGAACTATCCTTTAAAACTTAAACAGTAAAAAAAGGTTCATGATTTTTCTCATCTCTCCATCTCTGGGATGTTTGCATTGAATTCATAAATAAAGTCAAGGGTAAATTCTGCTTTTCCCGTAAAGGGAAGAAAAGTTTGAGTGTCTTATTTCTTTGGATGCTCATTTTCTGTCTCAGTATTTTCTGACTCGCACTTTTGCTTCAGACTGTGAGAGAGTCCCACAGTGACTCAGTCTGTCAGAGGTTTTATTTGCTGAGGTCACAAAGCCGCGAGTGTGTGTTTCACCAGCTTCTCTGTCAAACACGCCACACCAAAATACCCTTACTGTCTCCTCGGTACAGTCCACTTCACGCTTTCTCACACATTTTACCATGGCAACAATGCCATCATTCATGCAGTAGTACTGACATAAGGTTATAAAGATTTTTTACGACTTATTTCACTGTTAGCAGCGATGACAATCAATGGCACCGCCCACTAAAGAAAGAGCTAATTTAGAAGGAGAGAGTCTGGAATAGTTCCTATGGGAAAAGCAGCTGAGATAAAACACAGAAAGTCCAACTTTTACACTGAACCTTTTCTTTTTTACTCCTAACTTTAACCCCACCAAAATATCCCTTTAACGTCAGTAATGACATTTAGAAAGTAGCAATGCTGTTCTAGAGAAACAGGGAAATCTTAAACATCCACATTTTCACATTAATGAAAAATGTATCCCAAAAACAACCCTTGATGGTTTAAGTGAGACACATTTTGTTTTTAAAAGCAAAAGTATGGTTACAAGCATGAGACACGGCGGTGGAGGTGTCATGTTTTAAGACTGTTTCCTGTAACATTCTCAAGTAGCAGTACTTTTTGGGTCAGTGATGAAAATAACAATTGGTCACAATCTATCTTTCATATGCTATCTAATGTATAGGATATTGCTGGATGTAGCATAAAATAAAATAGCCTGTATGCATACCATTTCTCAATCTAAGGTTAAAAGGTCAATTGTTTTATTGTGTGACATCCTAAACGGTGTACAACCTCATTCTCAACCAGTGGCTGTAGGTGCTTCCACATTTCTTCCTGTTTTTCCCAAATTTAATCAGGTTTTTCATTAACCCCGGGGAAATCTTCCCGCTCACGCTCACATTTACACACATACACACTCTCTCCTTGACGGCAATAAACATGTTGGGAGTGATATTTTTTGTTTCCTTTTCCGTCTGCCTTTGATTCCCTTTGCCATCTGCTGTCGCCAGCAACTCCTCAAGCCACAGCTCCGTTCGGAAGAATGGTGCTTCTGGTCTTCTCTCTCAAGAAATCTCTCCTGCCCCCGCCCCCTCAGGTAGGAAATTTACCATTTTTTACCATCAACTCCTTATCTTCCTGTTATTCCTTTAACGATAATATGGCGTCTTATTAGTCTGAAGTCCACGGCTATCAGCTCAGAGTATAAGCGGAGTTGTGTTTAGCTGTTTGTGTCTGTCAATCATCCTAGCCGAAGCATTGAGGACTTGCGGCGTTGCTGAAGGATGCAACTGTTTTTAATGTGATGCGTTGTTTTTGTTTTTCTCAGCAGGGAAGGTCGTCTCTGCACGTTTGATTGACACTGCCACTTCCTTAAATTTCATTTCAGTGCTTTTACCACAACAACAAAAAAAAATATGTCCATGAATTTTTGATGGGTGAAGAAAAAAAAAATAAGCATTGCCTCTCTTTTCAGGCGTTTGACAAGATGTTCGAAGCCTGTAGTGAAATAACTACAAACGAAGAAAAAACACACACACACACACATCTGGATGGGCTTATAGTTTCCAGTCAGTCCACAAGTCCAAGGTTCAGTCATTTTCAAACTGTAGTTTTGTTGAAATAATCGACCTTAAAGAGTCCAAATCATCTTAAAAACACGCCCCAGATACAATAATATTCTAAATAATTTCTCTTCATTTAACATGAGATTATCACCATCTACAGGCCAACTTGTGAAACGGCAATAATCTACTGTACATTGAGATTACTAGATGAAGTGATCAAGGACATATAGGGAAGAGAAATGTTAATTCGCAAACATTATTTGCTTTTACAAACCTGTTGACTAATATTATCTTGGAGTTTTTGAGCAGGTAATATTTTTAGGCCAGTACCACCAACAAAATTAAAAGAAAAACGGCGACACAGCGCCTCCTGGTGGTCAAATGTGAAAATCAATTATTGGTGGCCAGTAATCTTATTTCATCAGAATGCTTTAGTGCAGGCTAACGTAATTGTGGGCTTAAAAATTAGATCTTTAATGGTTTTTAATGGGGCACAACATTGTAATATTTTATTTTAGGCTAATCCGAGGACTAATTTGGAGATATATGATATACAAAACAGCCAAAATGTCTTGAAAGAAGAATGAAATATACATAACAGCAAAACAATCTCTCTGATCTCTAGATTTTGCAAAAGAAAAGTATCTTACAGAAAGGCCTGGGTTAGCCGGTCAGTGAATTTATAATCAAGTGTTTGTATTTTTAATTTATATGAAGCATTATGTCTGTCTGTCACATTATGGACAGGATGTAAGTTGTAAACCACTTACGAAGCTGCGGACAACTAATCTCGACAAATATGTAAAAAAAAAAAAATTAACACTAGAGGGCGCATTAGTTCTTGCCCAGGTGTGGGATGCGAAATCACACCTCTAATATTGACTTAAAACTGTAAGTAGCGACTCAATTTATGTACATTTAACCAATGTTTCAGTGTCTACAAATATTTATGTCACTACATCAACTTTTGTTTTAGTGGTTTAAATCACCCGTCAACATTTTACTTATAGAGGACAACAGGTGACGGATTTCTTGTTGTTCAGGAAGCGGTTTAAAAGCAGCTGCGGTGATTTTTAGTAGGCTGAAGGTCATGAGGGGTTTCCCGTTTGCGTTCACTCTCCTGACCACAGAAATAAATGAGAGCTTTCTCGGGTTTTGCAGCGTCGTGGGTCTCCTCCCTCCCCATCCTCACGGCCTACTCAGGTGACGATGCTGCTGCTGTGGGCGGAGCTCTGTCTCCTAATAACCTGAGGGACCCGGCAGTTCCCAGCGCAGAGGGGCTCCAACCACTCCACCTGTGAACTATGTGTTAAAAGAAACGAAGGTAAGTCTCATATATATGTTGCATTCAGCTGGTGAGTTCCCTCTTGGTCTCCTAGAAGAGTTTCAGAATGCATTGAGATAATTCTTACATTTCTGTGACATATGCACCTATTCTCTTGTAAGTTACAAGAGACAAAATAGCCACTTTTAATCAGAACCGTGAGTTGGTAGATGTTAATGAAACTTCAAGCTGGAAAAACCCAACATGGGCCATTTTCATTGATTATAATATGCAGAAGCATTGCGTTTTGTCATAAAAATACTCCAAAGTTTTTTAGTTTGTTAAAACTCATAAGAAGTCCCAACAATATTTATTCTATTTTTATGTTGTTGGGGGTTTTTTTTGTGATAGTTTTGTTTCGTTTTAGAATTATGCCATCATCCCCATCTTTGTTGCATCCTTCCTTGATATCTTAACTTTTGTTTTACGTAGTACAGCTTTAGAAAACGACAATAAATCAGTCAAATCACAATCTCCACCTGTTGTTTGTGTTGTGTAAAGTTAGTGTAGTACAGCTGGCTATACAAGAAGATAGAACAGAATTTTGACATGGAAATGACTTCAAAATTCCCTGTTGTTGTGGATGATTGATATAGCAAAATAAAGCTGGCACTGCTGACCTGAGTTTCTAAGTGTTTCAATTGCAAACAACTGCTTATTTTTAGAAACGTGTCGCACCTTTTTATTTCAAGACTTTTGCCGTTAAAGTCTTCCGAACATTGCTCTGAGCTTCGCTGCAGCGTGGAAATCAAACACTCATTCTCATGCACGGCCATCTGAGAACTGTCGACAGTAGCCACTGAAAACCTTCACAGCTGAGTAAACGCTCGGGTGTTGCTGTAATTAGAGCCCACGTTTGCAAATGCGGAAACTTATTCCTGGAAAATTCACTCCGAAATTTTCCAGAACTGCGGAAAATTTCTGAATGTGCACTTTCATTTCAGTACATATTCCTGCCCAGTTAACTTGATTTTCTACAAATTATCTCTTATGGAGAGTATGTCCACCTTGTAGCATTTCCTGTAGCAGGATGCCATTTACAAACCTGAGGTTGTTTCCCGTCGACTTTGCGCTTCTAAAGCTCCAGACCTAAATAAACAATTTTGTTTTTAGCCGGTAAATTCAAGAAGGATCACTTAGAGTTGAGGTAATTAGCTAAGGTAAACCCTTTAACATTTTTGTACTAAGATACCAAAATGTCACTAGATAACACACAGCAATTCATTCATGTTTGGTTTTAGTTCTGTTGAAGTTAGATTTGCGTTGAGACTGCAGCTTGTGCCCATCTGCAGGAAAACCAGATGCTAATAATCTGGTGTAATCTTATTTGACAAACCACAGGGTTTTCACTTTCAGTTGACTTCTTTTGATCTTTCTTCCACAGCTCTTTCAAACAGCAGAGCAGCAACTCCAACGTGTTCATATTATGATTTCAAAGAGTCACACTTTTGTGTAATCAACTATTTGTGGTCCTTTGGGCTTTTGGCTATGGCATTTCAGTTTGTAGAGTCGCAAAGTAAAAAATTAACAGCTATAATGTGGTTTATTTAACTACATATTTTTGATGTGGGTGTTTTCAAAGTCATATTGAAGTATGACTTTCAATAGATTACCAGTAACTTTTTTAGTTACTGGTATTCTATCTTAGTTACTTTCCAAATCAAGTAATGAGTAATTTAACTAAGTTACTTTTTCAAAGTAACTATGCCATCACGGAGCCTTCCTGGCTGGTCGCTGCATGCTGTGTGGTTTATTTTAGCATAAGCTGCACGATACGATGCCACTGGTAGTAAGATGAGTGAGAAACCAGTCAAAGTTCAAAGAAAAGCCTATTGAACTATTGATTCAGACCACTTTATAGGTTTAGAGTGAAATGTTTGGTGCAATGCTTAGGTCTACGCAATCCTACTAAACACTATTCAATCGTGTTTGTATTTTCTTGCAGGATGTGAACTTTCTCCTGATTTGATAAAACCATCCACCAACCTTTCTGTGAGCTGATAAATGTTAAGCCACGCCGACTTTCCAAAGCGAGCCATTAACTACTAAAGCTCAGAAGTTAATTACAAAATCAGATTCTTACATGTGATTCGGAAAATTATATCTTAGGTCATTGTTTTTGTAAATGCAGATCAAAACTTTGTCAGATTGGCTCAAAAGATAGGTCATCTAAGCGATCTAAGAAGTCTTCAACCATGGCTACCAATGCCACCATGGAAGCAGCAGACGTTGTTGTTATCGTAATTTACTTCATCGTGGTGCTGGGGATCGGCTTCGCGGCAATGCGAAAATCCAACCGAGGCACGGTGAGCGGCTACTTCCTGGCTGGTCGCTCCATGAACTGGTTCGCCGTGGGAGCGTCTCTCTTCGTCAGCAACATTGGAACTGAGCATTTCATTGGACTCGCCGGGTCAGGGGCCGCTAGCGGGTTTAGCGTGGCTGCGTGGGAATTCAACGCTCTACTGCTGCTTCAGTTACTGGGCTGGGTGTTCATCCCTGTATACATTCACTGTCAAGTCTACACCATGCCAGAGTACCTGTCCAAGCGATTCGGAGGGAAGCGCCTGAAAGTGTATTTTGCGGCTTTGACTCTGGTGCTTTACATCTTCACCAAGTTGTCTGTGGACCTCTATTCGGGTGCCTTGTTCATCCAGGAATCCTTAGGGTGGAACCTTTATGTTTCCATCATCGTCCTCATCGTCATGACAGCTGCGCTGACGGTCACTGGAGGTCTGGTCGCTGTCATCTACACAGACACAGTCCAAGCAATTATGATGATCGTCGGAGCGCTCTGTCTGACGGGCATCGGCTTCGCCAAAGTCGGAGGCCTTGAAGGTTTTGCTTCTGTCACTTTGTCCACAGAGTTATACTTTTTTTTTTGTTTTGTTTTATCAATTTACAGCTAAAGTGATGGATGCTAATGCTTGGCTTCTTTTGTCCGTTTTAGGGCTAAAAGAAAAGTACATGCAGGCCAGTCCTAACATCACTGCCATTCTTCTGTCTTCACCTAATCTGACATATTCTGAATCCTGTAAGCATCATCTCCACCCAAAAGCAAATGCTCTGAAAATCCTGAGAGGCCCAAAAGATCCAGATCTGCCCTGGCCTGGTTTCTTGCTGGGTCAGACACCTGCCTCAATCTGGTACTTTTTCTCTCTTACATTTAATTCCTATACCACAAACTTCTCAAAAACAGTCTAACTTTAACTGTTATTAAATCACAATCCAACCCCAATGAGCAACTGAAGCAGAATTAAGCGTCGCCTGTAGTTTCTGCCTTCTAACTCATTACACTGAGCCAGCTTTAAAAAACCAACTAATCCAAGTCTTAATTTGTTCATGAGACCTAAAATGCAGATGATATCTGGAGATTATGTGTAAATGATTTTATTTATACTGGCACTCTATGAAAGCCAGAGTGTATAAAAAAGAAAACTGTTTGCCATGTTTTGTGATTTATTTTACCAGTGATTTCTTGTGTTAAACCAGAGTCAGTGCTTGCTTGATTTGACTTCTAGTTTACCAAAAAATGGATGATTTGTTTGCTTTTTCAAATGTTGCTTCCCTATTAAACAACTTCAAAACATGCATTTCAGGTACTGGTGTGCAGATCAGGTGATCGTACAACGAGTTCTGGCCGCAAAGAACATTGTTCATGCCAAAGGGTCGACCATCATGGCAGGTTTTCTCAAAACTCTCCCCATGTTTGTCATGGTCATGCCAGGTAGAGACATCTTATTGCATTTTGATGAACTAAATCCCAACTGCTTGAATCATCCATAACCTCCTGTGTGTGTTTATCTTAATTCCAGGGATGATTTCCAGGGTCTTATTTACTGACCAGTTGGCGTGCATCGGCCCAGACCACTGCATGCAGGTGTGCGGTTCTGCCGCCGGCTGCAGCAACGTGGCGTACCCTCGCCTTGTCATGTCGGTGATGCCCGTCGGTCTTCGCGGCTTGATGATGGCGGCCATGATTGCTGCTTTGATGAGCGACTTGGACTCTATCTTCAACTCTGCGAGCACCATATTCACGCTGGACATTTACAAAATGCTGCGAAAGGACGCGTCGCCCAAGGAGCTGGTGATAACCGGCAGGCTTTTTGTCATCCTTATGGTGGCCCTCAGTATTGCTTGGGTGCCGGTTGTCATCGAAATGCAAGGGGGACAGATGTTTTATTATATCCAAGAGGTGTCTGATTATTTAACGCCCCCTGTGGCGGCGCTATTCCTGCTTGGTGTTCTGTGGCAGCGCTGCAACGAGACCGGTGCCTTTTGGGGTGGAGTGGTAGGCTCTGCTCTTGGCGCTCTGCGGTTACTCTTAGCTGTAGTTTACAGAGAACCGTACTGCGGCCAGCCGGATGAGCGGCCGTCCTTCATCAAACAAATCCATTTCATGTATGTGGCGGCCATCTTGTTTTGGGTATCAGCTATAACGACTGTCGTCGTGAGTCTCTGCACGCCTCCGCCGGAAAAACAGCTAATCAGAACTACCACTCTGTGGGGCTTAAGGCAGAGAATGAAGTTTAACACACTAGCAATAGATCAAGGTGAAGAAAACCTTAACAAAACAAACGCGACTGAAAATGGAGGTGGTGTTGTTGGTGAAGAAACGCTCCATAGCCACCAAACGAAGCTTAGGAGCACTGATGGTAGAGATGAAAACACTCAATCAGCCAATGGGAACATAATCCCAGTCCGGTCATCACTACAGAATGACTCGTATAATCTGATAGCTGAGCCTATGCTGGAGGGCGAGGGAGATGGGAGAGAAGTGAAGGATGTGGAAGAGGGGAAGGAGTGCCGTTTGGGGGAAGGAGGAGACTCTGCGAAAGTTTGTGGGGGTATTTGTGGCCGCCGGAAGAAGTCTTCGCAGAGTCGGGTCATTACAGCTCAGGAGCAGGAGAGGATTGTAAATAAGCTTCTTTACGAACCTCCCAGAACCAGAATCCTACTAAACACAGCACTGGTATTGATTTGTGTGATTGGGATCTTTCTTTATTTGTATTTCTCCTTATAGACAGCAAAAACTCTCTTAAAACGAGGTACTGCTCCTAAATTTATTCCTTATCTCCCTGAATTTGCTGTAATTTTATGACACCATGTTGTGGCATATAGTGCACTTACACCACTTCAGATATTAATACTTCCAAGTCATACTCAAAACTTTTTTAAATGCTTCTCTATCATGATTATTGACTATAGTTGGTTGCTGTACATCTTGGAGTGCTGGCAGCCGGCCAGACACCACCAGCGCTTTATATTTTGTCACATGCGTCTAACAACAGTAATGTGCGTTGCTCTTACAGATCACAGCTAAAGCAAATCATCTATTTTTAAAGATTTTCTGTACACATTGTAAAAGCAATTTCATTCAGGTACTGTGTAATTTTCTAAGAACAAATGTAAAATCTGATGATCCTTACGATATTTACTGTAAAACCTACACTGATGGATGCAAGTGTGAATGTCTTGATCGTCAAACATCATTGTGAGCTGTAACCCAGACGAGTAGTTTTTATTAAAATGAGTTTATGTTTTGTTTCTATTGCTCACAACTTTTGACATATTTTCCAGAATGTCCAACACAATAAAAATAAGACTGAAATTAACACTTTATTGAGTGTACAGGCTCTGAAATTTAAAATTTTTTGTTTATTTTGAACATAAGTAGTTTGACTGGGTTCAGTGAATCAGAGGAAATGGAAAATATTGAAGGTTTTTGATCAGATGTTCCGACAGAGACCGACTAAATGGCATCGATGTGAACACACTGTTGGCATGCACTGACTTATTTGGGTACTCTAATCCTTGACCACACTTTTGTTTTTACTTTTAACCTTCCTACTTTTCAAGATTTTCTTAATTTCCATCTAAAATATAAAAAAAAAAACCCACAAAACAACCACAAACCATTGATGTCAGAGAAACCCATCAATTAAACACCACCAGCCAATCACAGGACACCTTCCTGCACCAGTGGAAACTTACAGATTTGAAATGGAAAGTTACTTGTCGACGTTTACACAACAAGACCCATTTGCTGAAAATTGTACAGCTCAGCAACAACAAGCCAACTCAAAGTACTTTACATGATGAAATGGAAACAACAAACAAGCAAAAACATTACATTGCAATGGCACCTCCAAAGAAATCTCACCAGCAGTCGTACCTTCTTGAATAATTGAGCTTTCCATTATTTCACTGTCAATGTGATTGTTAACCAGCTTTTTTAAAGGTTCTTGTATTTAAAAAAAAAACTCATCCTAGATTATGTGTGTTCTCGTCTGTGAGAATAAGATGCGCATGAGCACATACTCTTAGTGTTTGTGGTTTAAAACCAACAGGTTGCTGGGAAGTAACATGGCTATTTTTATTTATTTCAACCACTTCCTGGAACAAACTGGGTCTGGTTGACCCATGAAAGGCGTGAAGTGTAAATGTAACGTTTAAAATGCAGCACCTGTTTTGGGAACAATAGTGACGTGCGCTGCTTTATGAATGTGTGCCAGTAAATCCCCAATTCATATTACATAAAAAAAAACTGAAGAACTTTCCCATCAGTCCATCTGAGGGTTGACTTTTGGTGACCTCTGGAAAAGTAACACATCTGAACATTTGCTTTACAGGTGCTGCTTAGGAAATTGCTAATCTAATGTGTGTATTTACATTTATAAAAGATCAACCAAGTTGGGTTGGAGGCCATCGTCTGACCCATTTCGTTCTGTTGTTATCAGAACCCATCAAGGCAGACCACTGAGTTACACTTTAACACGTCAAAACCACTCAGTTTATTTCCTGTCTCCATGATTCTGAGAAAATACTTCTTTTGTGCTGACAATTTGATTTCATGCAATGAGTAGCAAACCCTGAAACATGGTGAGTTTCAGTTTTTAAAATATATGTATATATATATATATTTTTTTTTTTTTTCTGGAAGTGAGGTGCAGCAATTGAGAAGCTTCAATAGGAAGTAAGATATTGTGATTGATAAGCACTAAGATCTCATAAGTAACAATCTGACTCAATTTTCAAGACACTATGACTTGTATTAATTTGCAAACCTTTTAGAAGACTTAGAGGATAAAAGGGTACATATTAAATAGAGAAAAGTTAAATTGAGGCACAAAATGTTACTCCTTTATTCCTAAAATTAGGTCTTGGAGAATGCCAATAACATGCTGCAAAAAAATAAATAAATAAATAAAATGCTACGTCACAAATTCAAACCCAAAACAAGGTCGGTTAATCAAGATTTAGTGTATCAAACCACATCCTTAAACGACAACTTCTAATGTGTATTTTAAAGGGCAAATATCAATATATCTGTCTATCTGTTGACTACTGGAGAAATGAATGAAAACACAAAAATTTAATCATGTATTCATCATTCCATATATACATATACATACACCGATTTGATTGGGTTCAATTTTTACAAATTGCCTAATCAAGATCTCATTTTAAGTTGTTAATATCGCGAGACAAACCCTTTAAAATCTCGCGATTTCTATTGAAAAAAAAATAACGTTTTGGATGGGTTGTCAAGTTGGCTGCATTTAGAGATAAACAAGAAGTATAGAAGCCGGATACTTTTAAACAAAGCAAAGATATTTAAGTAAATCGTAGCTAATGCCATTACTATGTTAATTGTATAATTAACTGACTAATTTACATAATTTGCTTTTTTTCACAATAGATATATTTTTTACATTTACCTCCTTTTATTTTGAAAGTACCGGATGTGTATGTATGTTTTAAGGCTGCTCGCTTGACCGTCCGCGGACTGCTTCTCTGCCTCAGCTGAAGAACAAATCGACGCAGCTGGGTTTGCATCAAGTATCAACCCTTGACGCCTAAATAGAGGAATTTACCATCACTTCAAATTCAACAGCATCATTTTTGCAGCGTTAAATAGAAACAGTAAGCAAATGAAATAAGTGTCAACTAGCCGTAACCACAGAAACAGGCTAGAGGCAAAGAAGCCAAAACAAAACATCAAAACCCGGCAAACAAAGAGGTCCTTTTTTCAACGCCAACATTTTTCCTCCATATTCAATAGTTATGAGTCATGTGGCCGTCGAAAATGCCCACGGTCTAGAGCAGCAGGTAAGCCGTGTCAGTTTGGTGTGTCAGAAGTGGTTCTTGGAAAGTGGGACAGCAGCGAGGATAAACATTAGCTTGCCGGCTAGCCTGGTACCGTTAGCGAGATGCTATCGTGCTAGCTAGCTCGGGGTGCGTTTGAATCTTTCACTCGGAAGAGACTCCGCTCAGACACTTAACCGCAACTCTGAATTTATATATGCTGTGTCTTTATATTGTTTAAAACCAATAATAAAAATGAATGTAGTATTTCAGGTTTTCTCATTGAGGAAAATTGTTTGTTTTTGCGAAGCCAAGCATCTCTCCAACCCCATCAGCTTCTCCGTGTTGAACATATTCAACGCACCCTTTCAACTATTACGTTCACTGCGTTTTGTCTTGCAGCTGAAATACAATGATAAAACGGAGGTACGAGGAAATACAGCTAAAGTGAGCCTTGCAAATAAACAATGCGGGCTTTTACACCCGAAACGCTGGTTTCTAAAACTATAACCAGTATGATGGTGTTGATGGTATTTACCCGTTCAGTAAATTTCTTCTGCGTCATCAAAAACGTAGCTGTCTGGTCAGGCAGTTTGGATAGCAACAGAAAAGTACTGCATGTACTTAAATGATATTTTGATTATAAAAAGCCCTCGAAATGTTTTTTTGTAACAAATATACACATTTTCAGCACTTGTAAGGATGCAAAATATACAAAAAGCTGCATTGGGAACAATTTGTTCAGTGTGCCATCCCCGTCTCAAATGAAGCAAATGAATAGATAAACCTCTTTCATCCTGCAGCAGCAATGAGATGGATGCAGTTTTTTCAGTCTATTTTAAAATATTCCTTTTTTTAAGTTGAATGAACGGTGTGAAATAAGTTAATTTAGAGCGAGTTTGCAAAAAAATTGGTTACAATAAGTTTAATTTAAGGTAAATGCTATACTTGTATATTTTCCATATTTTGAATGTGATGGAATTAACAAACTTAAACACTGAAATTAGTAAGAAAATGCATAACTATAATGTGCATAAGTGCAAAGCATGTTTTTGCTCAAAATCTGAGTATTATAATAGTGAACATGAATATGCAGTGTACAAACCGTCTCTAAATAAATTTCTCCCATTGTTTTCTACTTTCAGTTTGTACAAACTTTCATATCCACATTTTGATGAATTTTGGAAACCAATAGTTACAAAATTGGTCTCCTTTTACATATAGTTAGACTTGATCATAATTAAATGCATTATATTCTTGAAGCCTTTATTGCACTGTTTCATATGATTTTCTGATCCTGTACAAGCCAGTTCATTGTCACCAAATCTGAGTAATGAAATAAAAGTAGTTAAATAATAGTGTTTTTGTTCGTGTAACCCGCTCATGTGTTTCTGTTCTGGTTCTCCAGCTCGCTGTCCTAGACTTGAGTGCTCCAGATGGACAAGTCGGAGGTACTAGCAGTAAGACGTAGACATGTTTTTGTTGCCGTTCTCTGCTTTTTATTTCACCTTGGGTAAAAAACGAACAGTGAAACAAACTCCGTCCCAAAAGTTGACGTTAATCTCAGTTTAATTTTAGTAGGTGCTGTATTTGGAAAACAAATGTATACTTTATAGTTCAGGATTTACTCAGGGTAAATAATAAGCAGATTAAGCACATTTAAAGTAACATTTTTGATTTTATAAGGACTGTTTTTTGTAATGGCTCCAAGTGAAATTTAAAAGCCTACTAGAATAGCCAAGTATTATTTGGTGTTACTCCTATTTAATGAGTTTAAATCAGGTGCTTAATTCGGAACAGACCCGTTTCCTGTTTGTAAAGATGTACACGTTACATGGATGGAAGTTCAGAACTGATTCACAATGGTCTTTTTTTTACATTACAAACCTGGCCAGCTAGCAGGGTGTAAAGTCTTTCCTTGTCCACCGAAAGTAACAGCATGTGGTCGTAAACGATGCCTTGTGATTGTGTTTCTCCAGGGCGATACGTTCCTCCACATTTACGGAACAAAGACGCATCCAAGAACGGTGAGAAAAGCAGGATTTACGCAGGAGTGTGTTGCCCTCACGTTTTGTCAGCGACGGTTGTCACATTAGTATGAATTAACCTTTTTAGTAGGCGTCTCAGTTTATTTTAGCCGCTGATTTGTAGGTTTTTGTGTAAAACTGCAGGAAATCTTTGTGGTTGTTGAAATGTTTTTTGTGTTACTGACCATAAGCGCAATATAAAAACCAACTTGTCGTGTGCAGTGGGAAATGCTTTTGCTGCTGCACGACCGGGCGGGTACACCATAGCGCCTGCAGCAAACTGTGAGTAACTCTGAATGTTGACCTCATCACAAATGTGTTGTAGCAAACGTAAGCTGCAGGC
The DNA here is from genome assembly GCF_003331165.1 of Xiphophorus hellerii. Classification (NCBI taxonomy): domain Eukaryota; kingdom Metazoa; phylum Chordata; class Actinopteri; order Cyprinodontiformes; family Poeciliidae; genus Xiphophorus; species Xiphophorus hellerii. Next base: position 6,798,815 of record NC_045695.1, on the reverse strand, counting down.
CAAGTGAAATTATCTTTAGATTCACCCGATGATGCAGAACTTGCAGAAAATGTCATATTTTCTTCTATCAATTTACTTAATCTGTATCTAACTTGTCGAAAAACTGAAAATAATTTCAACTTGAAAATTTTTTTGATGAGTGTTCTCTCTGTTTATAATCCTGCTGATGCAATATTTGTTACAATATTCCTTGATTTACCTCCCCTCAGACGGTTGGGACGCAGGGCGCAACAACTTTGTCAACGGCTACCATGACAACCGCATGAGCGGCAACTCGTTCAACCGTGGCCCGCCACGCATGGAGCGTGGGCGAGGCGGTGTTGCGGGAGGCGGTTACCGTGGCAACAGGGGCGGAGCGTTCAACCCCATTAACCCCGCGCAACCCATAAGCTTCGGTGGGTTTGACACCAGCTGTGACGCAGAAATTGGCGTTTTTAATGCGTAGAGTTAAACGTTTCCATGGGAACTTCTCCTAATTGTTTTTGTTTTATGTCTCTTATTAGATGCCAGTGGCTGGAACACGGCCAAAGACGCCTATAGCAGCTTTGGCAACAACCGAGGAAAGTCTGCGTTCTTCAACGACAGAGGCAACGCCAGCAGAGGAAGGTAGGCAACGCACATGCTTTAGGACACACCGTTGGATCAGAAAACCCAATAGAGTCAACTTTCCAATTTGTTCCCGGTGCTCAGGTTCGATCACGGTGGATTCGGTGGTGGCGGAGGAGGAAACAGCCGCTGGGTGGAGGAGTCCAGGGACGATGGCGACTGGTCCAAGCCGCTGCCGCGTAACGAACGGCTGGAACAGTGAGTCTGAAGAAACAACTACACTTCCTGTGGGAGGGGAGGTGTTCCTGGCTTCTTGTGGCAACGACCAGTTGCTGAGCTGAGTTATATCAGCTCAGCTGTAGAAAGGTTTAAAGGTATGTGAATATTTTTCTGAGACCAGTCTGGCCCCCGTCTCTGCAGTGAGCTGTTCTCCGGCAGCAACACCGGGATCAACTTTGAGAAATACGACGACATTCCCGTTGAGGCTACAGGACAAAACAGCCCTCATCACATCGAGAGTGTACGCCGCTGCCGCGCACATCAAATCAGACGTTAACCAGGACCCTTCCACATCTTTACGTGTGTAAATATCTCGTTTCCTCTTCTAATAGTTCCAAGATGTTGACATGGGTGAGATTATCATGGGCAACATTGCTCTGAGCCGCTACACCAGACCAACTCCTGTGCAGAAATACGCCATTCCTATCGTGAAATCCAAGAGAGACCTCATGGCCTGCGCACAGACGGGTAACAACACAAAAGAGGACATAGATCTGCTCTAGATTGAGAACCCAAACTGTGATATTGCATAAATTTGACCTTGTGTTGTCAGGATCTGGAAAGACGGCTGCATTCCTGCTTCCAATTCTCAGCCAGATCTACACAGATGGACCAGGAGAAGCTCTGAATGCAGCCAAAGCCTCAGGACAGGTCAGAAAAGCTAGTTCCCACACATTAGAATGAAAACTCACTGAGCTTTGAATGTAAAACCATAGTGACGAGCCTTCTTGTTCAGTTGGACCACAGAAACCTTGTCATACTTTTTGTAACCGCTGGAGAAAGTCCCCCTGCTTCTCCCTCTGCCCACACTGCTGAACAATGCTCCTCTTTTTTGGAAAGTAAAAACTCCTGCTGTATTTAAGATGAAACCTTGATAGTTCCATCTAGCACTGAGTGATTTAAAAACTGCAAATCAGCATGGCTACCATCAATAGACTGTAAAATATAATCTAAATAAGAAAAAAAGCAGTGTTAAAAAATTTAAACGCAATTAATCGCTTTTTAGGTTTTTGCATACCAAAGTTCCAGGGTGGACTCTTTGTATTTGTATGTTACAAAATGACTCTTATCCCCCAAAATTAGGGCGGGGTTTATATTTTTGCCTTTTGCTGATTAAATCATATTTGCAAAAACTAAATACATAAAAAAATAAATAACAAAAGACATTATTTAGCACAAATTTAATCCCTATGTGACGTTCCCGTTCTGTGATGATTGTTTTAGGAAAATGGGAAGTATGGCCGGCGTAAGCAGTACCCCATCGCCCTGGTACTGGCCCCAACCAGAGAACTGGCGCTGCAGATCTACGACGAAGCCAGGAAGGCACGTAAACATTATGCTCACAAATTACAGCGAGGCAAGAGGTAGGAAATGAAGAAAGACTTACGTTTTGCGTTGCAGTTTTCGTACCGCTCCAGAGTGCGTCCCTGTGTGGTGTACGGCGGGGCAGACATTGGCCAGCAGATTAGAGACCTGGAGAGAGGCTGCCACCTGCTGGTAGCAACTCCTGGCAGACTGGTGGACATGATGGAGAGAGGCAAGATTGGACTGGACTACTGCAAGTAAGACGTGACCCGACGGAAGAAGTGGAAGATGAAAGACGTTCTGGATGCTTCCCTTGCTCAAACTTGTTTTTTTTTTCCTTTAGCTACTTGGTGCTAGATGAGGCAGACCGCATGCTGGACATGGGCTTTGAACCACAGATAAGACGCATCGTGGAGCAGGACACCATGCCGCACAAAGGCATCAGACAAACCTTGATGTTCAGCGCTACGTTTCCTAAAGAGATCCAGGTGTGTTTGTTGCGACTCCAGTTCCCAGCTCTCCTGCCAGCTCCTGAACGGCTGCCAGAGCGGAGTTTGTTTTGGGACAGGAAACTGGCAAGACGTTAAGTTCCTTTTAAAAAGTAGCCTGATGAAATAATGCTTTTTGCTTCCCCTGCAGATCCTGGCGAGGGATTTTCTGGAGGATTACATCTTCCTGGCAGTGGGCAGAGTGGGTTCCACCTCGGAGAACATCACACAGAAGGTGGTGTGGGTTGAAGAGAGCGATAAGAGATCTTTCCTCTTGGATCTGCTCAGTGCTACAGGTTAGAAATCTTTATTAGGATGGGAAGTTTTGCATGAGGATGTCAGAGTAAACACAGTAGGATTTTCTAATTTCTTTAAATATTCAGAAACCATTTTTGAACTGATCGCATACCTGCCTAAATGTAGCGTTCTGCCTTTTCTAGCACACATAAACTGTGCTGTATGTCTTTTTGCAGTCGTGCCGTATTTATCCCATCTCACTCCATTGCATTGTTGCACGTCTTGTCTTAGCAAGCCAGCACAACTTTTACCGTCAACACTGTTTTACACGTGTTTTCCCTTCGTAACATCTCCAATAATAAAAACATGCAGTCATAAGTGGCTAAGATAAAATTCAGACAAAGATGTTGGTTTTGTTGCGGTAGGGGAGAAAATGTGTTTTCTTTGACTAATTTAGTGCAGTTGAGGCATTAACGCTGACTCGGATTAGGAATAGTTATAAAACTTTGATGTGGTTTTATCCCAAGTCATCCCCAACGAAGTACAGGACAATACTGGAGACAACGTAGAGAAACCTGGTAAGATCTACACTTAAGACGTTTCTACATCTGTCATTTCATGTTTTGCATAAGTTTCCTTGACCTCCATTATATATGTTTTTGTGGATGGAGAATCGTTTCTTCATTTAATTTTGGCTTTGTGTACCATCTCATGTGCTGAAGTACACAAGCCAGTTTTCCTTTTTTAAAGATGTTGTTGCATCTTTATGCACTGTGTGTTTCTGTGGTACCTTCATGTCAGACCTGTAGCCTTGATGGAGAGAATCTGGTCATGATGATGGTTCCTTGCTGCTGAGTGGGGGTCATTTTAGGCAAACAAGTGATTTTTAGTGGAGAAAACCTTCAGCACTTTGGACCAAGTCTTGCCATCAATGGCTTTAATAGTTCCCGCATGAAAACTCCCACATTATTTTGATCTGCACATCTTTTTGTTGTTTTTGTTTATAAAAAAAAGCATTAAATGTTTAATGTGATGCTCAATATTACTCAGTAAGCCTGTATGTATCACACCACAGACTGGGAGACCCTCATCTGGCAGGGCTCCGAAAAACATAGAATTCAGTGTTTTCCACGTTTGGAAAGAATTACGGGGAACAAGGGCATAATGTGACATCTTTGTGTTTCCAAATGTTAATCTGCATTCTCTTATCTAAAAGATGAAACCAGATGTCCATTAACAATTCTTTTGTCCATTCTGTGTTGTCCCGTGGTCCTTCATGCATCCGTGTATCTTTTCAATCATAAGCCAGTCTCTGGTCTTCTGCCCAATCGTTTATCCACCATATCATCCATTCTTTGATCCATCAGGTATCCGTCTGGTGGTTTTTAGCAGGTTTCATATCTAAAGCCTGACCACTGTAGTCAATCTGAAATGAATTCAGTGGACTTTCATACCAGTTTGATATAAAATGGGCTAAAGTATCCTGGAGACTCTCGTAGAGGGCAGAACCTTGACATGAAACTTGTTGGACCTCTGTCATTAGCGGTGTGATGCATTTAACTGATCCAAATTTCACTTGTTACCTTTGAGCTCAAGTATTTCACAGCAACATGTTTTCACATCACCGCCAGATGTTTTTGTTTCATGACCATAAAATGAATTTTGGCACACAGTTCTGAAACTCAAGGTCTGCTTTATGTTGCATCAGACTGTAAGTTCTGTTTAGTTTAGCTTAATCTCTCCCGACACCTTAAGTTCAATTCTAGTTTTTAACTCGTTTGTTTTTGTCTTTGCTGACCAGGTAAGGACTCTCTGACCCTCGTCTTCGTGGAGACCAAGAAAGGAGCCGACGCCTTGGAAGACTTCCTGTACCGGGAGGGCTACGCCTGCACCAGTATCCATGGCGACCGCTCCCAGAGAGACCGCGAGGAGGCACTGAACCAGTTCAGATCGGGAAAGTGCCCCATCCTTGTCGCCACGGCGGTCAGTGAAACAACAAAACCTGCTTTCAAAGAGTGAGAGCACACTGCAGGTTTATAATCTAAATATTCTCGTGTTGGCCAGGTTGCAGCTCGAGGTCTGGACATCTCCAACGTGAAACATGTTATTAACTTCGACCTTCCAAGCGACATAGAGGAGTACGTCCATCGCATCGGACGTACGGGGCGAGTCGGAAACCTGGGTCAGTGAGCGGCTCTGAAAACCGACTCACTGCAGCTCCCGCTAACAAACGACACATTCTGATGAATCTGCGCGCTGTCTGGTCTCCTCAGGGCTGGCCACGTCATTCTTCAACGACAAAAACGGGAACATCACAAAGGACCTGCTGGATATCCTGGTAGAGGCTAAACAGGAGGTTCCGTCATGGCTGGAGAGCCTGGCCTATGAACACCAGCATAAGAGTAGCAACAGGGGGCGCTCTAAGAGGTGCGGAACAGCTACTGTCCTGGCATCATTTTGTAATAAAATCGTCCGAAAATTGTGCTGAATTCCACGTCGTCGACAGGTTCTCTGGTGGTTTCGGAGCTCGGGATTACCGCCAGACGGCTGCCGGGGGCAACGCCGGAGGATTCGGGGGCCGGGGAGGACGCAACCAGCAGGGACATGGAGGAAACCGTGGCTTCGGAGGAGGTAGAGAATGTTGCGTCATTTATACTGCGATTAAACGACACACAGGTGAATAAGGTGTTTGTTCACATCAACAGGTGGTTTTGGCAACTTCTACACAAGCGACGGCTACGGAGGCAATTACTCCCACTCTCAAGTGGATTGGTGGGGAAACTAGGTGTCTCCATTCCATCTCTACTCATCTTTCTTTCCTCCTTTGACTCCTTTTCCATCATTTCTCCCCAACCATGTCATCCACATCCCATCCGTCTCATCACCTCTAGTATTCCCTGGAACCTCCATGCATGTTATTAAACTATTTATACTCATTTATATATCCCCTCCTTCTAGTCCCAGTCAGTCATGTCTTTTATTAGCTTTAGATTCTCTTGTGCTTTCCATCTTCATTTTGTTTCCTTTACGTTCTTGATCTTTCCTGGTAAAGTTGGCCACTTTTATAAAGGATTCTTGAATTTTATTTTGTTACTTCCTAACAAAGTTCGAGTTGTTCTCAAAGCCCCTCATGTAGGATGATTTACGGACGTCTATAGGCAGGGCAACATTCGTTTCTTTTTTTTTTTTGGTGACCTTTTGATTTGAGTTTTAGCTTCATGTTTACCAGTCAGGCAGGCTCCCTGTGAAACTTTGTATTTAAGCGCATGGCCATGTTGTAAATCACCGGCCAAAAATTTTGTAAAACGCGGAGCTGGGCGAGACGGCAAGGCAAAATGTCCGACATAGGAACTTTATGTGTTCTCCTTCATTTCTAACCTGGAGTTTTTCACTTTTTAAAGCAGCGATATTTGAGTTACTGATGTCTGCCGAAGAAAACGACAAACTGAACCCACCTATAACCCCCTAACCAGTGAAATGTCAGTTTTGCCCACTAGAAGGCGCTTGTTAAAACTTGATTTCTTCAACTCCAACCAACAATGTAGAGAATCTTTTTGTTTCTGTACTGTGCCTTTAAGAATTTAAACTCTATGTATGTTGCTTTTCTCACTATAATACCTAACTGGCTGCAAGTATAGTTTTTAAAGGTTACTGTATTTAATGTCATGTGTGGGTTTAAACGCGCACTTCTTCATTCCCGTTTGGACGGAGACAAACTAGGCTTGAACTAAATCAAACCTTGGCAAAAAAACACAAAAAAACCCAACACAAAACGAAAACTAAAACGGACGTAACGAGGAAAGCCGAAACTCCTCATGTCTTCTTAGAGGTAGAAAAAAAAAAATCACCAAATGAGCTGTTTTTCCCTGAAGCTTATAACCTCTGTAGAGACATTTGAACTTTTTCTCGGCTTGGTTGTAGGTTTTGTTGTATTTTTTGGGGGGGGAGGGAGGATACTCGTTTTTTTTTTTCTTGCGTCAAATCCAGAGCTCAAACTCGAGCTGGCAGCTTGGTTTCCCACAGCCTTTGTCACTAATTGTCGGCCTCCACTCCTCTGGCGTCATTAACCGTTAGTAAAAGCTGATCCGGGGGTTTCTTGGTTAAAACAAGATTTTAACACCCAAAATCGATAGTTTTTCTTTATCCGACTCTTGGTGCCGGCATGCTTTTGGGAAACCGAATCTGCTTCCAACTCAAACCTCAGTCTTAGTTCTTCAAATCTTCCTGAAACTCTCAAAAGTAAGTTAAAGGAAAAATAAAAAAACATGCTCACTCTATCCTGGAGAGTTAAACAAAAAGCCTTCTCTTCAATAAATCTTTCCAGTTTTTTTTTTTTATTTTTAAATTATTAATTTGTTCGGTCCTTCAAATCTGTTGAAGTAAAGCGTTAGAATTTTTTTTCTTTCTTTTTTTTTAACTGTAGTGACAACTGGGGCTTCCAGACGATAAATTGCTGCATTTCCAGAGCACATTATAGCCACGGAGAGAGTAGATACCTTCTTCACTTTTTGTCCTAAGTAAGCTACTTGATTTTTTTTCCACCATCTTGCAGAGGTACCACCTGGTTAAAAACATCCTCACCTTGTTTTTGAGGCTCTTTTTTTCTTTCTTTCTTTTCAATTTAAGTGTCCTCTAAACCTTAACCTTGCTTTAACTGGCAAAGTTAAAGCAGTCTGAACCAGAGCTGCTAAAATGTGCTGGTGGAAAAGCGGCATCCCCGGGGAAGTCCTGCTTGGCTCTGTCGCAGAAGGAAATCTCAAGGAGAAAGCCGACTCTGCACCGACATTATCTGCACTTTGTTTACTTGATTAAAAAAAAAAAAAACACACATGTAAATAGTTGCAAACTTAAAGCAAAACCAGAGGGATTTCCACAGAAAATGTGACGGATTAGAGGCGTGTAAAACTCGATCACTCAACATGGTCCAGACTTTGACTGGAAAGCTTTGTTCAGAGCTGCGGTGGGTGGAGATGAGTAACGTTTCCAGCAGTATAATTCGTTAATTTGGGCTCATAACTTCCTAAATTGCCCACTGCTTCTGACAAAGCCGGACCAAGACAATAAAACATATGCAAGTGTTGTTGTTTTTTTGGTCAAGGAGTTAAGAATGCAGAGCAGACTGCTCTAAATCTAAAGCAGGCTTTAGTGATAAATACCAGGCATGTTTTATTTTAATTTGACTTTTCTTCAGTTTCTTTTAAACATGTAATTCTTTAGCTCCAGTTCCCTCACATCTGCTCTGCCGGGATGTAATGGAAGCTAGTTGGCTTTATCACAATAATCGAAGAGTTTTCCACTGAGAATAGAGGACAGCCGTTACAGGATGCAACGTCGCACTCCACCCTGTCTTATTAGTTGCTCTTTATATCCACTTATTAAATAAAAAAAACAACAAATTTAAGTTGTATTCTCGGCTTCATTTGTCCAAAATAAATGGACCTTAATGAAGTCTGATTAAATTAAGAGCGCCAACACTTGGTATGCTCGGATGTTTTTAGCCTATCAGGGTTTTGTTTTTCTTGCAGCAATGGTTGATAGTCTCCATATTAAACTTCTTCAGCAAATAACCAGCACCGAGATAGAATCTGTAAAGGTACAATAAGTTGCTAATGACAATCAAGTTTAAAACTCCCGCGTGAACAGAACTCTTTTCCGTTGCATGTTCAGTCATTTAGCCGCCATCTTGACATGCAGAGGTTTTGTCATGCAGCTGCCCGACTTCAACCCGTGTCTTCCACAATGATGAAATTCCCAGAACTGAACCACTATTGAGCTGTTGGAAATGTCCTCCACTACCAACCTCGAACTTTGACCTTGCTGTGAGCGGTGTTACTGTTGATATATTTACTGTCGGAGTAGGGATACTGTTGGTGTTTGTTACTTGAATCCAAAGCGGCTGCTTTGTTGTTCTAAATGCTTGGATCACGTTCCTTGATTGAGTACAGTGCACGGTCTAGAAGCTGCTGTGCCTTCTACTGACCACTAGGGGGCAATGAAGGAATAAGCACTTTGTTGGCAGCTGCATGTTTTGATATACTCATTTTATTTTAAATTGTGAACAGTGGAAGTTAAATGTTTAGCGTTTGTTTATAGGCCACTCCTGTCCAATAGAAGTCGGATATGCAATGCAAAATGCGTCTCATGAGCAAAATTCACTGTTAGTTGCATTTGCCAAATAAATCAAGCTAGAGCAATGCTTCACTACCACTGTGCCCCGAATCTCAAACCTTAATACTGCTTGGCACTCAAATTTCTACCAAAGTGAAATAAAGTTCTGTTGCTTGCTCAGATTATGTACTTTAGATTCCTTGATTTTTAGTTTCAAACTTTTTTTTATTATTATTATTATTTTTGCTACGTTTAAATAAAACTGTTAGCATGCTGCGTGCTAACATCCAATTTCCAAAATGTGCATAGTGCCTTGTAATGACTGAATTACTGACTCACACATTGGTTAGGGCTGGGTATGTTTTCAGTTGGATATGATGTCCAAACTATTGCTCTCTCGATATACAACTGTAGGTGTGTAAATGTTATATCTCTGCATGTGAATGTCACAGATTGACTACCTCAAGGTACGATCGCAACAACCAGAAGGGCATTTAGAGAGCTTGCCATCTTCAAAGCTGGTGGGCCTCATTTAATGCCTTTTTGTACAAAAAAAAAAGAAGAAATAAATTTGTGTATCCTTGTGTCGCCACTTTACAAAGTTCAATGAATTTCAGTACTGGTAGGTTTTGCACTCGCGCTACAATAAAGCAGGCATTTGGCACAAGCTCTTTCAGACGCAAATCAGGCACAAATTAATTCTGGTGCTGCTCAAGCGCGTGAAATTATTTTGTGCCATTAATGTTCCATCTCGAACAGATTCTTGGCTTTCTAGCCACATTTCTTCAGAAACTTCGGTCATTCTTTATAGTCCCAATTGGAGTCGTACAAGGCCGACTCTTAGTGGCTCGCTATCATTTACGGCACTACTACCGACACATCTAGCACTTTAAAAGATTTCAACGCCTGCAAATCCCGTGTTGTATTGCTTGATAATTTGAAACTGCTAACATGCTAACTGCAGTTATTGCAACATGTACAAGTATTGTGAGTTTACACTTGATCTGTACCTATGCAGAATCCATTGTAGGCATTTATTCTCCCCCACACACACACCCTGTTACTGAGTGTGCATGTAAGATATGAACATAGCTAATTTATCCATTTCAAGAACACTCTGTTCTTTTTTTTGTGTGTGTGTGTGTGTGACTAAAACCCTTCTCATTTCCGAATCCAGCACTTTAATTTTTTTATTGTCGTTTCTAAAACCCATTGATGCCTTATATTAGTGGTGAATACCCAGCCCTAAAGGAGCAGAAGGCTGTTTGTTCCTGATGCGCTCATCATTTACGCTGATGACTCTGTGCTCTCTAAGTTATTCGCAGGAGTGCTTTTTTTTTAAAGACATGAAGAACAATTAATGGTGCTATGCTCCCATTGCTGCGGCCTGCAGGCCTCCCTGTTGTAAAATGACTTTAAATCAACAGTTTTGCAGAAAATACTGTTTGGTTAAGGCTTGTTTGTGTTGAGTCTTATGTAGCACACGTCCTTCACGCCTCCGAGAAGTTTTCCGACTGAAGGTATCCGTCGTGTAGCACAGCCAGGCGAAGTTTGCCCACAGTTTAGTGTGGTTTGTGTTTGTTGTAAGGAAAGGTCCTTCCAGATAGGAAACCGTTTTTTACTTTTAACTTTTTATTTTCTTTGGGGGATTTTTTTGTTTGTTTTTCTTGGGACCAGGTGGAGCTCTAGTCAACAGCAACTGTAGGATTCAACTGTTTTGCCGCGTTCCTGAGTCTACTTTCGCTGCTAGTTTGTGTAATTTATCAAGCATTTTTGGGGCGATATGTTTATTTTTGTAAGTCTAAATACATAAAGCTGATGTTTTACAAAGTGACTTGACCAAAAGACAGTAAACAAAAACACTGGCACTTGAATGTTGAATGTCGTTGGTATGAGTGGAGACAAAAAAAAAAAAAGAAATCTCTATTTTTCTGGGGTAGTGTGAGCTTTTTAATGTAAAAAAAAAATAAATAAAGATGCAATGAGTGGGGGTTTCACACTCATTATGTCACTGTAACAGGAAGTGCTGGTTTGTGCTTTCTTTTGGAGAGTGCCAAAATCACTCTGGTTTATTATTTCCATACTTAAGACGGGAACCTGTGAGGCGTTCAGGTCCCTCCGAAGAAATCCCTTTACTTTTTCCTTCAGGATCGCCCTAAAACCAAATTTATTACCATCACCATCTGTTAATATTAAAAGTCTTGGCCAGAGCCTGTTTATTATAATCACAAAAATTCTAAACACAAAATATCCTCCATTGTTAATGAAATATAGTCAAAATTGTTCCAAGAACTGCGTCTAAGTGAAGCACTGGTCGTCGTGTTGCACGTTACCGTGACATATGAAGTGAAACACCCCGCACAGGTTACCTTAAGTCATATTTATGATCCATAAACCTGTTTGTGCGACAGGCTCCGTCGCTAATATTAGCATAAAACGATCTCCGATTGGCAAACGGATTTGAATAAGTTCCAAATATGCCAAGGTTTGGATTAAAAAAATAATAAAATGTTATGATTAAAGACCATTTTGTAAAAAAAAAAAGAAAAAAGTAACATGCAGTACAAAAAAAAAAAAGTATCCAGATTCTCGTCAAGTCAGTTTTACTTTTTAGTGACTTTTTTTTAAAAATTATTAATATTTTGGAATCGTAACTCCCCTTCTCCCTCTTCTTGTTAACACCCTCGTTGTGAATGTTTGGCAAGTGGCCGTCTTTAAAGTCTCCATCACGCAGAATTGACTGTGGTTATATTGCTACGTTGTTGTGATTTGCATATTTTCAGGCAACAAGTGCATTGATGCTGTCACAGGAGAGTTTCTGGCCAGTCAGGAAAAAAATTTGTACTTTTTTTTTTTTTTAAAACCTTTTTTTGGTTCTGTTTTTTTTTTTTTTTTTTTTTTTTTTGAGCAAACTAATTGCACAAAAACAACTTTGTGACTTTCTCTGTTAAAAAAAAAAAAATACACAAACAAAAAACTGCAATCTAAATAATAATAATAAAAAAGTGGAGGTATGTTTCTGAATGACTGTTGTTTTAGCGGGTGTATTTAAAAGACTTTGGGAGTCCAGTGCTTTCTTCATCACTGATTGGCCAGACCGCTCGACGTGATGTAGCAGAAGCACCAGCCTGGTAGTTAGTATTTGCTTTATGTATTAGTTTAGCAAGTGTGCACGAAGAGCACTGCACGAAAAAAAAAAAAAATCTGTGCAACTATTCCGATTTTACCACAATTAAAGGTTTGGATTTGCAGATGTGATCAGTGTCTGGGTTGGTTTCTTCCTGCCATATCACCGTTAAAACACCCTGTTAAGCACAAGAAGAGGAAAAATGCTCGTCTTAAATTGAGCAAAAATAATTTATTAGAAAAACTTGAGGCGTTGATTTACAGGCGGCAACAGTTGGACTCAGCCTTACTGTCGTCTGGCACATTCAAAACATAACATAATTTTGTTCCTGAGCTGAATAATCAGCCATAGCTGTTACAAATCTCATGGAGAGGGAAACGGGTCTTCCTGTCAGTCAAGTTGCAGGACAAACTACGCCTGGTCATGTGGTTGAGGCTTTTTCAGGCTCCTTTCTGATTCGCTGGTCCTTATTGACGTCCAACCAGAAGTCTGGGTTGTCTTGGTACCACTTCACTGAAAGACAAGCGCACAGAAAACAGGACGGGTAAGTAAGCAATGACAGAAGAGAATCCATATTTTAAGGTTCCTACTCGGTTTGGGAAAGTCTACATATGTACTGACATGGAATAACTTCCACACTATCTTCCATATTTCATTGCCAAAATGTATCATCCCTTGTTTTTGTTTTGTTTTTAGTCTGTGGTTGTCAATATGTCCATCCAGCCTTCAATATAGAAAACAATGGACTTCAGTCATGAAAACTTTGTAGGAACTCTGATCATTTCACACTGGGTGGATTATTGAACCTGTTTGTCTGATGCCTTCAGCCCAGGACGTCTCTGCTCTCCAGCCCAGCCGCTGCAGCTTCTCACTCCTGATTGGGTAACGAAGGTCGACCTGCGGCCTATTGGATCAGGAAAGAAAATGCATTAGCTGGAAATGTTTTTGAAAGTATTAAGTGCACTGTATTGTGTGAAATTTGCTCTGGCTATTTCCTGAAAGTAGGGGGGAAAAAAACCTTCTATTAACATAATTTCCTAACCTGCTGGAGACGAACTCAATCCAGTCGTTCGCTTCGGATTCAGTCACGTTCTTTACCTGGAGGAAGCAGAAACCGTTTCAATTCTGAAACTGACTGATGCGTCACAGTTTCACGAGACCCACCATCCTAACTAGTTCCCTCGCCAGCTGCACGATGGGAATCTCGACGCTTGTTCCCACGTTGTAGACGTCGCCCACCGTCCCTTTCTCCAGAACCAGCAGGAAGGCCTGGACGGCGTCGCTGACGAACAGGAAGTGGCGGGACATGGCCAGGGTTCCCTGAATGGTGCTGCAGCAGGAAGAACGCGTCATTTGGCTTGTATCGTGAGGTACGCTTGGTAAGTTTGACCACACCTACCATTTGTTGTTGTTCTGCAACAAGGTGAGAAACCTGGGAATCACCTGAAACATTTGGAAAAAAATCAAATACTCTGACTGCCTTAATTCCTTGAAATAGTTGTAGATTAACTATACCTTCTCTGTGAACTGCCTAGGTCCATAGATGTTGTTGCTCCTGGTGATGATAATTGGAAACTGGAAAAACAAAGTGACGTTATTAATCTCGATAAGATTAAAAAAAATAAAATGACAAACTCCAGACCTGATACTTGTCCCAGTAGGACCTGACCAGATACTCAGCAGCTGCTTTAGTAGCAGCGTACGGGTTGGTCGGCCTCAGCGGACAGCCCTCGTCAAATGCCTGAAAGGAAAGAGAAACGCAATCTAGTATGGAATCCGACCTGGTGGAAAATAAAAATGAAAACCTCACTGACCTCATCCAGGCTGGTTCCGTACACTTCGTCCGTGCTGACGTAGACAAAGCGCTGCGGCTGGTGTCGAGCCCGATGGGCGGCATCCAGTAGAACCCTGGTTCCGTCGACGTTGACCCGCTGGAAAACGGAGGGGATCTCGAACGAAGACTCTGGGGGGGAAAAAAGGAGCGTATAAAGAACTGGACTGAACTGCTTATGAAGTGAAATCTGAACTGAGGCTGCTCACCAACATGAGTTTTAGCTGCCAGGTGAAAGATGACATCAATGTTTTCAGTGATGAAGATATGATTCACCAACTGTGGGTTACACACGTCTCCCTGTGCAGCATGCAGACACAAAATACAGGATATTTATTTTATTTCATATGCAATTTTTTTTTTAAAAAAGGCAAATTTTTACCTGAATGAAAGTGTAATTGTCTCTGTTTTCAAGCCCTTCCAGACTCCTGGGACTGCAGCAGTAATCCAACTGCAAAATTAGACATAAATTATTTCAGCAATTCTTTTGCAAAAGGATTAATAAACAATAAAACATGGTCACGTCGAAGGTGCCTCAAAATTATATTTTTTCCAGATCAAAAACGCAAATCTTCTCTCTTTTTTTTTTTTTTTTTACCCACTCAACCACAAACTAAATACCCAACTCTTTAATGAAACCAATTTATTATTTTTTTGTAAGGAAAGGAATGTTTAAAAAAACCAAAAAACGATTTGTTTTGTAAGTTTGTCTAATGTAAAAGAAAGGCATGCAGTTTCCATATTTTTAGAGAGGGTTTGAATATTAGTGTAGAAAATTAAATTTTCACAAGCAGAATTTGGATTGTCCATTTTAAATACTTGTTTTATTTAGCCAAGTTTAATAAATCATAATAAATTGTACAATATTTCACATTAAGAAGCTCCGGATTCCTGTCATCAGTTGTTGGCAAGAATTGTTTATCCACCTCATTTGCTTTTGCTTCACTTCTTTAAATATCTCTGGCAGGCAGACAGATGTTGGAGTAGGGGATATAACCCTTGACATTTATGATTATTCCTCCTTCCCATCCTCTCCAATCAGGTAAAATCGGAATCTGTGCTACTTGAAATACTGCTCCCAGATGTTTCTCCATCCAATATTAACTTCATTTGTGTTACAAATAAAAATGGGCAAAAACTGAGCAAACCGTCTGTTCATTTTCTGTCACAAAAAGCCCATTAAAGCACATTTTGTGGTCGTGACAAATGTGGGACAGTCGCGGTGTATGTATTCTTGCAGACTTACAATATCCAAGTTAATAATCCTCCATTCTGGGTAACTGGCGACCAGCGAACATACCAGATGAGAGCCACTGCAAATATCGAAATTAGAGAACCAATTGAAATTCAGAACATCACAATGTCCTGCTCTTGATATTTGCACGTCACATGCGTTATAACAGAAAACTGAAGCAAAAGGTTCCCCATACTGTATATTTCAGCTTTTATCATAGTTTTAATATTAACCTACATGAATCCAGACCCTCCTGTCACCAAAACCGTCCTTTTGAAGTTCATCCTCTGCTCTTCCTTCAGCTGTCATTTCTATTTTAGCCATAAAAACATCTTTTTTTGACGGACAATACAGAAGTTCTTCATTTTCTTCCGTACAGTAGAGTTGTGCCCTGCACGACAGTTGTAAACCCGTTAACGGCAGTGTTGACACGTTGAAATTAGGCGGTGCGTTTCCGCGTTGGACACCGCTCTCCGCAATTTGATTGGGTAAACTGTATGACGTAAGATGACTCCCACGGTCTGGTTGGGTAAATCCTGAGTCAATCGAACTGTCAGCAGTCAACGGGATGAAAGGCAAGGCATTTCAAGCGAGATAAAATGTTTGATGATCCGGTATTCTTTTCAAAGTAAGTCTCAGTGGCTCCGGTTGTTAAAATAGTTTTTTGTGTAAGAATAATGAGATATAGGTGCTATATAATACATTCGATACATTTTTTCAGCCGCTTGGCATCCATCTTTATAGCTTCCAATATGAAGCCTGACTTTTACAGAGATAATTACAGTAAATTTTAAGTGAATTGACAAAAAAAATTAAGTGGATTTGAGTCAACAAAATTATCCAATTCGGTTTAATTATGAAATGTGTGAAAGGATTAACGTCGTCATTGGACAAATTATTACTTTTCACCGTCCGCAGTCTATTTCCGGTTTAGTACTTGCTAACCGCGGTTAGCTCGACGCCGCTGGTTTACTTCTGGCTTCGTGGCTCATTGAACTGATTAGCCCGACGTTTTATTTTCTCTTCATCGTTGCACCGCAAAAGTGGGAAAAAATGTGGCGTTTATCAGCGACCCTCGTCGTCGCGCTGCTGCTCAGCCTGAAGGCTTCGGGGAAATCTGTGAGGGGGGTCTTCAGGAGCGAAGCGGCGAGGCAGGAAAATGGCCAGTTCATCACCAAATTCATGTACCAAGGTAACGGTGCTGATGTGCAGCTGTGGCCGCTAACGTGTCACTCCAGCACGGGCACAAGCTGCTCCTCCTCTGCGGGGACTCTCATCGGTTCTGGATGAAATTCATTGCTTCCGTTCGGTTTTAATACCTTATTATCCACATTAAAGGGTGTGACCAACTGACTAATTATTAACTTGGACTAGTAATGTCTGCAGTGATTATCATCACCTTCGGACATCTCTTAATCCTCCTGGGACCCTGGACATATCATTCAGTAGTTTTGGTTTTATGTTTGCTGTTCTATTCTACATTCTGTTATTTACATCTCTATGTTATCTATTGTTTTCTGCTAAGTGAAGATATGGAGGAAAAAAATAGTTGGACATACATTTAGCAACTTCTTTTTGAATTAGATTTTTTAAAAAGCTGATTAGAATGTTGCTGCCACTCTTTGGCTTTGAAAATTATATAAGACAAAATATAAGTTGGTGTCATTTGAATATATGGGATGGTAATATATATGCAATTGTTTTTTTTAAAAAAAGGAAACTTGTAAATTGTGTTGTAAAATTTTAGAACATTAATGAGAATTTTTCATCTTTGAAGACTGAAAGTAATAAAGATTATAGATTAATTCATTTTTTTAATAACCTTTTTTGTGTGTCAGTAAAATTGAAATGGAACACAATCTCATTCTTAATAGTTTATTTCATATTAACGTAGTATTTAGTCTCACCTTGTCTTTATTTCTTTAACTTAATAAACTGCCCAACTAATTTGATTGATGCTGATGTAGTCATTCCTTTATTGAAATCTTGTTTTATCTATCTTAATCTGTAATAAAATATTACTCGATGTTAAAATACACTTTAAAAAAAGTAGAAAGTGTCTGATATTTTCTTGATTTATTTCATTTTAGCAGGTGACGGCGGGCTGCTGGTGTGTCGGCTGGACAACCCATCCCTGGGAACAGAGAAGGAGGCCAGGCTGCTGCTGTACCAGGACATGGACTCAGACCTGGACAACCTGAGCTGCTCCCAGCGACTCAGCAGAGCCCAGTTCACCAGTAAGTGTTCTAGTTTATTACTACGAAGAGATCAAGAGGCCATTGACTGACTTTTCTCCCCACCACCTGCTTCAGTTTCCCTCAGCCAGGACGAACACAACCAGACGATCCCTCGTCAGTCTTCGCCCACAGCCTGGCAGGTGCTGTACGCCGACAGATACACGTGCGAGGTAACTGGGAATGTTGCATGTTTCCACGGACATAAAATTCAAATACAACCGTTGGGATGAGGAAATATTCCCGTTGTTTGTTTTCTTGTCAGGAAAACTCAGCAACGCCGTCGTTCGCCGACCTCGGCTTCACTCTCCTGCTGTTCAACCCCGACTCTGCTGGGAACCCGCTGGATCACTTCAGCGCAGAGGAAGCAGGTCAGACGACTCTGACACACGATGTCGGTTTAGGAGGACGGCCATGTTTTTAGTTGTTCCAAACTCTTCCTGGGGTTTCGTTTTTAACCGTACACAAATGTGTTTTCTCAGGGCTGCACAGTTTCTACTTCCTCCTACTTCTCGCCTACTTCATCGCCTGCTGCATCTACTTCCAGCCTCTGTATCAGGCGCTGAAGAAAGGGGGCCCCATGCACACGGTCCTCAAGGTGCTGACCATGGCCCTGGCTCTGCAAGGCTGCTCTGCCCTCTGCAACTACATCCACCTGGCCAGGTAGCCTCCATCCAACCGTCCTATAGAAGTGTCCACCGTCAAGTCAGTATATAATGACTTTTACGTTCAGAAATGAGCGATTAGAAAATATTCAACTCTTTCACGATATTCTATCCATGTGTTTGATTGCTGTAATGCACACAAATGTTTATCCACTCATTATTGACGTCACAATGTCAATACAATGTCAGTTTTTTTGCTTTTGAACATTCTCCTGTTTCCTGTGGAGAAACGAAAACAATCAGAACTAAGCTTCAAATATGAATGGCTTTGAACCGAGCTTTATTCTTTAAGTTGAACTAAAAATGAGTAATCTGGTGTCCGGCAGGTATTCCAGAGACGGTACTGGGATCCCCCTGATGGGCAGCCTGGCAGAGTGTACGTTGCGCTCCGCGCCTCACCTTAACTCTACTCACACATCAATTAAACAACGCCACCTTTAGTCACGTCTTCTTTGCGCTTCTGTGTGTGTTGCCGTGCAGTCTGGGACATGGTGTCTCAGGTGTCCATGCTGTACATGCTGCTGAGCCTGTGTATGGGCTGGACTCTGAGTCGAGGCA
Organism: Xiphophorus hellerii; assembly: GCF_003331165.1. NCBI lineage: Eukaryota > Metazoa > Chordata > Actinopteri > Cyprinodontiformes > Poeciliidae > Xiphophorus > Xiphophorus hellerii. Next base: position 6,780,203 of record NC_045695.1, on the reverse strand, counting down.
GGAAGCCGCAGTCCAGACCGCTGCAGTGGGAGCGCTCCCCGGCGTCCACGGCCGTCGCTGTCGGCGGCGTGGTCACACAGGTACCAGCTTTTGTTTTTATGTGGCCAGAGTTTGTTACTAGAGAAGCTTTTTGATGTTCTGGTGGGGATTGGTGTTGTCCACAAAGTTGATATCGGCAGTCATGGCTGGCAGAGAGCAATCCGATTCGTAGCCTTACACATTGACCCGATCTGTGGTTCCCAGGGGGTCCTGCTGCTGTGGGAGCAGTACTCTGAGTCAGAGAGCGAACACCACAGTTATCACGCCCAACGAAGCCTAGCAGGTCTCCTCCTCCTGGCTCTGAGAGTGGCGCTGTCCCTCCTGCTGGCCTCCGTCCTCTACCAGATCGTCTCCACAGAGAGGAGCACCCTGAAGAGAGACTTCTACCTCTGCTTTGCTAAGGTGACGACTCTGAGCTCCACCAGCAGCCTCTGAGCCTGACAGCCGCCTGACCTCCAGGTTGTCTTCTCTCCACAGGGCTGCTTCCTGTGGTTCCTTTGTCACCCCGTCCTCGTCCTCATGTCTGTGGTCTTCAACGACCACCAGAGGGAAAAGGTGCGAGGCCACGACTTCCAGAATTTGACTGTCCGTTACCTGAAATCTTCATTACCTCTGTCACTACCTTTTATTCTGTAGGTCATCACCATCGGCGTGATCCTCTGTCAGTCCATCTCCATGGTGATCCTCTACCAGCTCTTCCTGTCCCGCTCGCTGTACTGGGAGGTGTCCTCCCTCTCCTCCGTGTCTTTGCCGCTCACCATGTCCAGAACGAACCACAGGGGGCGCCTATGAGCACAGATAGCGAGGTTACGGTGAGAACTGAAGCGTCTCTGTCAGACGCAGCAGGAGATGTCCCCCTGCACCGTCCTCTGTCCCACGTTAGAGCTACCACTGAGCCGTGGACAGAGGACAGTACTTACTGCAACATACTACCTCTGACTTCTAACTGGAGCCTCTGGGATGCAAAACGCATGGCCAAGCATGCATCAGCTGGCGAGGTAGACGTCAGCAGAAAACCATGAGGAAGAACTTGAGAGAGTGCAAAATCACAAGCAATCACAATTAGATTGTTTTTAAAGGCTTTACCTGCAAATCGCTGAGTCAGCCACGATTGGGGCAGTCTGCATGTAGATAGGCTTCCCCGCAACAGTTTTCATTCCCCTTTTACCACAAGCTTGAGCTTATTTTATTAGCATTTTATGTGATAGACCAACATGAATTAAAGTGGAAGGACAAAAACATGGTGTTCAGGGTGTCAGTTTCAGTTTCCCAATAAGCAAAACTTCAATTCTGGTCTCTCCTGAGGCCTTCACAGAACATCTGGATTTAATTCTGAAATGTAATTACAAATTAATGGATGCTGTTTACTAATTGGGCTGCACAGTGGCGCAGTTGGTATCACTGTTGCCTTGCAGCAAGAAGGTCCTGGGTTCGATTCCCGGCCGGGGTCTTTCTGCATGGAGTTTGCATGTTCTCCCTGTGCATGCGTGGGTTCTCTCCGGGTACTCCGGCTTCCTCCCACAGTCCAAAAACATGACTGTCAGGTCAATTGGTTTCTCTAAATTCTCCCTAGGTGTGAGTGTGTGTGTTCATGGTTGTTTGTCCTGTATGTCTCTGTGTTGCCCTGCGACAGTCTGGCGACCTGTCCAGGGTGTACCCCGCCTCTCGCCCGGAACGTAGCTGGAGATAGGCACCAGCAACCCTCCCGACCCCATTAGGGACAAGGGTGAACAGAAAATGGATGGATGGATGGATGGATGTTTACTAATTGCTAGTAAAGACAGTGGATTGTATTCCAGGGTATCATCAGGGTTAAGGGAGATGAAAACAAATGTACGCCACTTCTATGTTGGTGTGCAATAAATTTTTTGGTGTTTTTTAATGCGTTCTAGCTAAACTTCTCTTTTTCCTAATGAAATCCTAATAAAATGTGGTTCTAGTGTGAGTATTCAAGAGGGAAAAGAAATCTCCAATACTGACGTTTTTCCTCTCAAAATTCAGACTTGTAGCGTAAAATTCTAACTTAAATCATAGAATGTCAGAAGTCTGACTTTTTTTTCTTGATTTTTTCCAGACTTCTATCATTAATGTGAGAATTTTTTATTATTTTTTTTTTAATTCTACACTGAATCTCAGAATTCTAACTTTTTTCTCTCAGAATTCTGATGTCAGAACTATTTTTGTCTCAGCAAGATTAGAGACTTTGAGAGAAATTAAAGCAGCATGAGTCTTTGCATAGCCAACGTGATTTTTATGTTATGGTTATTTCTGTCACAAAAGCTGTACTGTTATGTAACTGTCAACATAAATGTAGGAGCTGACAGCATGTGAGGCGCAAACCATTGAAACGACATTAACTCTCTGTAGCTGCAGCGAACTGCATGACTCTGAATGGGCAGAAATGGTGAGTTTTCTGAAAAATCATTTTTACAAGAGCTCCACTGTGTAAATACACTCCTGTGATTTTTTGTTTACTTCTGTCACCGGGCTAAATCGGACTTACGTTACGTGTCAAAACAAAACAGAGGACGGTGGGATCATATAATTTGAAAAACAAACATGCAGAACAGGTGCCAAGAAAGAAACTGACCTATTTATTTGTCTGTTTGTTTATTTTTTAAGTGATTTAAAAAAAAAAAAAAAGAAAAGGCAGCATCCAACACCACTACTTCTCATTCTGTTTGGTCAGAGGCGATATTTAAAAATATACTTGAATGTAAAGCCTTTGTCAGCTGTTATAAATGCGCAAAATGATATCAGCTCATATTGCTTTGCACTGAAACAGTGCATGTGTCAAACATTGCGTTATGTTTTATATTGCAGCACAGAGACAATCTAATATTTAGTGGATTATGTAATTATTCAAACTTGAATGTCCATAATTTATGTCACTTGTGGAAATAAAACGAGCAAACATGGCAACTGTAACGAGTTCACTGGAATTGGTTCATTTAAAAAATTGAAAACTGTAAACATTTTTCTATTAATATGGCCGTGGAGACCACATGGTGAGGAGCTGCAGAGACTCTGCTCAGGTGGGATCCTGCATGCTGTTACGAGACACAAGTCACTATTTTTGCTTTTCGAAAAGCATCCAATTTAATATATTTTCTTATTCCGTACATTTTTCTTAAATAGTTACCATAAACATCGATTTAATGCAACATTGCACACTTGTAATGCTACACTACTTTGTATAAATTTAAAACGGTGTGTTTTATAACAAAAAAAACTTTCCCCTTCTCTGATGGGGGGCCGGGGTCAGTTTGTAACAGAAAAAGGTACTAATTAAGAAAAACTATTTAATATGCTTCTAAATTAAACCTTAGCTCTAAAAATGTGCCATTACTGTATAATAGGCCCCTGTGGTTTTTATTCAATATTACTGATTTGTGTTTAAAATCACAATGTCTTGCTTGTGCCGATTTGATATTAATGTATTAAAAGAAAATACATGACATGAGCTAGTTCACAGATTTTTGGTGACCATTCTTACCCAAACTAAAGATTAACAACAGTTTTGTGTATATTTGTATAGAGGAAATAACTTTTGTAATTACTTGTTTTAGAAAAAAAAAATCTAATACAAATCCATCATGGCATTTCTTGTGTCTGAATAGAAGTTGATTGGATCATGAAAATAACTGTTTGAAATGCATCACTTTGTGTAAAAAAGTGATGCATAAGAGTTTGAGTTTTGTAAGATATTCGGTGACATAACACTTAATAAACGTAAACATGCGGCAAGTAGTTTTTTTGGGTTTTTTTTAACCTTTGTCAAACAGCAGAGGGCGCTGCTGCATTCATATTTACTCAATGGGTGTAATTCATATTCCTTTATTTAATCAGGTAAACCCCGTTGAGATCTAGATCTCATTTTCAAGAGGGACCTGAGCAAAAAATTTGCAATACATAGCAACCTGGTTACAAGATAAAAACAATTAATACATATGCACAAGTATAAAACAATAAAAACAATGACACTGTTTCATAGAATCTTGTTGCCTATCTTAAATTTTTTTTTTTAATGTCTCTTCTCTACCGGAAAACAAGCCATTTAAAGGTGGGATGTTCTCACAATCTGTGAAAAATAAAAATGAATAAAAACCAGAAAATCCTGGGAGTTTGTCTTTGAATGTGAAGATTCGACATGAAGATGACAGAAAAAGAGCTACAGAAAATAAAACAATTGGAATCTGTATTGCTTTAAATGAACCCTTAGCTTTTTCTTTATCTTGAATATGTTTATCTGTATTTGTTTTTTCTTGAGGCAGAACAAATGAGGCATAACTCTGTCGTTATACAGTGTGTCTGCGAATAAAGTTTAAAAAAAAAACAACATCCGCCCCCCTCTCCCTCCCCCTCACCCAACAGACTTCTTGTGGCTTTGACGTGAAGCTGTGATGTCACTCATCCTGTCTGTGACATCACAGCCGCCTGTCTTTGTATTCCCAGGTTCCACAGAGAAATTCATTTGCAGACTTCAATCTCAAACAAAACTGAACGATGGCGCGACGAAATGAATTGCTGGAGAACGTGGAAAGTTTGGAGAAGAGCTGCCGGAAGCTTACAGGAGAGAACAAGAAGCTTCAGAAAACTGTCGAAAATCTGAGGCTGAAGATTGAGAGACTGAATGCCAGGAAAAAAGATACCTGGCAGACAGAGAATGAAAGGCTGGTCAACAAAAATGATTATTTGAAGCAACAATTCAAGACTTTAAATAGTGAATTGGACGAGGCTAAAGCTACAGTTGAACAATTACAATCAGAAAGCAAAGCCCTGTCAACACATAATAAGAAGGTAAAATGGGGAACAATGGTCGATAAAAGAAATTTTAACAATTCAATGAAAGAGAAATCGCAACAGTTGTACTGGATTGGCAAGGTGAACGAAGAGCTCACTCAAGAAATTGCTGGACTTAAATTGAAGATGGACAAACTTAAAGCCAGGGAAGAAAATTTAAAGGCTGACGAAGAAAAGATGGACAAAACAGAGATTCAGACCCCGGATGAAGAAACTAAAGAAGAGAAATCAAATTTATTTCAGATAATTGGGAGAACGTTCATCAAAATGTATCAATCAGGGACTTTGAGGTATTGGGTGCCACCCTGGATATTTTAATTTCGAAATAAGATTAAATAGCGACCACAAAAGCAGGGCTAGACTCAGATGAAGCTTGAGAGCAGAGGCAGAAATCTGCGGCTTCCAGAGGGAGGAACGGACATCAGAAGACCGTGACCACCGCAGGCTCCTAGGAGTCTCACAGATCCTTTCCAGGACTGTGTCTCCGACCCGCCTGCTGGAAACTATCCGTCGGATAGTCGAACCTCGGATTCAGGAAGAGCAGTGTGGTTTTCGTCCTGGTCGTGGAACACTGGACCAGCTCTACACCCTGCAGGGTCCTGGAGGGTGCACGGGAGTTCGCCCAACTAGTCTACATGTGTTTTGTGGACTTGGAGAAGGCGTTCGACCGTGTCCCTCGGGGAGCCCTGTGGGGGGTTCTCCGGGAGTATGGGGTACCGGGCCCTTTGATACGGGCTGTCAGGTCCCTGTATGACCGGTGTCAGAGTCTGGTCCGCATTGCCGGCAGTAAGTCGGGCTCGTTTCCGGTGAGAGTTGGACTCCGCCAGGGCTGAGCTTTGTCACCGATTCTGTTCATCACTTTCATGGACAGAATTTCTAGGCGCAGCCAAGGTGTTGAGGGGATCCGATTTGGTGGCCTTAGGATCTCATCTCTGCTTTTTGCGGACGATGTGATCCTTTTGGCTTCATCAGGCCGTGATCTGCAGCTCTCGCTGGAGCGGTTCGCAGCCGAGTGTGAAGCGGCCGGGATGAGGATCAGTGCCTCCAAATCCGAGGCCATTTTTTTGAGCCGGAAAAGGGTAGAGTGCCTTCTCCGGGTCAGGGGGTTTGTCCTGCCCCAAGTGGAGGAGTTCAAGTATCTCGGGATCTTGTTCACGAATGGGGGAAGAAGGGAGCGGGAGATCGACAGGCGGATTGGCGCAGCGTCTGCAGTCAAGCGGGCGCTGTACCGGTCCGTCGTGGTGAAGAGAGAGCTGAGCCAAAAAGCGAAGCTCTCGATTTACCGGTCGATCTACGTTCCCACCCTCATCTATGGTCATGAGCTTTGGGTCGTGACCGAAAGAACGAGATCGCGGATACAAGCGGCCGAAATGGGTTTTCTCCGTAGAGTGGCTGGGCTCTCCCTTAGAGACAGGGTGAGAAGCTCAGTCATCCGGGAGGGACTCAGAGTAGAGCCGCTGCTCCTTCACATCCAGAGGAGCCAGTTGAGGCTCGGGCATCTGGTCAGGATGCCTCCTGGACGCCTCCCTGGTGAGGTGCTCCCGGCACGTCCCACCGGGAGGAGGCCCCGGAGAAGACCCAGGACACGCTGGAGGGACTATGTCTCTCAGCTGGCCTGGGAACGCCTCGGGATTCCCCCGGAGGAGCTGGAAGAAGTGGCCGGGGAGAGGGAAGTCTGGGCCTCCCTTCTGAAGCTGCTACCCCCGCGACCCGACCCCGGGTAAGCGGAAGAAGATGGATGGATGGATAAATTGCTCCTTCGAAGCCGGAGTCCGATACGCCTGCTGGAAACCAACGGCTGACGGGACGTCCGTGAAGGGGGGACAAGTGAGTAGCGTTTAAATTAAAAAGTGAGCGAACAATTGAGGGTCTTTGGGGTGTAAAACCCCATGAATCCTAGGCACTGATAGGTAACAGAAGGACGGCGGAGTCCGCGTAAACTGAAAAACCCGTAATACCAAGTGTGTGTGTGAGTGTGAGAGTACTTGGAGGAATTTAAATACCACTAGGTATTTGTCCTCATACCAAACGGCAGGAGTGCAAACGGTGAACCTCTGGTGGATGCATGTAGGCAAGAATTTCCCACCTGAAAAGGTTGAAGAGGGAATTACCACAACAGGGGATTGATCACCGTCCTGCTAAGAATTTATCCAGTCTTTTAGAGTCCACCCTATGTGTTTTTAAGACTGGAACGAAATTGACTAATTTGCTCAAAATGGGAAAAGGGAATAGCAAATTAACACCGAAAGATAAACTCCAGTGTAAGGACTGGAAGTTTATGGAAAGACAAAACCCTAACTCAGTAAAGAATTTAAACTAATTGATAGAAAAATATAACTTTCAGGGCCAATTAAACACTCAAACGAACTGACTGAGTTATAGGATGAAGTACGACAGAAAACAAAAATCAAATCAAAAAAATATGAGTAGTGAAGGAATGGGTGAGTTAGAAATGTGGATGGAGGAGCTAAAAAGAGAGAAGAAGGCAATCAGAAAAGTTAGGATAAAACAGGAGAGCAAGAAGAGTGAAGCAGATCAGGCAGCAGAGCAGGGAGGAGCTCAGGTAGGAGTTATAAGAAAAAAGCAATGTCAAATTTATTTATATAGCACTTTAAAAACAGGCATAAAACTGCACCAAAGTGCTGCACAAGAATGACAATAACAAATGAATAAAAACAGAGTATCAAAACACTAGTTCAATTAAATGCCAAGGAATAAAAATGAGTTTTAAGAAGCGATTTAAAATGATCCAGGCTGTGGGCAGATCTAATTTGGAAAAGTAGATTGTTCCATAGAAGAGGAGCAACAACAGAAAAAGCCCCATCTCCTTTCCTCTTAAGCAACCAAATACAGAAAGAAAATAAAAAGAAGATTTTGAAGATATAGAGTATAGATAGATAAATAAATGATTTAGTAAACAAAATGAAAAATAATGAATTATCTAAAAGCTGGAAAGAAAAGTAGGTGAGAGGAAGTTCATGCAAGGAGGGAGTGAGGATTGTTTTGTGGTCTGTCTGACAGTAGAGAAGTCATGATCATCGCATAAGGCAAGATTTTGATGTAGTTTTAGTTTTCTAAATTCAGAGAACAGTTTTCTCTTTAGAGTGGCTTGTTTAAGTAAGCAAATGATTTATGAGGAATGAAATAATATGGGAAGTTTTAAACGTTTCACAACTGCAAAGAAAATAATAATTTGGTGTTGTGATGCCTTGAGTGGACATCCAGAGAGGTTGACAAGCAAGTGTTAAGGTGCCAACCTGAACATTATCCAGCTGAATACCTCAATTTAGGCTTTGATGAGAAAAGAGCAGCTCTCTTCTCATCAAAGCCTAAATTGAGGTATTCAGCTGGATATTAGAGAAGATCTCTGAGGTTGTTCTGGTTCCCTCTGAATCCTGGAGATAAATTATTCACATGTGGTTTTAATTTCATTTCTTATTTCATGGAAACACTGCAACAGTGAAATTGTGTTTTTTTGACATTAGCAGAAAACAAACTGAGATTTGCTGACAGTTGTCATGGAAACCTCCCAGCGTGATGAAGACTCCTCCAGGCCTTCATCGCCGCAGCTTATTCTGGCTGCTGCTGCAGCACCCAGACACCAGCGGCCCTCGGGGGCCCGGCGGTGGCAGTCCGACGCCCCTGAAATCCACGGGGCGTCGGACCGGAGACCCTCGGCTCAAAGAGGTCAAGGAGACGCTGAAGGTCACCATGGAGACGACCTCAGACGGAGCGCTGGACCGACTCCTCCTCAAGAAGTACGCTTTATTTATCTTTCTACTTTATGGCTTTAAACACTTTTCTCTTTTTATTGGCTTTTTATTTTGTTTTTAGTACAAATTCAGATTCTTTTTTGTCATTATTATGAAAAGTTTTAGTTTTTAATTGGGTTTTTATCCAAAATAGTTTCATTATAATAAAACTAATTCTAATTTTATGAGTTCTTTAAATTTCTTCAGAGTAAAAAGTGTTTTTATTTTTGAGAAGGCTATATTTATCTTAAAATAATGTTTTATATGTTGAAGCTTTTTACTTTCACTATGACCTTGAAAAGCATCTAAATGACTCACATCAACTGGGACCAGCTTCCCCTCAGCATGATGCCGCCTCCTCCATGTTTGGACCCGAGGTGTCCCCGTAGCGTTTCCATGGCGACAGCGTTTCTGCTGGTTTCACGTGCAGGTGTAGCAACAGGCCGACGGACGAGGCGGTCACCGACCTCAGAACATTTTACGTTTCTATTTCAAATAGTTTCCAGACGTCGATCA